>NC_072432.2:12658333-13304722 GCF_028878055.3 Symphalangus syndactylus
CAGCCGGTTCTCCATGTGGGCAGCCCAGGATCCACCCAGGACTTCACTCAGCCCCTATTAAAGGTCCAAGACCCAAGTAGTTTGTGCACTGTTTAGGTTCTTCAAAGGCTTGATGTAACCCTTCTGGCTCAAACCTAAAGCAGTGAAATTACTACAAAAGGGAAGTTTGCCATAAGGGTGTGGGGCAGATCTGGGGCCCCAACGGGGGAATCCACCATCACTGGATGCCTGACTTTGAATAATTTACTCAATTTCTCTTAGATTCTTTTCTAGCCAATCAAAGGGTGCCAGGTTGCTAACAATATTTTGCTTATAAGGGGTGTTCTAAGGACTAAAGGAGAGACATATGCAAATAAAATATAACGAACCCAGGCACACACCAACCAATTAATAAATATTAGCTCTTGTTTTATTATAAACATGTACTAAATTATTACATATATCTTTGTAATCTGCTGGTTATTGATTATTCATACCCATGATATCTAGATTGAAACTTCCAACGAGCTTTGGCAGAACAGCCAGTAGAATGGAGGCCAACACACAAGCCAAGCAGTGGCCGGACCTGCTGCTTCATCACTAACTTGCCTCTCAGTCAACATCCGCCCATGCACAAGGATGATCATCAGACCAAGAGCAAAACCAACATGGACAGAACTCAGACAAACAAGGCCGAGTCCAGCTTTACCTTATATGGCAACGTCCTAGCCTCACCCTACTTATAATAAAGAATAACTCATCTGTTTGTCTGCTTTTATCACTAGATTTTTTTTCCTCAAATAAAATGTCACCTTCCTTATTTTATACATACATACTCACATGGAAATACAAACACAAAAATATTGTATGCTCAGCACTTTGGGAGGCTGAGCATAAAACTGTGTTCTTGTGTTCTCTTCCTCCATTATAAATGTAGTCATCATTTTTCAAATGCTATACCCTTTTTAAAAGTGGCCCTCTTGCATGGCTAGGGTCACTGAGACGAAAACAAAGATACACAAGCCAAATGAACTAAAATCTGGACTCACCTTATGCTTTACAAAGACCTTCATTTACCCTCTCTGTTTTGTTCCGCCTAACAATGCTAACAGGTGCTTCTTCTTCACTAACCCTTACCCAAGTTCACAGAAAAAAACTAGAAACAGCGGCCAGGTGCGGTGGCTCACACCTGCAATCCCAGCACTTTGGGAGGCCAAGGCGGGTGGATCACAAGATCAGGAGTTCAAGATCAGCCTGGCCAATATGGTGAAACCCCATCTCTACTAAAAATAGAAAAATGAGCTGGGTGTGGTGGCGGGTGTCTGTGGTCCCAGCTACTCAGGAGACTGAGACAAGAGAATCGCTTGAACCCAGGAAGTGGAGGTTGCAGTGAGCCGAAATTGTGCCACTGAACTCCAGCATGGGCGACAGAGCGAGACACTGTCTCAGAAAAAAAAAAAAAAAAAAAAAAAAAACTAGAAACAGCCTCAAGCCCCCAAGTGTTCAGAGCCCAATCTCACATGGAGTCTTTCCAGTAGATTCTCTGATTCTCCAAAGCTTTTGCAAACAGATAAATCAGTAATTTAAATTGCAGGCATGATGGAGATAATATGAAAATGACTCACATAAGTTTCAAGATTAGGACAAAATATACAACTGTACCCCATAAACATGCATTTCCTATCTCATTACAAAAGAAGAACAATTATTATAATCCAGTGATAAAGGGTCCTGTGCCTAACACAGGACGTCTATATCCACTACGGGAAGAAAGCTCTATTTTCCACAGGGTTGTTGCTAACAAGTTAACATTTAAGTGAAAATTTTTAAAATATGCAAGCACCCTATGAAGTCACTGCACAATGCTGAAATTTAAACTGTCAAAGTCATAGCAAGGGAGCTCTAGGGACAGCTCTGACATTTACTCTTGCGAGCCTCAAGTTCCCAGAGGTCCTACAGCTTTCCTTTATATGTGTCTGCAAAGACTCAAGCAATCTTTTATGAGCCACAGACTATCTAAATGAATTGCTCTCCATGGAAGATGTATCTATAAAGCCATGAACGTATACAGACCACTTTAGGTTAAAAGTAGAAAAGAAACATTCTCAAGAATCTTGCTAATTTTATAAGAAAAACTGTATCAGTCAACATTTAGCTCTCAAAGCTCTAAATGTTCAAATGTACCATAAACCTATTACAACAAATATTGCTATAAAATAAAAACTGAGTATAACCAATTTACAATTCCTAGTCCATGGAGTTACCTTAAGCACTGATTAATTCAGTTAAATTCTGGTAAATAAAAGTTGCCTTGCAATTCCTTAGAATTCACTGCAATGGAAGCTAATTGGCATTGCTCGGTGTGATCATTTAAACTTCTAACTAGAAATTTTAAAACTATAAACTTTATTCTGCAGTACGTCTCTCTTCCAAGACTCCAACTCGGCACTCTCAGCTGTAAGCCAAATCCTTGTCTAAGATCATTATGTTATTCTTCAAAGTGAAGGACCAATCCACACTTGAAACATCAGCAAACTCAAAACCTGCCCTGCGCCCAACTACAGCACCAAAGGTGAACTCCATGGCAGGAGAGAAATGATCAGGGAGAAAAACACTCTGCAATTTCAGGTGGAGGAAGGTTTACCCGTAACTTGGTAATCATCGCTCCATGCTTTCAGCTGATAAAGGCAAACTCCTAGAAAGTCATAAGAAACAAACAAAAAAAGAAACTTTTTACCACATTCTCATGAACATTTTTTCAAGGTTTTACTTAGTTATAATATTATATAAGCATTCCAGTATACCTTTTAAAAATCCAAGTTCCATTCCACTAATACCTCACTTTGGAGAGGTGCCCACATCACAGTGAAGGAAGGAATCATTAACTTGGGTTTCAGAACTCAAGTTCTGAGCTTCAGTTACACACACATGTTTCTTGAGGACATTTAAAGATGGACCCAAATCCCACAAATGCTTTATTAGGATTATAAAGCTGCCGAGCTGGACATGGTGGCTCACACCTGTAATCCCAACATTTTGGGAGGCCAAGGCAGGAGGATCTCTTGAGGCCAGAAGTTCAAGACCATCCTGGGTAACACAGCAAGACCCCATCTCTACAATTTTTTTTTTTAACTTAGCTGGGCATGGTAGTGGGTGGCTGTAGCCCCAGCTGCTTGGGAGGCTGAGGCAGGAGAATGGTGTGAGCCCAGGAGTTCGAGGCTGCAGTGGGCTATGATCACACCGCTGCACTCCAGCCTAGGTAACAGAGTAAGACCATGTGTGTAAAAAAAGAAAAAGAAAGCAAGCTATCTACAAATTGAGTCCCATCTAAAGGCAGAAGATTAGCATCACTTTTTCAGAATTTGGGAAAATATCACTAATGTTGGATTTCAAGCCCCATCAAGTGCACATCCCCGTAGAGTCTGAAGCCGGATCACCTCTCAGGGACGTGACCTGTGTAGACCGGGCTGTGAGTATAAAGCCCTTGGTCAGGGCTGCCCGTGCAGGCAGACGATGAACAAGGAGACCCGTGCTGGGGTCAGGAGGACAAACACTGTCAGCCCAGGCTCCTCAATGCCTTCCCACGTCACAGTAGAACAGACAGGTCTGCTGAGACCAGCTTCCCCATGCCTACTCATTCTCTGAGAGACGGGGGAGACTAATTACAATGAAGAGAAAGGCCATTTTCACTCAAACCCACCCTAGCCCACAGAAAGGGAGTTTGAGTCCCATCCCTATGTGACAGCATTTAAACACACAGGGTATTTCATATTTTGTTGTCTTTCTGGCAATTTTCTGAACTTACTTCCAATCAACGCTTCTTTGAATTCATTCCGTGGGTCACAGTTTTCGTTTGCAATGTTTCTTTCTTGCTTCTGGTAGTTCCTTCCTTCTAAAACCTTTTCTTTAACAAGATGCCCTTTTCAAAACCTCTCGTTACGGTAATGAGAGGTGTTTCTCCTCCCCTATTCCCCAGGTCTTCTCTGATTCCTGGGGGCTGTTTTGTTGTTTCTTCATCTCATCCTGCCCTCTTTGATCAGAAGCTTTCTTGGAGTGTCTGGCCAACAATGCTCATGCATCATACTTACATATGAAACAACAGAAACCCTGGAGAGGCTGGTTTCCTGGGCAGAGAGGTCTGACTCAGAGAGTGGGCATTGGAGTAATTCCCCTTCTAAGAAGCTGCCTTCCAAACTAGCAACAGCGGTTCTCCCCAGACAATTCAGTCCACTTCTTCAGAGATGAGGCAGAGGGATAAATATCTGGTTTCTAGTCCTTGGTTGTACCCACGGCAGGGGTGGAAGAAGGACAGAATCCGTGAAGTGATGTGACTACAGGCATCTCACCGAACCCTGTGATTTTCAGCCGCACGTGGGACTCCCACCCACCCAGCATTCAAAGTCTCCAACGTGAGCCTCCCCAGCTGCAGCCCCCACACTAATTGAGTAGTCACGGAGCCTTATCAGCTTCCAGGCTGCCAGAAACATTGTCAAATCCCTTTTCCATGCTGGTAGCCTTTAAGTTCTTTGTGTTGTTGATATATGTATTATTTTTCCACTACCATTTTAATGGGGTCTCTGGAGGAAAAAGAGATAAAAAAGAGTGCTTAATCCACTGAAACTCCTCCCAGCTCACAAGAGAACCGAGCCTTCTCAACGAGACATCAGGTAGCAGCCTTTGACTTCTCAGGGGAAGACTTAACACTGACTTTGCTAAAGAAAAAAGGAGGCAACAGTAGACCTTGAATGATAAATGGAAGCACCTGCTCTTACTATTAAGAAAAAAGATGACAGAGTTCTTTCCCTTGGAGATGTGTAAAGCAGAACCTACATTAATTTTTCATGTAAGGTTCAAATTAGATTGTTCCTACAAACAAAAAGATAGATCATAAAATGATTCAACAGGATTGACAAGCTCCTAGTGCTACCTACTACTGAGGTTCAAACACACAGATAAAAGTATTGCTGTCTTTAATAATGAATGTAACCCAGATGAAGATATAACTTGTGAAGAATGTCAGAAAAATTACACTTACACACACGCATACCCCTTAGTACCTGTCATATAAAGACTGTTAGAGGACAAGTTTCATTTCAACCTTTCAAGACTCTTTCATTGTAAAAATACACTTGTATGATTAAGAAAAGAAATAGTATCATTTTGTTGTAAAGAATAAGATTTAGGCGGGGCGCAGTGGCTCACGCCTGTAAAACATGCACTTTAGGAGGCTGAGGTGGGTGGATCACCTGAGGCCAGGAGTTCAAGACCCGTCTCTACTAAAACTACAAAAATTAGCTGGGCATGGTGGCGGGTGCCTGTAGTCCCAGCTACTAAGAAGGTTGAGGCAGGAGAATTGCTTGAACCTGGAAGGTTGCAGTGAGCCGAGATTGTGCCACTGTACTCCAGGCTGGGTGATAAAGCAAGACTCTGTCTCAAAAAAAAGAATAGGATTTAACAAAGACATTATCTAAGAATTGTTGGAAGCAAATAACACAGCCCTATCACAGTGATGACATTAGGGCAAAAGGAATGCAGTGGCGTGATCTCGGCTCACTGCAACCTCCACCTCCTGGGTTCAAGTGATTCTCCTGCCTCAGCCTCCCAAGCAGCTGGGATTACAGGCACCCACCACCATCTCCAGCCTCAGCTTCCCGAGTAGCTGGGACTACAGGCACGCCCTACCACATCCAGCTACTTTTTGTATTTTTAGAAGAGACCGGGTTTCACCATGTTGGCCAGGCTGGTCTCGAACTCCTGACCTCAGGTGATCTGCCTGCCTCGGCCTCCCAAAGTGCTGGGATTACAAGTGTGAGCCACCATGCCTGGTCAAAGTATTTTTTTTAAATATGAAGGTAAAGCTAATGGGATTTGCTGAAGGGCTGCAAGAGAAGTAGAACACAGAAATGTCCCTGAGGCTTTCTGGCCCAAGCACTTGAAGAATGGAGTTGCCCTTTACTGAGATGAGGCAGATTCAAGGGATGCAAATACCAAGGGCAAGCTCCACTGGCCCTCATAGTCGTTAAGATCATTAAGATGACTATGAGATACTGCATCACAGCTAGACTGCATAATAAAGAGACCCAAAAACACAGCCGCAGAGGTGCAAGCACAGTCAAAGTTCCTCTCTCTCTTTCTCTCTCTCTCTCATCCAAGGCAGGTGATATAGGGTGATACAGAGCTCTGCTTCCCAAGATATGTTAGGAGCCCAGGGTCTTTCAATCCTGTCACTCTGCTCTAAGTGAGGGCAGGGAAACAGATGGTTCAGCACATCCCAGCCCATGGAAAGAGGGAAAGAACGTAAGTAAAGATGAACAATTTCCATCTCATCAGTGACGCTGATGTATATCACAGACATCACTTCCTCGCTGGGCATGGCCACATCTCATAGTACAATAGGAGGTATGTCCCAAAGGGACCCCAGGAGTTCTCTGGAGCAGTGAGCTAGGACAGAGCCCAGCTGGAGGTACTGAACCCACATTCATTCAGGTTCCCCATGAAATACGTACTTCCCCACTGCTAGGGTGGGGGAAGGTACTGTAATTACTGTTTATCCCCTAATATCATGGCTGTTTTCTATGCTTACAAGAAAGGAAACCCACACAATGGAAGGATCCTTCCAATAAAAAGCACGCTGACTCACCCAGTGGCATCTCTATGGGATAACAGGATATGAGGTAAACCCTTGGTCCATGTACATCTCACCTTCTTCCAGTGAAACCTCATCCTAAACCTGTAATATATGATGTTGTAGAATTTATCTCTGACCCTAGCATGTAACAGTAAGACTGGGCAGAACCCACCTTGCATTGTACAAGTATCTAGACTCTGGACAGCCATGTGCCCAGCTAAGTCTATTTCCAAGTAATAAAAATATTTCAAGAAGGAAGGAATAATCAATCTTGTCAAATGCTGCTGATAGGACAAGTGAGGTGAAATCTGACATGAGACTCTTAATTTTTGTAACACTGTTACTATAAAATTAATTCCGACAGTTAATTTTTGTAACACTGTTACTCTAAAATTAATTCTGATGGTTAATTTTTGTAACATTGTTACTCTAAAATTAATTCCTAGGTGCAGAACAGCAAAGGACTTCCTAGTTATTGGCAAACTGCTCTCCAAAGTCATTCTTCTTTTTTTTTTTTTTTTTTGAGAGGGAGTCTCGCTCTGTCGCCCAGGCTGGAGTAGTGCTTCACGCCATTCTCCTGCCTCAGCCTCTCTGAGTAGCTGGGACTACAGGCGCCCGCCACCATGCTCAGCTAATTTTTTGTATTTTTAGTAGAGACGGGGTTTCACCATGGTCTCGATCTCCTGACCTCGTGATCCGCCCGCCTCGGCCTCCCAAAGTGCTGGGATTACAAGCGTGAGCCACCGCGCCCGGCCCGAAAGTCATTCTTACAACCTCATCATCCCCAGTGCTCTCCGTCCTCGGGAGTATTTTATATAATCAGACTTCTTAAAGTTTCACTAATCTGAAGTATATGAAACTGTCTTTTTCCTTTGCTTGTTTGTTTTACTGATCACCAGTGCTGTTTAGTATCATTACACTATGACAATTCAGGTTTCCCTTCTGGGAACTGCCTAGTCACACCCCCTGTATACATTTCTCTATAGACTCTTTTTTTTATGTATTTGTTAATGGTTTATTTATCAAGATAAATTATTTATGCTTCATGGTTCAGAAACACAGGTCAGTGACAAACTTCTAGGTAATTCAACCTAAATAAATTCCTTATATTCCAAATTGCATTGCATCCTGAAAGATGCTAGCCTTCCTCATCTCCTCAAAATCTTTCATAGAATTATAATTCTTGTAGAAGTCTGTATCTGCCCTTTTCCTTGGTTCAGCCACAGCAAACTGAGACAAAGCTGCAACCTCCAGAAATACGACGAATGCTCCCACAACATACTGTGTTCCTGTGTCTACAGTATTCGTCTGGCTGTCCACTCCAGGAGACTGGGACCACCCACGCGCACTGTGTCCAAAACCACACACCCAGCACCTCCAACAACTGGCCAACAAATAGTAGGTTACACCTCCAACAACTAGTAGGCCACAGACGAACTTGTGTCACAGGAAGGAAAGACGGGCAGATTTAGACAGCTTTAGAAATTGTATCTGTTTCACTAATCTTTTGATGACATACAACTTGCTGAATTCAGACTAACAGCGACTGTTACCATAAATATTCATTGCACAGACCTTTCATTAAAATATGACTTAAATAGCATACCACAAGCATTCACATACTGCCATTTCTTTTTATTTTATTTTTTTGTATTTGCATAGTTTGTAACCACTTACATAAGTGAATTATCACTTGCAATGTTCATTTCAGCATGTGTAACCTAGAAAGCCAGGTATCAGTCCGTTTAAGTGTTTTGGCACTTAGTATCTTGTGTGGTAAAGACACTCAGTTAATATTTTTCTGGAGTTCTCTGCTGTATGATTAGTCCATTAGGTAACACCAATACTGTTCATTTCAGACAAGGGAAACAACCAGAGATGAAAGAAAATCCAGGTACTGCACAACAGGACTTTAATCCCAAAGGACCCAACGCTTTCTCTGAAGTTCCCAAGAAGATCTTAGCACTAGAAACAACCAGGATTTGCTAAAGAAATGCCACAGCGATGGAAACCATTTACGACTTTCTCGAAGCACACAACCCACACCACTCCGCAAGGTATCTTTAAGAGTTTACAAGATAAATAACCTCTAAAACGATCAGATGAAATTTAACACCCTGTCACTGTTTACTGGCTAAAGAATTTTATCCAATAAAATATGGAATCTCTCATTCTTGCACATTTTCTCCAATCCTTCTCTAGCTGCCAATAGCTCACTTTCATAGATGTTACTGCTCTTGCTTTAAACATTTTCCTGCTTTTAAAGAATCACCTTCCAAAGAGTCAGCCACTTTTCTTCCATTCTCCACTAAAAAGAAAAAAAAAAAATTCTTACAGTTCTTTTTATTAGCTCACTCTGCAGAAAAACTGTCAAGACTGAATTGACATATCACACAGGTCCAGGGCTCTAAGTTCAATGGAATAAGACACTTGCTTGTTAAAGATTTTATTCTCCTAGGTCTCACTCTATTTTTCATACTTGACTTACTTCTTCTTGTAAAGTTACTTTCTTTTCTGAAGCAAAAGAACTTCCATTCAAATTTTTCCCAATATTCCCGTTAGATCTATGAGAAAGAGACAAACTTGCCGAAAGTTTACATTAACATGCCCTTAGGTAGCTGACAAAATGAGTTGGCCTCTTGTTCAACAGTATTTAGGTTGCTGTCTGTAATGGTTAATTTTATGTCAACTTGCCTGGGCCACAGTGCCCAGATATATGGTTGAACCCTACTCCAGATTTTTCTGGGAGGGTGATTTTGGTGAGATTAACATTTTAATTGCTGGGCTTTGAGTAAAGCAGGCCACCCTCACTGATGTGGGTGGGCCTCATCCAATCAGTTGAAGGCCTGGCTAGAACAAAAGACTGACCTCCCGTGAGCAAGAGGGAATCCTCCAGCAGGCGGCCTGCAGGTTCCATCACAGCAGCAGCTCTTCCTGGGTCTAACGCAGACAGCCTTGGACTGGAACTGCAACTCTTCCCTGAGTCCCCTGCCTGCCAGCCTGCCCAGTCAGAGCTCAGACTCACCACACCTCCACAGTCGTGAGAGTATCTATATATACACACATTCTATTGGTTCCATTTCTTTGGAGAATCCTAACACATTGCCTTACCATTACTTTTCTAAAGGTTCAGCAGGCCAAAAAAATAAAAACACTCCTAGAAAAGGGAAAACAGCAATGAATCAGTCATCAGACAGCTCTTGTAGGCCATGCCTTTGAGAGTGCACAGAAGGAAGAATGAGATGGCCTTGCACTCACTGAGAAAGCTGCAAAACACAGGAAATGGCAGGCTCCAGATGGCACTACCTGGGTTGGAGTCCCAGCTACAACCACATTGGCTGTGTGACATCAGAAAAGCTGCCTAACCTCTCCAGGTGTGTTTCCTCGCTTGTAAAACAAGCCTACTGGCTGGACCACCTGGTAGGGCCTCCCGAACACTAAGTGAAACAACCATGCACAAGAAGGTTCTCAGCATAGGGCTGGGCAGGGGCTCAGAGCCAAATAAAGGAAAAGGGGGAGAGAGAAAAGGAGGGGGAGGATGAATGGGAGGGGGAGGAGAAGCAGGAGGAGGATGAGGAGGCCATCCGGGGTGGGGGTAAAATGACCCCAATCACTCTGATGAGCTACTGCAGAGAAACAAGGCAATTTAAAAAACTAGTTGGAGAAATTTTCTTTAATGCTACATTTTAAAATTTTGAAACAAAAGCCAAACAATTATCAAAGTCATATAATTGCTTCAAATAGGAAGAGAAAACTGAATTCAGTGTTAAATTATAAATTCGCTATAAATTTTCACTTCACGACGACACACACATTCAGCACATGCAAGAGTGTGACCTGGGTGAAAATATGGCCTCGACACCTGTACATCTGAGGATAGTATCTGCAATCCCTGTCTGCCTCCCACGCCCTCCCTGTTATCAGCACCCCCACCACCTCCACAGTGGGAGCGCCACGGGCTGACTCATATTCTCAACCCAGGGGGCTCTCACTTTTGCCCAAAGGCAGAATCCACCCTCAGTGGGGCTCGCAGGTGAGGCCTGAAGGTGGTCGTGCTGCTGTTGGCTGCTCGCCCGGCACCCAGAGGCCCTCGCAGTTTGTCCTTTGCCAATGAGTGCTAGATTTTTGGATCAGAAAATAATTGGAATTCCAAGCAACTGCAGAGATCCTGTCTCTTGGGATTCCCCTAACAGCCAGCCTCTGCGGGGTATGTCCGGGGAGCAGAAAAGCGGTCAACACACTCTGTACTTCCAGCTTCTCCTTCGAGTCTCACTCCAAACCCTGACCATGATGTCCCCTCACTGGGCTGAGCACCCCCTAGAGAGACTGAGATCTCCACCCTGTGCACGTGATCTAGTCCAACTGATGCTCACACTCTCCATCCTGGGTCACCACATGAGAACTGCTGGAATGTCACTTACCCAAAAGCCCAACAGCCAGGCCAGTTCCCTAGCTCCGGACAGGCCTGTTCCTGAAGTCTCAGTCTGACCAGTTATTGCCTCCTCTAAAGCAAAGATTCTTAACTCACCAACAGGTCTAGATGGGCTCCCCAGGGATCACGAGCCCATACAATGAAATACAAGGCTGTGAAATATGTGTGAGTGTGTGTGCATATGTCTGTATGTGCATCTATGTGTGTGTATGTGTATGTATATGTGTGTATGTGTGTATGTGCATGTGTATACATGTATTTGCATATGTGTGTGCATATGTGCGTATGTATATGTGTATGTGTGTGTATGTGTATGTATGTATGTGTATGTGTGTGTACATATGTGTGTGTTCGTGTGTGTATGTGTGTCTGTGTGTGTGTGCGTCTAAGACCTCTTCCAAGAAGCTTCATTGGATTCATCAGATTCTCAAAGAGCACCATGACCCCGAAAAGATTACGAACAACTACTGCACAGAAAATATTATTACATTAAAATGTAGCCGTGGGCTGGTCATGGTGGCTCACGTCTGTAATCCCAGCACTTTGGGAGGCCGAGGCGGGTGGATCACCTGAGTTCAGGAGTTCGAGACCAGCCTGGCCAACATGGTGAAACCCCGTCTCTGCTACAAAATACAAAAATCAGCCCAAATCAACACAATATACATTCTTCTCAGTGCCACATGGCACTTATTCTAAAACCATAAAAACCCCAGAAGAAAACCTAGGCAATACCATTCAAGACACAGGCATGGGCAAGGACTTCATGACGAAAAGGCCAAAAGCAATTGCAACGAAAGCCAAAATTGACAAATAGGTTCTAATTAAACTAAAGAGCTTCTGCACAGCAAAATAAACTATCATAAGAGTAAAGAGGCAACCCACAAAATGGGAGAAAATGTTTGCAATCTACCCATCTGACAAAGGGCTAATATCCAGAATTTATAAGGAACTTAAACATATTTACAAGAAAAAAAAACCTCATCAAAAAGTGGGCAAAGGATATGAACAGACACTTCTCAAAAGAAGACATTTACGTGGCCAATGAAGATATTTTAAAAAGCTCAACATCGCTGATCATCAGAGAAATGCAAATCAAAACCATAATGAGATACCATCTCATGCCAGTCAGAACGGTGATTATTAAAAAGTCAGGAAACAATAGATGCTGGCGAGGCTGTGGAGAAACAGGAATGCTTTTACACTGTTGGTGGGAGTGTAAATTAGTTCAACCATTGTGGAAGACAGTGTGGCGATTCCTCAAAGATCTAGAACCAGAAATACCATTTGACCCAGCGATCTCATTTATTTATATATTAAATATATGTGTGCATGTGTCTTTATAGTAGAATGATTTATATACCCAAAGGAATGTAATCATTCTACTATAAAGACACATGCACACATGTTTATTGCAGCAGTGTTTACTATAGCAAAGACATGGAGCCAACCCAAATACCCATCGATGGTAGACCAAATAAGGAAAATGTGGCACATATACACTGTGTAGCCATAAAAAGGAATGAATACTACACAGCCATGAAAAGGAATAAGATCATATCCTTTGCAGGGACATGGATGAAGCTGGAAGTCATCATCCTCAGAAAACTAACACAGAAACAGAAAACCAAACATCGCATGTTCTCACTCGTAAGTGGGAGTTGAAGATTGAGAACACATGGACACAGAGAGGAGAACATCACACACCAGGGCCTGCTGGGGGATGGGGGGTGGAGGGGGAAGGGAGGAAACTTAAGAGGACAGGTCAACAGGTGCAGCAAACCACCATGGCACACATAACCTATGCAACAAACCTGCACGTTCTGCACGTGTATCTGGCTTTTTTTTTAAGAAATAAAGAAAAAATAAAGACTAAAAGAGACTAAGCAGGCTACACTCACACTGAGTAACAAATATCCTAGGGAGTATCTGCCACCGATGTATGACAGACTCTCACTCTCATTTCATGGGGCTGAGTCGTTCACTCCAACTTCCAAGGTAGTCTTTTGACAACATTCCTGGTCAACCCTCAGGCTTCTCATTCAGTGTGCCTGCATTTCACACTGCCCCCTTCACACATACTTTAGAACACCCTCCTCAACCCCTGCCCACCCAGCCCGGGAATTTCTCTCCCATGTGGTGCATGTCACACATCACAGTATCTGCCCAGCTGTTCCCTACCGCTTCTGACAGCCCACTGCATTCCGTGAGATGGAAAAGCATTATTCTTGTTCAAACTTTCTCCTCCAGGCCCAGCATCATCTCTGGCACTGAGTAGAAATCTAATAAACAATTGGCAAATGCACAAATGTATTTTTAAGAATGTTTTATATTTAGTGAGTTAGAGCACTGGATTAAAGGTTAAACGACTTTCTGGACTATTTCTGTCATTAGCTGCGAACTCCAAGAGAGCTGCTTAGACTGTTTGGAATTTAGCATTATACAGTTAGAAAGATGATAAATTGCTTCTACTGAAAACACACAGGCTGACTGTTTTCCTTTGTGTTGCACAAAAGTCCAGATATTGGAGAGAAAATAAAGATCATTAAGACACAGTCCTTATGTTCAAGAAGTTTCATAAGGAAAACAGGAATGTAAGCAGGTAACTCAGAGAGGGAAGGAGTAAACCCCAGATACTGTGGAAGCCCTGGGGTCAGGGCCAGGATGCTTCCCGATGGAGGCAGTTGAGAACTGTGCCTTCAACGAACAGAAGTTCCTTCACTGAAAGTCTCGGGGAAGGGAATCGTCAGCATAAAGAACATCATGTGCAAATCAGTGTGAGGCAGTTATTAGTGTCTTTATGTCATGTGCAAATCAGCGTGAGACACTAGTAACTAGCAAGACACTGTGGACTAGTTGCCAATCCCTCTACAGGGATCATTCTGAAAGGAGAGATGCCACAGAAAGGCTGATGGGTCAAGCAGCTCTTCCAATCATCAAGTGAGGAATGAAGAAAGCCTGAACTCATGAGAGAGCGGAGGAAACCCAGGAGGGACTGGAACAAAGTCCAGGCACAGAGGCCCGCAGGCCTGAAGGGGCCTGGGCTGTATCTATACACTTAGTCATTGGCAGTTAGTGGCACACTTTCCACTGAGGCAGTGGGGGCAGGACCCCCGGACAGGTGAATTCGCAGAACACCAGCCAGGGGCATCTCCGCTGCCTCCACAGGACAAACCAGAAACTGCAATGAGAGGGGAGGAGCTGTAGCTCCGAGTTGGGCCATTTACTGTTCTGAAACGCAGAAACTGGCATTTCCTGACAGGGGCTCCCCAGAAGTCACCTAGTATGAGAGCCATGCCTCTCTACAGATGCCAGGAGTCCCCATCCCAGCCTTTCCTGGGGCTGCCGAAAGAAAAGGGAGGAGAACTGTGTGGCTCTAGGCTATCGAAGGGGAAAAAAACCACTGGTTTAGAATTTTTTAAAAAACCGTTCTGGGCTGGGAGACCTCAGGAGCTAACCTCGCATAGGTACGCAGACGAGAACCTCCACTGACCCCAAGGGACAAGCGAGGTGTGGACTGGGGGAAGCACAGAGACTATCATAAGCCTCCATATGGTCCCAGTCACGGGTCCACAATTCCACCCAGACAGCAACAGAAAACTACCAGAAAATAACACAAATCCTCTGGCGACGTAATTCCACGACCTACCTTGATAACTTGCCTTCCGTTCTCCACTTGCGGAAAACGCCCTCTTAATTCCAACCTAAATGTTCATGCCTGTGTCCTCAGCTTCCCTCCTTTTTCGCCGAAGTCCCTGTACAACCTACACCCAGATAGTTATTCGTTTGCTAATAAGACAAGGCACCCTCCCTCTTCTCTCATGTAGTTGAAATATTGCAGCAACAAACTCAATTCTTATAGTCTGAATTCATCTTCAAAATGTTACTATTACCCCAGTCATAGTATTTGCTTCAATAGCAATGCTGTGGGGATTAACATTAACTAGTTAGCCACAAAGAGAATAAATGTCACTCCACATGCTGAGGAGCAGAGTGGGAGCTCACAGCTCCAAACGTGGCTGTGACATCGACCCTTGACCCTTGGCATAACCCAGGGGAAGTTCCTAAACGCAACAAGCCAGGGTTTCCATGACTATTCTGTAAGCAGAGATGCATGCCTGGGGAAGCTTGATTCTTGTTTTTATGAGCAAGAAGGTCTAGTAAAAGTGATTGATTACAAGGAGTATTCCAAAGTGCGAGAATCGTGATTCAACATCATAAATCAGGTTGTTATTAAAGGAAAATTGTTGAGGAAGAACAAAAATTATGACACGCCTTTCCCTCCTCAGTTTAGGTGGAGCTGAGGAGACCCCGCGCCTAAAATACGAGCTGCATTTGGTTTGTAAGCACCAGTCGGAATGAAAGGAGGTGTATTTGAATAACTGACTCCCTCACTCTCTCTCTCTTTCTCTTTCTTATCAATAACAGAATAGGAAATTTAGAATAAGTAAAGTTCCTAAGGTTTTGTCTTCTATGATTCTTCAAATAGACAAATCAAAAACACTATATCATAAAACATTTCAATAAAAACTTTGCGAAAGGGTTACAATATGTAAAAAAAAAAAAAAAAAAAAAAAAAAGCTGCACCTGTAGCTGTCAATAAGTCATTCTGAGTGCTGACTGTAAGTTCTGCCTGCTTTATTTCATAACCAGAATGCATTTGGATTATTGCATGTGGCAGTTCTTGAAAAAGTCAGTTGTAAACAGACCCTGAACAAATTCCCTGAATTTTTCTTCTATCAATTACATGAGATCAAATCATGTTTGTGAAAAATGAAGCTTTACTAATAGCAATTATTTTTAAGCAATGAAATGTAGCAGATATTAACTTGCAGTTTTCTTCCTGTTAACACTAAGACTGTATTAGATGAAATTTATAGTTGTTTAACAAAACAAAAACTATTATGTCAGCCTTAGAAGCAGTAATTCATCAATTTATGTAGAGCAAACAATTCCTGCCAGATGAGCAGAGAGAAATAAATTTCCTACTCACTTTGCAACCATTATTCTTTCCATCACGGAAAGGTGGGGTAATCTGAGATTTAAAAGAGAGAGAGAGACAGAGAAAAAGAGGAAGAGAAAGGGTGGTGTAATAAAATAGGGCCTTATTTAGACACTTAATCTAACCACAACCTAGAATTCACTTATCCAATAATCATAAGCTCTTGGTGATTTTTGTCAGTATATCCAGTATTTCAATAACCGCAATACAATAAACTACTGAGATTTGAAACCAGTCTGAAATGCCCCTTTCAACAACCACTCCTCATCAAAATTCTCATTTCTTTAGAATATTTTCTGCAGGAAGAAAAAGGGAGAAGCAACATTTCATTACCATTTTAGAATGATTTTGTAAGCAGGGACATAAATGTGGTCACACATATTTATGCCGGATAGGAACTTATCTTGCTTGACCACATAAAAAGTTAGGTTACATGGGAGTGGAGAAGATCAAAGATTATTTCATTGTTCTTTCCTCTCATTTCCCTTCCTGCATGTTACTAAGGATCCCGCGACACCCGACAGAAGGTGCTGGCCGAAAGGCAGGAGCCCACGATAAATGAAGTGCTCTCTGCATGGGCCAGGTGGGCCATGGAGATGGCTCTTCAGCACACAGAGCAGCAAAACAGAGTGAACCCAAGCAAATCACTCGCTGACATGGTTTGGCTATGTCCCCACCCAAATCTCATCTTGAACTGTAGCTCCCACAATTCACTTGTATCTTGGGAGGGACCCAGTGGGAGGTAACTGAATCACGGGATGGGTCTTTCCCATGCTGTTCTTGTGATAGGGAGTCTCACCAGATCTGATGGTTTCATAAAGGGGAGTTCCCTTGCACACGCTCTCTTGCCCGTCACCATACAAGACATACCTTTGTTCCCCTTTGACTTCCGCCATGATTGTGAGGCCTCCCCAGCCATGTGGAACTGTGAGTCCATTAAACTTCTTTTTTTATATACAAATTACCCAGTCTTGGGTATTTCTTCATAGCAGAGTGAAAATGGACTAATACATGTACTAAGGGGCTTGGTTTTCTCAATATGGTTACAAGGAGTCCCTAACTTAACAAATGGGTTATGTTCCAAGGGACCTTTAACAAATCAGTGTCAGAACTCCCAAACTCATTTGAGTAACAGCAATAGCTCAGTGAGGAATGGCTGTCCAGGCCCTTAGACTTTACAGATACGAAATATACTGAATATGATTTAACTATGCCTAAATATCCTATCGATGCTGTCCATCAGAGAGAGAAATTCTAACTTCAAAGATTCAGGTCAAAAACAAATTCTGGAAAGGAGAAGGAAATCTCTTGTCTGGACAGAGAGGAGGGACAAACACCACCAGGTACCAAAGTACTACTAAATCTACATTTGGAATAAGACAGGTCCCACCGTGTGCCTAAAGGAGACAGCTCTCCATGTCAGTCACCTCCTAACTATGTGAGAAGAACAGGACAGTTGCACCCCGGGAGGACAGGCTCCAGAAACAGCATGGCAGGACCAACAGAGTTATCTTCCTCCCTTTTCTTTTCAGGAGTGACAACAGGAGCATCAGCTCCTAGCTCAGAGTCCCTCTCCTTCTACAGAAAGAGCACCTGTGTTCATTAGTAAAGTATTAAACTGGAAGTTCTTTTAGCAAAACTGTGAAAAAAGGCATTGCAAAAAAATTCTACCCATGCTACTTACTCGGGTAATTACTGAATCTCAAAAATAAACCTTCAAGGATCAACCTACAATTAGGGAGGCAACATCACCTGCAATCGTCTTCTTCCCATGGGCAAAGTACTTGGCATGATGATTAAATGACAGGCTGTCAGCATTGAAGCCAGTGTGCTATATTCTATAAATGATATTTAGGTTCTTTTACAGCAGCTTTTTCCATACATGAACAATAACTCAGCAGTGTCTCCCTCCCCAAGTTCCTGTATCCTGTTATTAATTAAGTACCTGTGGGTCCTCCACTGTATTATAAACTCTTGTGAGAAACAAGGATGATATTTTATTGGGCCCACCTCCAGCCTCCTAGCAAGCTGTCTCTGACTTGCGTAGTATTCAGCAAGCACTGAACAAGGAAACAAATATTCCCAAGTTGCACCATTATGGTAGGCATGATGCAAGGAAACAGGAAAACTGATCCCTGTCTAGCCAGGAAGGAAGATCATCCAGACAGAGTGAAATCAATGGGAAAACCAGATACCTAACTGGCAGTCTGCGGCAGCCTTACCAATACTGCACCATTGACTTAGCAAAGGTCTACGCTTTCGGGTGACTCAAATTTTCTAGAAGAATGCAGGAGAGGCAAGGGGATGAAAGTAGAAATGGCACTGGATTGAATTGGTTATGTTCCAATTTCTGCACGTTTTGTGACTCCAGTGAAATCACCTAACCTTTCCAAATCCCTCCTTCCTCATTCAGAACACAGCAGGAACAGTGTGGGGAAGTGAAACAAAACCATCTCTATGGGTTGCCCCAATTACTGGAACACGATTCAAAGCAGAGTTTGAAAGAAATGAGCCTTCAGTGTTACACATATTTGATATAGCTCATGTATTTACTAAACTCTAAGTATTTCAGATCAACTTAAAATGCACTCATTTTCCAACTAACTTAGAAAGGCAGCCTATCATTAAGTCATACCTGTACCTTAATGTTGCAAAGATTCAATTTATGTTCATAGGAGTCAAAAAGAAGCCATTAACCATGCCCCAGTCAATGACAAGTGCTTGGAGTCAGTCTTCAGTTAGAGGCACACACAGAGTGCTCTCCAGCAGGCTTCAGTGAACTGTGCATGGCTTTCAGGCCAAATTCCCCCCTGCACTTGCCTGTGTTTGCAAGGCTCAGAAGCCAAGAGTGTTTTTCACATTTTTAAATGGTTGGAAAAGTCAATACTTCATGACATATGAAAATTATATGAAATTCAAATTTTTGTGTCCGTAAATAAAGTTTATTGGATCACAGCCATGTCATTCATTTATGTATTGCTCACGGCTGCTCTTGTGCCACAACAGTGAACCGAGTAGCGGCAACAGGAACCAGATGGCCCACAAAGCCCAAAATATTTACTCTCTGGCCTTTTACAGAAAAAGTTCGCTAACCCCCGCTGTAGAGTTTCCAGAAGAAGCAGGTATTATAAGAGTAGGATACGATGGATCAGATAATATCTATAATTCATCAAATCAAGAATGCTTTAAAAGAATTAATAATAATCATCTACAAATATAATACATGCCACAAATAGCAACTAACAGTAGAAAAAAAAAAGTGATACAGAAGATGAAGCCAAGAAAAGGAAAAAAAAAAGGGAAGAAAAGAGAAAATGATATGACAAATGACAAAGAAGAAAAGAGAAAACATTGTCCCTGCTCCAGGATGTTCTGTGCAATGCTAGCAACTTCTAGATTGTCAATAAGTGTGTTACTACACTGGCTGAAGTTAAAAATGCATGTCATTTATATTGGGTATGGGGAGAGAGGAAACAGCTAAAATTACCAAGCCACCATCCTCATGCCAAAGCATCCCTGATAACCATGGGGTAGTAAATATGGCATACCTTAGGGCAAAATGTCCTTTAAGTCTCACTATTTATACAAAAATATTCATGCAAACAGCACTTAGAAAAATATAAATTTTAAAAGATACCATTTATATAAGCTTCAAAACACATACAATATATAAGAATAAATCTTCTAAAAGGTAGAAAAGTATTACACAGAAAACTACAATGCTTTATAAAAATACATAAAAGATGTAAACAAAGGAAATACATACCATGTTCATGGATTAGAGAACTCAGTATTATAAAGATGTACATTTTCCTTAAAATGATCTAGTCGACCCCATTCCAATCCAAATCCCAACATATTTCTTTTGTAGAACTAGATAACCTAATTCTAAAAATTATACGGAAGTAAAGTGTCCCAAGGAGAGCCAAAATACTCTTCAAGAACACCAACAAACTAGGGACTCTGCCATAAGATGACAAAAGCAGTCATACATAAATAAAGATACAGTACTGATAAGGAGAATAGACAAACTAGTGAAATGAAATAGAAAAGTCAAATAGACAAACCTGATTAATGGTTAGAACCGGCTCCATACATCAATGCGGGGAGAACAGACTTTCTGATAAATGGCTCTGGGACAACTGGTTTATCCATATGGAGAAAAAGAAAATTAGTCTTCTGCCACGTGTGCTACCTGAAAATCAATTCCACTTGAACTAAGGACTTACATGTGAAAGGCAAAACTTCAAAGCTGTTGGAGAACAAGAATAGAGAATACATTTTTGCTATCCATGTGGAAGAGGAAAAGATTTCTTACTAGAGACACAGAAAGCATAAAAGATCAATAAAATCAGCTTAGTAAAATTAAGAATTTCCATCCACTAAAAAGTCATTAAAAAGAAAACTACAAGCCACAAACTATTAAAAGCAAGAATTTCTGCTATAATATCACATATCTGTTCCTGAAAAATGTCCCATTTTGCAAATGTGAGTGCTTAAAATAAGACAGCTTATGAAAACTAAGGTTTAGGGAAGAATTCTCAAAGCCACATAACTTACAAAAATAGTAATAATCCTAACACCCTCACCACAACATTAGCATCTAAGCCAGGTGCCTATAGTGCCTGAGATTCAGGAGGCTGAAGCAGAAGGACTCCTTCAGTCTAGGAGTTTGAGACCAGCCTGGGCAACAGAGCAAGCCTCCATCTCTATAAAAACATTTTTTTTTTTTAATTAGCCAGGCCTGGTGGTACATGCCTACAGTCCCAGCTTCTTGAGAGGCTGAGGCCATAGGATCATTTTAAGACCAGGAAGTAGAAGCTGCAATGAGCTACGATTGCACCACGGCACTCTCCAGGGCGATGGAAAGAGAGACCCCATCTCAAAAAACAAGCAAACAACAAAAATGTAGCACCTATTAAAAGGCATGTTACATACCTAATAAATACTACAATAAATTGACCTTTTCCTTAAAAAAAAATTGAAAGGTGGAGGTCACTTGATGGAGAGAAATATAAGGAAGGGTTGAAAATGCTACATTAATGGGGACAAGGACAAATGTCCAAGGATGCAGGAGACAGTGACATAAAACTTCCAAGAAGAAGCACATGGCCCAAGGTCACCAACAGAAAGTATGTGAGGTGAATGGCAATGTGATAGTCCTGGCTCCCCTGCAGCTCACTCATTTCAGCCATGCTAAGGTAGCTGGTGATCAGCGGCTATTACTTGATGTAAAACATTAACATGCAGGGGAAGCTACCAGGAAACTGGGCCCACTTTTACATTATACAGACATGAATGCTCTACTTACCAGTTACACATGAACTCTCTCACACTACAGAAGCCTGCACAGTAAACAATCAACTGATTCTGCAACACATTAACTAATGCAGGATCAATAAAGAACTACAGATCAGTAGAAAGAAGAAAAATGAGCAGACACTTAAGCACTTCCCAGAAATGAATATCCAAATGGCTAGAAAACATGTGAAAGGATCCTCAAGTTCAATGGTCATGATGGCTAATTCTATGTGTCAACTTGACTGGACCACGGGGTGCCTAGATATTTGGCCAAACATTATTCTTGATGCATCATCGAGGGTGTTTCCTAAAAAGGCTACCATTTGAATTCGTAGACTGAGTAAAGTGGACAGCCTTCCGTCATGTGGATAGACCTCATCTCATCAGCTGAAGAACTGCATAGAACAAAGGGCTAACCATATGCCTGTAAGGAAGGGGGTCCTTCTTCTGCCTGACTGCTGGAGCAACACATCGTTCTTTGTCACTGCTATGAAGGGGCTGTGTAAATATTTGTGGACTGACCAATATCTGTTCACATCATCCATGTCAGAGATTTATGGTCTCATCAGCCAGGTACATACTGCCCAGGTCTGCTACATCTGGGTTAAAGCCACAGGGCTGGTTCTCGCCTGTGAAAAGTGAAGCTGTGCTTTATCCAAGCTCTTTCTTTCCTATCTCCAGCTGAATGCAGAGGAGGACGTGGCCTGACAAAGATGGCAGGGCCCCAGGACAGAAGACAGCTGGCGCATGGAACGGGGGTGTATAGGAAAAGCTGTCTGTCCCTCCCACTGGACTATGACAGGATCAACAAAATTAAACATCACAGCATGAAGCCCTGAGATTTGTTGACCTGTCGCAGCAGCTATCGAGGCCCCCGGATCTGCCCTTGTTACATACCCTACTACATTTTTATAAGGAAACATATATCTTCACCTTATTCTCATGTTAAAATAGTAATTCAGTAAACGTCCTATACATAGCCTCTTACATCCATAACAATCCTTTCAAGAAAGGAGGAGGAGGAGGTGGGTGTCTGTAACAACGAAAAACCAAAGACAATTCAGCCAGAAAAACCAGTAAAGACCAAAAGACCTACATATGCCCTTAGTAAGCCCAGAGATGGCTCCAGTTTAGACCAGGGTTTTTTAATAGTATCAGCGCTATTGACACTTTGGACCACATGACTCTGTGTTGTAGGGGACAGCGCTGGATGCTACAGATGTTTAGCAGTACCCCTGGTCCCTACACACTAATGCCAATAATACTCCCTCCAGTGTGGCAACAAAACTTGTCTCCAGATATTGCCAAATATAACCTGGGGAACAACATCCTCCTTAGTTGGGAACCACTGGTTTAGAGAGAACACCTGGTGAACAGTTTCAAACATCTATATTAACTTGATACTGTCTAGCCAAACGCCACATGTTGACTCAGTACACAGAAAGACCTCTCCGACAAGGACACATCATGCTGTCCCATGCCAGAGAGGAAACGCCCAAACCGGAACAAGGTACAAAACGGGGCATGAATGCCAGGCACTGAGAACTCCATGTCCCAAGATGCCGATTCCAACTGCTGGGATCTCATGCCACGGTTAGTGCACCCCGTGCCCAAGGCACTTACCTTCCTGAGCTGAAAGGTGAACATTATTGCTGTCCTACCTCCCCAAGCAATGAAAGACACAGACAGTGATAAGGGTACATCTAAACATTTTAATACAGTAGTCCATTCTCTATCTGTTCTAATGAGGAAAAACAGTAAGGAAATTGATGAAAGGGGTGGGTAACTCAGGAATCACCGACATTTACTTTTGGCAAAGTCTGTCTGATTTTTCCTCTTCCTAAATGGATCTTCTTCAGAATTTTCTTTTGCTAAGGCTCATATGAAGTTGCTGTGCATTTTCTGACTACATGCTAGCTCCATAGAGGAAACAGGCAGGTTTGAAAAAAAGGCTTCGTGTACAAAAAATGTCAGCCAGGGCCGGGCGCGGTGGCTCATGCTTGCAATCCCAGCACTCTAGGAGGCGGAGGCAGGCGGATCACCTGAGGTCAGGAGTTCGAGACTAGCCTGGCCAACCTGGTGAAACCCTGTCTCTACTAAAAATACAAAAAATTAACTGGGCATGGTGGCGGACGCCTGTAATCCCAGCTACTCAGGAGGCTGAGGCAGGAGAATCACTTGAACCCAGGAGGCAGAGGTTGCAGTGAGCCAAGATCGTGCTATTGCACTCCAGCCTGGGCAACAAGAGAAACTCCATCTCAAACAAAAACAAAAACAAAAAAACAAACTATCAGCCAGGGTTACAATTACAAAGTTTCTCCTGAAAAATAAAAACAAACTGTTTCATTCTAAATCTTAAGACGTCCCATTATACAATCCATGTAATTGTACACAGAACAAATCTCTTCTTCCCAGTCTATCAAGCACCTGAATTACTAAGAACGTAATTGCCCTCTTTGAACTTAACAAGATTAATCTAGAGCTAAACATTTCCAATGGCTGTCTCTAGGTAGTTCATCTTTCACTGTGACATTTCAATGGCTATACTCTACCTTGCAAACTAACAGATTCTTCCACTGACGGCGACTCGGTATTTTTCTATCTGCAAATTCACCTGCTAAGAATGTAAAGTGATTTTTAAAGGAGAACTTGGCTAATAAATCTATCACATCCTCCATCGTCATCCAAGAGTGACTAACCCACTTGGGTTTATCTTGATTGACTTATAACTCTGCCAGCAGTCGCTCAGCTACACAGAGCAATAAATGATCTCCCTGCAAGCTGCTATGATTAATCACCACCCTTCAGTTAAAGTCAATATCCTACTCACATCATGTTGACAAAAAGAAAAATTTGGTAATAAGAAATAGCTTTCCTTTATCTAGGCTGAAGATATATAAATTACAATCAGATTATGTAGATAAAATACATGATCTAAATTTATCTGCTGTAACTACACTTGTCACAGCCCTTTTTAATGCCTCTAAAAAAGGGGGTTTATTGAAGTGCCAGAGTTAGTGGGCAGTTGAAGAAAGGCCCGGGCAACAATTCCTGAAAAGGTCATTTGTAACTCATTCAAATTCTTTCTTTTCACTCTACAAGTCACAAACTAAAAATCTCTTCATTTCCCTGGCCCAGAATGTTTTTACGAAGCACTTACAAAAAAATACAGAAAAGCAAACACCGCATGTTCTCCCTCATAGGTGGGAATTGAACAATGAGAACACATGGACACAGGAAGGGGAACATCACACTCCGGGGACTGTTGTGGGGTGGGGGGAGGGGGGAGGGACAGCATTAGGAGATATACCTAATGTTAATGACGAGTTAATGGGTGCAGCACACCAGCATGGCACATGTATACATATGTAACAAACCTGCATATTGTGCACATGTACCCTAGAACGTAAAGTATAATTAAAAAAAAAAATTGCACGACCCTAAGGCATAAGCCATAGGCTTGTAGGAGTAGTAACGGCGTCAACGGGCTCTAGAGGTCCGAGGGAGCTGAGGCCGCCACCCAACGCAGCCAAACTACCAACCGGTGAACAGCACGAGCACGTGATGAGTCCAGCAGACCATTATCCACATCTTCACAAGACAGAAATAAAGCACAAGGGAGCAGCAAAGATTTGGGGGAACAGGAATGCTGAGGCCAGAAGTAAAATACAGAATAAAACAGAGGAAAAGAGAATGGTGAGAATCCAGAAATTTTGCCTTAGATCCCACATACTGGACAACCGGCCAGAGACAGCCTCATGTTTAATCCACTCACAGGGGTTTTAACTGCACATACTCACATAAATATCCATCGATAATTAGCAAATCAGCAGACTGCAACTGCTCGGAGACCTCTGTTCTCAGCTTAATGGTCTGTTTCGTTTATAGCTATTAGTGATCTTCTTCAGGGGCATTAGCGAATCACAATGGTGTTTACTGAACCCCCCAGAATAGAAAGTCATGCTGAAGTTATTTTTTCCCTTTGGTTAATTATAAAGTGCTGAAACTGAGATTTTAATTACTTACCAGGTAAACAGACGATATAACCTAATTCCAGAAGGAGAGGGACAGCATTTCAAAGTAAAAACCAGACAGATCTTCTGGGATTGGGGATGCTTCCAGGTTTGGCTCTGCCAAAGGACTGTAATGAGAAGATGGGGGTGCTCCACCCACCTCGAGAGAAATAAACTAAAGAAAACACTGAGTTCTGTTCTCAAATATGACCTGCAGCCAGTATTCCCAGCAGCGTTATCCTCACAGCATCCACCACCTCCATGCAAGATGCCGAGCCCAGAGCCTGTACATCCCATAAGTCATGAAGAAAATAAATTTTAAAATACAGACAGAATAATACAATTGTTATACATTATTATATATATTATATATAATAATATATAACATTATTTATATAATAAATATAATACAATTGTTCTCAATTGTATTGTTCTACAATGCAATTGCATTGTGTATGGTAAAAACCTAGAGGGGCGAATATAATATTCAACATTGACTAAAAAATTATGTGACATATTCATACTGCACAGAAGCAATGGAGTGAAATAAGATGGCATGATCGCAGCTCACTGCAGCCTCGACCTCCTAGGCTCAAGCAATCCGCCCACCTCAGCCTCCCAAGTAGCTGGGAGTACAGGTGTATGCCACCAATCTTGGATAGTTTTTGTGTTTTCTCTACAGACGGGGTTTCGCCATGTTTCCTAGGCTGGTCTCCAACTCCTGGGTTCAAGTGATCTAACCTTCGAAAGTGCTGCAATTACAAGCATGAGCTACCGCACCCAGCCAAACAAATGATTGGGGGTTTTTGGTTTTTTTGTTTTTTGTTTTTTGTTTATTGCTGTTTTGTTTTGTTTAGAGATGGCGGTCTCACTTTGTTGCCCAGGCTGGTCTTGAACTCCTTGGCTCAAGTGGTCCTCTCGCCTTGGCTCCCAAAGTGCTGGGATTACAGGTGTGAGCCTCATGTCCAGCCAGGTTGTAAGATGGTTGAATGAAACCAACATGTCTCAGAACTGTGTGTTTGGCAAGATACCACTTTTCTCATCTAAATTTCTAATGTAAAATACCTTCATAAGAGTATCTTTATAGAAACAGGAAAATATCTAGATACATGCACAGTTTTTCTGCAGTTATTTCTGGGAAGTGAGTTTGAAGGGGGGAGAGGAAGGAGGACTTTCACATTTTACTTTATATATTTATCTACATGCTATTTTCATTTCCAAGTTACTTTTGTCATTTTTTAAAAAGTAATGGAAAAATAGCATGAACCCCTATTGAAATTATCACTGATTCAAACATTCCCTAGTTAGAACATTTAGTAAGAGTCTAATTTAGAATCATTGCACATTAGGATTTACTCTTATACCCAAACTAGCATTTTCCTTCAATAGAAAAAAGAGGGACAACCCCTTAAGTGGGAGGCAGATGACACAGTGCTAATCAAAATGGGACACCAAACAGTTTTAGTTGTTTCCACTTGCTGCCTCGCAAAATGACTAAATCTGCTAACTTATTTATAAGATGCAGAAAAATCCACAAAGCATTAACAGCAACAAGCCTACCACTGCATTATTGCTACATAATGGCAAATCCAAATGTTGAACTGCTAGGCAGCTAGGCAAACCACACAAGCGATACCCAGAAGAATGAACAAGCACTACCTGTAACATTTCTTAACGATCACATGATCTCTGGGATTTCTAGCTCAAGCACACTTGGTGTAAGATGTTGGGTTATTATCCCAGCCTTTCTGTGACTATAGCTCTTTGGAAGGACAAGGGCATTACAGCTAAACCCTGCACAAAAAACCAGACCCAGCTGGGCACATTGGCTCACACCTATAATCCCAACACTTTGGGAGGCTGAGGCAGGGGAGTCACCTGAGGTCAGGAGTTCGAGACCAGCCTGGCCAACATGGTGAAACCCTGTATCTACTAAAAATACAAAAATTAGCTGGGCACGGTAGCAGGCCCCTGTATTCCCGGCTACTTGGGAGGCTGAGGCAAGAGAACCTTTTGAACTCAAGAGGCAGAGGTTGCAGTGAGCCGAGATCGTGTCACTGCACTTCAGCCTGGGCAACAGAGCGAGAAAGAGAGAAAGAGAAAGAAAGAGAGAAAGAGAAAGAGAAACAGAAAGACAGAGAGAGAAAGAAAAAGAGAGAGAGAGAGAAAGAAAGAAAAAGGAAAGAAAGAATGAAAGAAAGAAAGAAAGAAAGAAAGAAAGAAAGAAAGAAAGAAAGAAAGAGAAAGAAAGCAAGCCAGCCAATCCAGCAGCACAAGAGCAAAATGTCATGATCCCCTGTGAGGGTCCATCGTGTGTGTCAATGTGCCTGGCCATGATGCTCAGATATTTGGTCAAACATTATTCTGGGCGTTTCTTGGGGTGTTTCTGGCTGACATTAGCATTTGAATCAGTAGATTGAGTAGAGCAGATGCTATGGGTGGGCCACATCCCATCCAACGCAGGCCTGTATAGAACAAGAGGCTGATCCACCCCCAAGTGAGGGAGAATCCCTCCTGCCTCACTGCCTTTGGGGGATGATGGCTTTTTCCCACCTTCTGACTCTATCTGAAATATTGGCTCTTCCCGGGTCTCGAGCTTGGCGGCCTTCAGACGAGAACTATTCCACCAGTTCCTGTTCTCAGGCCTCAGGCTAGGACTGGAAATTACATCATCTTCCACCATCAGCTCTCCTGGACCTCCAGCCTGCCGACTGCAGATCTAGGGACTTGTCAGCCTCCATCAACACAGCAGCCAACTCCTTGGAACAAATCTCTCAATATCACCATCCTACTGGGAGAACCCTGACTAGTCCATATGCCAAATTACTTCACTCTGCTGCTAACCCAGACTATTCAAGTCCCAGATCCACCAGTTAAGAGCTGCATGACCTTCAGCAAGTTACTTTTCCTCTCTGATCCTCAGTTTCCACAGGGACAAGAACAGTTCCCACCTCACAGGCTTACTAGAAGTCTTAATGTAAAACCTGTACAACAGCATCTGAGACATAGTCAGCCCTCCATGAATATCTGCTGTTATTAAGAAGATGTTCAGGCATAGAGGTACACAGATAAGGCTAATCTATACAACACAGGGAAAACCAGAAGTGTCAGGAACACTAGAATTTCTGAGTTCCTGGAACAACTGGAAGCTGAGCTTGTTCTACTTCATCACAGAGGGAAGAGATACAAAGACGATGCTGAGAACAGATGGTGAACCTCGAAGAGCCAAAACGCATGACCTGCCTCAACAGGACTCATGTTTATGCAATGTTCTAATTAGTGAATGGGTTATGTTGGATTTTTATCAGAATGGCAAGAAAAACAGCAATGTTTACAGCTGGGCTGGGGCAGTTAGAAGGGCTCAGAGCAGTGCAGACCAGAAACAACACTGAGAGCAGAGCCCAGCAGAAAAGATGCTACGGCCAAGGGATCCAGCCAGCTGGGCTAGGAAAGGCAGTGAGCATACCCCAAAGCCATATGAGCAGGCAGGTGAGGAGCCGGGTGGAGGCTGGTCGGCCCAGCACACCCAGGAAAGGGAAACACCAATGGGTCAGTGATGGGCCCCGCCAGGCTGGAGAGCAGCACAGGGAACACTCAGACGAGAGCAAGGTTGGAATGAACTATGCAGGGGACGTCGGGCCAGCCACGGGGTTCCCAAGGAAGTCTGTGACCTGGAGGACATCCTTCTCCCATGCAACTGAGTTTAAAACCTGGATCCGCCATGCACAGGACAAGTCACTCAAGCCCTCTGTTCAGTTCTCTTTCATTCCACACAAAATATGAAGAGAAGTTTCAGAGTCACTAGCATGGTGCCTGGAAATGAAGAGGTTCCCCTTTCTGGCCTGCCAAGATGGTCTAGCACGCGTGCTCACTTCAAGGATTTCTCCAGGATCAACTTCTCTGAAAAAGATCCCCTATTTGACACTCCCATGAACCTCTTGATATTACATCGTAGGCTGGTGGTGAACATGATAACCTCCCTCCCCCCCCACCCACACACACACATGCACACACCACGCAAACCACACATACATATGTGCATGCCTATAAAGTCCTTAAACTCAGGGACTACGCCTGTTTGTTTCTCTATTGATAAACGTGATATCTAGTGTGTGGCAGAGCTCAAAACCGTGTACTAAATGAGCACATACTTCCTTCTAAAATTCTGGTCATGTCCCCCTCATCAGTTGCAGTCTTTGCAGGGCTTTGCCAGTGGAAAGCACTGCTCCTTCAGGAGAGGGCTTTGTCCTCATGCCCCCCCCCCCGGGGTCATGTCCTGAGTGTGTGAGCCTACTCAGAGGACTGGCCCACACTAAATCCACGGGCAAGACCCATGTGGGCAGCTGTGGGAAGCCACATGGTTTTATTCCTCTCATCATTCGAGAATAGAGGCAGCTTAATGAAAAAAAAAAAAACCTACAGAATTTAAGATCCTTATTTTTAATAAAAGCATCTGCTCTCAATTCCAAGCAAAGACATATCATGGCCAGCACAGTGGCTCACACCTGTAATCGCAGCACTTTGGCAGGCCAAAGCGGGTGGATCACCTGAGGTCGGGTGTTTGAGACCAGCCTAACATGAAGAAACCCCATCTCTACTAAAAATACAAAATTAGCCAGGCGTGGTGGCACATGTCTGTAATCCCAGCTACTCAGGAGGCTGAGGCAGGAGAACCACTTGAACCCAGGAGGTGGAGGTTGCAGTGAGCCAAGATCATGCCACTGCACTACAGCCTGGGCAACAAGAACAAAACTCCATCTCAAAAAAAAAAAAAAAAAAAAAAGTACGTATCAGCAATATCGTAGCTTCTGGCCACGCTGACCTGGTCCACAGAGGAGAAGGTAAAAGATCTGAGTCAGATCCTTGTGCAAACCTGTGTAAGGAAAACACTAAGTTATGTAACAAAATGACATGAAATATTAGGTTTCAAATTCTATTAAACTACCAAGAAATGCACAAAAACTCCTGGTGAGCGTCATTTGGAAGACAAAAGTGTATCTCTGGATGAAAAACATATTTGATCTCGTTATAAATTCCAAAATATCAGCAAGTCAAAGAACACCACAATTCAGTATTATCCTAACTACAACTGGGGACAGTCTAAGACGGTGGCTGCAAACCACAAAGATATGCACCATCTTAAGGAAGAAAAAGGTTTTCTGAGAATTCTAATATTGAATGGAGAAGAATTAACTGCAACACGAAAGTGTCCACTGGACCTGGTACTTGTAGGTCTGACCATGAAATTCTGGCTAATGCTGGGAAGCAGAGAAAGTGGCAAATTCATGGGAACACAGGAGGCATTCTGCCAGAACGTTCTTGCCTGTTTTTACTGATACTCTCTGCCCTAAAGACCACGGTTTCACAACCTTTTTTTCTCTCATCATCATGCCCCTAAGAAGCCCTTTTAGGTATTTGTTCTAAACACCTCCTCATGAAATTGTAAAACCACAGATACCCTTCATATCTCTTTATGTATTATACTGACATCTGTGCTTGGCACATTTTAAAAGCACAATTTTTTTTTTCACCTCTTTGGAGGTGATATTGTCCCCACTTAGAAATGCATGACCTGAATTCCAGGTCAGCCAATGCCCAAGTACTTGGACTTGTAGCAGGCACCTGGGATCAGTCAAGAATCTTATGACTTGAATGAGTGAAATAACATTTACCTTTCATTAGCAGGAATTTAGTACAGTGATTCTGGTAAATATGCCTTGAGCCATAATATGACACATCAGTCATACTGATAGAAGAATATCCATTCAATCTTTCAGTAAATACACAGCCTAAACGCCGAGGGAACTGGAGCGAGAAAATAATAAAGGTTCGTGTCTCCGCGTCTTCTATTCTGGGCTAGGACAGAGGAATGGTCAAGCGGCAAATATGTTATCAGACAATAAAAATGCTAAAAAGGGAAATAAATCTGCCAGGGTGGGGCTGATTATATTTGTACACAATTCCTCAAATCCTCATGAAAACATGACCTTTTAGCAGAGACTTAAAGGAAGTGAGAGTAAACCATGCAATTATCTGAGGGAAGGGTGTCCCAGGCAGAGAGTGCCGCCTGTACCAAGGCCCCGGGCCATAAACCAACTTGGCATGTCTGACGAAAGGGAAGGAAGCAAGCCCACTAGTGCAGGGCCACACGAGGGACCGCAGAAGACAAAGTCAGAGACGCGGAGGCAGAGCTTCCGTGGGTGGATTCATTAACCAGGTGCACGGAAGACATCTTTAAACTACGTCCCTCAGAACTTCTAGGCAAAGCAGTCAACATGCAAACCAAAAACATACGTCCGCTGGCATGGAAGTCACTAAACCAAAATCATCAAGCTCACAGTACTCCTAGGGTAAAAATACAAAGCTAGGAACAGTGCACGTTGCTTTTCTTCAAATCCTAGCAGCAATTAGTTCCCCAGCGTCTGCAAAAGCATTACTTTTGCTCATTCAGGAGAGAGAAATCCAAAGTTTAAAACTGAATACTGTCACAGAGCTGCAAACACAAGGTCCCTGAGAAAGCCAACCAGCCTATCTCAAACTGGATGGGACACAAGTCTGTTTTTAATTTGACCTAGATCTTGGGGTACCTTCAGGTATGAAGGTACACTTATTTCCGGATGTCTTAAGAAATTCCCAGTCACAGATATCAGTTATGGTATATCAGGAAGTTTCATTTTGTTTATTGCTGGGTTTTTTAAAATCTTTTTGTAGTATATAAGCTACAGGAATTAAACGAGGTGTTACCAAACAGAGAGACAGAGAAAGAGAGAGAGACAGAGAGAGAGAGAGGAAGACAGACAGAGAGACACAGAGACAGAGACAGAGAGGGAGAGAGACAGAAAGAGAAACAGAGAGAGAGAGAAAGAGACAGAGAGAGACAGAGAAGTAGAGACAGAGATAGAAAGAGAGAAAGTCAAAGCTTGACAACGCCAGCTTGGCAAGATGAATTGCTCCTTACTTTAATATGCTGTCATACATGTGAAGTGATTTAAATTCACTCAAGTTGTTTCCCTTTCCTATCAAACGAGATGCCTGAGTGTGCAGCTGCTGACTTTTAAAAATTAATTAATGACTCGCTTTTATCTAGTTCTTCCTCAAAGGACTTCCAATCATGTGATAAGTGTTCTCTAACATCTTGCCCCGTGGTATAAATGAAACAAGCCGGAGGGCCACAGGGTTACAGCCACTTGTTCTCCAATTCAGACAAGAGAACCAGGGCAGAGATGCTGATTCTCTATGATTGGAAAAAATGAGCTTATCCTTTGAAATCTTCTTTCCTTCGATGTTTTTCCTGGAGAATCACTGGACTATTTTCTTATGAAAGGAACCATTTCACTATAGGAAGTAAGATGAACAATTGCAGAGAACAGTAGAGTCACACCTGCTGAGAGCCAATATATGGAATTCCTTTTCATTCTTACCACCATTCTGGGAGGTTAAGTAATAGGAAGTACTTTCATTTTTCAGATGAAGAAAGTAAAGCTTAAAGAGTCTAACCTCAGTGTTTTGGGGGCTGACATGGAGATTCAAGGCCCGGGCTCTTTCTGACCCTCCATGACCCACATACTCCACTATTCAAGGCCAATTCCAAATGCCATTTTTCACTGGGAGATTAAAATTACTGACTCTGTAGCTCTAAACTGCCTGTTAAGAGAGAGCAATTCCCATCCGAGTGCATAACAGACCTGCCAACGGCCCAGTTCCTCCGCTGCTCGGAACAGTAAAGATAAATAAATAAATAGTCTAAAAAAACACTCCTGTTAAAATTTCAATGGCTGCTTTTCTCCATGTTGAGTTCCCTCAGGACCCAGCATGTGTTATTTTTAATTAATAATATGACATGGTTTATTATAGGATTCCTCCCATATAAAACAAATTAACAATCTTTCTGCAATGGAAGAGGAGGAAGGCTGTCAGTTAAAAAAGGTGGATCTCTCCTTTGAAAAGGAGAGGGTAACCCTAAGTTTCACTGAGGCATTTATGAGCACCTTTTTTTTTTTTTTTTGAGACAGAGCCTTGCTCTGTTGCCCAGGCTGGAGTGCAGTGGCACAATCTCTGCTCACAGCAAGCTCCGCCTCCGAGGTTCACGCCATTCTCCTGCCTCAGCCTCCTGAGTAGCTAGGACTACAAGCGCCCGCCACCACGCCTGGCTAATTTTTTATGTTTTTAGTAAAGACAGGGTTTCACCGTGTTAGCCAGGATGGCTCGATCTCCTGACCTTGTGATCCGCCCGCCTCGGCCTCCCAAAGTGCTGAGATTACAGGCGTGAGCCACCGCGTCCAGCATTTATGAGCATCTTAACAAGTGATTCAGGGTAAAATAACGTCAGGGATAAAATATCCCATCTTAAGGTGCACAATGGAGGTACTCACCAAATCATTAAGAAAACTGACACACTGATATGGTCTCTTCTTCTTTGAATTCTTTAACACGAGAGTTTGTATATTTCTTAGTATAGTCAAAATGTCCCATTAATACCTCCACATTTTGTAACTCTCCCTTGTCCATTTCCAAGCATGTAGCTTTAAGCTATGAACTACTTCAGGGTAGGGGTTTATTACTCACCTGGGATGCTTGTCAGCACTCAGCACTGAGTCCATCCATTAAAATATAATTTCTTACATTTGCAATGCATTTGTTAGAAAATGCAAACTGAAATCATAATAATTTCAATTCCCCAATTAATAAGTTTTATGCAACTCCAATCAAAATTCCAGTAGAGGTTTTTTTAGGGAACTTGACAAATTTGACCTCTAAATTTATGCAGAATGTCAAAGAATGACAAACAGAACCGGCACTTCCCAAACTTTTCCACATCATGGTACATGATATTGTTTGGCTCTGTGTCCCCACTCAAATCTCACCTTGAATTGTAAATAATCCCCACACGGCCCATGGGAGGGACCCAGTAGGGGAGAAGTGAATCATGGGGGTGGGTTTTTCCCATTCTGTTCTACTGATGGTGAATGAGTCTCACTAAATCTGATGGTTTTATACATGGGAGTTCCCCTGCACAAGCTCTCTTGCCTGACACCATGTAAGATGTGCCTTTGCTCCTCCTTCACCTTCTGCCATGATTGTGAGGCCTCCCCAGCCATGTGAAACTGTGAGTTCATTAAACCTCTTATTTATTTATAAATAACCCAGTCTTGGATATTTCTTCATAGCAGTATAAAAGTGGACTGACACAGTACACAAGGAAAATGATCCTGTTTGCTTTCACACCTGCGCTGAAAAAGGAAGCTCCCAGCTGAAAGTGACTGGCCCTGAACAATGACTGCCCTATACACAGGCATCAATTCCAGATGGATTAAAGAGCTTTACTTTTTAGAAATTCTAGAAGGAATATACAAGAAAATTTTTATGAACTTGAAATGAAAACTTATAGAAGACACACACACACACACAGTGCAGCACAGAAGAAAGGTCTAATAAACAGAGTATGTTGAAATGGGAGAGGGGACAGTGGGGAGGCAAGTGGGCAAAGGAAACCCTCATGTCTAGGAAAAGACACAAAACCATACCAGCAATCACAGAAAATGGATGAAAACCACAGAAAGACAGCATTTCACATCTAGCCCAAGGCCAAAAATGAAGCATTGACCAGGGCATGGGAAAACTCAGATTACTGCATGCTGCTGGCTAGATGATAACCACTGTGGAAAATGACTGTCTCATTATCATCAGAGAAATGCTCTCATATGTAAACCAGAACATTCACCCAAGAGTATTCTTCATAGCTCTGTTTGTTAACAGTGAAAACATGCAAAAAACAACCTAAATGTCTAACATGAAGAAAACAGAGAAGTTGTGGAATAAGCAGAGAAAGCAAATTGAAAAATTATTTATATTAATACCATTTATGGAAAGTCTGAAAACAGGTAAAAACAATACTAACTATGATTTATGGTGAAATATACATGCAATATAAAACATAAATGGAGCTGGGCGTGGTGGTTCACGCCTATAATCCCAGCACTTTGGGAGGCCGAGGCGGGTTGATCACCTGAGTTTGGGAGTTTGCAGCCTGACCAATATGGTGAAACCCCATCTCCACTAAAAACACAAAAAATTAGCCAAGTATGGTGGCAGGTGCCTATAGTCCCAGCTAATAGGGAGGCTGAGACAGGATAATTGCTTGAACCCAGGAGGCGGAGGTTGCAGTAAGCCAAGATCACACCACTGCACTCCAGCCTGGGCAACAGAGCAAGACTCCGTCTCAAAAAAAAAAAACAAAAAAAACCATAAATGAGGAAAATAAACACCAAATTCAGGACAGCAGTTGCCATCGAAGACAAAAGGTGTTGGAAAGGACCTCCGATATTACATGGGGTTTCAACTATAGTGTTTTTTTCAATCTGAAGTATGTTGAAATGTTAGAATTTGATAAAGCCCCACAGGCGCTGTGCAGATTTTTTTAATTTTAACCTCTGTACTTTTTCCTTAGGTTTGATATGTCCAAAAGTAAAGTTTGTTTCAACATTTTTAAGAAAAGAAAGTATATATTGATAAAAAGTTCCTTGGAACAATGTATAGTATAGAGATAATCAGAAGTACAAAGAACTTTGCATGAAAAGCTTTCTTTTTAACAAAATATGCTTTTATATTATGTAATATTAGGGAAATGATACAGATGATAGAGTTATAGAGGCAGAGACAGAGATATATCCCAAAGGCCCTCAAGTTACAACCATCATAGTACATACATAAAGTGGAATTCTACATGGCTATTTAAAATGTTATATTTCATCTGTATTTATTGCCAAAAACATCAACAAAAACTGTTATAAAGCAGTTTACTGAATACAGTAGGACTCTATGAATGTAAAAGTACATGCCTGTGTAAATACATTGCCTATGCACACACAAAGTTGTCTAGGTAGTCCCAAAATAATAGCATCTAGCTCTACGGTAGTGAGAATTCTGAACATTTTATTTACCTTTTGTCCTTTCCTGAATCAAATGAATGTTTTGCTATAAGTGTGAATAATTACTATAATCACACACACACACAATTTTTTCTAGTAGGTTTGTGGGAAACCCTTCTCTCCACCGCATATTCAGCTTATGAGAAAATAAAGGTTTGCTAAACACTGCAGTTCAGCAACATGCAACGTTGAAAAATAATGGAATAAGGAGAGTAAGAGGTGATGGTGCAGAGTGGAGAGCCAGAAGTAAAAATAGAGAAGACATGGAGGAGACCAGGCAGGCGAGCTCCAAAAACCAAGAGGCAGAGCCCAAACTGCAGCCTAGGGTCTTGTGAACTCCACCCCAATCTGAGTTCCCTGAGTTACTCCTCAGAGTCAGAGTTTACTCAAAGGCAGATATGGCTGTACTCACTTTCACTATGGTCCCAAGGGAATGAATGGTCGTTCTTACCAGCTAAAAGAAACTTATAATGTATTAGTTTTCCTGGGCTACTCTGGGTGTCTTAAACAGAAACGTATCTCACAGTTCTGGAGGCTGGGAAGCCCCAGATCAAGGTGGCAGCAGGGTCAGTTTTACTCTGAGGCCTCTCCTCCTGGTTTGTAGGTGGCCGCCATCTTGCTATGTGTTCATGTGACCTCTTTGTGTGCTCAGGGCAGAGGAGGGAGGCGAGGGAGAGTGCATAAGCTCTCAGTGCCTCTTCTTTTAAGGACAGTAATCCTAAAGGATTAAGGACCCAGCCTTATGTCCTCATTGAGCCTTAATTACTTCCTTAGAGCCCCACTTTTTTTTTTTTTTTTTTTTTTGTGGCAGTGTCTCGCTCTGTTGCCCAGGCTGGAGTGCAGTGGTGTGATCTTGCCTCACTACAACCTCCACCTCCCAGGTTCACGCCATTCTCCTGCCTCAGCCTCCCAAGTAGCTGGGATTACAGGCGCCCGCCACCACAGCCAGCTAATTTTTGTATTTTTAGTAGAGACGGGGTTTCACCATGTTGGCCAGGCTGCTCTGTAACTCCTGACCTCAGGTGATCCACCCACCTTAGCCTCCCAAAGTGCTAGGATTACAGGCCTGAGCTACCACGCCCCAACCCAAGGCCCCACTTTCAAACACTGCCTAACTGGGAGGGCTTCAACATAGGAATTTGGGAAGTTCACTAACGTTCAGGCCATAACCAATATTAAAGGTTGAGAATAAATGAAATAATAAAGCTGTACTCAGAGAAGGTTAAAATACTTCTATTATCACAAGGTATCTGCTGTGCTGTTGCTTAGTCATCACCTCTATGTAAGGAAGACCCACGGTTGTCTTCTCAATCCAGTCAGAGCCAAGGACTTCTCTTCCTCTAAATACATATTCACAGGTAACAAAACCTACCCTCACCTATAACTGTTTTAAAGTCACAAAATGCCCAGTCTTGAGAGATAAAAAATAGTGGAAAGTAATTCGTAAGAAAATAAAGCACACTTCAGTAGGTACAGACTCAGGTACAACTCTACCAGAAGGTACAACATGGCGGTCAAATCTGTTATCTACTTAACAATAAATAAGTGGGGATTTGACAGAAGATAGTATCAGGGTGGGGATGGAAGTGACTGCTATCGGGTAATGCTTTACTCTTTGGGATGATGAAAATGTTCTAAACTTCGTTTTGGTGGTAGTTGCAAAACTCCAAATATACTAAAACCATTGAATTGTATACTTTAAATGGGTGAATTGCACAATATGTAAATTATATCTCAATAAATATGTTAAGAAAAAAATAAAATGGTATTAAACTGAATATTGTTGGCACTCTTTTCTATGCAGTATTTTGAATGCAGGACAAGAATAGTCATACGTAAAATTGTCCAGTATGCAACCAGAAAAAATAAATGTACACTGATACGTATGTGTTGCCTGGATTGAAATAACAGGGATATTGTAGTCCCTGATTTTCTAAGAGTAAACAACTCTTGTTAAGCATCCAAACAAAAGAGCCATCTTCGTTGGACTTCCCAGGCAGCTGTATTCTTGAAAAATTCAGACTATTTTAAAACTATACAAACCATATATAAACAACTTAGAGTTGGAATTAGGTTCCAAGCTCCATTCACTGAACACATAATTTCACCTTTGTGTCTGGCAGAACATTTCAAGATCACCAGGAACAATTATTCATTGTATGGGGCTCTTCCAGGCGCTGAGGGACATTTGGCATCCTTAGCCTCTGCCCAGGAAATGCCAGCGGCACCTGCCCATCAATATCTCCCCCGCACATTCCCCAAAGCTCCTAAGCTGCAAAAGCAGACCCTGGAGATCACCGGGCCGTCTCATTTAATAGCCTCGGCTCTGTATTCGTCTCTGAAATCAGCTTAGGCAGCTACTGTTCCAAAGACCCACAACACGTCTGGCATCCCATGTAAAGATTATCAGTAATACAAACACTAATAATAGCCATTTACATCGTCTCAAAATAAATCCTCGAAATCACACAGACTATCGAGTTTACCCTTTAATTTTCTAAATGGTGCATGGTAATTAATTGTGCAACTCTGATTAGCCTCCGTTTTGAGCTGTGCAGTTAAATCTCTAAAAAGTTCATTGGAAAATGAAAACCTCAAATCTCTGGCTCTTTCTAATCATTTCAAGTCAAGTCTTTGTTTCCTGGTCCCAAAGCAACCACTCTTTTGCTTCCAAAGGTGCTCTTAAAACCAAACTAGATTCCCTTTTGGTGTTCCCCTTGAGGAAAGGGGTTGCACAGTAATTTCTCCATGCAATTCTTTGGGTAATATATTTTAGGAAAGTCACCGTAAATAAAAGACAAGCATGGGGATGTCGCCGTGCCCTGCGGACTACCATGAAAAGCAGCGTCACCTCCCTGCTGTCTTTCATACGAGGGACTTTTGCCCCCCAGTGCTTCCCTTCATGTCACTCTAACTGGGGCCACCAGACCACTAGGGGGAAATCAGGTCTTCCTTGAAAAAAAAAAAAAAAGTTCTCCCCATTCCTCTCTCCTATCAACAACAACAAAATACTAAGATTGTTTACTTTTTTTGCTTCTATTATACAATAAAGTTGACCTTTCTTGGGGTATATAGTTTTATGAATTTTACACATACATATAAATCTATGTATAGATTTCCATTCCCACCACCACCATCAGGATACGGTTTCATCACCCCGCAAAAAAAAATCCCTCCTTCTGTTTATCTTCATAGTCACACCCTCCCTCCACCTCAACCCCCTGGCAACTACTGACCTAAAGTTTTGCCCTGTAATCCTAGCACTTTGGGAGGCTGAGGTGGGCAGATCACTTGAGGTCAGGAATTCAAGGCCAGCCTGGCCAACATGGTGAAACCCTGTCTCTACTAAAAATACAAAAATTAGCTGGGTGTGGTAGCGTGTGCCTGTAATCCCAGCTACTCAGGAGGCGGAGGTAGGAGAAACACTTGAAGCCAGGAGGTGGAGGTTGCAGTGAGCTGAGATCATGCCACTGCACTCCAGCCTGGGAGACAGAGCAAGACTCTAACTCAAAAAAAAAAAAAAAAAAAAAAGAATGTCACATAAATGGAATCTAACAGCATGCAACCTTTGAGACTAGTATTTTGCCCCCAGCATTATGCCTTCAAGATTATTCTCCATGGTTGTATCAATAGTTCTTTCAACTTTTTTGCTGAGCCAGTTTCATTACCTGAATGAATTTGTCATTTGTTCATTCACTGCTTAAAGACACCTGGGCTGTTTCCACTTTCTGGTAACTATGAATAGGGCTGCTATAAACATCTTACCCAGGTTTTATGTGAACATAAGTTTTCATTTCTCAAGGGTAAATACCCAGGAGTACAATTGCTGGGTCGTATGGTAGGTGTATGTTTAAAGTTGTAAGAACTGCCAAACTGTTTTCCCAATTGGCTTTTCCATTTTGCATGGGATCACACCACTAGCAACATACAAGAGTTCCAGTGCCCCCACATCCTTTGCCAACACTCAATATTGTCAGTATTTTATGTTACTAATTATAATAGGTGTGTAGTAATATTCACTGTGGCTCTGATTTGCAATTCTCTAATGGTGAATAATACCAACATCTTTGCATCTGCTTGTTTGCCATCTGTATTATCTTCTTCGGTGAAGTGTCTTTTTAAGTCTTTTGCCCATTTGTAATTGGATTATTTTTTCTTCCTGTTGAGTTTTAAGATTCCGTTTTATTCTAGATACACGACCTTTGTCAGGGATGTGATTTGAAAATATTTTCTCTCAGTCTGTATTTGTCCTTTGACATTTCATTCTTTTAAGTGTCTTTCACAAAGGAAATTTTTCATTTTGATGAAGTCCACTTTATCAATTTGTTGTCTGTTCTCATGTCTATGAACTCTTGTCTAATCCCAGCTCACAAAGCTGTTCTCCCATGTCCTCTTCTAAACGTTTTATAGCTTTATGTTTTACATCTAGATCTACAATCTGTTGAGTTAATTTTTATATAATCTGTTAATCCACTTTTAATTTTTTGCACATGGCCGTCCCACTGTAGGATTCTACATAAAACAATTTCCTCTTTGATAAAGTAAGTGCTGAAATAATAATAGTCCCAGACGGAACTCACTTTCTGAGGTCATCCTTTCTTTTATGCTTAAAATGCAAAAGTCTCTCTGTGTACAAATACATTACCAAAAAAAAAGCGTAAGAATAAGGTGACTAAGAAAAGCTTAAACTTGCAGCCTCTCAAGCCTGGGACCCATTTCTACTACACAGGAGCAGAAGGCTGCCTTCCCCGGTGATTTAAATCCAGGCATTACTTGTGAGATCCAAGCAGCCCATGCGGCTTGGAAAACTTGAGAGCTTGCCTTACTTCTCCCCTAAATTCCCTGCGGGCTCCTGAATTCACATGAGGCTGCCAGATATGGAACCTTCGCTGTTATTGTATGAGCATGTGGCTCTTGTAATTTTGTAAGCAACAGATATATGGGGGTTAATAAAATCCAAAAGAACTACCTCAAATAACAGTACAATCTCAGTAGCATTTCATGGACTAAGAAATGTCATGGCTGAGACTAAAATGACAGTGGACGATGGAAAAGACCAACAGTGAATGATGGTGATGATGATGTCAATGACGCCTAGTGGGTGTTTTTACCCAAGGCTGGAAGCAGAAGGAAGAGCCTCTGTTCTGGCTCTAGGGGTCCCCTCCTGCATGGAGGTTCTGACGAGCCGAGCTTAGGTACTGGCGTCCAGTCCTCAGCAGCCATCAGCTCAGCACAGCACGGGTGCTAAAGACATCCCCACAACCACAAAAGCAGTGAGGGAACTGAGGAAATGTGTGTGATGAGTTCTGCAAAGAGCATGAGCTGGAGGGAGAGAGGAGGTGCCACTGCTGCTGCGGGTACCTCTGCTGGGTCACAAACTGCCCCAGTGCCCAGGGGCCAAAACACCATTTGCTGATGCTCACAGATTCCTCAAACAGAAATCCAAATGGAACACAGCAACGCAGGCTCGTCTCTGCTCCACAATAACCGGGGCCTTGGCTGGGAAGGCTGGGACTGCTGGCTGCAGCGCCTACACATGGCCTCTCCATGCAGCATGGCAGCCTCACAGCATGGAACCACACTTGTTCCCCCATGACTCAGGTGCCCAGGACAAGGGTTCCAGCAAATGAGGTGGCAGCTGTGTCACCTTCTCTCACTCAGCCTTGGAAGTCACCCAAGGTCACTCTGGCTGTTCCCTACTGGATCCAACAGTCCCAAAGCCATCCAGATTCAAGGACAGAGAACATGGGTCTCACCCCTCAATGCAAGAAATGTCAAAGAATTCCAGAGTCAGATTTTAATACCATTGTTACAGGTCTCAGAAACCCCTGAAGAAACCCTTTGCACGATTTCTCGGAACTGATGGAGATGGCCTAAGACAACCTGTAGCCCCTGGGAACCCTTCTCTGCTGTTAAAAATCTCGGCTGCCCAGAGATTGGGTTGTGAAGGTTTTTTAGCAAAGGGCGATCTCTTCATTATCCCCCTTACAACTGCGTAGCAGCCTATTTCTCAAGATTCTGTTTCTGAACAACCTGAAAGGTAAATCAATACCTTCAGCTAACTTTATAACATTTCTCATTATTTTTAAAAATAACTAGTCCAGCTAGTTCCAAGGCTGCTATTTTGAGACTTCCATTAAAATCACCTCCTAAGGTCCACCCGCACTTCAGCACAACCCCATAATTAATCTGAATCACATCACCTGACTTCTTAGGATCAAACATTAATTAACCACTTTCATCCCAGGTGGAGGAAGCATGTGAATTCAGTAAACCATCTCTGGTGGCCTTAGAGACATACACGACCCACCCTGTCATCCGTTCAGCAATGCAACCTTAGCACAGGATGGCCCAGGAGCAGGTACTTGCATCACTCAGAAAGGACAAGCTTTAAATTAATAATCATCATAATTATACAAGCAAGAAAAACTCCACCAAGACTTACCTTAGCTAAAGCAGTTCCAGCTCCCTGTCTCTCTCTCTCTTTCTTCCTCTCTCTCTGCTCCTCTCTTCCTCCCATCTCTCTCTATCCCCCATCACTCCCTCTCTCTCACTTCCCATATAATATGCCCCTTCCCAAGTCAGATGTGGTTCTTTAATTTTTGCTATTATACTTCCACAAAAACCACCTCTGATCAAAATCTTTGCTGCTGTCAGGAAACAGAGGAACAAAGACAAGGTCTCTCATCTGAGTTCTGATGCTTCTTCCCCTGTCTAATCCATCCCACGGTAGCGTCCTCCCTGGGAGGGGGACAGGCAGCAGTTTGAGGTCATCTTCAAGCCCAGCTACCGTCCAGCTCCAAGGCAGGTCAGGACACCTTGATGCAGCCAGGCCTCTGTCCCTCCCTCAATGCCTGGCCCAGCACAAGCATAGGTATTTTCTTTTTTCTTAAAAGCATTCTCAGTTAATATTCCTCTGTGACGTCTTTGGTACTCGTATTCTGACACAAGTCCTCCAGACTACCAAGGCTTCATTATAAACCATGTCATTGTAAAGAAGGAAAAATTACACTGTGAGTTCTAGCTAAGAATTCCCCCATAGGCTAAGACCTTCTCTCTGCCTTTCATCACTCAATGGCACACACAATTAATTCTCAACACACTGTCTAACCAAGAGTCTGTCAATGGGTAATTTTTTAATAGGGAAATCATTCTCACTATCCACTGGGACAGGAAAGCCAGGTGAAAACTGTGATCAGCACAATAATCCTGAAAGACAACCTTTAAACATATCTATCCAATTATGCTCTTGAATCTAATGGTCTTTACCTCATAAAGATAGGATGTCAGAGTCAGAAAGTCATTCTAGTTCATGGAACCCAGGCATCTTCCCAGGAGAGGATCAGAGACTAGAAGGCATCCCCACATGGAGAGCTTTTCAGAAGGGCACCTGTCTCCTGCACCCACCACTGCCGCCCTGTCCACTGGGGTGGTAAAGATCCTTCCTCTCTTCCTGCACCCCCAACACTGAGAACTTGCAAGCTAGTCACATCCACTCACATCACAGATGAAGTGACTGACCCCAGAGAAGCATGACTTGGGCTTCACGTGGGACCCTGTGTGCATCACGCCTGTAATCCCAGCACTTTGGGAGGCCAAGGCAGGCGGTTCACCTGAGGTCAGGAGTTCAAAATCAGCCTGGCCAACATGGTGAAACCCTGTCTCTACTAAAAAAAAAAAAAATAGAAAAATTAGCCGGGCGTGGTGGTGCGCCCCTGTAATCTCAGCAACTCAGGAGGCTGAGGCATGAGAATCGCTTGAACCTGAGAGGCGGAGGTTGCGGTGAGCCGAGATCATCACACCATTGCACTCCAGTCTCCTGGGCAACAGAATGAGACTCTGACTCAAAAAAAAAAAAAAAAAAAAAAAAAAGAAAAAAGAAAAAAAAGAAAGAAAGGTGAGTGGTTATAGCTCTTCCAGACCTACAGGTCATCTACTGCCAAAGTCATCTGCAGAGTGATGGTCACCTATGGAGGCTACTGGTATTGGCTCTTGGTACCAATGAGCCACTGGGTTTCCGTGTGTAACTGCAGTTTATTGTAGGTTTCTACAGCTGAGGCTTTTCTACTTTATTCTGTTTCTTGCAAGTGTTTCAGTGGATGAACTTTAATAAGGTTGGGAAGAGAGGCTAAGACGGCATCTAATTCTACATCCAAATGGGAGAAGACGCTACAAATGTGCGTTAATAAGACAAAAACAGGGCTCACCCAAGGCTTGACATAAAAGAAACGCAAAAGAGTGCTATTCATCAATAGCAATTAAAAGCTCTACTGTTTATGCACATTCTTTAATAGTTTGCCTTAACTGGGGAGGGAAGGTGCAGAAAAAGGAATTGTTCAATAAGTTCACTTTTTAAATTAAACAAACATACTTATTTGCACTTGTAAAATAACAAATGTTTGAGAAATTTTTACAATGTTCATTTCCCCCCCAACCCAGCTTATAAAAAGGCTTTTAATAAAACAAGCCAAAGTGAAAACAAGTCTACTGGGCCCATTGATTTCATTCTCCTAGGAAAAAAAAATTATTTCACTAAAACTTAAATATTTCCATTAAGGTCCATGACAGAATTGCAAGAACAAACACACAAATAGAGAACCAGTCTGAGGTCACTATTCACAGCACAGCACTGGGTGCAGGCAGCACCTTGGAAGCCTTAACAAAGGAAGTCAGAATAGGCCAAAGAGAAATTACACAGTGAGTCTAACGGAGATGAGGTTTTTCTTTTTTTGTTTTTAAGACGGACTGTTGCTCTGTTGCCCAGGCGGGAGTGCAGTGACGTGATCTCAGCTGACTGCAACCTCCGCCTCCTGGGTTCAAGTGATTCTCCTGCCTCACCCTCCCGAGTAACTGGGATTACAGGCGCACACCACCACGCCCAGCTGATTTGTGTATTTTTAGTAGAGATGGGGTTTCTTCATGTTGGCCAGGCGGGTCTCGAACTCCTGACCTCAGGTGATCCGCTCACCTTGGCCTCCCAAAGTGCTGGGATTGTTGGTGTGAGCCACTGCGCCTTGCCAGAAACAAGTTTTTATGATCATACTTTAGCTTCATGAGAGCTTTATCAATTTGAGAGATAAAAAAAAATGGAAGACTAGCACAAATAAAATACAGGTAGAACAATGCAAATATCTTTTGAGCCCAATAACTTCTTCAAATAAAGGTTTAAGGACACACCATAATGCCTGGCATATTACAGGCACCTAGTAAATATCTGGTGGGTGAGGATAACTTTGAGGCTTATCTTTTTTTTTTTCTTAAGAGACAGGGTCTCACTTTGTCACCCAGGCTGGAGTGCAGTGGCACGATCATAGCTCACTACCACCTCAAATTCCTGGACTCAAGCAATCCTCTTGCCTCCGCCTCCCGAGTAGCCGGGACTACAGGTGTGTGCCACCATGCCTAGCTAATTTTTCTTTTCTCCTTTTTTTTTTTTGTAGAGATGGGGTATATTAGTGTTTTCTCGCGCTGCTAATAAAGACATACTGGAGACTGGGTAATTTATACATGAAAAAGTTTTCATTGACTCACCTTCCACATAGCTTTCTCTCTCTCCCCCACTCCCTACACGGCCTCCCCCCTTTCTCTCTCTCTGTCTCCCCAACACCCCTCAAAGCCTCCCCACCCCAGCTCCCCACAGGGCCTCCCCACTTTCTCTCTCTCTCCCCTACTCCCGCTTTCTTTCCTTCCTCCCCTTCTTCTTTTGTTAAATATCGTTTTTCTTTAAGGCTCACACTAGGAAGTGCTGGTGTTGCAGAAACACGGGAAGGCAGGAAATGAGTTTGGGAACAAATAAGTAAATAAAATCTGGGGAAAGCACACATCTAAAGCACTCTTCACCCTTCACAGTTTATCTGGGGACACTTCATATTTAAAACGTATTTTGTGCAGTGGGCCTGACAAAGCAGACACACACACCGGATGTGCTACGCGACGGCTCTTCCTCAGCCTCTGACAACAGGGGGTTCATCTCAGGACACGACACCTCATTGCTGACAATGGGAGCAACGTGATGGTCTATCAAGAGGAAAAAGGCAAGCGTCATCCACAGCCGGCCCGGCCACTGACAGCCAGGCACCGTCACATCCACCTGGCCTGGAGAACCAGGCTCAGAAACCCACTGTGCAGCCTCCAAGAGGCCACCCCCTCCACCTTCCCAGTGACAGAGCCAAAGCCACCACCAGGAGCTTGATGCTCAGACACACAGTTCGGCCTGCTGTGTGCTGCCTCCCATGTCTAAGAGGCTGCCTTTTCATCAGCTCCCCGTCACAGCTAACGAAACCTCTTTGGAATTAGCTCCCAATCCTTAACTGTACCAAAATGGAACAGTACAGGAAATGAGAAGTGTCACTAAACCGGGACTAGAACACTGTGTCCCTAAGTCCCACAACCAGGACCACAACAGAGTGTTTGTTCCTAAAGGTTCCTGATCATACTCAGACCTTAAAAGTGAGCTGCTCATTAAAAGCGGGTCCTGTCACTAATACAGACATTAACTAAAGCAGTATTCCATGAGTGGCACGGTAAAAGGATTTCCGTGGCTCTTGATAAACACAGTAACACAGACCCGGCCCAGTGTCCCAGCGCTCTTCCTCTGACTTGCCTTTCCCACTGTCTGCAATTGTAACTCGAGTGCTTTGGGCTACCTTGTGGAACTCAGCTACATTTGTTAACCTCACTACTGAGCTGAGGCCTGCACCGCATCACAGACAAGCGTGAAGTTCCAGGACGACAGGAATAAAACTTAGAACCTGCCATCCAGGAGTTTACCAGGGAAATGATCACAGAAATAAACACCTGAAATAGGCCTGATACAGCCAGACAGAAGCTAGGGAGGAATTGAGGCGGGAGCATAAATCACCGGGGTGCTTTAATGTTCAAAAGAAGCCGGAGGGGGGAAAAGGAATCTATTTGGGGATTTAGGCAAAGTTTGGGAGGCACTGATCTTTTTCTATAGTGGTCAAATTCATAGAAAGAGAAAACAGAAAGGTGGTTGCCCAGGGTAGAGGAGGGGGAAGGACTGGGAACCACGTTCGACATGTAGAGAGTTTCCGATGGGGGAGAGGAAAGCACTCTGAAGACGGCCCGTGGTGATGGCTGCACGACAACATGAATGTAATTAATGCCACCAAACTGTACAATTAAAACTGGTCCACATGGCAAATTGTATGTTACATCTATTTGACAATTTTTAAAATCCAAACAAAAACCATGACCCAACTTCTTACAATGCAACTATGTCACACTGTCTTAGGACGCATCAAATGCAGACGCAGCTCGCTGGTATAATCTGTAGAACAGCATTAGTTGGTGACCCCAACTGCTACTTGCTTCTGGAGTAAGCCTTCACCCCCTGGTTGCTATGAGAATCTGCAGACCACCACAATTAAAACATGCAATAAATTTCTCTTTCTCAAAAAAGTAACAACCTTAAAAGATATTCAGTAACAGAAACACACACACACACACACACACACACAACACATACACATAAATTACACAGAACACTTCATATTAACTTAGAAAAGAAATCCATCCTGCTCTGTTGTATAGGATTGGTGATGTCCTCTAAATGAGCCAAAATCCAATCCACATCAGAAATAACACTTTCTGCATCTCAGGCAAAAGACACTACATTCTGTGGACTGTAACATAACCAAGGATTAAATCTGAAAGCAACTGGCCAAGCGTTCTCACAATGGCCTTTTAACCTAATTGCTTTAATTATTAAATCTATCCTCGAAACATTTTTGTCACTAATACCATATGGCATGATGCATAACTAAGGCCCTTCCAACAGACTCAGCCACTAAAAAGAAAAAAAAAAAATACCTCAAAGGAAGGACAAACACTTCAACAAATTTTACCTGCTAGTACAAAGTATCAGGCAACATAGAAAAACTGAAGTACTTAATATTTCCACCCATCTTAACTCAGTTCCAACAGTTTTTAAAATCTTAAATCATTTGTAAATTAAATATTGCCTTGAAATAATAAAACACTGTAAAATATGTTAATTGAGTCATAAAAGCCTACTTTCCTGCATAATTATGTTTTACTTTTCTCCTCACTGATTTCTTTACACTAGAATTAGCCAGGATTCTATCTGGATACAATAATAATACTTGGCTCTTGTGAGAGTTTTACAAATAGTAAAAGCCCACAGCTGACCACAGAATTTCTAGACTGGCTGGCCTAAGAAAATCGACACTCATGAGTCTTCATGGCAGAGCCACACCACCAAACTTCAAGGCAACTTTTGGAGAATGTTTTATTTTATCTTGCATCATATGAGCAAATTAAAATGAGGCAGAAGAACGAAGAATCACCGGAAATCAGATGTAATGAGATATCAGGATAAGGCTGGGCACAGTGGCTCAAACCTATAACTCCAGTGCTTGGGAAGGCTGAGGCGGGAGGATCACCTGAGCTCAGGAGTTCAACGATGCAGTGAGCTATGATCATGCCACTGCATTACAGCCTAGGTGACACAGGAAGTCACCCTGTGACAGGGTGACACCCTGTCTCAATCAATCAATCAGTCAGAGAGATCAGGATAGTGAATGACCAGGGAACTAAAAGAAGAACGTTGGGGGAACTGAGGGAGTAATCAAATGAAAAATGTAACAAATTTATGAGAAGGTTAACAGGGAAAGGCCACTGAGTTTCACACTAAGAGAGCTGCTGAAGACCAGAACATGCAATTTTAGCACAACAATTGAGAGAAAACTAAGGATCTGGAATAAAGTGTGTGAAGACAGAACAGAGACAGAGGGTATTCAATGAGAAAAACTCAAAGAACCAAGACAGGCAACGTACCATTAGACCCAACTATTTACAATATCAACTGTTGGAGTACTTTCTGTCGCCAGTAAGATTTAACCCAATGAAAAGAATAAAATAGCCCATTTCTTTTCTTTGATAAGATGCACCACGACTTACTGTGTGCACTGACTTAATATGTACAGTGATTTAATGAGGGAGTGTCTCTATTCCTAAGAGAATCTTTCATAAAACTATGGTTTAGATCAAAGCTTACAAGGATGTGAAATGCCGTGGTAGTCAAATGTCCTACTAAACGTACGGATATCTGTTCAAAGTCGCTGCTATTAGGCCCAAAGATAGAAAACGTAGGCTGCTCCCCTGCATGAGGACAGGGTTTCTTTGCAAGAGCATCATTTTATTCTATTCCAAGGTTCCACCTTGATATGGTTTGGATCTGTGTCCCCACCCAAATTTCACGTACAATTGTAATCCTCAGTGTTGAAGGCAGAGCCCAGTGAGAAGTGACTTGATCGTGCAGGCAGTTTCTAATGGTTTAACACCATCCTCCTTGGTCTTGTCATGGTAAAAGTGAGTTATCACGAGATCTGGTTGTTTAAAAGTGTGCGGCACCTCCCCCTTCTCTCTCTTCCTCTTTCTCCAGCCCACATAAGACATGCCTGCTTCCCCTTCACCTTCCACAAACTCAGTAAGTTTCCTGAGTCCTCCGAAGCCATGCTTCCTGTACATCCTGTGGAATCGTGAGCCAATTACACCTCTTTTCTTTATAAATTACCCAGTCCTGGGTATTTCTTTGTAGCGGCGCGAGAATGGATAATAACATAGGCACCCAAGACCATAACAGCTCCTGTTCCATCTTCTATCAGGCCCTGTGTACCTGCCCTGGAATCAACTGAAGACAAAAATGGCAGATTCAGTCTATAACACTTGGACCACAATGAGTCATGTTTCCAGTTCAATTCAAATTAATCTTCAAATACTTTCTAGAGCACCAATCCTTGCCAGCCTGGCCCCCAAAACACGGCTTGTCCTCACCTCACAGCAAACTCTGCTGCACCATCTGCTGACTCAGAGCTTTTCACTGAGGTCTTTAACACTTTCGTGTCTCCACTATCCATGCTAACCCAGCCCTCCACATATGTGACCTCCTAAACCAAACCAACAGCTCTCATTGTCTTCCATGGTACAGAAATGACAGTAGCTAAGGGGAAAAATAACAGTAAGCTGGCTTGTCCTGCTCTGGGCTAACCAGTGAGGAAATTCACCAAGAGGGAAAATTAATTCATCTCACAAAGACCACACTTGCCCTAAGAGAATCACTTCTGCCATACCTCGAAAAGTGAGTAAAATGTGCATGAACTTCACTGGAATTACAATTGACCCTGTAAAACTGAAATTCCGGTTTTTCCACTGAACCCCCCAAAAATTAAATATCTGCATATAAATTTTGACTCCCCCAAAACTTAACTACTAAAACCCTACTGTTGACCTGAAGCCTTACTGATAGCAGTTGATGAACACATATTTTGTATGTTCTATGTATTATGTGCGGTATTCTTATCATCAAGTACGCTAGAGAAAAGAAAATGCTATTAAGAAAATCATAAGGAAGCGAAAATATATTTAGTATTCATTAAGCGGAAGTGGATCATCATAAAGGTCTTCATCCTTATCTTCACGCTACATAGGTGAGGAGGAGGAGGAAGAGGAGTTGGTCTTGCTGTCTCAGGGGTGGCAGAAGCAGAAGAAAACCCATGTATAAATGATTCACGTATAAATGATTCACGTAGTTCAAACTCGTGTTGTTCAAGGGTTAACTGTAGTTGTTTTCAAGATGCTCCCATCTTCTTCTAAGTCTGTTCCACCCCATTCCCCAGCAGACACATCCTCCCTAAGTCAGTCCTACATGCAGTCTGCACTCTTCCCAGATTATTTTGTCTCTCATTGTTATAACCAACAGGCTCTTCAGGGTGATGTCTGCTGTTCAGGTACAGGATGCTTGCTCAATTTCAAATCTTCTATTTAAAATTGAATTGGTGGCCAGGCACAGCGGCTCACACCTGTAATCCTACCACTTTGGGAGGCCGAGGTGGGTAGATCACCTGAGGTCAGGAGTTCGAGACCAGCCTGGCCAACATGGCAAAACCCCGTCTCTACTAAAAATACAAAAATTAGCCAGGCACGATGGCAGGTACCTGTAGTCCCAGCTACTCAGGAGGCTGAGGCAGAAGAATCACTTGAACCCGGGAGGCGGAGGTTGCAGTGAGCAGAGATCGCGCTGCTGCACTCCAGCTTGAGCAACAAAGCGAGACTCCATCTCAATGAATAAATAAATAAATAAATAAATAAATAAGTAAATAAATATTGGCTTTTTAATGAAAACAAATAAGTTTCAATAAAACTGAATTGGCTTTTTGCTTCACATTTACTCAAATCAATTCCACACAAAACAGTTGGAGGCTTTGTAACTTCTCTTTAGGGCAAAAATAAATGGGTATGTTCTTAACATCAGAAAAATGCTAAGAGCTCAAGATACTTCTTTTCTTCCTATTTTGAAACAAATATAATTTGACTTTGGAATAAAATTCCTTTCATCAGAAATGTATGTTTTGATAGGTGCACTGCACAGGATTCTAATAGCTCTAAAATCTGCTTCAGTTTAGAGCTGTGATCTTCATCACCCCCTAAGCCTTGTATCTTACTCTCCACAAATTAGACTGCATCCTTAAAAGGCATCCGCTGACGGATTTCACAGGGACTGAAGTGGGCTGGGAACTGCATTCCACGGCATCTCAGCTGCCCTTAGACAGGCCAACTTTGTCATTCAGAGCAAGCACTGAATAAATCTCCTCCAACTTACATGAATGTAACCCACTTCATGGCTGTCAGAGGGAAGAAATAAGCCTTTGAGAATCCTCTGTGCTAACAGGGCTCCCCTCGTAATAATGGCTAGGCTGGTGGCCAGAGTTCCCACAGCTGAGCCTCCAGGTACAGAGGCTAAATGCTGGCCCAGAGGGTCAGCAGGATGAGCTAGTTTGTGAGTGAAAGACTCTCATTACTCAAATGACTGCTTAGGGCCTTAACACTAACCAATTCACGCAGGTCTGACGGGGCATGAGTGTGCAAGGAAAAGCCATGTAGGTTCCTGAGACAGCCACAGTCGGTGGGGATCCGTCAGTGGCTGGCCTCAATCCCAGCATTTTGGGATTTGTTACGTTTGTATGTTCTACATATTATGTACGGTATTCTTACCAACAAGTAAGCTAGAGAAAAGAAATGCTATTCAGAAAATCATAAGGAAGCGAAAATATATTTAGTATTCATTCAGTGGAAGTGGATGATCATAAAGGTCTTCATCCTCGCCATCTGCATGCTGAATAGGTGAGGAGGAGGAGGAGGAGTTGGTCTTGCTGTCTCATGGGTGGCAGAGGCAAAGAAAAGCCACATAGAAGTGACTCACGCACTTCAAATTTGTGTTGTTCAAAGGTCAACTGTAGTTGTTTTTAAGATGCTCACATCTTCTTCTAAGTCTGCTCTATCCTCATTCCCCAGCTGACACATCCTCCCTAAGTCAGTCCTGCACGCCCTCTGCACTCTTCCCAGGTTATTTTGTCTGTCAATGTTACAACCAACACGCTCAAGCAAGGCAGCAGGATGGCTTGAGCCCAGGAAGTAGAGGCTGCAGTGAGCCATGATGATCCTGCCACTGCACTCCAGCCTGGGCAACAGAGCAAGACCCTATCTCAAAAAAAAAAAAAAAATACTGCAAAACAATAGCTTCTGAGTTTCACTAGATGAGGTCACATCCTTAGGAGCCCATCTGTGACCTCAGCTTGAAAAGAGCAGATGGGAGCACACTGCCAACCAGTGCGAGGCCCCAGCAGTCATTGACTTAAAAAAAAAAAAAAAAGCTAGAAAATTAACGAAGTAACTGGGACAGAAACTGCAGGGATTCTTTGGGGTACACAGACACTAAAGGTATGTGTGGGGAAGAGCATGACTTGATTTAACAATCACTCCAGCTGAAAAGCAAAGCCCATGCAGATAACCAGGAGTACTCTACGGAACCAAATGCCAGTTTCAAAGCACCCAGGACAGCATAAGCTCATCTTTTCTGCAGCGTGAAATGCGAAGCAGCAGAGGGCACCTCCATGTTTTCTACTCCTAATATGTCTCTACAGAAAAGCCATTACAAAGAGTAATCCAATATTAGCATGTAATCAGTTCACCTAAGGCAATCAGTGAACTTCCTCGGGGCTCACGGCCATCCAAGCTCACTTCAGGGGCAAAGCAGGAATGTAACTGTTGTGGACACGAAGCATTAGTGCTCCCTTGACTGGACATCTGAAAATGCAAAACGTGGGGCAGCTACAGCTATTCAGTAACACAAAACCATTTTCACCACCAGAGTCAAACCCAAACCCACTACATTTAAATCTAACGTTCATTCTGGTTCTAAGGGAAAAGATGCAAATTTTCCATTCTCAAGACATCATTTAAAATATAAAAAGTATTCATTTTTCTTGTTTTGCTTTTGTTTGGAGAGGAAGAGGGGTGCTGATCTAATTTTGGTATTTATTCATTCAACAAATTTTTGAGGAGATAGAAGAAGATACATTGCATTTAACTTCCACTAGAAGGGTATTTTTTAAATCCATTTTTGGCTCCACACTGTTGAAATCATTTCGTAAACAAAGACCCTCTTTAAATACCAGAGCTTTGCAATTATTCTACACACACATGTGCCGAATTATCTTTTAGAGACACATACTAAAATATTTACAGATGAAATGAAATGATGTCTAAGAGTTGCTTCAAAGCAATAGAGTCTGGAAAACGAGGGTGGTAATACTGATTAACAAGGTTGGCTTTGAACAGCTCATGGCTGAAGTCGGGTAACGAGCATATGAACTTCACTATATATTCTGTCTACTATTGGTTATGTTTGAGTTTCCCATAATAAAAAAGTTTTCAAAGCAGAATGGAGGGGCATTTTGACATTCGTTTAGCAAAAGGAAAGCTGCCAACCAGAGCAAATAGTTATTTGAGCTCCAGTTTTCAGTTGAGTGTGCCAATGAAGAGTTGAGAAGTTGAAGACCTTCATTAATTCCTTTTTTCCTTCTTAAATCTACTTGGTCCGCAGCTCACTGCCTCATTAAAAAAAAAAAAAAAAAAAGGTTACCATGTGTTCATTGTGAAGGCTCCAAGGTCTCCAAGTGAAATAACCCAAATACCAGCGAATTGGTTAATACCGAAGAGAACTCCAGTATATATGTGTGTGTTACGACAAGCAAACAAGGATATTATGTGAGTTTAGAGCACATTTATTGACCTACTGCCAATATGTTAAGCACACATAAGCATACATGCCTGTGCAAATTTGACTCGTAAATTGAATGGATGTGGGAACCAGAATATCCTACTAGAAGGGACGGATAGCCTACAGAATTTAGGTATTGCACTGGAGTGAGTCTTTTTTTTTTTTTTTTTTTTTTTTTTTTTGAGATGGAGTCTCGCTTTGTCGCCCAGGCTGGAGTGCAGTGGCGCGATCTCGGATCACTGCAAGCTCCGCCTCCCGGGTTCACGCCATTCTCCTGCCTCAGCCTCCCGAGCAGCTGGGACTACAGGCGCCCGCCACTGTGCCCGACTAATATTTTTGTATTTTTAGTAGAGACGGGGTTTCACTGTGGTCTCGAACTCCTGACCTCGTGATCCACCTGCCTCTGCCTCCCAAAGTGCTGGGATTACAGGCGTGAGCCACTGCGCCCAGCCTGGAGTGAGTCTTTCAATCACCAAAGGAAGTTTATTTACCCAACTCCATTATTAAAAAATATAATCACTCATGTCCATATTTCCTTTGTTTTACCCAAAACTATCAGGAAACAACTGGGAAATGAGCCAAAACATAAACCACTTTGATTCAAAAATTGTCGAAAGCAATGTTACTAACATTTCCATGGCTTTTGAAGAATTTTATTAGACTTTTTTGTGGGGAGAAGGAGGAGATATGTATGTGTCAGGGTGTCAGAGTAATTTGGTATACAGATAATTTTGTCACCCAGATAATTAGCCTAGTACCTGATAGGTAGTTTTTTAATCCTTACTTTCTTTCCACCATCCACTCTCAAGTAGGCCCCCATGTCTATGATTCCCATCTTTATGTCCATCTGTACTCAATATTTAGTTCCCACTTCTAAGTGAGAACATGCAGCATCTGGTTTTCTGTTCCTGTGTTAGTTTGCTTAGGATGGCCTCCAGGGACATCCATGTGGCTGCAAAGGACATGATCTTGTTGTTTTTTTTTTTTTTTTTAATGGCTGCGTAGTATTCCATGGTGTATGTATAACACATTTCCTTTATCCAGTCTGCTGTTGATGAGCATTGAGGTTGATTCAATGCCTTTACTATTATGAATAGTGCTGTGGTGAACACACACGTGCATGTGTCTTTAAGGTGGAATGATTTCTATTCCTTTGGGTATTGCCAGTAAGAGGCTGCTGAGTTGAATGGTAGTTCTAACTTAAGTTCTTTCAGAAATCTCCAGAGTGCTTTCCACAGTGGCTGAACTAAGTTACATTCCCACCAGCAGTGTTTAAGCATTCTCTTTTTTCCACAACCTCACCAGCATCTGTTATTTTGTGAATTTCTAAGAATAGCCATTCTGACTGGTGTGAGATGGTGTCTCATTGTGGTTTTGATTTGCATTTCCCTAATAATTAATGATATTGAGCATTTTCCCATATGCTTTTTGGCCATTGTATGTTTTCTTTCAAAATGTGTCTATTCATGTCCTTTGCCCATTTTTTAGAAGCCTTTCTACACAAGAAAACCATACTGATGTTGGTGGAATAAGCTGATGGTTCTAACTTAGAGGCAAACCATTAAGACCATGGGGACTTTGGATTTGAGGGGGTAGAAAATGTGACGTTATCACTACAACATCTTCAATGGCTGTTCTGTTCCTCCAAGAAAGACAAGAATCTTGGCATGGTTGTTGGATAATATCTCCTGAGAGTTTAGGTGAGATGAGAAGAGAAAATATTCATCCCTAATATTATTCTCTTCCACTGGCCCAAAGATCATAGGCCAATTCACAATTATTCATATGCTCTGAAAGATACCACAGTAAGCTGTAATTTGACTGAAGTAGTCAGGGGCTTTTTCATGCCTTCCTGGTTTAATCTCTTGTCCTATTTGTGCATGCACAAGTCAGCTTCATAGGGGAAGAGTGGAAATATTTTTTCTGTCTTTTCATATCCCTAACACTGAAGTATTAGACATTTTTGCATTTCATGGGTTAGGAAGGTGAGTTCCATGTGGGTGGACAACTGATATGGTTTGGCTGTGTCCCCAGCCAAATCTCACCTAAAATTATGATGATCCCCATGTGTCAAGGGTGGGGCCAGGTGGAGATCATTGAATCATGGGGGCAGTTTTCCTCATACTGGTATCCTGATAGTGAATAAGTCTCACAAAATCTGGTGGTTTTATAAAGGGAAGTTGCCCTGCACAAGCTCTCTTGCCTGCCACCATGTAAGACGTGCCTTTCTCCTCCTTTGCCTTCTGCCATAATTGTGAGGCTTCCCCAGCCATGCGGAACTGTGAGTCCATTAAACCCTTTTTTTCTTTATATATTACCCAGTCTGGGATCTGTCTTTATTAGCAGCATGAGAACTGACTAATACAACCACCAGGAAAGAAGAGAGAGAATCAAGAAAGTTCTCATTTGGCTGTTCTGTCTATAATTTATCCCTGTTTTTTAACAGATATGGGCTGGGCGCAGTGGCTCACGCCTGTAATCCCAGCACTTTGGGAGGCCGAGATGGGCGGATCACGAGGTCAGGAGATCAAGACCAAGGTGAAACCCCATCCCTACTAAAAATACAAAAAAAAAAAAAAATTAGCCAGGCACGGTGGCGGGCACCTGTAGTCCCAGCTACTTGGGAGGCTGAGGCGGAGAATGGTGTGAACCCAGGAGGCGGAGTTTGCAGTGAGCTGAGATTGTGCCACTGCACTCCAGCCTGGGTGACAGAGCAAGACTCCGTCTCAAAAAAAAAAAAGAGCTATGGCACATGGATAAAGATGATACAAGAGAGTTGTAATGTGATTTCAGGCAATCAGGAGAAAAAGGAGACAAAGAAAGAAAGTGAAAGAACCTTGACAGGGCTTCACAGAGAGATGGAGCCAGGAACCTCCGCGGAGGGAACAGAAACCACCACAGAATCAGAAAGCTGAATGGCTTCCCTGGGGTCTGCAGGTGAGACACCTTAGAAGGTGCCAGGGCTTATAAAAGACCAATTCCATGTCCCAGACCTTGTAGCTTCCAATGACCTCTCTAGATGTCATGATGTCCCTTCAAGACCATTCTAAATACATAATTATCTCCTACAGAAATAAGAAAATTACAGTTTAATAAACTAATAACTCCAAAAATATGTATTTTTAATTGTTGTTTTGAGACAAAGTCTAGCTCTGTTGCCCAGGCTAGAGTGCAGTGGCAGGATCTCCACTCACTGCAACCTCCGCCTGACAGGTTAAAGCAATTCTCCTGCCTCAGCCTCCTGAGTAGCTGGGATTACAGGCACACGCCACCACACCCGGCTAATTTTCGTATTTTTAGTAAAGACGGGGATTTGCCATGTTGGTCAGGCTGGTCTCGAACTCCTGACCTCGTGGTCTACCCACCTTGGCCTCCCAAAGTGCTGGGATTACAGGCGTGAGCCACCGTGCCCAGCCCAAATATCTTTTTTACATTCTTCATTCTATGGCCAAGTCTACAACTACAGATGAGTTGGAGTATCAACAAGCTGCCCAGCAGCAAATAGCCACAAACACAGAAGTGTGTCCTTCCCTTCTCCCCAGACCCATCAACAGACGGTCTTAACCGAGTGTTCTAGAATCTCCTGCATAAATGGCATTCGCCCTTCCTCCACGTCTTCACAGCGACACAGACACTAGCTGGAACAGAAATCCTCTGGGAGGCAAAACTTCCACTTCAACATTCCACTTCAAGTGCCAAGAACAGTCCCTGACTCTGAAATGACGGATCACTGCTATTTAGCAAAGCGCTTAGTTGCTACCATGTGCAGGACAAAAATAAAAGCACTGAACACCTTAACTCTGTCGTCCTCACCCCCTGAAATTCCCTCATTCTTCCTTGCTTCAAGATTAACGTCCAAGCGGCAGAAGCTACTGGCCTAATTTTGAGCCTGACGTTTGACTATATGCATCCTATAATACACACTGTATAATTTTTGCTCTTATCCCCTTGTGCAAAGTGATTGAATCAAAACATTTTAATCACCAGCCTTTTTTAATAATCTGTTGTGTTTTGTTTTACTTCTAGACACTTGCAGGATCTTTCTGACCCCGGTGTTCTAAAATTTTATGATGCTGTGTCTTGGTGATTGCTTGCATTCATCTTAAACAGTAAAAACCAGATTGAAACAGAGGACATGGTAAAGGATGTGAGCAAGACATGGGTAATTTTTAAAACAAATCTTTTAGAACCGTCTCTTACAAATATTGTGCACAGGTAACATCCATCTCTTTAAACGTTAATGCAAGGAAAAGTGCATCCCCTATTCCATCAACAGCAAAGATCACGTGTTAAAAATCTACACTGGTGGCCGGGCGCGGTGGCTCAAGCCTGTAATCCCAGCACTTTGGGAGGCCGAGGCGGGCAGATCACAAGGTCAGGAGACCGAGACCATCCTGGCTAACACGGTGAAACCCCGTCTCTACTAAAAATACAAAAAATTACCCGGGCATGGTGGCGGGCGCCTGTAGTCCCAGCTACTCAGGAGGCTGAGGCAGCAGAATGGCGTGAACCCGGGAGGCAGAGCTTGCAGTGAGCCAAGATCGCGCCACTGCACTCCAGCCTGGGCAACAGAGCGAGACTCCATTTCAAAAAAAAAAAAAAAAAATCTACACTGGTATATCAATTATGGACAATACATTTTGACTCCCAGATGAAGAAAAAAAATACCATTCCGTTTTGTATTTTAACACTCTTACACTTTCCTTTAGATGTTTTCCAAAGATGAACTAGTTATCTTTAAAAATTTTTTGTAGGCTGGGCAAGGCGGTGCACGCCTGTAATCCCAGCACTTTGGGAGGCCGAGGTAGGAGGATCACTTGAGGTCTAGAGTTCGAGACCAGCCTGGCCAACATGGTGAAACCCCCCTCTCTATTAAAGATACAAAAAAAAAAAATTAACCGGGCATGGCGGCAGGTGCCTGTAATCCCAGCTACTCGGGAGGCCGAGTGAGGCAGGAGAATCGCTTGAACCCAGGAGGTGGAGGTTACAGTAAGCCGAGATTGTGCCACTGCGCTCCAGCCTGGGCAACAAAACCAGACTCTGTCTCAAAACAAAACAAAACAAAAACGTGTAGCTAAATAAGTTGTGACAGAGACTAACTGTCGCCCAGGGCTTTTTTCCCTCCCTTCCTTGTTGTAGGAAAAACAGGCTCCCCACCCCAGGGATTTTAGCTAAGAGGAGCCCCACAGCTAGGGAGTACCTTTCCCAGTCTCTCTGTAACTAGGTACGGCCTGGTAGAATCCCCGGAGACCGACTTTTACTAGTGGGAGGTGAGCTGCTGTCCCCAGCCTCTCCCATTCCCTTTTTCTTGCTGGGCAACCTGGAGGAGAACCAGCCTTCCACCATGTAGACATGGAATTTGGAAGAAAGAGCAGTAAACTTCTAAATTAACTTGAGCCACAGCATTTGAGGGCCTTTAGGGAACAGCAGTGGTAATCCTAACACATAAACTATACCATCAAAGCCCTCACATCAGCTGGAAGCAAAAATCCCTCAGGAAAAGGGGAAATTTTGAGAAAGAAAAATAGAGAATCCAGGAAGAAAGGATAAAAGGGACGATGAAATTTAGAAGGAAAAAAGAAACCCGCAAAAATGACCAAATCTCTTTGTTTTTAAAAAACACTTAAAAATCTTTATAGTGTTTGAACACAGTATTCATGTGCAGGTAGCGTAGAAAGATGCTCCTCTAAATGGAAAACAGTTTCTTTTGTTGGCAGAAAGAGGAGCTAAATTGGGAAACTAAGCAGGCAAGCATCTCGAAAAAATTAAATTTGATCTAAACATACTGTACTTTGATGAGGAAGGGCCACGGCCAATTACGGTAATAGAATTTTTAATTGACACTTATTTGCTGGTTAGTTATTTATGTTAACATTCACCCTGCAGAATCCTTCACAGAAATTCACCCAAGAAGGGCACATAAATACATACACGTAACTGAAGAAACCATTAACGGTACTTACAAATCTAAAGATCCATTTGGGATCTAAAATTAATTTTGATGGGCTAACAAATTGCACATTAGATGTACAGATGAAAAATGTAAAGTACATACTGCTTTCTTCATTTCACAAAACAAATCTAACGAAACATTACTCCAAATAACAGTACATCAAGCATATAAATCATCATCATCCCTTCATCTCTACGAGTCAATCAAACATTTGAACAAGAAAAGAAGTTCTAAAAACATTTTATTTTCTTTGGAGCTTTTCAAAGAGTTTGGGTCGGTTTCTGTTTGAGGGTGGTGGGAGAGGTTCGTGTGGGATCAGGGAGTTGTTTCATTTTGTGACGGTCTCAAAAGAAGTTTTGAGACATCCTTTTCTAAGAAATATGTTGAACAGAAGCGGATGACTTGACATCACTCTCTACTATGAAAAAAATAATTACAGATGGTTTTAATGGCTATAACTTGCTCCTATAATCCATGATGGGCTTTGGGGGGCTCTTCGTAACCACTGTGTAAATATGTCATTAAGGGCTTTTCAAAAAATTGACATTGTTTAATCAACTCTGCTTAACAGCTCTGTTAGTTGAGAAGAGATCAGAAAAATAATTAGGAAAACCCTCAAAATCATACTAATCTTCAATTCTTTGATACTTCCTCTGATTAAATCTCCTTGGAAATACAGGTTGGCTACTGTAAATTCTTGCTGCATTCCCTAAGAACATTTTAAAAGACAAACATTTAAGCCTCATGTTGCATAATCACTCTATCTTCTGTTGGATGTAACCAGATTTGTGTTCATCTTCAGAAAGCAGGCAGATTTTTTTAAAAAACTGCTTCCTATCCATCCTTTTTGAAAGAAAGGCAACTTCTCCAACACAAACGCTGTTTGGCCTGGATATCAGCTCTTTGGTACATTTCAGTTTCCGTGAATGGCAGGGAACCTGCCATGGTCATTTCTGCAGCCTCAGGCACTCAGGGTGTTCAAGTCCTTAGAAGTGACAAGTTCCATGTCTTGTCACCACCATGACAAGGATGAGACCTCCAAAAAGGACATTTGGATGAGAAATGGAGAGGGTCCTGGTCACAGAGATCCCAGGTCAAGAATGGTCCCCCACCCATTCTCCACCTCTCCAACTCCGCTTTCCTTCTCACTCCCAAGTCTCACGAATCTGTGACAAACCTCCCCATCCATTTTTAAATCCCCTCTCTTGAAATCACAAGAATCACAGACCTCTTCCGTAACCCCAGAGATCATAAATGTGAAAATGATCTAAAACAAAATGACCCAGCATCAATCAAAACTGTTCTGCTTGATCTCCAAATAGTGTGGAATGGCACGTGTGATGGAATGCTCGGCACAGACTGCCTAACTCTACAGCCTCCTGGAATTTCATCCTAACACAGTCTCAGGCTTGGTTCAGAACCACCAAGTCAAACTTAAGGTGGACAGAACACCCTATGGGCAGGACAGGATGCAGTTTGCATCTTCTCACTTTCAAGCCCTGACTCTTTTTTTTTGGGGGGGGGGGTGGGTAGGGGGGATGGAGTTTTGCTCTTGTCGCCCAGGCTGGAGTGCAGTGGCATGATCTCAGCTCACTGCAACCTCCACCTCCCAGGTTCAAGCAATTCTCCTGCCTCAGCCTCTCGAGTAGCTGGGATTACAGATGCCTGCCACCACGCCCGGCTAATTTTTTGTATTTTTAGTGGAGACGGGGTTTTGCCATGTTGGGCAGTCTGGTCTCAAACTCCTGACCTCAGGTGATCTGCCTGTCTCGACCTCCCAAAGAGCTGGGATTACAGGTGTGAGCCACCGTGCCCTGCCCTCAATCCCTGACTCTTTTATTCACCTCTTGCCTTCCTAAGACCCTCAGCGTGAGACCACAAATGTCTGTTCCCTGTCCATCACCAACTGAGGACGCTGGGATTTCAAGGACCATATTTGATGGACTGAAGATGTTGATGCAAAAATCATCCAGTGTCTAGGATGCCCCTATGGGAAGCCAACTCTCAAAGAGGCAATAAGGCTACATCACCTCCTAGGCGCATGCTGACATTAAAGAAGCCACTCAGACCCACATGACAGCTCCCTCTCCAAGCTTGCTTCATTCAGGGCCCCGGGAGGTGCTGCCCACAGCCCCACTCCACAGCCTTCTTTCCATCATGTTCGTGGCTAGGTCACGGTGGCAAAGTCAACCTTGATCCTTCCTAATAAGTTTCCCAGCCTCCTGCCCAATCATGTCTTAGTTCCTAGATTTTTTTTTCCATGGGGTCCATCCTGCTGATGGGGTCTTGTCCATCCTGCTGATGGGGTCTGGTCCATCCTGCTGATGGGGTCTGGTCCATCCTGCTGATGGGGTCTGGTCTGTTCTGGCCAGTCCCAATCCCCAGGTCTGGGACACGCAACCTGAATTGTCCATCTGGAGGCACCATCCACATACTGGGACCTTAACACTTCATCTTAGAAAATTAGAAAATCGATAGCAAAAGATATCTGAACTATCACGTGTGACCCCACCCACCTACCCTTCCGGGCCAACCTTATTCTGCACCCATGACAGCTCCAGCTTCTGTCCTCTCCCACGCTTTAGTGCCATCTTGCTTCCTCCTGATAAATGTCTTCCCAAAGTGGCCATGAACTGGCCACGATAGCCCGCTACATCTTGAAATACAAATATGTTTAATTTTTGTGTAGCTTGTCATTGCTCCAGGCTCACTGTGTTGGTTTATGGCATTCCCACTTTCAACAAGCTGGAATAAAGATTGTTTTATACTTTAAGTCTGCATGACAAAGAAGAGAAGAGTTCTACAACAGCTATAATAATAATACATTTCAACTCCTAGAACAGCAGGTTTTTACAATCTTGTTTTTCCTCCGTGCAAATCCCCCTGAGGTTAGCCTTTGCTGTTGCCACCTACTTGGTAGATATCAAAGAAATTTACAACTTTTTGGAGGATTGAGTGCCATAAATCAATTATTCTGCTTTACTGTGCAATAGCTGGCAATTCCCTTGGTAATAACCACACACCCTTTGGATCTGTGGATGGGGCTATCTGCTCCTGTGGTAAATGGCATTAGATTGCTCTATTGTTGATACTACTTTTCCCAGCTCCTCTACCTCCTTCCTTGCAATTGGGTGGCCCGCTAGGATTTATTTGTCATATCAATATGCATGACTAACAGCTGTCTTCTCATGCTTCTAATTTTTTGCTTCCAACATGTGCTGGGCTTCAAAATCAAATAACATGATTGTTGTCTATGAATGTGGTAGGATTTGAAATGGCCCTCCAGTGAATAGTACACATACACTAGTACTAATTAGTTTTGTGTGTTGTTTTTTCATGGAGGCTTTGTTCTTTATTCATTTAACAACTGCTGAGCTTTAACTATGTGCAAGGCATTATAAGAAATCAAAAGGTGAATAAAATACCATCCTTAACCAGAAGAATGAGGATGGATAAAAACTGCATTTCTCATTACCACCTTCATTCTTAGCACTGCTCTAAGGAGTTTACACAAATCCCATTTAATGCACAAAACGATCCTGTAAGGCAGGTCTCATTATCCCCAGTTTACATATGGGAATACTGCAGGTCACGAAGTTGAGAGGGAAAATACCTAGCCCAGGTTCGCACATTTAATTAAGTGGTGGCATTAGGATCCAAAATGTGTATTTCTGGTAATAAAACATTCACACAGCCTTACTTTCATAAGCAAATGGCTGAGATCAGGTATCCATAATCAATTATAGCACATGGCAAGTATGATCAAAATTCTCTGAGCTCACAGTGGGTAAAAACGCAGCTCTTTGGCAGTATTCTAGACAGTGGACATGGCCGAGGGGGGAGCTACTGGCTGAGGGAAAGACACTGTGCCCCTGTGGCTGTATTTCAAGTGCCCTGCTATTAGGGCACAGATACTTCTCCACTCATACGGCCCTTTGTCAAGGCCTATTAAAGCCTCTTACCTGTAAAAAAAAAAAAAAAAAAAACAAAATCTGATGAGGAGGGAACTTTCCAAGTGACAGGTTACAGAGAGCATTTGCCATCAAACTGACAGCAAGTTTGTATCAGTTTGTCACCATGAAGATGAGGACAGTGTGATGCAAGCAGATGAAGTCACTTTTTTCCGGGCTCCTTTCAGTGCTAGGCAGGCCTGAGGCCCTAGCTCAGGCCAGGTGACCCACACCAACACTTCCCACCCCGTATGCTGGCCGGAGGAGCCACTTACTATACATAACTCAGTTCCAGAGATGCCAGTGTTTTAGTTCAATACCAGCAGAGAGCAGGGATCTTTCTATTCATTCACAGGTGGATTCTCCCCGAAGGAACACTCCAGGTGCCAGGGTCAGGTCAGCGCCTGGCTCTTGGAAGTTTCCATAGCTGTTGAACAGACCTCTAAAAATGTGTAGCATAAAGATCTTTTGAGACAGGGTCTCACTCTATCACCCAGGTGGGAGTGCAGTGGTGCAATCACAGCTCACCACAGCCTCGACCTCCTGAGCTCAAGCAATCCCCCTGCTTCAGCCTCCTGAGTAGCTGGGACTACAGGCATGCACCACCACACCTGGTTAATTTTTTTTTTTTTTAGAAATGGTGTCTTGCTATGTTGCCCAGGCTTAGATGGCACATTTTTAAACTCAAAAGAAAAGAAATGCTATCTCAGAGAAGTCCCCACCCAGACTAGAGGAGTCATATTCCCCATGCTTCCAGAGATTAGAGTTTCAAATCAGCTCCCAACACCTCTTGCTAAGCCAAGGAGGGAAACAGTCAACAGCAGGGAAGAAATGGCCAACAAATAAATAAGTACACTGGGGCCGGGCGCAGTGGCTCACGCCTGTAATCCCAGCACTTTCAGAGGCCGGGGCAGGCAGATCACAAGGTCAGGAGATCAAGACCATCCTGACTAACATGGTGAAACCCCATCTCTACTAAAAATACTAAAAATTAGCCAGGCGTGGTGGTGGGCACCTGTAGTCCCAGCTACTCAGGAGGCTGAGGCAGGAGAATGGTGTGAACCCGGGAAGTGGAGCTTGCAGTGAGCCGAGATCGCGCCACTGCACTCCAGCCTGGGCGACAGAGTGAGACTCCATCTCAAAAAAATAAATAAATAAATAAACAAAATAAGTACACTGGGGGCCACCACAGAAAACACCCTTTGCCAAAATTGAGTTCATCACTGAGTACACACTACTGGCCAAAAGTTGACTATATTACCAGTGTGCCTCAATATAAAATGCTTAATAACAACCATATCATATATTCCCACCCAAAAAACATGAGGCACAGAATAGAACCCCAACATGCACTGATTGATATTAAAGTGTTCCCATTACTATGTCAACAGTAATGTGGTGATACAGTGGACCAAATCAGCAGCCAGTAGCCATTTTTACCCATCCACCCAAGATCTTCCTGTCAGCTCTTGCTTTCCTATTAGCAAAGAACTCAGAGAAAGACTTGCAAATATATTACCAAAGGAATCCAACGACGGAAATAGAAACTCAGCAAATGCTCAATTATGATAAATCCTTCCAAAGCCCTGAGAACGTTTAAGCATCTAAATCATAAAGAAAAAAAAATTTTAATGGGTAAATGAGAAGGGCTGTGGTTGAGTACCATTTGTGAAAACTGGTGCTCAAACTTTCTTGTTCATATACCCCCCATACAAGAATCTTGAAGAATTCATGTCCTCCCATCATGCATTTTCAATTTGGCATTGAGAAATGTTTCATTCATTTCAGTCATCACAAAGGATGTAATTTCCTGTGTACCGCAACTCTGACATTTGGAATAAAACTCCTATATTACTCCCATAAATACACTCGATAAATGATCTGATACCTTCCATCCTACCTTTAAAAGTATACGTAATAGGCCAGGCACAGTGACTCACACCTATAATCCCAGCACTTTGGGAGGCCGAGGTGGGCGGATCACCTGAGGTCAGGAGTTCGAGACCAGCCTGTGCAACACGGCGAAACCCTTTCTCTACTAAATATGCAAAAAATCAGCTGGGTGTGGTGGTGCGTGCTTGTAATCTCAGCTACTTGGGAGGCTGAGGCAGGAGAATCGCTCGAACCCAGGAGCTGGAGGTTGCAGTGAGCCGAGATCACTCTACTGCACTCCAGCCTGGGTGACAGAGCGAGACTCCCTCTCCAAAAAAAAAATATATATAAATAAAACAAAAAAATAAATAAATAAAAATATACATGAATAAGTACTACTTTAACAGCCTGTATAGAGTTCTTTTTCCTCCCTGAAATTATAGAAGCAGCCTATATCCCCCAGACTCCTATCCCAACAGTCTCGTATTGTTTATCCTATCCAATTTCTCTGCAACAACAACAAAAAGTAGGCATATATAATTCAACTTTTTAAAAAATTTCTTTGACCATAAAAGAAAAATTTTCTTTTGGCTTAGGTTATTAAAGTTGTCATTAGTCTTGATCAAAATAACATGAATAACATGGCGGTGTCATGAGTAAACATAAAAAGATAAACTGGTGTGTCTGGATGTCACGGCTGGCACGGTGGGTATGAGATCTCGATACCTCAGTTCGTGACATCCTTCTGAACCAACGTAGGAGAGGAAAGAGTGGGAGAGAAGACAGGACAGGTGGGAAAGGACGGCACTGGTCTATTCTCAGGCAGATCAGTCTCATGGAAGACAGGCCTGGTGGATGTAGAAACTGGCTCCCTAAATCCACACATGCCCAAATCATCCTTAGAAAGAATTCTAGTTCACAGGGGCTCTATCTGAACCCTAAAACAGGCCCAGACACACCAAGTGCAAATACAAATGTAGCTCACGTAGCACATGTTTAAGATTTACAAGTTATTAATCAAGCAAACAGGCTTTTAAGTAAAGTATGCTCTGTCCTCCTTCACTGACAAATGTATCTTCATAATGTCAATCAAAAAGTCTGGGAAAGCGCTAGAGCACAGATGACAGAAAGTTGGCCAAAAGCCAGAGATGACTAAATTCAATTATGACAACATGAATCTGGGTGTTCTGCTGATGGGCCAGCAATGTTTAGATGAGTAATCAAATAAAGACTTACATAAGTCATAAATGATTATATCTTTATCTATTTGGCCTTCCTTTCAGCAAAATTAACTATTTAGTTAAAAATGTAGATTTTCACATAATTTATATTCTAGTCACAGAAATCACCTAACAGACTAAAAGATAAAATATCATTATACCTAGTCTACTTCATCTTAATTCTTTTCATCAAAATACATAAACAAAATGCTAAATTCACATTTTTTAATCATTTTGTTCAAAAATGTTATTTTCCTTCTAAGTGTCCTATGATTCCAAATGTCCTCCTACTCTAAGATTCTAAAGTATCTTCTAAAATTAATAGGAAAATGCAAATTAAAATTAGTGAATATCAAACATTTTAATTTAAAATATTAAAATAAATTTAAATATTTTATCTATTTTTGCAGCACTGAATCTCATTAAGCGTGTTTATAAAGAAATAAAACTATCCACAGTTCTAGCATTCAACATTCACTCAGTTGCCAATGTAAAAAGTCAACATCGGCTTCATCCATGTCACATCTAGGGCTCCAGATTCCCATGTGTGAGAATAGTATGAATTTATATGGTAAAATATTTCATTTTCATTTTGTAAAACAAAGTTAATTTTGTTCATGCCTGTAACCCCAGCCCTTTGGGAGGCTGAGGCAGCTGGATCACAAGGTCAGGAGTTCAAGACTAGCCTGGCTAAGATAGTGAAACCCCTTCTCTACTAAAAATACAAAAAAATTAGCTGGGCATGGTGGCGGGCGCCTGTAATCCCAGTTACTCAGAAGGCTGAGGCAGAGAACTGTTTGAACCCAGGAGGTGGAGGTTGCAGTGAGCCAAGATAGAGCCACTGCTCTCCAGCCTGGGCGACAAGGTGAGACTCCATCTCAAAACAAAATAAACAAATAAAAAATAAAGCCCCAGTCAATGTATACAACTGTTGGAAATTCTGTACTAATTTCTTCCAGAATAGAAACTGCTCAGAACTATTGCAAAGTGATTCTTCAATATGTAAAAAATTTATTGTATTTGTGCTTTCTGAAAGAAGTAATTTGCCCATTAATTTATCTTTTACTCTGACAGTGGCAACACCACAACTCACAAAATCACAGCATTCAGACACAGCGGTTTTTTTCCCAAGGGCACAAGAGATGCGGAGAATTTCTCCGTTTGAGCCTGATGTGTAGGTACAGGGTGCTGGAGACCAGTCCTGGAAACAGGATCCGAGGGAGAGGCAGCTCTGCACTCTTGAATACACTTGGTTGTCTGTGCATGTGATTCTCTGCGTTCTCTAAAAGGTACACCTCAGGCTGGAGGCCCCTCTCATCCTGGTGGAAGCATAATGCTAACCTCAAAGGCTACTCACGTGTTCGTTTTTTTCCTGGGGTTGAGGACAGGCCATATAATGATTAAGACACAGGCTTTCAAAGGAGTTCAAGGCAACCCATGATGAAGGCACACTAGCTACTGAGTTTTTGTTGTTGTTGTTGTGTTTTGTTTTGTTCTGTTTGAGACGGAGTCTTGCTCCCTCACCCAGGATAGAGTGCAGCGGCATGATCTCGGCTCACTGCAAACTTCGCCTCCCGGGTTCAAGCGATTCTCCTGCCTCAGCCTCCGGAGTAGGGATTACAGGCATGTGCCACCACGCCTGGCTAATTTTTGTATTTTTAATAGAGACAGCATTTCACCATGTTGGCCAGGCTGGTCTTAAACTCCTGGCCTCAAGGGATCCTCCCTCCTTGGCTTCCCAAAGTGCTGGAATTACATTACAGATGTGAGCCACCGCGCCCAGACAGCTACTGCCTTTTTAAATGCATGCCACAGAACCCTGTATCCGGAAGTACATCCTTATTAGCAAAATCCCTTGTAAGTAATCCCAGTGGGTACCTGTAGAGTGATAAGCAGTTATGGAAACTGACACTGAATTCAGATAAATCGTGGTGGCGCTACTGAGCAGCAGGCAGTGAGCCTAAAAAGTAGGTGAAATGTCTCTGCCTCTTCTTCCTACCCACTTCGTATTGGTTTTCAAGAGACTCTCTGACCTGTCAGCCTGACATTTATACTTTCACAGAATTAAAGATAATCCATGCGTTTACTTCACAAAATTTCTCGAATTCCTACCAGAGCTTTCTGTTAAGGGCATCTATATTCAGAAATATCAACTGAACATTGTCTGTTAAGGCAAACTAGCACAGTGATTCCAAGTGTACACAAAATGTTCCGCCTCTCCAGAAGGCATTAAGATGATGCCAGGGGAGAGCAAGTGGGTGATTCAGCTCTAGCTCTGAATCCACGCCTGGCAGCGTTAATTTTATGCATCAACTTGGCTGGGCCATGGTGCCCAGACAAGACATCTGGTCACACATTACTCTGGGTGTTTCTGTGAAGGTGCTGTTGGATGCGAGTAACATTTAAATAAGTACACACTGAGCAGCAGATCATCCTCTTGCTTGTGGGTGGGCCTCATCAAATCAGTCGAAGGCCCGAATAGATTGAAAGGCTGACCTCCCCAAAGCCAGAGGGGATTCTCCAGCAGGCAGCCTTCGGACTTCATCTGCAACACTGGTTCCCCCTTCTTCAGACTCAAACTGCAGCTCTTTCCTAAGTTTCTAGCCTACAGATCTTCCCCATCAGATTTTGGGCTCACCCATCATCCACAATCACATGTTTCTAAACATAAAATCTCTTGCTATGTATGTACTGATCCTATCAGGTCTATTTCTCTGGAAAACCCTGACTAAAACAACTCCAAATTCACCTCTGAATCATCCTTGGGAACCATCTAAGTTCCCAACACTTTGAACTGAAGGTCATACTCGCCAAGCTTTAACATGATTCTAGACTCAGGAGACAAGCTATGCACAAACCAACCATTCCCTGAGAGCCAGGCTCAAAAAGGCAGACTCTCCCTAATGACCGGCAGAACCGAAGGACTCGAGCTGGAGGCACGACCGTTGGTATGGCTCTGGAATGTTGGCACAGCCCTAGAGTGAAACCCAATGGAACCCAGCATGGCCTTGGGACATCAGTATGGCCCTGGAATGAATGGAGGCATGGCTCTAGAACATCTGCATGGCCCTGTGGCATCAACATGGCCCTAGAACATCTGCATGGCCCTGTGACCTCAACATGGCTCTAGAACATCTGCATGGCCCTGTGGCATCAACATGGCCCTAGAACATCTGCATGGCCCTGTGACCTCAACATGGCTCTAGAACATCTGCATGGCCCTGTGACATCAACATGGCCTTGGAACATCTGCATGGCCCCAAAACATCTGCATGGCCCCGTGACATCAACATGGCCCTAAAACATCTGCATGGCCCTAGAACATCTGCATGGCCCTGTGACATCAACATGGCCCTAGAACATCTGCATGGCCCTGTGACATCAACATGGCCTTGGAACATCTGCATGGCCCTAGAATATCTGCATGGCCCTGTGACCTCAACATGGCTCTAGAACATCTGCATGGCCCTGTGACATCAACATGGCCTTGGAACATCTGCATGGCCCTAGAACATCTGCATGGCCCTGTGACAGCAACATGGCCCTAGAACATCTTCATGGCCCTAGAACATCTGCATGGCCATGACCTCAACATGGCCGTAGAACATCTGCATGGCCCTGTGACATCAACATGGCCTTGGAACATCTGCATGGCCCCGTGACATCAACATGGCCCTAAAACATCTGCATGGCCCTGTGACATCAACATGGCCTTGGAACATCTGCATGGCCCTAGAATATCTGCATGGCCCTGTGACCTCAACATGGCTCTAGAACATCTGCATGGCCCTGTGACATCAACATGGCCTTGGAACATCTGCATGGCCCTGTGACATCAACATGGCCCTAGAACATCTGCATGGCCCTGTGACATCAACATGGCCTTGGAACATCTGCATGGCCCTAGAATATCTGCATGGCCCTGTGACCTCAACATGGCTCTAGAACATCTGCATGGCCCTGTGACATCAACATGGCCTTGGAACATCTGCATGGCCCCGTGACATCAACATGGCCCTAAAACATCTGCATGGCCCTGTGACATCAACATGGCCTTGGAACATCTGCATGGCCCTAGAATATCTGCATGGCCCTGTGACCTCAACATGGCTCTAGAACATCTGCATGGCCCTGTGACATCAACATGGCCTTGGAACATCTGCATGGCCCTGTGACATCAACATGGCCCTAGAACATCTGCATGGCCCTGTGACATCAACATGGCCTTGGAACATCTGCATGGCCCTAGAATATCTGCATGGCCCTGTGACCTCAACATGGCTCTAGAACATCTGCATGGCCCTGTGACATCAACATGGCCTTGGAACATCTGCATGGCCCTAGAACATCTGCATGGCCCTGTGACAGCAACATGGCCCTAGAACATCTTCATGGCCCTAGAACATCTGCATGGCCATGACCTCAACATGGCCGTAGAACATCTGCATGGCCCTGTGACATCAACATGGCCTTGGAACATCTGCATGGCCCTGTGACATCAACATGGCCCTAGAACATCTGCATGGCCCTGTGACATCAACATGGCCCTGGAACATCTGCATGGCCCTGTGACATCAACATGGCCTTGGAACATCTGCATGGCCCTAGAACATCTGCATGGCCCTGTGACCTCAACATGGCCCTAGAACATCTGCATGGCCCTGTGACATCAACATGGCCTTGGAACATCTGCATGGCCCTAGAACATCTGCATGGCCCTGTGACATCAGCATGGCCCTAGAACATCTGCATGGCCCTGTGACATCAACATGGCTCTAGAACATCTGCATGGCCCTAGAACATCTGCATGGCCCTGTGACATCAACATGGCCCTGGAACATCTGCATGGCCCTGTGACATCAGCATGGCCCTAGAACATCTACATAGCCCTGTGACATCAACATGGCCCTGGAACATCTGCATGGCCCTTGAACATCTACATGGCCCTGTGACCTCAACATGGCCCTAGAACATCTGCATGGCCCTAGAACATCTGCATGGCCCTGTGATACCAACATGGCCCTAGAACATCTGCATGGCCCTGTGACATCAACATGGCCCTAGAACATCTGCATGGTCCTAGAACATCTGCATGGCCCTGTGACATCAACATGGCCCTAGAACATCTGCATGGCCCCAGAATATCTGCATGGCCCTGCGACATCAACATGGCCCTAGAACATCTGCATGGCCCTGTGACATCAACATGGCCCTAGAACATCTGCATGGCCCTAGAACATCTGCATGGCCCTGCAACATGAACATGGCCCTAGAACATCTGTATGGCCCTGTGACATCAACCTGGCCCTGGAACATCTGCATGGCCCTAGAACATCTGCATGGCCCTAGAACATCTGCATGGCCGTGACCTCAACATGGCCCTAGAACATCTGAATGGTCCTAGAACATCTGCATGGCCCTGGAATGGAGGCATTGCCCTAGAACACCTGCATGGTCCTAGAACACATGCATGGCCCTGGAACAGAGGCACGGCCTGAGAGCATCTGTATGGCCGTGGAAGGGAGGCATGGCTGTAGAACATCTGCATGGCCCTAAAATATCTGCATGGCCCTGGAATGGAGGCATGGCTCTAGAACATCAGCATGGGCCTGGGACATCAGCTTGGTGCTACAACATCTGCTTGGCCCTGGAATGGAGGCATGGTAGCCCTGGAATGGAGATCTGGCTCTAGAACATCAGCATGGCTCTGGGACATCAGCATGGCCCTAGAAGGTCTGCTTGGCCCTAGAATGGAGGCATGGTGGCCCTGGAATGGAGGCATGGTGGCCCTGGAATGGAGGCATGGCTCTTGAATATCTGCATGGCCTCAGAACAGCTGCATGGCCCTGGAATGGAGGCATGGTGGCCCTGGAATGGAGGCATGGCCCTGGGACATCAGCATGTCCCTAGAACATCTGCCTGGCCCTGGAATGGAGGTATGCCCTGGAATATGGAGCCATGAGAGGAGACTTAACAAGAAGCAGCAGGAGAGTCAGAGGCTCGTATAGGAGGCCAGAGCTGCGAGCACAGTGGGAGAAGCTCCCCAGTCCAACAAACTAGAGGACGGTCAGCGGCACAATGAAGAGTGAACAGGTGGAGGTGGAGGGGGAATAAAGGGAGGTCAACAAGGCAAGGTCAAGCCTGGAGCAGCCAGATGTCCTACAGGCCGCGCCGTGCCCAGGGGGCCTGTCTGTGTAAAGGTGCCAAGGGCTTCCCATACAAGAGACACCCGAGGATCATTCACAACGTTCAAGGGTCCACCCAGAGCAGGAACGGAGCTGGATGGGAGAGAAGCCCTCCACGCACCCGAGGCCATGATCATCTGAGCTGCATCTGGAGCAGGCCAGGGCCAGGATCCTTACAAGGGGAGGCGGGGCACCAAGGGAGGGAGGGGCCAGATGAGCTAGAGGCTCTGACAATTACGGAAGTGAAGGAGTTAACACGGAAGCAAAAAATGAGCCACGAGGCCATGGAAACACACAGCACCAACTCCCCCTTCGAATTCCACTCAGAATCAAACACATGCTTGACTTAAATTACATATGTTGCTGGGTTGAGAAGCAGGAGAAAATAAATTCATTTATGACTAGCACTAAAAAGGAAAACCTTCTAGTCACTGCTTCATGCTTACAGTTTTCATGTAGCGCAGAAAAACCCAAATAGCATCTGATGCAATTTACATAACTTTACATAATCTCATGCTTACCATTCGGCAAAGAATTTCCAGACAGCGTCTCTTCCATGTATTTGCCGCCGAAAAAGACAAATTGGAAAATATTCTGGACAGCAGCTTTCTACCCTACTCTTAAAAATCACCAAGAAACCAACTCTACAACTTTTCTCAGTGATATTCAGTCTGACCATTCTAATCTAAAGTCTTAATGATATAATCTAATCAATAAACAAATATTTACAGACCTCCTGCTATTTTCAAAGCATTGATTTCAGAACCGGCCAGAATCCTCTTAGCTTAAAAGCTACTTCAAACTGCCTGATCTGGGAACAGACACACTTTCTTCAACTATGAAATAAGAATAATACCAGCCACTTCACAAGGATGTTCTGAGGATTGACAGGATTAAAGTCGTTAGCTGGTACCACAGGAGGTGCACACAAAAGTATCTTCTAATTGGAGAGCTATGACACAAACAGAACGAAATTCGTGATTCATTCATTCACTGTTCAAGATGACCAAAGAGAGTGTGTGGGGCCAGGCACGGTGGCTCACACCTGTAACCCCAGCACTCTGGGAGGCCGAGGTAGGCAGATCATTTGAGCTCAGGAGTCCGAGACTAGGCTGGGCAACACAGGAAGACCCCCATCTCTACAAAAATACAAAATTAGCCAGGCATGGTGGTGCATGCCTGTAGTTCCAGCTACTCGTGAGGCTGAGGTAGAAGGACAGCTTGACCCCGGGAGGCAGAGGTTGCAGTGAGCCAAAATCATGCCACTGCACTCCAGACTGGGTGACAGAGTGAGACCCTGTCTCAAAAAAATAAAAATAAAAAAGAGAGTATGTGGCATATTGTGAGTAGGGAAAAACAAATACAAACACCAAACAGGGATTCTGGGGGGAAAAAAAAGCTATTCATTTTTTACTCATAAACAAAGAGTTATTTGCCATTACCTATATGAAGGGTTTTGATTCATAGGAGGACTCTTTTATGATGTGATGTGTAAATGATAGATATTAAAATTAACTACTGTTTACACCAAAAGTTACAAACACACACATACCTACTCTCTCTGTCACACGCATCTACAAGCCAAGTCCATCCTGGTCTACACCCTGATGAATGTGTACACAGACTCTCTACTTGATCAGATAGAATTCAAAACCATGGGAATTGTTGTAAAAGGTCCATTCAGTGCCTACAGAGAAAGGGTTACTTTGTTTCCTACCCGAATGTTCCTTCTTTCACACACCATCATCAAAATGGCTTTCTGACAATACAATACTAGCTCACTTTTTAAAATATTTATTTAAAAATTTTAGAATATTTAAACATTTTTTAATAAAATATCTAACTATGACTTTTGGTTTATTTACAGACATACTTGTCAAATAATCCTACCCTTTCTTATACCAGTGTGTTCTGCTCTCTTATTCCTAAGCTATCTAATATTTAATGACTGTCTCTCTGCTTCCCTCAACCCTGGGTGCAGAGTTAGGATTCATTATGAGTTTTTAGCATATATACTAAATTTTCTGATTGACAAACAAATGGAACTCCAGTTACAATGTCAGATAACCAAAGAAAATAATGTGATTGTTTAAGTTCCCTTAATATTACTGAAATGTCATTTACATTATACAATATAAATTTTAAAAAGGGCCAGTCTCATAAAAACACAACCTAATTCTACTTCTCGGAGTCCACAGTTGAGCCATGTCACAGCTGGGTAAGTCCTGCTTGTCTAGTCACTTTCCTGTCCCACGTGCCACCTGCCAGCATCTTGTCCTCTACAATCAACTATAGTAAAAATGGCAATTCCCAAAAACAGTCCTAAAACCAGGCTTTAAAACTTGGCAGGAGCTGCCCACATAAACATAAGGCCATCTTCACACTTTCTCCTCACACTTCATGAATAAACATTCCTTTATTCAAATGAGTTGTATATTAACTAACTCCACTAATTTTGATTTAACTTTGAATGGTAAATTGAGTAATTCTGCCAAGACTGCAGAGTACGCAATTCAAATGACAGAAATTTTAATAACGGGGAAAATAAAAATTAGCAGCATGACTCCTAAGGCACTATAATTCCAACACTTTTATTGCAACAGTAGAAAGCACTCATAAATACGTCTCTGTTTACAAGCCAAGGGGTGTTATTTGGAGCCGCATCATCACACATACTTACCTGCAATCTCCCACAAGCATCTTTTTGGGGGCTCAGCAGGCACCGACTAAATCTCCAAAGCTCCCCAGCCCCAGACATTAAGAGGTAATGACGCTGCTTTTCAATAAATAACAATGAAGTCGTCACTGGATTAAATGACTTCCATACATTCTCACCATAAACAATAATTACTTGGCAGCTGCCCTTTGCAAGCATTGCGTGTGCTTATGCATAAATCAAGCCTTATGGATTTACTAAACCAAAACGTTTTACATTTTGCTCCACTAATAAGTGCCATAATCCTCCGCAGCATTGGGTGACGCTTTAATGTCGTATGTTCCTTAATACTTTTAATATGAAAGATTAGCCCCGATTAGCTCACAAGCAGAAACGCTGCTCTCTGAATGGCCAATTGGCCACGGAGCCCAGGTCTCTAAATGCGTCTTTATTAATGGAGCTCTGCCTGCTGATGGGAATCCCCTTGGTGATGACATCTCCTGGAGCTGCCGCCATGCTGTTTCTCCTTCCTTGTACCATTTCACAGACTAATGATGGCTTGCATTAATTCACAGCTTACATTAATTTAAAAGAGCAATGCAAGAAAACATGGGACTGCACAGGGTCCTACGTGCTCTGTAAAACTATCATCTAAGATAATAAAACCACTTTCTTTCAATGCAGTGACTCCAGTTACTAGAAAACTACTTTGGACAATCCCAAAGTGTCCTCGAAGATCTGGAGCTCCACAACCTCCATCTGACAAGGAAAGGCATTCTCTCCCTTCTCCCATGAAACAAGGGCAAAATTCCAAAACACTCCCAGGCTGTTATCCACAACTGACTGACTTGACTCAGCTTCTGCTGATTACTCAGCTAATGGCTAAAAACTCTCAGTTCTCTGGTTCCAATGGGGAACTGGGGTCTACAATTCTTTATGGGGAAAAATTCTATCCAGGCACACACTGTAACTTGCTGACCTAATGACAGTGTCTCCCAATCTGTTGAACTGTCATCACCTCCAACAGTAATTCAGAAACTTGATGTCTGTGCTTTGGACAGATTCCTGGGCTAGACGTCCATGGATCTTAACTCCAAACTAAACTCCATTCCTTGTGCATTATATAGGAAAACTAGCACCCAAACCCTCCTTCCTTTCTTCCTTCACAAGGGTCACAAACCTAGACATTTCAGACTAGAAAGCTCTTTAGAGATTCTATACCACAACCCCCTTGATATGTTTGGCAGTGTCCCCACCCAAATCTCATCTTGATTTGTAGCTCCCATAATTCCCCACATGTTGTGGGAGGGACCCAGTGGGTGGTAACGGAATCATGGGAATGGGTTTTTCCCATGCTATTCTCATGATAGTGAGTAAGTCTCACGAGATCTGATGGTTTTATGAAGGGAAGTTCCCCTGCACACGCTGTCTTGCCTGCCGCCATGTAAGACGTGCCTTTGCTCCTCATTTCTAATTTGCTTTCTGCCATGACTGTGAGGCCTCCCCAGCCATGTGGAACTGCGAATCCATTAAACCTCTTCTTTTTTTTTTTTTTCAGACGGAGTCTCACCCTGTTGCCCAGGCTGGAGTGCAGTGGCGCGATCTCGGCTCACTGCAACCTTTGCCTCCTGTGTTCAAACAATTCTCCTGCCTCAGCCTGCTGAGTAGCTGGGATTATAGGCACGCACCACCATGCCCAGCTAATTTTGTATTTTTAGTAGAGATGGAGTTTCACCATGTTGGCCAGGCTTGTCTTGAATGCCTGACCTCATGATCCGCCCGCCTCGGCTTCCCAAAGTGCTGGGATTACAGGTGTGAGCCACCGCACCCTGCCTAAACCTCTTTTTCTTTATAAATTACCAGTCTCAGGTATGTCCTTATTAGCAGTATGAGAACAGACTAATACACCCCTCATGCAAAAATGAGAACCCCAAGAAGGGGACTCACCCATGGAGCTAAGTTAATGGCAAAGGCAAGATAAGAACTCAGATCTTGGGCTGCAACCACAGGCCCCTCCCTTTATACCACCCTGACTCCTGGAATCAGTAAGAAAATCTCCCTCTCACCAAGAAGCCTCCCAAACAGAAACATCATGCACCCTGAATCGCTATAACTCCTGTTCATATTCTGCGGTGTCTTTCAAGTTTAACCACAGCAAAGATCGACCAGGTACGGTTGCAGAATTTACAATGGTATCAGGTCTCCAAGACAGAAAAAAAACCACACGAACAAGAGTCCTTGTTCAAAAAATAGATTCTACTATTCCCTCCGGAACAACTGCCGCCTCTGGCTACAAAGCAATAATTATTCTGTCCTACAGCGATCAATAAAACTTCTTGCCCCATGAACCTGCTATTTCCTGACTCTGCTCTCCACACTAAAGATTTCCAAGTCATATTGATTACTTACTAAATGTTTTTGAGTTCTTTAAAAAGTATCACTGAAGAATTCCTCAAATTAGCATAAGTTGTTAACAATTGAAAAGACTTCAAATATTTCCATCACATTTATGGTTTCCCTTTTTCCAGGGTTTTCTCATTTTTCTTTTTGAACTTGTCATTTTAAGTGTGGTTGTGTCTTCTCTAATAGCACAAAGTCAGTAGGATACAAATTTGATGGTGTTTCTGAGAGTGTGACTGCTGCCACATTTGTCTTCTGAGGGAGAAGGAAGAATTGATTAATAAACTCTGCCCTCTTTCTCAAGTGACAGCATACATTTTTACCAAATGAACCCATTAGCTCTTAGAGTATTCAGATTCGAGACCCCAGAACCTGTCTCTAAAACTATTCACTAGAGAAGCTATTACAAAGTGAAACCATCTTAAATCCTTTCCAAGGGCCTTTCAAGACTCAAGTGTTAAACTTGAAGAGTGAGTCACGAATGTGATGGTAAAACCGTCAGCAATAAGGATGGGGCCTGAGGCTCCCACCCACTCTATGTGCCCCCTCTGTGTGCCTTTCTCTTGGTGCCCCCAAGCCTGTATATGGCCCCCGGCATGAACACACCTCCCCTGAGTGTGCAGGGGCATAAATGTGTGGCACCTGCGTGCAGAGGTGGGGATGGGGGAAGGTCTCTAAATCTCTAACTAGACCTGATATTTCTTCAATATTTCATCAGTACAATTCATCCATCAAGGCTGATTTATTTCACAACGGATCAGAAATCACAGGTAAATTAATCAAACGTTACACCACAGCTTCTCACCTCAGTGGAGGTTTTAATTCAAAGGCAGATCTAACAATGTCATTCAGGACCCGTTTAGGCTGGGTCTGGGGCTGAGTGAATCAGATATTACCAAAAGCATGAGCATGCACTGTGCCTCCCAGGGTGTGCCTCCTGACCCTACGATTTGCTTACGCAGAGCTGGAGTGGGAACTAAAAATAAAACCTGACTTACTAACAGCCATTCTCCAGCACTCACCTGAATAGAGAGGCTGGAAATCCAGGCTCGCACGTCCAGAGAGAAGGTGCACACAGTACTACTGGCAGCTCGAGGAGGAAAGGTGAAGGAGAGCGCACGTGCTTCCTCCCTTCGTAACAACGACTGTTCTTTTCCTTGCTATTTCAGACTGCCATGTAAGCCGCACTTTTACCTTCTTCAGTGCATCACTCAATTACTCAGTGAACCTTTACTGAGAATTCCTCAAGTACAGGCAGCACGTGCTAGAGCTGGTGTACACAGATGAGTGGGTTCACACCATGCAGCTTACTGTCTGGGGGGATAAAGTGTTACTCCATTCAAGAACCACCCAAGTGGAAGTACAGCTGCATCTAAATGTCCACCCACTGATGAAGGGAGAACAAAATGTGATCGATCCATGCCAGAGAATATGATTCAGCCTTAAAAAGGAAAGAAATTCTGACACAAGCTACCATGGGGATGAACCCTGAGGACACCATACTTAGGAGAATAAGCCAAACACAAAAGGCCACACAGCATAGGATTTCATGCATGTAACACGCCCAGAATAGGAAAATCTGCAGAAACAGAAAGTGCATTAGTGTTTGCCAAGGGTTTTCCGGGGAGGGGGAGAATGGGGAGTGACTTTGGAGGTGATAAAAAAAATGTTCTGGAATTACATAGTAATAACGGTTGCACAACCTTGTGAATATACTAAAACATCACTGAACTGTACACTTTAAAGTGGTGAATTTTATGGCATGTAAATTAGATCTTAAAAAAGAAAAGAAAAGACAGTACAACTGCAACCCCGATGAACACTGAAGGCGCAGGCAGCCACGTGGTGCAGATAGGGTGTGACCTGGCCTATGAGCACAGACAGTGTGAACCTTGGTGCAGGTGGAAGAGGGAGCCACGCTGACAGCTGGAGGAGGAGGAGGACGCGGAAAGGAAGGAGGTTCTCGGCATAGCACAGAGCGGGTGCAAAGACCCAATGCAGGAAAGAAAGAAAGAAGACCTTTTTTCTCTTTCTTTGGAGACAATAAAGGGTCAAAATGTCAGCTAATGCCATGGCAATGGGTTCGATCCTGACAAATGTCACATAAATGCAACTCTTAACTCCAGCCATTTTATGACCCCCTTCTTAGCAGGCTATCAATTACACCTAACAAAGAGTAGTTAAAAAACCACAGGCTATTCCAAATAATCAGAAAAACAATATATCATAACCAAAAAAAAAAAAAAAAAAAAAAGATCTCCAATACTGTGAAAGGCTAAGTAAGGCAATTGCTAATACCACAGACAGAATGAACCTGGGGATTTCACCTCTCCAAGTTTACACGTCACTTCAAGACGAAAATAGGCAGCTAGCTACGAAGAGGGCACCACACACATTTGCAAGGCGGCATCAAGAGCCTGCAAGTATCGCTGCTGCCATTATCATACAATAAAACTCAGAGAGTGGGGTGTCGAGATTCACATATTTGGCTGCCCTCAGTTTTCTCACTTATGGGATCAGACGAATTCCTTCAATGCATTTATCATGTCCAGCCCATTCTTTTCCAGCAGGCTTTCTACCCCTCAGCACTGCTGGCAGGCTAAGCCTGGTAATTATTGGTTATGGGGCTGTCCTGTGCATTGCAGGGGTTTAGCATCATCGCTGGCCTCTACCCACTAAATGGTAGTAGCAACTCCCATGGCCCCGACCAAAAATGCCTCCAGACATTGCCAGGTGTCCCCTGGGGGGTTAAACTGCCCCTGGAGAGAATAGTGGCTTTGTAGCAACTAAATTGATCATACCTCTGTGGGCTTTGACCACTCCGTTGAGACCAATGTCATTTCTGTCATCTGTATGGTTTTCTTTCGTTTTTTTTCTTAATTATACTTTAAGTTTTAGGGTACATGTGCTCATCTGTACAGTTTTCTAAAAGCTTGACACCCTGACAGCCTCCCAACAAGACAGATGAAAAGTTATTAGAGAAGCCTGCTTAAGGCGCTCTATGTTACTGTTCAAAATGTCGACTTGCTAAAGCAGAAGAAAAGCCACATGGCCAATCACCAAACACAAGACCTCAATTCCTGATGTCCTTTCAGCCTTCCTTTCTTACCCTCCAAAAATAATTTAAGGATTAGGCATACTTTCAGTTCCAAAAAGCCAAGTTTGGCTCTATTGTCAGCACCAGCTCTGACATCTGAAAATGCACCGATCTCCCTCCAGCTAAGGACACCTGAGAAACCACTCTGAAAGAACTGGGAGACCTTTGCACTAAGACCGTGAGAGATTCTACGCAAGGTTCTCTCTGCTCCTTGCAACACTACAGGCATCATGAAGGATGGCGGCTTGTAAATCGAAGCCTTTGAAAGAGGGGCTCACCGTCCGGCGGCATCAACACCTTGTTGTTCTGTGTGCACCACCCCACGGGGTGCAAATCCGCTATGACTACATCACACCAGAAGTCGGCCCTGCGGTCCTCCCCGTAACCGCAGTAGCGCAGAAGCAGCAGCTGCCCGCACGTGGTAATGATCGTGGCCACCCAGTACGTGTCCGGGTTATTCTTATTAGCCACTTCCAATTTCATTCCTGGCTGGAAGTTGCTCTGAATGCTGATTTCAACCTTAAGGAATCAAAAATAGAGAAAACCCATTACCACACTAGACACAATACATCCAGAAGATGACAAAGACCACTAAAAAATATGGCACTTACAAACAATATTCCTGTTGCTCTAAAATAGGCATGTATTTATCTAAGTAACATACTATGGAAGCCACAAATGTCATGCTAAACTTTACATTTGCAGCCAGCCACGTTAAGAAAAAAAAGAATAAATTTAATTCTAATGATATATTTTAACCCAATATATCCAAAACATTATCACCTCAACATGTAATCAATATAAAAAACATTAATGAAATGACCAACTTTCTTCTTTTTGAATAAAGCCTCTAAAACCTGGTGTGTATTCTACACTCAGCACCTCTGAATGTGGACTACACGCTTTTCAAGGACTCACGAGGACCACATGACAGTGGCTATTCCATGAACAACATGGCCCTAGAAAATGAATTTGTTTTTTAATTAAGGGTGATAGTCTATTGATATCTACCAGCCCTCACCCCCAGAAAATGCTTTCTAGCCTGATGGGTCTTAACATTGCAAAGCTGACATATCTGCTGTCCACAAGTGGCCACTGCTTAAAGGAGATGACAGAATTATCAATCACACTTGCATGAGTCTGAGGCTACTTCTCCTTTAAACCTGGCATACAGGCCTGGGGACTTCTGCATCCTGAAGGACAGCCTCCAGCTCTGGCCCCCAGGACACTATATTGTGATTAAAAGGGAGGTGGGAGGATTGACTGAATTAAAGAAAATGGGAGTGACTCCCTACAGGGAGAAATTGATAACTTCTCAGTACAGAAAGGAAGGAAAAATTGTGATCAATGTCTCTTCCCCAAACTGCCTAAGGCAACTGCCAAATCATCTCAGCATCTTAAGATGTAAATGTTTCAATGGCTTTTGCAGGACCATAACCACATCATATGCTTGAAAGCTTTGCTATGTTTTAATATTTAGCTCTTGGTTTTACTAAACAGCCACAATCACATTCACAATAAACTAGTAAATATAGCATGATGAGTATAAAGAGAAATGGAAACATGATCTACCTTTTCAGGGTCACAGAAATTTAATAAAAATCTTAAATTCCTTTTGGAAAGAACACTTCACCTCTAAAAAGAATAAAATGTTGTATTAAAATAAGTAATCAAATCGGGCATGGTGGTGCATGCCTGTGATCTCAGCTACTCGAGAGGCTGAGGTAGGAGGACTGCTTGAGCTCGGAGTTTGAGGCCAACCCGGGCAACATGGCGAGACCCGGCTAACAGAAAATAAATAAATAAAAATAAGGAATTGAAGTTCTGTCTTCCTCATTCAGCCAAGGAGCCAAAAGGAAGAACAGGTTAAGAAAGTGCCCCGATTTATTGATGAAACTCAGGCTGAATCTTTGCCCTGCATGGACAAAGTGAAAAATGTTTCTCAGAGTTAAATCTCCATTTCTATTTCTATTAAAACAAAAATTAAAGACTAAATTTCCAGGACCCAACTTCTTAGGACCCAGGTGAGTTAATCTTTTCCCTGCTAATGATATTATATATTACCAGCATCTTACACCAAAGCAAAACCCTGATAAAAACTGACTTTTTTTTAATTTTCTGGGACTTGCCCAGTGCTGGACATGCTATTTGCATCATCCAAAGAAATATTATTAATGAGAATGGCTTTTTTGGTTGGATCCAAATGTTTTCATCATATTTATGGTTAGTTCCTCTAATCTGACTCATCTGCCAATAAATGGCTGGAAATCTTTTATGAGCTTTTTCAAAATCAAAATATTAACTGAAGCTGAAAACATATAGCCATTACACCTGCTAAGAATACATTACACCTACTGGTTTAGTTTTCCGGCTCTTTACTTACTCAAGCTGACCTTACCTGTGGTCTATATTCCCTGTAGCTGTCCAGGGAAACCAAGCTGACTTCCAGGTCTCCTCCTTCTTCCTAAGAAATCTTGGCTGAATCTCCCTCTTGCCTTTTTGTTTGAGACAGGGTTTCACTCTATCACCCAGGCTGGAGTGCAGTGGCGCAATCTTGGCTCGCTGCAATCTCCACCTCCTGGGCTCAAGTGACCCTCCCACCTCAGCCCGCCAAGTAGCTGGGACTATAGGTGTGCACCACCACACCCAGCTGATTTTTATATTTTTTTGTAGGGATGGGATTTTGCCATGTTGCCCAGGCTGGTCTCGAACTCCTCAACTCAAGTGATCTGCCAGCCTCAGCCTCAGCCTCAGCCTCCCAAAGTGCTGGGATTACAGGTGTGAGCCGCCATGCCTGGCCACGAATTTCCCTCTTTCCACTGTCCTTCTTCCATTGAGTTCCCTGGCTTCTCCCTATAGATTCCTTCCCTTCCCGCTTTCTAGACACAGAGAAGAGGACACAAGCTGCTTTACATACGTGTTTGAATGATGTGTGGGGAGCGGCACTTGCTCCTGTCTCTTCCAAATATTCTCCCCAGTTAAAGCCAGTTTCCTCCAAGCTTGAGCCTTCTTCTGTTGAAAAACAAAAGAACAGAATATCAGTACTGGAGTGGAGGACAGGAAGGTGCTGGCCTGCAACTGAGACCAGAAAATCCTTCATGCAAGACGCAAGCTATTTCCACAGTTTAGAAGGATATTAATGAATTTTTTGCAAAGCTTCAGTCTGCTGATTTTAGAGGTGTTGACTAAAGAAAGGAAACCACGGGACATTCCGCTTTGACTGCACTGATGAAATCAAGGGGAACACTGGGTTCTCTGGGGTAAATAACATGAGACGTGTTCCAACGCATATTTGGTAAATGTTCGTGTATTAGTTTGAAATTAGCTGCAGTAGACATCCCAGCCTGCAGGGAGGTTGGAGGACAAGGCGAAGGAACCCATCATGTGCTGAGTAAGGGCTGTGATGTAGGCTGTGAGGTATACGGAGAACAGCACTAATTGTTATAAAGATAAAGCACTGACTCTGGCATCATTTTAAGGGGAAAAAGAGAAAATGAGGCTCAAAAGAATTGCTCAAGTGTGTGGGGCCACCCAGCCAGTCAACAACACAAACCAACCAGCTGCCCAACACTCCCGATGCCTGGCCAGTCCAGGGCTCCCAATTCCGACCTACTGCCAGGACAGAACTGTTGGGGCCTGACACTCTGGCAGAAACCAACAGAGCATGTGTTTCTCCAATCACAAGGAATAAAGAGAAATACAATCAAATGTACAACACGGCTCTTAAAATCATAACTATTTGTAGGGGTTTTTGTTTGTTTGTTTTTTGTTTGTTTTTTGGTTTTTTTTGAGAGACAAAGTCTTGCTCTGTCACCCAGGCTGGAGTGCAGTGGTGCAATCTCAGCTCACTACAACCTCCACCTCCTGGGTTCAAGCAATTCTCCTGCCTCAGCTTCCTAAGTTGCTGGGACTAAAGGCATGCACCACCACGCCCAACAAATTTTTGTATTTTTTAGTAGAGACAGAGTTTCACTACATGTTGGCCAGGCTGGTGTCGAACTCTCGACCTCAGGTAATCCACCTGCCTCGGCCTCCCAAAGTGCTGGGATTACAGACACGAGCCACCATGCCCAGCCAAAATCATAACTATTTGAATTTCACAAATCCACACACCCAGGCTTGAAGGAAATCAAGCAATTCCCCAAACATTTAAGGCTACATATAAGATAAAACTTGTATAGTCAAAAATCATCAAATAATGTATTTTAACATACACATGGCATAAATGTGATGGTATCATTTTAAATGGAAATAATAAGCTGTAAACATTGTTTGAACCAATTGGCAAGGCCATGATAAGAACACACAACAGAAAGAGCTGTCCAAAATGCACATGAGAGTTTCAAAAGTTTAGATGATCTTCCTGCAATAATGTCCAATGGATGCTGATGTTCAACCCATTTATCTTCTAGAAACAAGAGCCTGTGTCACTGGCCAAAAGTAAACTCTGCTTTCCATCTTGTGGCTGGTGCAGAACTGATATCCGATTCTGTCAGATGAGCTAGGGGACATGGCGCCAAATAAGAATGCCTTCTTTTGGAGACTATCACTACTTTTTGTCTACTTGAAATTTTTATTTTTTTTTAATTTTTTATTATTTATTTATTTATTTTTAAGATGGAATCTTGCTCTGTCATCCAGGCTGGAGTGCAGTGGCGCGATCTCGGCTCACTGCAAGCTCTACACTCCAGGTTCAAGTGATTCTCCTGCTTCAGCCTCCCGAGTAGCTGGGATTACAGGCTTGCACCACCACGCCCGGCTAATTTTAGTAGAGATGGGGTTTCACCATGTTGGGCAGACTGGTCTCGAATTCCCGACCTCAGGTGATCCTCCCTCCTCAGCCTCCCAAAGTGCTGGGATTACAGGCATAAGCCACCACACCTGGCCTTCTTGAAATTATTAAATTATAAGTAGGAAAAGTAAGTCTTTCTTAATACTTTGTTTACTCTCAGAAATTGAGGGAAGAGGATAATTTTTGTAAAGTCAGAAGAGCTGAACTGAAAGGCTATTTTAAATTTTGCCTTCTAAGCCCAAGTTGCTTAGAATGGCCTCCTCAACTTTTGCTTCAATAAAGTGACTTATAGTCAAGCATCCAAAAAAGAAAAAGAAAAAGCCATCAGGAGAGAAAACCTTTCCTTGGTGGTGCTCTAACATTCGGTCCCACCCAGGGATTGAAGCCCTTCAAACAGAAATGCACTTCCTGAAAAAAAAAAGTCAACAGGTCCTGCAGCCTCCAGTGAAGAATGGATGACACCAAGAAGTTTAGAGTTTCACAGACATAGTGAAATGAACTAGAGAGACAGCAGTCGGCTCCTGGAAAACACCTCAGGGTGGCACCTGACGGCTCTGCTGACAATCCTCTGCCTCCCAGCGGCACTGGGCACCTCTTACCAAATTTGCTTTCTGATGCACTCGTCAGAGGTGTCAGCTCAGCACTATTGCTCTGCCCCAACGTCCTGATGCAGTATCTAAGGATAGCAAACTCGCTGCAGAGAAAGTCCAGAGCTTCTTTCCATCCTCCTTGTCTGGCCTCAGCTTGAACCAGACCCTCCTGCAGCCCCCTGCCTGCCCTAGCCTGTGTCAGTAACTTCCAGCTCTACAAAGCAGCCACCACCCTCCTGGGAACATCCTAAGAGCTCTGCTGTGTTCGAGTGTCACCTCTCTGCTACAAGGCTTGCTATGATTTGAGTGTGGTCTGTCCCCACCAAAAGTCATGTTGCAATCTGATTCCCAATGTGGCAGTGCTGGGAGCTGAGGTGTAGCAGGGGGTGTCTGGGTCATGGGGGCAGATCCCTCATGAATAGGTTAATGTCCTGCCTCGGGGGTGAGTTCTGGCTCTCGAAGGAATGGATGAGTTCCCTCGAGAGTGGGTTGTTAAGACCCTGGCTTCCTTGGTTACTCTCTTGCTTCCTCTTTCCATGTGATCTCTCTGCACACACCTGCTCCCCTTCCTCTTTCTGCCAAGAGCGGAAACAGCCTGAGGCCCTCACCAGATGCAGCTGCCCATCTTAGACTTTGCAGCTACCAGAATTGGGAGTTGAATAAACCTTTTCTTTATAAATTATGCAGACTCAGGTATTCTGTTATAGGAACACAAAACAGACTGAAACAGTGGTTTACAGGTATTGCCTCACAATCCTCCCAAGAACCATGATGGATACATACTCACAGGGACAATCTTGAGAGCTCAGAAAGGACAGGGAATCACCCTGAGCCACCGTTGTCCAGCGTCAGGGTCAGGAGTCCAAAGCTGGAGCTCTTACGAAGTACTTTCCCCCTCCTTCTCCCACCTGTATCATGCACCAGAAACTACCACCACCACCAGTGTCTCCTGCAGAATCCTAGGGAGGTTTCAAAGTGATGAATCTGTCTCGCCATGTTGGTGAACCCTGAAACAGTCTACAGCCAAAAAAGCAGGAAAGGGGAAGACACAGGAAGCCATGGCCACCTGCAGAGAGGAGAAGAGTGGACTGAGCTCCCAGAACCTGTGTGTGAGGAAGAAGAAGAGAACCTGGGAAGAAGACATCAGCATGAAATTCAGTCCTGGGCTGAAGGAGGCACGAGGTTCTGCATAGGACTCCAAGAATGACAGCTGCTGAAAAACGGGACAAGTTGTCCTGGGTGACTCATTCCTGCAAATCAGAAACATGCAAATCAAGGCTGGGCGCAGTGGCTCATCCTGTAATCCCAGCACTTTGGGAGGGCAAGGAAGGTAGATCACTTGAGGTCAAGAGTTCAAGACCAGCCTGGCGAACATGGTGAAACCCGTCTCTACTAAAAACACACCAATTAGCCAGGGGTGGTGGCATGCACCTATAATCTCAGCTACTCAGGAGGCTGGGGCAGGAGAATCACTTGAACCCAGGATGCAGAGGCTGCAGTGAGCTGAGATTGTGCCACTGCAATCTAGCCTGGGTCACAGAGCGAGACTCCATCTCAACAAAACAAAACAAAACAAAGGAAACATGCACGTGGAGGCGGAACCTCAGAAACTGCCTGCAGTCACCAGCACCCGGGATGAGATGCTTTAGTGAACCCATCCCATTACCCACAAAGATTCGATGATTCCATCACTTCAGACCAGGGGAGACGAGAGCCTCCAATTTTCAACCTCAACTCTGAGACCGCTGGTTGCAGTTCTTTATTCTCCACACAATTCTAATCTATGCTGTTAGAATTTTACCAAAAGTTTTGCTTCCGTCAAATTTTAATTCATTACAACTACATTTCCCAGTATAACGGGTTCTACAGACTTCAGCGCACACAGTTTCATTCAGTCAAGTTAACCAGGAGGTCAGAGGGTGCCACTGTGTCTCCCCTGCAGGAATCAGTAGAACAGTAGCTCTGTCACTCTCTGCTGGTCTAAAGAAAACACTTAAAAAGGTAACCAAAAGTCAGACTCAGAATGGGATTTTAAAAAACTCAAACCTTCATGCCCAGCACTGATGACTTGAACTGTGCGTTATAACAAAGTCAAGCACAAAATGTAGGGTTATTCACAATACAGCCTTTTGAAATGGGTCACGTACAACCCTTCCCCAGGCCTATGTGCCCCAAGGAGCTGATTCTCTGAAGACATTTCAATGAGCAATAGAAAAACACACAAAATGTTTATGGGGAGAGGTCTCATAAACCCAGAGCAAATATTTATAGCTGATTCATAAACCTCTTAAACCCATAAACATTTTATCAAGGAAATTCTGACAATCTCCCTCCATGTAAATGACCCAGTGGGAGGTATTTCCCCATGATGTCATGAAAACAGACCAGGAAAAGCTACTAAGAAAATTTCACAATTTAAAAGAAAACAGTCATGTTCATTAGCAGTGATCCAGTTTTAGAAAACAGAAAGCTATTTATGAGGCGAGAATATTTCATAACAAACATAAAAAGAATACCTCACTATACCTTACTAGAAGCTGGAGTGTAAGTGACGTTAGAGTGAAAAATGGAACAAACAAACGGCCCATACATCTTTAAGGAATAAAATCTTGGGCTTGTACAATTTTACAATCTGAAACAAGGCTGACTTTACAAGGCTGAATATTAAAGTCTGCGCCCACTACACCAATAAAGGAATCGGGAATTGGCAGATTCAGGGTGAATGCTTACTGAGCACCTTCTTAGATGCTAGATTTTTTTTTTAATGTGGAAAGAGACAGAAAGAAGACATTAAGTCTTTCTTCTTGTAAATACTGATAGTCATTTCATACTGTCATAAGATTTAGAAAATAGTTCCACCGTGAGTATATTCATCGGAAGCATCTGTGCAAACAACTCAGAAAGGAACCGTGGCCACCTGCCTAGGATCTGAGCTCACAACTGCAGGGACAGTCCTCATGGCACAAAGGTCCTCCTGGCTCATCCAACTACCCGATGGCCAGAGTTACTCTAGGAGAAAAACACACACACACATAAAAATCACCTGGCCAGGGGAAGCCACAGCTATTCAAAGGAGGGTTAGGGAAAAAAGGGAATACCATTGAGTCACACAGGACCAGTTCCCAGCGTGAAGAGTGAGGCCTGAATTTTTCTAAGAAAAATGTTGACTCCTTTCCTTCCCAAATAGAAGACCCTGTGGTTCTCCAGTTAATACCAAATGCCAAGAAGAAGAATCAAGCTCACATTTTCAGCGTAATTCTCTCCACTGAGGCTCACCCTGTCTAAATGTGCAACACTGCTTTATCTATAGACTTCATCAGGAAATTTCATGTTGCAGGCCTATAAAAAGAATGTCAAGGAATCTACTGAACACTGTGTCAGCATATTGTTCTGCTTGCTTTTATCACAGCAACTGACAACGCCTGGAATCCCAGCGCTGGAATTTCAGCGCACTTCCTTCTTGGTGTCCTCCGGGATGATGTGTCTACGGTGTCTGCTGGGGAGGCCACAGATCCTGGGCTATTTCCTCTCCCTGGGCTTATTCTAATCACATATTCAGTGTTCCTGGGAGAAAGAGTAATTTTATATTGTGTCTATTTCATTTACAGGACTTGGGTGTTGGTTATTGATCTCAACTGTGATTTGAGCTTTCCTTAGAAAAAGGCCCCCCCACCCTGTAGTCCTGGCACTTTGGGAGGCCGAGGCGGGTGGATCACAAGGTCAGGAGATCAAGACCACGGTGAAACCCCCTCTCTACTAAAAATACAAAAAATTAGCCGGGCGCGGTGGCGGGCACCTGTAGTCCCAGCTACTCCGGAGGCTGAGGCAGGAGAATGGCCTGAACCCGGGAGGCGGAGCTTGCAGTGAGCCGAGATTGTGCCACTGCACTCCAGCCTGGGCGACAGAGCGAGACTCCGTCTCAAAAAAAAAAAAGAAAAAGGCCCCCCCACCCTGTAGTCCTGGCACTTTGGGAGGCCAAGGCGGGCGGATCACGAGGTCAGGAGATTGAGACCATCCTGGCTAACACGGTGAAACCCCATCTCTACTAAAAGTACAAAAATTAGCCGGGCATGGTGGCGGGCGCCTGTAGTCCCAGCTACTTGGGAGGCTGAGGCAGGAGGATCACTTGAACCAGGGAGTCGGAGGTTGCAGTGAGCTGAGATTGCACCATTGCACTCCAGCCTGACAACAGAGAGAGACTCTGTCTCAAAAACAACAAAAAAAAAAAAACAAGAGAGAGAAAACACCCAAGCAGGTTTGATTTTCTTTTCTTTGATCCCATAATTTTCTCAAGGAAAAACTTTAGTCACTTGAGTGTAGTCACTTGTTAGGGAGACAGTAACACAGTGGTCCCCAACCTTTTTGGCACCAGGGACTGGTTTTGTGGAAGACAGTTAGGGACCGGTTTTGTAGAAGACAATTTTTCCACAGATACAGGGGACAGGAGGATGGTTTTGGGACAATTCAAGCGCATTACATTTATTGTGTACTTTATTTCTATTATTATTACATTGTACTATATAACAAAATAATTCTGTAACTTACCATAATATAGAATCAGTGGGAATCCTGGGCTTGTTTTCCTGCAACTAGACAGTCCCATCTGGGGGTGATGGGAGACAGTGACCGATCATCAGGCATTAGATTCTCATAAGGACCATGCAACCTAGATCCCTGGCACATGCAGTTCACAATAGGCTTCATGCTCCTATGAGAATCTAATGGCCGCTGCTGATCTGACAGGAAGTGAAGCTCAGGCAGTAATGTGAGTAATGGGGAACAGCTGTAAATACAGATGAAACTTAGCTCCCTCGCCTGACACTCACCTCCTGTGGTGCAGCCCAGTTCCTAACAGCCCACACAGACCAGTACCAATCTGTGGCCGGGGGGGTTGGGAACCCCTGTAGTAATGTATCACAGGACATAGGGGAGGTGGCACAGGAGGAAAGAGTACGAAAGAACAACAAAGAATCTAAGTTGTGTGTGTACCCCCAAAATTTTGTGTGTGGGGGGGGTTGGTGATGTGTATGTGGGGGTTGGTGTGAATGTGGGTGTGTATGTGAATGGGTGGGAGTGTGTGTGTGTGTGGATGGGTGGTTGGATGGGTGTGTGTGTGTGTGTATGTGTATGTGGATGGGTGTGTGTGTGTGAGTGTATGGATGGGTAGATGATGGGTGTGAGTGTGGGTGTGAGTGTATGGATGGGTGGATGGGTGGGTGGATGGATGGGTGTGAGTGTGGGTGTGAGTGTGGCTGTGAGTGTATGGATGGGTGGATGGATGGGTGTGAGTGTGGGTGTGTATGGGTGTATGTGTGGATGGGTGGATGGTCGGGTGTGCATGTGGGTGCGTGTGGCTGTGGGGTGGGTGTGTGTGGGTGTGTGTGGCTGTAGGGTGGGCGTGAGTATGGGTGTGTGTAGCAGTGTGGTAGGTGTGTGGGTGTGTGTGGCTGTGGGGTGGGTGTGAGTGTGGGTGTCTGTGGCTGTGGGGTGGGTGTGTGAGTGTGTGTGGCTGTGGGGTGGGTGTGTGGGAGTGTGTGGCTGTGGAGTGGGTGTGTGGGTGGGTGTGGCTGTGGGGTGGTCGTGAGTGTGGGTGTGTATAGCAGTGTGGTAGGTGTGTGTGGGTGTGTGTGGCTGCGGGGTGGGAGTGTGGGTGGCTGTGGCTGTGGAGTGGGTGTGTGGGTATGTGTGACTGTCGGGTGGGTGTGAGTGGGTGTGTGTGGCTGTGGGGTGGGTGTGAGTGTGGATGTGTGGGGCCGTGGGGGTGGGTGTGAGTGTGGGTGTGTGGGGCCGTGGGGGTGGGTGTGAGTGTGGGTGTGTGGGGCCGTGGGGTGGGTGTGAGTGTGGGTGTGTGGGGCCATGGGGTGGGTGTGTGGGTGTGTGGGGCCGTGGAGTGGGTGTGACTGTGGGTGGGTGTAGCCGTGGGGTGGGTGTGAGTGTGGGTGTGTGTGGCTGTGGGGTGGGTGTGTGTGTCTGTGGGGTGGTGTGAGTGTGGGTGTGTGTGGCTGTAGGGTGGGCGTGTGGGTGTGTGTGGCTGTAGGGTGGGCGTGTGGGTGTGTGTGGCTGTGGGGTGGGTGTGAGTGTGGGTGTGAGTGGCTGTGTGGTGGTGTGAGTGTGGGTGTGTGTGGCTGTGGGGTGGTGTGTGTGGGTGAATGTGGCTGTGGGGTGGGTGTGTGTGGCTATGGGGTGGTGTGTGTGGGTGTGGCTGTGGGGTGAGTGTGTGTGGCTGTGGGGTGGTGTGTGGGTGTGTGTGGCTGTGGGGTGGATGTGAGTGTGGGTGTGTGTGGCTGTGGGGTGGGTGTGAGTGTGGGTGTGTGTGGCTGTGGGGTGGTTGTGAGTGTGGGTGTGTGTGGCTGTGGGGTGGGTGTGAGTGTGGGTGTGTGTGGCTGTGGGGTGGGTGTGAGTGTGGGTGTGTGTGGCTGTGGGGTGGTGTGAGTGTGGGTGTGAGTGGCTGTAGGGTGGGAGTGTGGATGTGTGTGGCTGTGGGGTGGGTGTGAGTGTGGTGTGTGGGGCTGTAGGATGGGTGTGAGTGTGGGTGTGAATGGCTGTGGGGTGGGTGTGTGTGGGTGTGAGTGTATGGATGGGTGGGTGTGAGTGTGGGTGTGAGTGTATGGATGGGTGGGTAGGAGGCTGTTGGGATTTCCTGATGACTCATCTGTGCACCTGAAGGGGCAGGTGCCCCCCAGGGTTTCAGAGCACCAACTCCACAGCCTCACAATGCCTGAAATTAAATCTTGCTTCTAACACAGGGCTCAAGTCACTTCACCTTGTTGTCCAGTCTCCTCATCTGTAAAATTGGGGCAATAAAAGCAGCTATGCCAGTGGGCTGCTGAAGGATTAGGCGAATTAACACATGCAAAGAACTTAACATTTTCTGTGCCTGCCACACAGTCTGAACTTGCGCTCATATACCTATCATCGCAAGTCAATTCAGAACCAGCTAAAGAACACTGGGTTTGCCTCCTCCTGTACGTGGGATGAGTAAATCCCATCTGAAAATGCTTCCAGGAGAAGACCTTCAGCATTAAGACTCTGCACAGCCCCAAGCCTGTCCCAGCTGATCCCAGAACCAAATATCTCACCAAGTGATTCCAGGACTGGAAATATTTTGTGGGTTAGCAGGTTGGAAAAAATAATGATAAACTACTTGTAGAATCATACTTAATAGTTTGAATGCTCAAAACTAGATTTTAGTAAAATTAAATAAATAAATAAACTACTTATAGAATCAAAATGCTCAAAACTACATTTGAGTTTCTCAAGTGAATCCAGCCACTGTCCTCTGCAAAGTCTTAGACTCTGCTTTAAATTTGTACTCTCTTTAAAGAGTCTGTATCGTCATCCAAAACTCTCCTCACCGCACAAGTAAACACAGAAATCCCAAGGCGAAAGGACAGATTAGCCACATGGGGGGTGGAGAAAAATCTGAGCCAATATCTGAAAAATGTTAAGATCATTTAGAGCCACTTAGCAATAGTATTTCCATTAAAGATCTGAACATCTTGTATGATTTAGGCCATCCCCGATGCAAGAGCAAGGAACCAATCACGACGTGAGTACACATGGGCTTAATGCATGGACTCCCCCAGCCAAGGATATAATGAGTTCTCGCTCTCCCACTTGCCATCCATGGAACCACCCTTAACGAAATGTCAGTACAAATCATTTTCCTGACACCAGATTATCATTAACGAGTTTCAGAAACTACTTAAGTTAGAGAGATACACTGCAACTGTGTGCACATGGAAAGGTAATACACAGTTGGTGTTTAAACAGTTTTGAAAACATATCACGAGAAATAACTCAGTAATGGACACTGGATGTGTGCAGATGATATACTACAAAAATACCCTGAAAGCTCAGGAACTCCAAAATTTGAAAAATAACTTCACTCAGCAAACATAGGAAAGACTTTTTTAAAAAGGTAAATCTGTACTTAAATAAAGTAGAATAATTAGGATGAACTTTCAGCCTATACAACTATGCCTTCTCAGAAAATAATTTCCATGTTTCCAGGGAGGAACAATGATCCAGCTCTACTTGCAGGAGAAGTTTTCTCACATCTGGTTTATGTGTAGAAAAATCTGAAAGAGGGACAAATGAGCCGATTTGGAAACAGATGCTAACACCTTTCAATACAGTAAGGCCTTCACTCATGTGAGGGTTTTCCAGGTTTTCTTCCATATAAAGATATAATTTTATAAACTTAATCTAATAAATTCAATGATATGGAGCAACCTGTAATCTGTCATTGACTAGTCTCACCAAAATGTGAAGACAAACTTTGTGACTTCTTTGGACCATGGTCAAGTGACCTGCTGACTTAATGAGCAACATTTTTTACAAGAATTCACCATAGCTAATGTTTACAATTCAGAGAACTAAACTGTCCGTAAGTAATTTGCTGGTATGTATAAACAATGCAACCCTTTTTTTTTTTAAAAGGTATCCTTTTTAAATAAACTCTTTATTGTGTAAGTATTTAGAAAAAGATACATGTATGTACTTATAACTAGTTAAATAATTAAAATCCAATCAAGGCTGGGTGTGGTGAATCACACTTATAATCTCAGCACTTTGGGAGGCCAAGGCAGGAGGATCACTTGAGCCTAGTAGTTCAAGACAAGCCTGGACAACACAGTGAGACCCCATCTCCACAAAAAATTTAAAAGTCAGCAGGCACAGTGGGGCACACCTGTAGTCCCAGCTATTATGGAGGCTGAGGTGGGAGGATCACTTGGGCCCAAGAGGTCAAGGCTGCAGTGAGCCATGATTGCACCACCACACTCCAGCCTGGGCAACAGGCGAGATCCTGTCTCAAAACATACATACATACATACATACATACATACATACGTACGTACGTACGTACATACATACATACATACATACACACATACATTTGAATCGAAGGCTGTGTTTGAGTCAGAGGAGGGAGCTCTTCTGTTTTTCAGATTTCTGGAAGGGAGATGCACATGACCTCACTTCCTTCCACATTGTATGCTTTTCTGACAGATGTGCTCAACATATTAGATGCTGTGTCATCAGCATCTACTATGTAGGCAGATCTGGATGTCCTGTCTCTGTCTCTCCAGCGCTTAGGAGGGAATTCTTTTTCCTAACCTCCCTTGCTGTGGCAGAAACATGCAACTAACTTCTTGTCAAGGGGTTCTGAGCAAAAATGGCATTTGTCTCTTGTGAGCCAGAGCAGGTGATTGCCGGTCTAAGACCTCCAACCCTGCTCTTCTCACTCATGACAAACCCTGCAGGATGGTGCACAATGACTCCGTGGAAGAGTGATTTATAGACATTTTCTGCCCAGGCCACTGAGATTTTGAAGTGATGTGTTGCTGCACTATAACCTGGTCCTCTCTGTCTAGTATTCAAAACAAGAATTTTGACCCAAATTTTAGAGCTCCTATATCCTTATGAATAGGACTTCAAATCCCAGGAACCAGACAGTATGTGAGATCTACAAATGCTGTCCCATTGTTTCCTCAATATTTTCAGGAAGATATTGATCAATTCATCAAAAATCCAGATGAATCTAGAAAACAAAATCCTACCAGAATCAAGGTCTCCATTTCCATTAGCTGAGCCGAGACACTTTTCCAAGGGTGAAGATGAAGGGTCTTGCATATTGGAAGCTGACAAAGTGCTCTCCATGCCTGATGAGCAAGTGTCTCTTCTCTTAATTCATCCTGCAGAAAAAATTACCTAAGAGCAATCAAAAAAAAAAAAAAAATCAGAGCAGTTTAATCATATTGATTATATTCACTTATTTTTAATTTTTTTAAAAAAAAACCTTATTAGTGTCACTACCATTTCATTATAACTTTCAAGATGCAACGTAATGTTGATAAAAGAAAATACCAGGAATAAGTATTCTAGTACACTTAGGCCAGGTGCAGTGGCTCATGCCTGTAATCCCAGCACTTTGGGAGACCGAGGTGGGTGGATCGCTTGAGGTCAGGAGTTCGAGACCACCCTGGCCAACATGGTGAAACCCTGTCTCTACTGAAAATACAAAAATGAGTCAGGAGTGGTGGCATGCACCTGCAATTACAGCTACTTGGGAGGCTGAGGCAGGAGAATCGCTTGAACCTGGGAGGCAGAGATTGCAGTGAGCTGAGATCACACCACTGCACTCCAGCCTGGGCGACAGAGTGAGGCTTTGTCTCAAAAAAAAAAATTAACTAGTTAGTTAAAAAGACTAATGAGTACATCTCTACACAGGTCAACAAGGTCAACAATAAAGGTCTCAGCATAGCAAAACCATCCGTGTTCTACAGGTCATTATTACCACTAAGATGGACACATATTTCACCAACAGAAACTTGCATTTCAGTCCTCGATCCACCATGGCAACATAGGGTAAGACACTCCCCGCACCTTGAAGCTATATAGCAGCAACCTCCACCCCCCCTACACACAACCTCAGCATCCCACACGCAGGTACTGCAACACGCAGTGCCCTGCCTCAGGAAGAAGTCCTCACATGTTACACATGATCTGTTATCAAAACCAGTTAAAGTATCAATATTTGTCAATAATGTGCTTTTTCACAAAGTAGAAATGGAAACAAGACTTTCCCTATGTTAGCACTGCTATTCCCCACTTGCCTTCTAGTAAGACTGCTGGAAAAAGCAGCAACATTACAGCTGGTTCCCACAGAATCCTACTCTCCAGCTCCTTTATGTCAGGGCCCAGGAGACACTGGGAGTAATCATAACCAATGAGCAGCCATACCTGGCTCTGATGCTCAGACACAGCCCACATGGTGTTTTTAAACCACCACGGCCACATGGTGTTTCTCTCATTCATTCAGTGTTCTCTTTTATTTCACACATAGAGAGAAGCTTAAATCAGCCAACAGGCAAGTAGAGATGAAGAAACAAAAGAATATAATGCACCTGCATCTACCAATGGGCTATTTTGTGACTCACATACTGGTAAAATATCTTTTAAAAAACATTCAGAGGTTTTGTCAAAATTGAAGGTTCATGCCAGGTGCAGTGGGTAGCCTATCTGCACCTGTCATCCCAGCTACTGGAGAGGCTGAGGCAGGAGGATCATTTGAGCTCAGGAGTTCATGGTCAGCCTGGGCAATATCCTGAGACCCCTATCTCTAATTAAACAAAAAAAAGAAGGTTCATGAAAGAACGTGTTACTCATGTGTGCAATGGTAGAGAAAAAGCTGGAAACTCATGCCAGGAATAAGTAGGAAGAGACAGGAAATGCACCAGGTACATAGCACTGAAATTTAATTCAACGTGCATTGAACTATCCACCTGTTGTATTTAACGTACTATACCAGACACTGTGGAGAGGACAGGAAGCTATTTCTCAATCACAGTACAAAGAAAGAAAACACCTGTTTCAGAGTATGAACTATAAAACTATCTGCAGTGGGTCGGCAAACAGCAATCTAGGCATTTTGCTACTACAAAGATAAGTTCATGACTAAGCCAAGGGAACGACAGTGCAACAGAGAAGCCTCCTGTCAATGAGAGATTATCGCTCCCTAACTTTCTCAGCATAGGGCCTTAGGTTTTCTGAGGCAAAAATGAGCGCACAAGGTTTGAGGCGTAGAAGTCAGCATCAGTGATACAAGTAACTTAAACCAGGAATTTCCTGATTTAAAGTGTGAGAGCTATGGGTAAAATGCAGTGTACTAGGTCCTAAACAGTTTCTTCAGCTTGTTTTAAAATCACAGAAAGGCTGGGCGTGGTAGCTCATGCCTGAAATCCCAGCACTTTGGGAGGCTGAGGCAGGCAGATCATCTGAGGTCGGGAGTTCGAGACCAGCCTGACCAATATGGTGAAACCCTGTCTCTACTAAAAATACAAAAATTAGCCAGGCGTGGTGGCACATGTGTGTAATCCCAGCTACTCGGGAGGCTGAGACAGGAGAATCACTTGAACCCGGGAGGCAGAGGTTGCGGTGAGCTGAGATCGCGCCATTGCACTCCAGCCTAGGCAACAAGAGCGAAACTCCACCTCAAAAAAAAAAAAAAAAATCACAGAAAGTACAAGTAAGTACCATCCCTGAAGAGCCATGGACACAACGAGCTCACTGTGGCACTGTCTGGGGCACCTCAGAGGAAGCATGTGAACACAATCTCAACCATGGCCCTCTGGACGCATAAATCTAAGGCAGCTAGTGTAAGAAAATATGGTATATACAGAAATGACCTGAACCAAAATACAAACTGAGCTTGCTTCGTTCATAATGAAAATGAAATTTTTTAAATAGTGAAATCCTTTTTTAATAGTTTTTAATAATGAAAATAAAGGTTTTTTAATAAAAAAAAATGAAGTTATCTTATATCCCCAGTGAATCATCTGCAATGTAATGAGCTTAGTTTCCGAAAGCTTAGCTGGAATTGACACTAAATGAAGGAAACTTTTAACAGCTGGAGGGGTTCTAAGATTTATGTTGTTGTTGTTAACGGAGGACATTGGTAAACTGAGCAATTTACTATGGAGGCTGCTACGCTTTACCCTGTGGGTATCAGTTTGCTAAAAGAACCCTCCGAATGATGGACACAGCTGCATTCTTCTAAGAGCAATCCTTCCAGATTCCTGTGATGATAGGGACACAAAAATCTGGACATAGGAACTACCTCTTTCACAACAATCAACCCACTGCATTGGCAGGCACAGAACTAAACATCACCTAACACTGAACTGACCTACTCACACCTCGTCTCAGAAGGTTCCAGAGATTTGCTCCCATGAGCTGCACACAGCAGAGGAAAGGCTGCCTGCCAGGGGCACTCTAAGGTCTTCTGCGCTATACCTGGGGCTTAACAGTGGGTAGCAGGACCCCCAGTTCACCTGGATTGCCCCTAGCAGGTAGGGAGCGAGCGCTGAGGCGCTCTGTAAACAAACTACTTGTTGATAAGCAAGTGTGTCCATGCAACCAAATACCCAAGCGTCCACTGAGAATGTTCAGAGGGTACCTGGAACATTACAAAGGGTAAGACACGCACCCTCCACCCCTCACCCCTACCCCATGTAAGGACGTGCAGTTATGAGATGACAGGATCACGTGGTCACTGAGGAAGAGACACAGCATCCACCGACTCCAGAAGCCACAGGTGGCATGGGCTTGGAGAGCGGAGGGCGGCAGCCCACTGTGGAAAGCTCTGGCTCTCCCAGCTCTCCCTCCAGTGATCCCTCAGGGAAAATACTGGGAATGTGGAGGGGAGAAGGGTGTGCAACTGAAGGAAAAAGGTAGGAACTGAAACACTTGGAGAAAACAAAGGTAAACCAGGGAAGAAAAAGGGAGGAGAAAATACCAGAATGTATCCAGGAGAAAGGGGCCTTGAAGGCATATGACAGAGCCCCAAAAACGATGATCATAACAAAACGCACAGCTCCATGAAAAGAAGCTTAGAGTTAGGGACACAGGAGTACAGCCACGGAAAGGGCACACAGAGAACACCCAAATGAGCTAAGGCAGGGAGGGATTCCAGTACCAAAACCCCTCTCCTGGCCAGGTGCGGTGGCTCATGCCTGTAATCCCAGCACTTTGGGAGGCCGAGGCGGGCGGATCACGAGGTCAGGAGATCAAGACCATTCTGGCAAACACGGTGAAACCCCGTCTCTGCTAAAAATGCAAAAAAAATTAGCCGGGCATGGTGGCGGGCACCTGTAGTCCCAGCTACTCAGGAGGCTGAGGCAGGAGAATGGCGTGAACCCGGGAGGCGGAGCTTGTAGTGAGCCGAGATTGCACCACTGCACTCCAGCCTGGGCGACAGAGCGAGACTCCATCTCAAAAAAAAAAAGAAAGAGGGCCGGGCGCGGTGGCTCACGCTTGTAATCCCAGCACTTTGGGAGGCCGAGGTGGGCGGATCACGAGGTCAGGAGATCGAGACCACGGTGAAACCCCGTCTCTACTAAAAATACAAAAAATTAGCCGGGTGTGGTGGCGGGCGCTTGTAGTCCCAGCTACTCGGGAGGCTGAGGCAGGAGAATGGCGTGAACCCGGGAGGCGGAGCTTGCAGTGAGCTGAGATCGCGCCACTGTGCTCCAGCCTGGGCGACAGAGCGAGACTCCGTCTCAAAAAAAAAAAAAAAAAAAAGAAAGATCCTCTCCTTACAAGCTCTCAGATTTCAAACTTTCATAGATAAGAGCAAAACCACAATCCAGGAAAAAATAATAAAAAGCGAGCAGTGTTTCACAATCCACATTTCAGCCTGGCCATCGGAGGTCCTGGCTCACGCTCACGGATGGCTTCCCTGTGCTGTGTGTATGTGTGTATTTTGTGGGTATGTGCTTACTTTTGAGACGTTTAAAGAACACAATTAACTCCATCTTGTCCAGTATGTGCAAAAGCAATAGTAGTGTCCTAGTGAGAAGAGACAGAAGCTTATGGTGGGGAAAAAATTAAAATTCTGCGTATGTGGGCCCAGCATGGTGGCTCACAATCCCAGCGCTTTGGGAGGCCAGGTGGGCGGATTACCTGAGGCCAGGTGTTTGAGACCAGCCTGGCCAATGCGGTGAAACCCGTCTCTTCTAAAAATACAAAAATTAGCTGGGCATGGTGGTGGGCACCTGTAATCCCAGCTATTTGGGAGGCTGAGGCACAGGAATTGCTTGAAACCAGGAGGCAGAGGTTGCAATAAGCTGAGATCATATCACTGCATTCCAGCCTAGGAGTCAGAGCAAAAAAAAAAAAAAAATTCTGTGTATGTGTACCCACTGGTCAGTGGTTAGGTCATTTGGAGTTAAAATGAACAGACTTCTCGGCAGTCTTGGGAACCTAAACCTACTGGTAAGAGGAGGAGCTTCTGTCGCTCCAAATAGAAGAAATGGAAGTGTTAGCATGGTAAGCATGCATTTACGATTATTTTATTCTACCAACACTTATGGTGATTACTAAGTACGTAATAAACATGCACTTATTTAATCCTCGTAAGAACTCTAGGATGTAGGTTACATTACTGTTCCCATCTTACAGATAAGCAACCTAAAGGATGAAGTCACTTGCTCAGCATCACACAGCCGTTAGTGGTGGAGCTGGGATTTGAACCCACACAACTGGCTCCAGAACCCATGCCCTAACCAGTCAATTACAGTTCCCTTTCCCCCATTATCCACATTTCCCATAATGCAGCTATGACTTTTATATTTTTTCTTAAATCATCGATTTTTAATAACTGAGCACCTATTATGGGGAAGGGGTAATGAAAAGAAATAATACTAAACTAGGGAGTGGTGGGGACCCCACACAGTGTCATCTGCCCTGCGGGCACTCAACACTCCTAGGCATGGATCATTTTTTTCCAAATTAATTCCTCCTGAAAAGCTTCCCTCAAGAGCTTATAGTAAACTTTTCTTGGCAAATTCTAAGACACATACAACTTTAAACTAATGCCAGACAGATAAGTGCTGATACCATGCAATTTTCTTGTGTATGTAGTAAGGGAACATCTGATTTATTTATGCCAGACACCATGTTGGGCACTGGGGACAGACATATAAATACCAGTGGCTGCCAGCAAGGACAAGTGGCTGCTAAAAGCAAGTCTGTCCATCCAACCGCACACACAACCACCACCAAGTCCACCAAGAATGCACCTGGAATCCCACAAAGGACAAGATGTAAATATCAACAAGGATAGGAAGGCGAGCTTGGGTGGGCCGGGGGGTGCATCAAAGTGGAACAGAAAATTAGGAGAGGCTCAAGAGGAAATGCCCAGAGGAGCCGAGGATAAGAGGAAACCAAAGGGGGATGGGCATGGTGGCTCACGTCTGTAATCCCAGCACGTTGGGAGGCTAAAGCAAGCAGATCACTTGAGGCCAGGAGTTTGAGACCAGCCTGGCCAGCATGGCGAAACACTGTCTCTACTAAAAACACAAAACACACACACACACAAAATTAGCTGGGTATGGTCGTGTGCACCTGTAATCCCAGCTACTCAGGAGGCTGAGGCAGGAGAATCGCTTGAACCTGGGAGGTGGAGGCTGCAGTGAGTTGAGATGGCTCCCACTGCACTCTAGCCTGGATGACAGAGCAACTCTGTTTCAAAAAAAAAAAAAAAAAGAGGAAATCAAAGGAGCAAATAGAAGCACAGCCTTCAGAGACTCAGGAAGGTAGAAAAGTCATTAAACATGGAGGTACCAGCAGCAAACAGCATGGCAGACCCTTGGGAAAAAGTCTAAGATGCCTCAAGGGAGAGAGTGGGAGACAGGACTGTGCAGCAAGTGGCTTCACGCCCATTCATCCCCAAATATGTACTGATCCCCCATTCCGTGTCAGGCACTGTTCTAGGCATGGGAAGGCATCTGTAACAAAACAAAACAAAATTCTTGCCCTGGTAGAGATCTCATCCTAATTGGGAGAAAGAGCCAATGGAGTTGTTTTTTTTAATTAGTAGATGATATAGCCTGTTAGATGGTGATAAATGCTATAGGGAAAAATGAAGCAGAAAAGATCAGGCAAACAAATAAGAATGATAATTATTATTATTATTATTATTATTATAGAGTTTTGTTCTTGTTCCCCTAGGCTAGAGTGCAATGGCGTAATCTTGGCTCACTGCAACCTCCACTTCCCAGGTTCAAGCAATTCTCCTGCCTCAGTCTCCCGAGTAGCTGGGATTACAGGTGTGCCTGACCATACCCAGCTAATTTTTTTTTTTTTTTTTTGTATTTTAGTAAAGACGGAATTTCGCCATGTTGGCCAGGCTGGTCTCGAACTCCTGGCCTCAAGTGATCTGCCCGTCTCTGGCTCCCAAAGTGCTGGGATTATAGGCATGAGCCACCACACCTGGCTAGAAGGATGATAATTATTTAGGTGACAGTCAGGCAAGACCTCAGAAAGTGATATCTGAACAAAGACTTGGGGTGAGAACAGAGAGGCAGGCTGAGCCCAGGTGAAAAGAGAATGTTTGCTACAGTAAGGGCCCGAGCCCTGCGTGTCACTCTGCAGATGGAGTGGACGTGGCAGGGTGTTGTTCCAGGAAGTGAAATGATCAGGTTTGTTTCGGAAGAAGCACTCAGGGAGCTGTGGGCGAGACGGGTGAATGGAAACAGACTAAAAACACGGAAGTGCAGGCCAGGGTCTGAACTAAGACAGTGGAGAAGAAATGAAGGGAACAGGTCCAAGAAGTATTTGAGAGGCCCCATCAACAGAACGCCGTAGAAATTATGCTAACAAAATGCAATCTTTTCACAGCACACAGTCACAGTTCCTAGAATAAATTACTTCACTTTCCACAGCAACTAATGGAACCTATGCAGTGTCTGTAGAAACAGATAATTCTTGGGGAAACCTATCAAATATGAGAATAATAACCCACATCAAAGAAATTTCTATTTACATTCAATGGGATTTTTTGGGGGGGGTGAGAGGGGCAAATCTTGGTGATAACAACTGCTCCACCCATAAGCTTTGCAAAATAGAAACAGGATATTTTTAAAAAGCCTTTTCCTAACTACAACACCCTAACCTCCCAAAAAGGCTACTATTAAAAGAAAGCGTATTTCCTTTTGTTTCTTAAGCTATATGTAATTTCAAGAACAAAGTAAAAGTGTCTATTAATTAAAGTAACAGTTTTTTCCAAAGACAATATAAAAAAGGTTCAGAAGACTGGGCTTATAAAAGGTAACTTCCTGTTTTACACAATACACTTTGTGGTTTTGTACAAAGTTAACTCTACTATAATTGGCTCCCTTTGTCTCTGTTGGACAACAGAATTCTAGTACTGGAACTTCTTACAAGAGTTATCTTGGACCAGTGAAAAGAAAAGAGAGCTTGCAGAGTGAGGGAGTAACAAGGCCGCTATGTAGCTGTGTGACATAAGCAAATTACTTAACCTCTCTGTTCCTCGAATTTCTCATCAGTTCAATCAGACGGCTTGATGAGGTGCAATCACCCTTTTCGAATCTAAAATTTTATCAGTCCAGGTGTTATTACGATTCATTGTACATTTTCTGCATTCAGATTATCCCTTTATGTTTGAAACAAATTTAATACAATAAGCATCCTCCCCTCTCAACCCTATTTTTCCTTCTTTCATTTGAGGTATAGTCAAAGAATAGAGTAATGCTAGTACAGGTTAAGCAAAGCCTTCTTAGGAAGAACACAAGTGAGGAAGAACACGCATTAGATATTACTCTTCAACTAGCCAGACATAACTGGGGGCTCATTATCTATGTTGAATGCATCTAGGCCAGCACTGCCTAATCTATAGCTGCTTGGTCCAGTACAGTAACCACTAGCCACATGTGGCTACTGTGCACTGGAAACGTATCTAGTACTGTTGAGGACCTGAATTTTAATTTTAATGATCTTGAATTGAACTAGGCACATGTGGGTAGAAGGTGGGCAGCCCAGCAAGACCACTGCACTGGAGAGCCGTATTTGAGAGCTTGGAACATGTCCTAAACAACCATCAATTCTTGGCTCTCTTAAAAGTTTTAAGGTAATAATGTCAAGCTAGTTAAAACTTATGAATTTTTAAATCTAAGAAACTTCAAAAGGAGACTTAACAGTTTCCCCCTAATATTCCACAAATGATTCATGGCAAACTTCCTAACACAGCATAGGTTTTTATTAAATCAGCTGCATTTTTATATCAATGGAAAATGTCAAAGGAGAAACATCTTAGAAACTATTAGGTGTGTCATACAAAGACTATCTGCTTTTTTCATTCATTTATTAATTCAAGAAAATCATTCCACCTAAAAAATGTAGTCATGTACCAAGTTTTTCTATAAAGAAAAAAAAAGTCCATGAATGTAGCTATTAATAAATCAGTTAAATGTCAGTGGCTTATAGACACTTATTAAAAGGGGAAAAGTTTGCTCAAGTCTTATGACTCCTCATTCTCCATTTGCCTCTAACCAGACACTACAGAACGGTAATCTAAGACTGTAAAATTTAAATGCATCAAATCAATCATTTTAAATAGAACTCAAGGCCAGGTGTGTTGGCTCATGCCTGTAATCCCAGCACTTTGGGAGGCTGACGCGAAGGATCACCTGAGGTCAGGAGTTCGAGACCAGCCTGACCAACATGGTGAAACCCTGTCTCCACTAAAAATACAAAAATTAGCAGGGCTTGGTGGCGCGTGTCTGTAATCCCAGCTACTTGAGAGGCTGAGGCAGGAGAATCACTTGAACCTGGGAGGCTAAGGTTGCAGTGAGCTGAGATTGCACCATCGCACTCCAGCCTGGGCAACAGAGTGAGACTCTGATTCAGTCAATCAATCAATCAATCAATCAATAAAACTGAAGAGTGACAATACGAAGACCAAAAAGAAAGCCACTGAAAGAGTAGCACAGTGGCCGGGCGCAGTGGCTCACGCCTGTAATCCCAGCACTTTGGAAGGCCAAGGCGGGTGGATCACAAGGTCAGGAGTTTGAGACCAGCCTGACCAACATGGTGAAACCCTGTCTTTATTAAAAATAGAAAAATTAGCCGGGCATGGTGGCACGCGCGTATAATCCCAGCTACTCGGGAAGCTGAGGCAGGAGAATCACTTGAACCCAGCAGGTGGAGGTTGTGGTGAGCCAAGATCACACTACTGCACTCCAGCCTGGGCAACAGAGCAAGACTCCGTCTCAAAAAAAAAAAAAAAAAAAAAAAAAGAGTAGCAGAGTGAAAGCTCACATGACGCTGGAGGGCAATGGCAGGGCCACTGGAAGACTTCCCCTACGTCCACCCAGGTGGCTGCAAAATTGATTCACTTTGGCAAACGACGTGTCCCACTTTGACTTTTTCAACAACATTTAGTTTTTTCCTTCCTATAAGAGATAGACATGCTCTTGGTAGAAATCTTGAAAAGTAACATTATGAAGAAATTAAAATCACTTGTAATTCTAATACTCAGTGATAATCAATTTGTTGTTTCTATAGTATCTCCTCCTGACAGTTTCTCTGTGGATTTTGTTGTTGTTGTTGTTTAGTTCATATAGAATTGGGAATTCTAATCCATTTTTCATTTTGCATTACACAGAGGGAATTTCTCGTGTCATTAAGATTCTCTGAAAACATGACTTGAAATGGTTGGATAATTTTTATTATAAAATGAATAAGGTCATGTATTTACCATGCCTCTGCTGCCGCCCATTAAAGCTGTTTATATTATTTTTTCACCATGATAAGTAGCACTCTAGTCACGACTCTCAGTCAGAAATCCTATATCTCTGATGTCTCCTTAATGTAGAATCCAAGAAGTTAAATTATAGGATCAAATAATTCCCTCCCTCTATTATACAGAGGGCCTCTTGTCTGCTTCCCTCTTAGCGTCTGGCTCCTGACGAAGAAACACACCCTCCAATAGATTCCTAAGAAAGGATTTATGTGGAAACTCTAGATGGGTGGCATGTCTTTAACCTATTCTATTTCACCACTAGTTTAGGTGGGTAGAGAATTCTATGCTGGGCCAGGCACAGTGGCACATGTCTGTAATCTCAGCACTTTGGGAGGCCGAGGTGGGTGGATTACCTGAGGTCAGGAGTTTGAGACCAGTCTGGCCAACATAATGAAACCTCATCTCTACTAAAAATACAAAAGCTAGCCTGGCATGGTGGCACGCACCTGTAATCCCAGCTACTTGGGAGGCTGAGGCAGGAGACTTCCTTGAACCCGGGAGGCGGAGGCTGCAGTGAGCCGAGATCACTGCACTCCAGCCTGGGTGATGGAAAAAAAAAAAAAAAAGAATTCTACGTTGGAAAAACATCCTCCCTCAGAATCTTGACGGCTTCCCTCCATGGCCGTCTGGCTTCCATCGTTGAGGTGTCTGATGCTGTCCTAATTAGGGGACTTTTTGACATTCTGAAATCTCACAATAATGTGCCTGGTGGCATCCTATGGGTGAGTGACTTCTTTCAAGATTGAAATTCAGGTTCTTCAGCTCTAGGATATTTTATTGAATTACTGCTAATTTCCTCATCTCCATTTTCTCTTTCATTCTAAGAGTCATTCAAATGCTAGACTTCTTTAATTTCCTTAATTTTCCCCTTTACCTTCTATCACTTTATTTTGTTTATCCACCATCTGGGATATTTCCTCAACTTTCTCTCTGACCCTTCCATTGAGTTTTACATTTTAATGTATAAAAGGTTTTTTTTTTTAATGCTTGTAATAGTCTCCGTTTTCATCCTATCCTGTTTTTGTTATGTGGATGTAAAATTTTCTATTATATTCCTGAGGCTATGAATGTTTTTTAGATTTTCTTCTCCCCTTCATAGACGTTATCTTTCTCTCTGTTAGTTCTGGTGTCTACTTTTATATTACTGCTTCTCTTAGTAGTCAAGTCATTCTTAGATGTTTGCTGATGTTGCAGAGTAGGAAATTAAAACGCTGACTGGGCCGGGTGCGGTGGCTCACATGTGTAATCCCAGCACTTTGGGAGGCCAAGGCAGGAGGATCAGCTGAAGTTAGGAGTTCGAGACCAGCCTGGCCAACATGGTGAAATCCTGCCTCTACTAAAAGTACAAACACTAGCCAGGTGTGGTGGTAGGCACCTGTAATTCCAGCTACTAGGGAGGCTGAAGCAGGAGAATTGCTTGAACCCAGGAGATGGAGGTTGCAGTGAGCCAAGATTGCGCCACTGCACTACAGCCTGGGCGACAGAGTGAGAGACTGTCTCAAACAAAACAAAACAAAAGGCTGACTGGTATCTCTGAGTACATAGTGGAGGTTGTTAAATAGGGAAATCAATGTATAGACATCTGCCGGGTCATCCAGGGAGGAAACCCCAACGTTAGTGAATTTAAGACTTTTCTCTTAGTTTGGGCAAATTACACAGAACAGGACTCCTCATTTTCCAGTACATAAATGCTTACAGTTTCCCGCCCACTGTCACTGATGTAGAATCCGGCATCCCAAACAGACACAATCAGTTTCTTCCCCAATATTAGGCAAATTTGGCTAGAAGAAAGATCTCCCTCTTAAATTCAAAGCAATAAAGATAAGTCCAGTTCCAATTTCAGATTTCCAGTTATAAGAGTCAATAAATTCTCTCCTTCCCTTATGCTAATTCTAATATAGCATTTTCCACTTTGATTTTGTCTTATTAGACACAAGAAATGTAAAACTATCATTGTGCATATACACCATGGAATCCTATGCAGCCATAAAAAAGGATGAATTCATGTCCTTTGTAGGGACATGGATGAAGCTGGAAACCATCATTCTGAGCAAACTATCACAAAGACAGAAAACCAAACACCGCATGTTCTCACTCATAGGTGGGAATTGAATAATGAGAACACATGGACACAAGGTGGGGAGCATCACACACCAGGGCCTGTCTTGGGGAGGGGAGGAGGGGGGAGGGATAGCATTAGGAGATATACCTAATGTAAATGACGAGTTAATGGGTGCAGCACACCAACATGGCACATGTATACATATGTAACAAACCTGCACATTGTGCACATGTACCCTAGAACTTAAAGTATAATAAAAATAAAAAATAAAATAAAATAAACTATCATTGTGCAATTGGAGTCATCCAAACTCAAGTGAAAAAGTGAAACTTTAAACTGTGATAACAAAGCTACGTAAGCATTAGAAATCATTCTCATCTCCATTCATCAAGGCAGGCCCCCCAAGGCTCACTGCTGAGGAAGGATCACTACAGTGAAAGCCACCAATGACTCAGACCTTCCAAACTGATCTGCCTTCAAGAGGTCCAAGAAAATGGCATTTGTGCCAAGTAATAACATACTCAATTTCAGGCTTGCCACTCTGCAAAGGGAAAGGGCTTGTGGTTGTTTCCTGTTTTTTTTTTTTTTTTTAATGACTCAGAAAAGATAATATTCTCCCAATCAAAATAAAATATGAAGGTCTAAGCGAAAAGCTTGCGAAATTCCAGACATGCTGTAGCCACCCTTGGAAATCTAGCACGTCTAAATCACAGAGAAAGCTGTCTCATTTCACACTCCAGGAATTTCAAAATGAGCACAGGCATCTATGCTGAGACCTTTCAAAATATTTCAATCAAAATGGAAAAGTCTCAAAGGATCCTGAAAAGAGGTACCACCAAATTTTGAGGCGAATCTTGGTCTCTGAAAATCACTGCTTCCATGTTCCTAAGAAGCAGCATACAAACAACAGCCCAGAATCGCAGCAATACCGGGAAGAACCACATCTGTAAATGGCTTTGAAGATGAAAAGCGGTGTTAAGTGCCAAGCGCTATTACCAACGCGAGCTTTCTTCTATTTATACTCGCCCTGTCATCCGGGTCACTCTGCTAATAATACCTGACTAAGTACATCTCTCCCCCACTCTCACCAGCCAACTCACAGCCTTTCTAAGAAGAGACAAGCCCTGCCTCATCCCATCATCAAGTGAGATGAGCTGATTGTTTGGGGCAGAAGTTCACCTTGCCATCCACCATATGCTCAGAGCTTGATTTACCTTGATTAGGACAGCAATTTACTCACCATTTTTCAACCAGGCTTACATTGGTTTTCACTCAAAAGAGATTGAAATCTGACACAAATTGCTGCCCTGGCATAAGAAATGCTAATTTTTTAAATCAGATTCATGCCTCAATACTAGGAAATAAGATCTATTGGGGATAATAGGCACTCGAGGAGTAAATACCTCCTATTCACACAATAACATTCGGTGTCTTCTAATTCATGGGTTTCACTGTCACCTCTTAACCTCCCAATCAAACAGCATATATTGCCCAAGAGCATAAAATGAACAAATCAGTTGTTCAAAAATGGGCATGTGCAAAATGAGAAAAACAAGAGGCTTCCAAGTTAGTTGCTCAGGAGAAGAAAATAATCAAAGTGCACCATCTTGAAAGTCAGTTTATTTACTCTTTGCCAACAAATTATTTATTTACTATAAATAAGGATGAAGTTTTACAATACCCAATTAAATACTGCTACGCAACAGGTCTTTGCATCAAGGTACTTCTTGTAGCAGAAATTTATACCCAAGCCACAAAGGTCATTCCCATCCCTAGCTAAGCAGAAGACGGAGTTTGGTCATAGGGCCTTTTTTTTTTTAATTTTTGTGGGTACATGGTGTAAATGGGGCCTTATTTAAAATGCAGCAGTTTTACAATTAGCAGATGTAGTCACACTGGGTTCAAACCTGTTGGACAAACCCTACATACAGGATTTCTCTGTCCCTTATAAATATTAAAAGGAATAAATTAAAGCATCCCCCCAGGTTTGTAAAAAGAGCTAAGTAAACCTTATATTCCCCAGTAGATTTGTGTATTGCATTACATACAAATGCAGATAAGTCATTTTAAGTAGATCATGTATTGTCCATGCCGTCATGAGACTCAAAAAGTAAAGAAACTTACAAGGAAGGCTTCTGTAAGCCAGACATGCATGGATAATGCCTAATTAGGGCATAATTTTCTGGGTGGATTTTACGAATTGATGACTTCAAGCCAAACAAATGCACAGCAATGATGCCTGAGAGGTGCCACAAAGTCCAAAATACCAAAAGAAGTTATTCTCCCACTGTCAACCAAAATACCAATAACGAAGAGATGAAGAGTTCCAACACCGTGAAGATATCAGCCAGCGGGAAACCCTCGCCTGTGGAGCCCTGCATTCTAGCCGGAGATTCCTACAACTGGAGTGCACAGATATCTCCTATCCACCAAGTTTTCTGGGTTTTTTTTTTTGAGACGGAGTCTCGCTCTGTCACCCAGGCTGGAGTGCAGTGGCGTGATCTTGGTTCACTGCAATCTCCGCCTCCTGGGTTCAAGCGAGTCTCCTGCCTCAGCATCCCAAGTAGCTGGGATTACAGATGCCCACCACCACGCCCAGTTAATTTTTTATTTTTAGTAGAGATGGGGCTTCACCATGTTGGCCAGGCTGGTCTTGAACTCCTGACCTCAAATGATCCGCCTGCCTCAGCCTCCCAAAGTGCTGGGATTACAGGCGTGAGCCACTGCGCCCAGCCTATCCACCAAATTTTATAAATTACATCATTTAAGTGCATGAAGGAAGTTTATTAGAGTCTGCCTGAAAATCATTATGCAAAGTAAATAAAAACACCCTCACTTACTATGGTCAGTAAAGAACTTGGAAAACGTGCAGGACTCGGCAGGAGGCCCGTGTCCATATGGTAACGTCTTATCAGGCACCAGAATGTGCTCCTGGCCTTTAAGTGCCCCAAGCAACACTGTCCTCAGCTGCAAAAAGAAGGGACTGTCCTGGAAGCTTCCTCACTCTCATCTCCCACTCAAGCATGTCAGGGAAGGTAAGTTTCCACTCACCTTCCTTGTTAAAACCAAGAGGATGTGGTAGGAGGAAATAATAGAGCATCCATTAGGATGGAACAGAGACTGAAAGAAGGGAATAGTCACCATGGTCTGAGCCAGATCACAAAAGCTTTCATCGAAAAGGTGGATCTGAGCCAGGTCTGGAGAAAACTGCAATGTTTGACAAGCCGGAGGAACGGGAGGCTCCTCCAGGCTAAGGGGCAGGCAGGGTGAGCTCAGCCTCTCTGGTCCCAAAGCCTGCACTGGGAAATGGGCAGGAGAATCTGACAAATATGTAGTGGCCAGTTGACACGTGGCCCTGAGTGCCCAGCTGGCTATTCAAAGACCTAATCTCATCACTTGTATAAGGCCACTGAAGTTCACGGCGGCAGAGGGAGGAAGAGGGAAAGAAGATGTTCTGCATTTTCCAGCTCTCTGGAAAGCGTACAGCATAGTTCAGTCAGTTTTAAAGGCAACGAATGACAAGGACCAAATCCCAAGCTTCGCCGTAAACACTGTCTGTTTCTGTACAAGGCCATCTCCTTCTCCAAGCAGCAGCGTAGAGGGCTGTGATGGTTCTCTCTCATTCCAGGGTTGGCTATCTTTCAATAATTGTCTCACAGAGGGTGGATTAGGGAGAAGGCGAGAAGAGAAAAAAACGCCAAATTGCTCCACAGCTGTCGGCTTCTATGAAGTTGATGGTATCCAGCGGTTGGCATCTCCTCACCTAAAGGCAGGGGGCACAGGCTTGGCAAGGATTAGCTCCTCCAGGGCGTCAGGCCTCCCAGGCTCTTGAAAGCTGTCAGCTTCAACAGCAAACCCTGGCAGCTGCATTTGGCCAAACTTCTTTTCCTTTTAATTAGCACCGGGACATGAGAATGTTTCTCAGAAGAGCCTGCCTGGCTTGGGGCCTCCTCTGCTGCCTCCTCCACTCAGTTAGAAAAGCCCTCTCCTTGGAAAGTCTCAAGGATCTCACCTGCCACAGAGCAAACATCTCAAAAAGCATCCCCTCCGGTCAGGCGTGGTGGCTCACGCCTGTAATCCCAGCAGTTTAGGAGGCCAAGGCAGGCAGATTACCTGAGGTCAGGAGTTCAAGACCAGCCTGGCCAACATGGTGAAACCCCGTCTCTACTAAAAATACAAAAATTAGCCAGGCATGGTGGCACATGCCTGTAATCTCAGATACTTGGGAGGCTGAGGCAGGAGAATTGCTTGAGCCCGGGAAATGGAGGTTGCAATGAGCCGAGATCGTGCCACTGCACTCTAGCCTAGCCAACAGAGCAAGACTCTGTCATAAAAAAAAAAATAAAAATAAAAAGCATCCCCTCCAAAAAGAGCCCGAGTGGTAAGTCTCTCAAGCACACACCTTTTTACGCACTTGGGACCTTAAAAGGCTCCTTTTCATTAGGTCAATGGGAAAATTAAGGCTGAGGCTGCAAGTGAGATGAGGAAAGACCAAACATGTAGAATACAGACTACACCTCTCAACCATGACATTCATGTTGACTTTCTCTGAGCAAATACATCCAGGTCAAAGGACACACCAGGATTCAACTCACAGCTTCCAGCACACGGAGCTGGAGGAGTGATCTTACACTTCCTGTTTGTTTATAAATATAATATGTACTACAAAAGAACAATTATGATTAAAGTATCTCCACAGGCAGATAAAGTTTAACTTAGGGAACTAAAACCAACGATGAAAGTAATTGACAAAAGGAGGCTGCCCAGAAAGTAAACGTTGCCCTCTGATGTCCTCATGCATATTCATGAACTCTGTCCTCTGGTTCAGACATCCACAGGGTGATGGGCTCAGGATCAACCAGATCTTTCTCCCCAAAACCTCCTTCCAAAGACTCCTCTTTCCCACTTCTCTGTGCTTAGGAAGGTGAACTCAGTCTCTTCCTGCAGGTATAAACGCAAACGCTACCATAATCCAAGCTAAATTTTGGCAGTGTGCAGTGTGCTTTTCGTTCTATGCCCGTGACTTTTTCTGTGGCTAACTCCACAGCGCGCCATTCCATGGGACATTTCTCCACGCGTTCCACACAGCCATGCATCTCATTCCAACGGAATACCAACTGCAGGCTATTTAGAACGGTCTCCTACGAATGTCTGTCTTTAATTGAAGAACTGCAACCTAAGCCACGTACCAATTGGTACCATTTATATCCAGTGACAGATATAATGCAGACAGGAGACGGAGAGCTCTTGCATTGCCAGGGAGTAGTTCTGTTTGGTACACAGGCAAGATGGTGACTACTGAGTATATAACATATATATAAAAAAAAAAAAAAAAAAAGCCTACCTGGAAAGAAATGTCCTTTCCAATCTGGAGACGGGAAAAAATAAAAGTGACTCCAAACACAAATGCTTCCTCTGCAGTTGTGAAGTGTGTACCTTGTAAAAGAGTCAGAGAGATTCTTCTCTAATAAAAAGATAGTATATTTGTCCCAACACCAAAAGCTTAAGTAAACATGTCTTCCACCTTTTAAAGCAGGTTTTTAAACTATGCTTGTGCCTAGCAAATATTCTATTCTGCCATCCATTGCAAGAAAAATCAAATATAGAGGAGGGTGAAGATGAAAGGGATTAGCCGGGGTCACACCAAAAGCCCTAAACCAGAAATGGGGTTTCTGAATTCCCAGGACTTGGTTCACTCCAACCATCAAACTATGGTTTATTTATAATACCCCAAATTTAGTGCACTTTCTAAAAATAACACCAACTGTGAAAATTCAGCCACTTCAATTTGGCAAAATTTGACTTTTTCCCTGGTCCATTAAAAGAAGTACAGTTAATTTCCACCCATATAGAGCAAGAGCCTTTGATTCTCCACCTTCGTAGTCCCAGGCCAACAGTACCAGGGAAGGGGTCTACAAGCAGCTGGCTAGACTGAGGAGGCACAAAACTGTGTGTACCTGGGACTCGCAAAAAGAGCAGCTGTGGTGTCGGTCTTCAGTTTTCTACATGAAAAGGAAATAATCCAATAAAAGACCAAAAACCGAAGTTCACTCTAAAATGTCCTCATCAGTGGCCAACACTGTTTAGAAGAAAAATTCTAGCTCTCTTTCCCCCAGCTTTGAATAGCGTCTTTTTCATTTCTACCAAAGGCTTTTATTTAAAACATAGTCTTACCTACGTTCAGGGGGAGAAAACTGATTTATATTAAAACCAATTATTTTCTAATCAAGATGAAATTTCAGAAATTCAACACTTTTCAAATCTTAAATGGTCAATTCATACGACAGTAAACAACACTGTGTCTAGCTGAGCATGTGCACTTACACATTTAAAAACAGTAACGTAAGCTTCATTGAAAAGCTCTGCTCTCCCACAGCCATCTGAACGAAATCCAAAAAGAGAAGGATCTAGTCTTACTCCATTTCAAAATTAACTGCTAAACACAAACCCTATTAGAATGACCCTGTATAACCTCTCCAAAGACTCAATCAATCTCCTTATCAATAAAATAAATATAACAGCCCCACTTATAAAAATTAAATAAGTGAATGGTTTAAAGTGCTAGGCAAGACCAGGCATGGTGGCTCACGCCTGGAATCCCAGCACTTTGGGAGGCTGAGGCGGGAGGATCACTTGAGGTCAGGAGTTCAACACCACCCTGGCCAACATGGTGAAACCCCATCTCCACTAAAAACATAAAATTAGCTGGGCATGGCCTGTAGTCCCAGCTACTTGGGAGGCTGAGGTGGGAGAATTGCTTGAACCCAGGAGCCAGAGGTTGTAATGAGCCTAGATCGCAGCACTGCACTGCAGCCTGGATGACAGAGCCAAAGTCCGTCTCAAAATAAGTAAATAAATAAAAATAAATAAAGTGCTACACAAGTATCTCACACACAGTAGTAAGCAATCAAGAGGTTACAATCTTAAAACAATGTGTAAGACTAGGATTTCAAGTCTAGATCTCTCTCTTGCTGGCTGGCGCTCTGGGCAAGTAACTCAAGCTCTCTAATGCCTGTCTCCTCTGTAAAAGGAGGACGACAAAACTCTTCTAAAATAGATGAAATATAAATATGAAGCAATAAGAAGAGTCACTGGCCAACAGCAGATATTTAAATAAGCAGCTGTTTTTTTATTTTTAAAAGTATTTGAAGGACTGGATTGGAATGCTCCTAACACAAAGAAATGATACATGCTTGAGGTGATGGATCCCAATGACCCTGATTTGATCATTCCACACTGTATGCTTGTATCAAAATATCACATGCACCCCACAGATATGTATGATTAGTATGTATCCGTAAAAGCTTCTTAAACATCTAAAAATATTTTTAAAATAAAGAGTATTTGGAGTAAACAGGTAATTTCACATCAGATTAATTCACAATCCTTTCACTGTGAAATCTCTAGACCTACAATCCAAATGTCCCATTCCTTGTAGGTGCTCATTTAAGTTATATTTAAAACAAGACCTTGTAAGAACCTAGAGTTGGAATTTCACACTCTTGTATCACACCTTAAAGTGATTCAGTTCATATATTAGTGTTGATTGAAATGGAGGGGATAAAAAACAACTTGCCAAGTTTGGCAGAAAGCAGGGAAGGCATACCTTAATATCTGTTTATAAGATATTAAGGTATCTTAAAATCTGTTTATAAGATTATCGCTTTTGCTTTTTAAAATTTACTACAGGCCAACCAGATGGGAAGTGTTAAGGTGGCATCTTTTCATCAGCACAGTGATAAACTGATCATGCAAAACCAATCCTGAAGGATTTTACTTGGAAACCTTACATGAATCATGTGACACATTCTTTCTTACACTAAAAGTTCTAAGCAGACTATCTTCCCTTCCTTACAACACAGTCTTGTAAACATCTTATTTACACTTGACTTAAACACAGCCAACACTTGTTTTAGCCAACAAGAGTATTTTTCTTAGGAATTGTCCCAGAAATTTTTAGTCTAACAAAAAGAGGAAGTACTGCCCAGCGGCCAAACCCGAACCCCAGGAACGGAAAACCTTGAACTTCAGAGTGGACGCTCACACTCACTTGCTGGCTACCAGAAGGCTGCAATCATCATCCATATCATAAACATGGACCCATGAGGTCCAAGCATCCTCCCATCTGGAATGTTGGGGTACACTGTGCTATCTGGAAGAGTCTCTTTGAGCCTGGAAATTATTAGAACATGACATCAGGTGTTTCCTCACAGCTTGTATTTAAAGGCACACTGCTCTAACCCAGTCCATACCTTTATGAGGTTATGTGGGAAGGCCACATATGTATAAGCCTCCATCTTCTCTAACCTTCGCCTTTTCCAGAGCACAAATAAAAACATGACCCCATGTGGAGCTTACCTCACTTAACAACAGCACTTTACTCTGCAGCAGGGACCCACAGCTCAGCTGCTGCCCTCACAAGCATGGTTGCACATGGATGTCACCTAAGGCCAGTCATGTTTTCATCATCCTTTAGGGGAATATGAGTATGAAAGATGAATCTCTTGGGCCTATCTGCATAGATGTACTGAATCACAGATGTATTTTTCCCAGATAGAAGCATAGTGATCTTTGAGTGACATTCCAGGCCAGCACCTTTATTTTGTAGATAAGAAGGTTGAGGCTGAGAAAGATGACTCACTTGTCCTAGATCCCACAGCTGAACAGAACCATCTCCACCTAGACACTAGGCCCTATTCCCCCCCCCACCCCCTCTCTCTCTGTCAGGGATCTTCCTTACCAGCTAGTGTTAACAGATCCTGGATCATCAAACTGAATACACACATTGACTTCCTGGTTTGTTGTGACGCATAATTTCCCAACATCTTTTTTTTTTTATTTGTATGATAGGGGCAATAAGTTGCTGCTGAGGCAACATAGATATAAGAATGGTTAGAAAAACCCCAAAATGCATCCTGAATTACAGGTCCCAATGCCATTTTGGTACAAAAACCTTTATGAGTTCTTACTTTAGGGCAGGGTAAAATTTCCTTCTGACCACTGCAACCATGAACCTCAAAAGTTCAGAGTAATAAAATATAAAGAGAGAAATGTCCAACCCTAGTATACGAGAACTGTAGGTCATTCAAATCCCACAGTGAACTATTTTTGTTCAAATTATTAAAAAAAAAAAAAAAGAAAGAAAACTCTGATAATCTGACAAAAATTTTTAGGCATAAGTGTAGGGCCTGGAGAGAGTAAATTTCCTTTATGGACTTCTTAGATCCCAAAAGCATCCTGTATCAATTAAATGGAACCTCATTTTCTTACTGCTCAAAGCAATGCTTCCATCACTCACTATTTCTTCTCAAATGTGGGAGTCCTTTGGGGGCAGTGGTTTAAAAAAAAATGCCACCTTATCTAGAGTGGGCAGCAATGGAAAAATGGATAAATGTTTAGTACTCCCAGGAAAGCTTTATGATGAAAACAAAACAAGGAAGAGTCAGGAACCTTTTCTGGCTTTTTTAAAGTCTTGACTTTTAAGTCAAGAATCGTGAAGCCAGTTATTATAACACGCAATGTTTAAAAAAATAGTCTATAATGTCTGCAAGAACACAGGAAGAGGAAAAACTCTGCGATGTATTACTCCCATCATTACTGAAACGCATCGCCAGCAGGACCTGCTGTTTGAGGTTCAGGATGGATGTATCCCAATGGGAAGTGGGAAACAGTTCCCACCTCAGCAGGCCTCTACGGGCACTTCTACAGCAACACACATCAAAACAGAGTGGTTGACCACTCTCTATTCCAGGACGGGGGCTGCGAGACCCCTAGCCACAGGGCAGTGTTCTGCACTGGCCCAAGAATGGGTCCTGCAAGCAGTAAACTCTTTGGTGGGGACCTGGAGGGTTGGGGGAGGGGGGGAAGTGCGTGTGTGTCTCCCACTCTCTTGCAGGCAGGCAGCTTGGTCCCAGCAAGAGCAAAGATAAGATCTGAGACAGTATTTATCTATGGAAGGGAGAAAGCAGAGTGTGTGCAAATTTAATGCTTAGTAGGGAAAAAGTAGGAGACCTCCTATCTCCAGGGAGGGCCTAGGGAACAATTCCTTCTGAGCAACAAGGCCTCTCCCCTCCCCCACCCCACTTACCCGCTCAACTCCCTCCCCACCCCCACCAGCCTCCCCAGGAAAACGAGGCCACATTTAAGCCTGTTTTCTCCTTTTCTCCGACCTGGTGGAACATGGGTCCATTCCCTTGGTGTAGACACGCTAGTAGGTCTCCCAGTTCCCTTCTCCACGGTGCAAGAGTGGAGTGGGGACGGAGAGTGGTGGGCAGCGGCAACCAAGCCAGATCCAAGAGGGGTCGGCCTTCTCTAAATTGGTTTCCCACCAATGGCCTCGGATCAGCCGCGGCTGTGCTGCGGGAGCCCTCAGGACGCGGCTGGGGTTGGCGCGCGGGGCCCCGGAACCCCAAACCCGGCTAGGTTCGGCAAGGTTCAGGGAAACAAGGTAGAGAAGGCTGGGGTGAGCGAGAAGTCGGGCGGCCGATCGTCAGGGCCACGAGCCTCGCCTTGCCTTCTTGGAATCCCACCCAACTTTAAAAGCCCAAAGATGCTGAAAATTCCGAAAGCGAAACTGCGAGCTGGTCTCCAGAAGTTTGGGAACGGTCTCCCAGTCTTTCCAGGGTCGTCCCGGGATTCTCGAAAACCACAAACGCCATCAACCACGAGCACCGGTGTCCGTGGCTATTGCCCCGCATGGTCCCCATTCACGTCCCCGGGAACTCCCTCGGCTTTTCGTGCATCCAGGTCCCCAGCCCCAGCTACTGGTGCGCCCCGAGCCCCTAGGTGCCAGAGCGGTGGTCGGCCGGGTTCCTGCCCTGTCTCGCCTCCTCCCTCCTCCCCACCAGAAGGAAAAACTTGGGCCCTTCGAGAATCCTGTGGAATGTTCTTTGTAATCAACTGTACATCCGCTTCCACGGCACGGCCTCGTGCAAAATCGCAGGTTTCGGGGCGTTGGAGTAAATTGTGCGCTTGTCAGCGGCGACGTCAGGAGGACAAGGGGAGGGGTTCGCCGCTGAAATTGCAGCTTCGCAGCACAGAGCCATTTTAGGCTGCTCCCCACCTCGCGGGGCCCACGGGAAAGCTGGCCCCAGGAGGGCGCGCCCAAGCGCAGGCTGGAGGAGCCACACGGACGCGTCCTGGCCGGCGCGTCGCCATGGTTCAGCCTCGCTGCCCAGGTGGGAGGGGTCGCCTGCCGCGGGGTCTCCAAGCCAGTGCCGCTTGCTCCCGGCCCCCACCCACTGACAGCACGGCGTCCGAGTGACCCTGTCTAACCTCGTTCTGCGCTCCTGCAAACCACGTTGCTGCGCTAACTACAGACCTGGCCAACATGTCTTTGTAACCGTATCATTTAAAAATGCTTCCAGGCACCTGGCCGCTGCCAGATCAGGTTCGCGGGCCCGGAGGAGGTCCTCCCACCTGCCCCCGCCAGCCCCGGGGACCGTGCGCCGCCGCCGTGTGGCCCCCGCCCACGAGGTCCCTCAGGCAGGAACCGCTGAGCGACCTCTGTTCAGCGGCCGCGTCCTGGCCACGGGCGACCCCTGTCGGGAACCCTGTTCCCGGCTAAGCTGCGTTCCCGCATTCCGGTGGCTCTCACTCGAGCTCGCATTTGCTGGTTTTCCCTCCGGCTCCTCTGCCTGACCCCGATTTTGTCTCCAAACTCCACTCCCAGATCCTCCCCGCCCCGGAACGCCGACCTTTCCCCCGCACTTCGCCGCCCGCTCACATCCCCGGGCGACTGCCCGGCCTCCATGCCCGCCAAGACAAGAAGACGCCCCTCTCCGATGCGCCGAGAGGGTTCCTAAGCAAAGCAAGGGACAGTTTCTTCCCCAAACGCTGTCCCCATCCCCCACCTTCCCTAGAGCGCTAAACCCAAAAGTAAGGAAGGCAATCCCTCGCCCCGACCCTACGTGCCTGTCTGCCCAGATCCGCGCGCTCCCGCCCTTCTGCCCCACACCACCACCACCACCACCACCACCACCACCATCACTTTGATCTTCTCCAAGCTTCGGTCCCGGTCCCCCACCTCCCACCCCAGAGCGGCGCAGAAGAAAGCAGGATCCCACTGTTAAGTGCAGCGCGCCCCCTGCACACACGAAATCCGGCTGGCGTCTGCAGCCCGATTGCACCCAATACCCGGGACAGTTAGTCCTTTCAATAAGCACCTCCTCGCCCCACCTACTGAGGGATCTACTCGCGCAGGATCCAGCACACACACGGCGAGAGCTAGCTCGTCTCCTAGAAAGCCAAAATAAATCACTCCCTCTGCCCTCATGTACTTTGCACCACGTGTCCGCAGTTTGTCACGTCAAATCATGGCAGGGTCTGGTTCCAAGACGCACACACACATTCGGGGTGGTTCTCTTTGACACGCACACCCAAAAAAACTGCGCACACACAGGCCTGCACATTAATCCACAGGCACACACGACAGTTGCGTTTCGGTGCCCTGGTCCGGGCCAGCAGCACCTCTCCATCCCTTTCCCCCCTAGCAATGGACTTGACACACAGACTCTAACCACGGAAAAAAAAAAAAAAAACGGGACAGCCCATTCCTTCTTTTTTTTTTTCCCACTTAATTCGCTAAAGCGCTTCCTGGGGTAGCCAAAGAGAGTCGAAACTAAGGGGTGGAAACTTCAGCTGGGTTTTTTCCCACCTCAAAACCTTTATTTTCAGTTTTTAAAAGCCACCTTAGCCCGCCATATTGAAACTGGCACGGTTGCTAAAGACTCCTTCCTCGCAGTTGTGGCGCTTCCAAGAAAACACGAGTACGGCTCAGGCTCTGGATGAGCGTCCGGCCACCGAGAATCAGCCACTTCCCACCCTCCAGGATCCCCCAGCTCCCGCCAGCCCCTTCCCACCGCCTCTGGTCAAAATCAATAAATACATCTAGCAGTTCCTACAGTTGCATTTTGGCGGATTTCTGCAAAACATACACACACATACACATACACACGCACGCATATTAAAAAATAAACTCCAGAACCAGCTCAAGTCAGCAATTTTGAAAGGGGGTCGCATAAGTGGAGACAACCGGAAAGCCCCTAAGTGACAGGATATTACTTTAAAGAGAAAATAATGAACAAAAAGACCATCCTCGCTGGAGCACGCTCCAAAACTACTACTGCCAATTTTATTTCAGTTGCTCAGGCAAATGTTTCCAAGGCGGCGATTCCGAATGTCTGCACGATTTTTTACCCCCATACCGGTCTCCGATTCCCCGTCCTCACCATCTTTTTCTCTCACCCAAACCAAAAGGAAAGAGGAGACCCCAGCGCGGAGGAGACGCGGGAGCGCGGGATAGGTAGCAGCGGCGGCTGCGTCGCTAAAATGAGTGCAGAAACGAGGAAGGTGGGCGGCGGGAGGGGACAGGCTGCGCCCGGGGAAGGAAGACACTTTGCAACTCCAGACGGACTCTCGCACGGCCCGGCTTTTCCTAGCCCGGAGACGCAGGCGAAGGGGACCCAGGAAGCAAAAATGACAACCTGGAGCGCACAGAGGAGTTTGAGGCTTCGCTCAAGTGCAGTCGCTTTCTTCGCCTGCCCTTCTCTTTCGCTCCCCTGCACCCTCCCCAGCCTTCCCCCACCCCCCACCTCCAACCCCAGCTCGCTCGGGCTTCCTTTCTGTTTTTTTTTTTTTTTTTCTTTTTTTTCCTAGTCTGGAAAAAGCCCCTGACCGGCGCACTCAACCTGCGGGCCGAAGGGCTGCTCTCCGGCCAGCCTGGGCGCCGGGGACAGCGGCCGGCGCGGCGTCCTACCTGGTGAAGTTCGTCCTGCCCTCGGCGTGGACCGAGGCCCCGGGCGCCGCCCGGGAGGGCACCGGCCTCGCTCGCTCGCTCGCCCGCCCTTGCCCGCTCGCTCGCCGCCCGCCGCCTCCCTCGCGCGCCCGCTCCGGTCCTCCGGCTCCCACTACAGCTCATTCCAATATGGCATCCTCTCTGTGCGCATGCTCGGCGTTCTTTTTTTTTTTTTTAAAGATGTGTGTGTGTGTGTGTGTGTGTGTGTGTGTGTGTGTGTGTGTGTGTGTGTGTGTGTGTGTATGTGTGTGCGTGCGCGTGCAGCGAACTCCTTCAACGACCTTTTCCAGCGCTTGCAAAATTTCTTAAGCCAATTAGCCTGCAGGACGTGATCGGCTCCTTCCTCAGCCCGCGCCGCGCCCCTCCCTGCGCCTAAGCAGGCGGGCACCCCCAGGACCCTGGCACCTTCCACGCCCACGCGGCCCCCTCCCCGCCGCGCTCGCCTTCCTTCTTTTTGTGAGCTCCCTCCATACATGATATGGAGAAAGTTCCCATCGCGGGCGTTTCCGCACACCCCTCCGCAAGGACAACTGGGCAAACTCCCGTTTCCCTGGCCGCGGTTCGTGAGCTGGGTTTCCAATGGCTCAGTCGACCGTGTGCACAAACTTGCGCTTTATCCGCCCGGGATCGCTGGGAGCCGAGAGAAATTCAATCCCCAGGGCAATCTTGGCCCCGCCCGCCCCACCCCACCCTATGTTTAAATAGAGCCTTTTCTTGAAGCTGCGAACATTTCCAGTCCCCTTGGGCAGGGCTGGAGGGGCCGAGGAGAGCTATTCGAGGGAAAGGTGCCCCGAGGGGCAGGAAATTAAGTTGGGGCTGCCTGGGCGAGCTGCCAGGTAGCCGTGCTCGCCACGGCGTCTCATGGTGCACCTAGCTAGTCCGGTCCTCATAGGGCGGGAAAAGAATCGTCGCTCACACCCCAGCAAAACGTGGCCCTCGGCGGTCCGTTGGAGAGCCCCGTCGGCCGTGAACCCCGAGCAGGGCTGGACGTCTGCGGAGCCCGCGGGCACTTTGTCCGGGGCGCCTGGGGAGGAACGCGGAGCTCCCAGGGCCTTAGGTGCAACGGCTGCGCAGAGCCCAAACGAAATGTCCCCAGTGCGGAAAAGCCGGTGACGCCCTAGAAGCAAGACCAAGAGCTTCCGAAGAACGCTGCGCCGTTAACTAGGGGGCCCCGCAGAGATGCCGATGTGGGCCTGCATTGTATATTTCTGCGAAATAGCGAATGGACACGTTTGCTCAGGGTTTTTATGGTTGCCAAAGGGGGTAAAATTACCCAGTCCCCCAAATCTGTGTCCCATGAATCCCTCTCATAGTACCCTTCTCCAGGCGGCCAAGAGGTCCTCCAGGTTCCCGTGGGTTCGCAACTCCACCCGCCCTTCCTCGCCCTGCATCCCTAAGGAGAGTGTCCGCTCTGAAGGGCTAGGGGCCAGCCATGGAGTGAGGGGACCGGGGCTGACCACGCGCGGCACGGACAGGGGTCCGCAGGCGGGCCCTCTCCTGGATGGTGCGGCCGGAGCTGATCTAGAAGAAATACGGAGGGACGTGCCGAGAAGCAGCTCTCGCTTCGCCGCGACCCTGGAGAGCGCCCCCCCACCCAAAAGATCTGCCGAGCTGAGAGATCCAGGGCGGGCGTCCGCAGCCATGAGGCCCCCTGCGCCGCCAGTATGGGAAAATCCTGCCTCCTTACACCTTGGAGAACGCTGGGCGACGACTGAAGCGCCTTCCGCCGGCCTGTCACTCCATGTGACACAGGAGCCACGTGAGACCCAGAAGAGTCCAGCGACTCGCCGCGCGGTGCACTTTAGCCTGAGTCTGCGACCCCTCCAGCTCTCCAGTCCCCAGCTGTTGGGGACATCAAGCCGGAGCCCTGGGCTCTCTGCCCTGTGGGTCGCTGAAAGCAGAGACTCCTCAAACCAACCGAACCGGGCGCATTAACCCTCTCGCCTGCACCCCGCTGCCTCCCGGTTGAGCCCCGAGGCGGCTCCAGGTAGAACGTGCTGGACTGACTGCGGCGTCCAGGAATCTGGAGTGTGGGCTCCAGACACTCTCCACGGTTTGGCCCCGGGTCTCAACACCCAAATCGCCTCTTCTGGCTCCTTCACCACACCGCGGGGCCTGTGGGGAGGGAGGGGCCGGGAGACCCCTCGGCGCACCACTGTCCTCGAGGGGTCCCCACCCTGTGCACTGCTGAAGCGCAGGGCGCGCCGCGGCAGGAATGGCCCGGAGTGCGGATCCCCTGCCCTGAGCCTCCGGCTCTTGGCCCGCGCTGCGCCTACCCAGTGGCACTGGCCCCGCAGGGCGACAGCGGCGGCTCCCTCCCATTTGCGTCCCAGACCGCGCGGCCTCGCTTAGCTCCCGGGAGCCGACAGGCGCTTGCCCTGGTGCCAGCGCAGGGCTTACCCGGGGGCTTGGGGTAGGGGTGGGGGTGCGGGGGGGGGAGGGGGAGAACGCAATTTCCTTCTGCGCGAGTCGTGGAGACGGGGGCTGCAGCCGGCCACCGCGCGCTCTCCAGGCTTGTTTACCAGTTTTAGGTCATTACTGTGCACGAAACATTGTTTCATCCAAATAAAAGCAAATGCAAAAGAACACCTGATCCCAAACAGTGTATGACTGTGTGTTCATTATCTTCCCTGGTTACCCCGAAGAGGTTGAATTTTTTTAATGTTTTGGGTACGTAGACCCCGTATAACTTTGCTCCTGGGTCCACAAAATGGTGATTTGGGGGGAGGGTTACCTATCGTGATTAAGAAATATAATCAGGAAGTCGCAGCACACAAAGGTGGCATTGTTATTGTAAAAAAAACTCCTTTCCCTCCTATTTTTGTGTTGCTTTTTGCACGTGACTTCTTAAAGATTCTTTGATTTTCTTTTCTGCAACCGACCTCCATTCTCTTTTGTCCAAGGGCACCAATGAGGCACATGAAAATTGGTTAGGAAATTCCCTGAGGCCATTAAAGTGGCCCCTTCATCCCACTTCAATACCTTTCAACTTTCATTTTTATTTCAGAACCAGACACTTTAGGGATATGGGTACCCAGATGTAGGTTGCACCCTAAATCAATTAAAGGTAGGAAAAAATTCCACATAGTCAGCAAAGGATAACGTGCTGACAAAAATTGTGACTGGTTTTTTAAAGAAGGCTTATGCACTCCGACTCAAACAGGGTCATGAAAATCTCATTATCAACACAAGATTTTTCTCTATATTGTTAATATTTACTAAAAATCTTGGCAAAAATAAGCCTTTGATCACACTAACTATAGATGTTATTTCAGTCCTAAACTTTGCTTAAGCTGTGAATTTCATCACTGTACAGATCAAGTTATGCCTTCAGAGGGACTTTGGAATTCTTTAACATAAACGAGGCTAATTGGTTAATTGTAAAATATTTAGATGCTATTCCATTTGTCTAATGATAGAGCACAAATTAGAAATATAAAATAACAATTGAAAAGTTTTTGTCTCATTTTCCTTGTATTCCTAAGTATTACATCACAAAAACTATTGCAGAGGAAATAATTAGAAATTATTGTGTACTATTGAATTGAAAAAGTATATGTGTACTATTTATTCTCTTTATATTTAGGGCATGTGATTACTTAAATCTTGTTGCATTAGTCGTACCCAAGAAAAATGTTCAATTTGTTCATACCTATTCCATGTTTAAGTTATCACTTCCCACTGGGAAAAGGAAATGAACCAAAGAAAATAGAAGATAAACCATTATGCTTTCTTAATATAGAGACTCTCTAATGAACTATTAGACATACTAGCCTAACAGGAAAGCAGAAGGAGGGAAAAAAGAGGCCAGAACCAAATATTTGAAGAATTTGTACAACCTTCTCTTTACTAGAGCCTTGAAACCAAAACTTGTTTTCTCTTAGGCTACATAAGATAGTATTTTTCCATCAGCCTCCTAAGGTCACAAAGAGTAAATCTAAATACATTCTCTCTTTTATTTTTTCACCTTTTTTCCTTCTCTTCTATCCCCAATTAAAGCACCTAATGGCTAATGTATTGGGAGTCCAATGACCTCAGTCACTGCTTCATCACTAATTATCTGTGTGACCTCTGTAAGTCCAGTGACCTCTCTGAGCTGTTCTTTCCTCTTGGGTAAAATGAGGGGATTGGACGAGTTGTCCTGTGAGGTCTTTTCAGACCCTAAACAGTGCTGAGCATTCTACCCCACCCCAAAGCCATACATTGCTTTATATAGCAATCAAATTCTGAGGTCACAGAGGATAAAAAAGAATAAAGTAAAGGAATTTGTAGGGAAAGGGTATTAGGGCCTTCTTTGCCTTAGTACCCTTCAGTGAAGGTACAGTTCAGGTCATATTTCTGCCTTCTTTTGATTATTATTGTGTTTTTGCATTTACTGTATGAGTTTTGTGTTGCCCATAAAAGTATGGGGGCTCTGGTGAGGGTATCTATGACTGTCCTTTTGAGAAAAGCCTGGGGTTATTGAGATGGCTTGTGAAAACAACTAGAGTTCTCAATGAGTGTAGTGATGTGTATTGGTTCACAAAATATCACCACCTAAGAGAACACTTTCTCATACATTTCTAGAAATTTCAGAAACACACTATAGCGATTGACTCTTGTATAATTTGAAGGAATTTCAAGCTTCCTTGACAACAAGAGAAAAAAATAATAGGGTACAGGGCATATTTTTAAAAGTACATGAAGGCCGGGCATGATGGCTCATACCTGTAATCCTAGCACTTTGAGAGGCCAAGGAGTGGGGATTGCCTGAGTTCAGGAGTTCGAGACCAGCCTGGGGAACACAGTGAAACCCCATCTCTACTAAAAATACAAAAAAAAAAAAAAAAAAATTAGCCAGGTGTGGTGGCGTGCACCTGTAATCCCAGCTACTCAGGAGGCTGAGACAGGAGAATTGCTTGAACCCAGGAGGCAGAGGTTGCAGTGAGCGGAGATCGCACCATTGCACACTCCAGCCTGGGCCACAGAGCGAGACTCCGTCTCAAAAAAAAAAAAAAAAAAAAAAAAAAAAAAAAAAAAAAAAGGACATGAGTTCTGAACTCTCCTAGGACATGTATTGAAAGAGCCGAGGTGGTTTGCTTGTGGATGTTCCAGTTTTGACTAATGGCTTCTTTCTCCACTGAGAAGAACATCCTGACAAAACTCATTCCCAACTTCTGCGGCTGCTGGATGATGGTATCACGCCCTTCATTTGTGAATCTTACTGTGTGTTAGGCATAATATTTTAGACTTTGTGGCCTCATTTCCAGCCCTTTTGAGAGCTGCAGTCTGGAGAGATTAAATGACAGAGGCCTTTTAAAGGACAGAGTCACCGAGCAGGGACTGGCTCTCAGGCCCTTTTAAAGACAGCAAAAATGAGACAGAGGATTTATTTAGTATCTACTTTGCTCCAGACACTATTCCAGGTATTTTTTACATATATGATAACATTTCATAACTCCTAGTCTGTATTATGTGTAATATCCCTTTTAAATGGTTTAAAAATATGTTTTAAATGTATGTTTCTTTACACATAAAGCTGAGTCCTCTTCCACTGTCACTGTCATTGAAATACAGGTTGCATCTCGGTTTTTTCTTGTGGAGCTTGAGTTGTCTGGAACCATTTACACTTTCTAATTTTACCCCTTTATGAGTGAGCGTATCTATTGGCAAAAACACACACGCCCCAACTGGGTGTGGTGGCTCACACCTATAATCCCAGCCGTTTGGGAGACTGAGGCAGGAGGATCGCCTGAGCCCAGGAGGTGGAGACCAGCCTGAACAACATATCCAGACCCTGTCTCTACAAAAAATAAAAATTAGCTGGGCATGGTGGCACGCCCCTGTAGCCCCAACTCCTCAGGAGGCTGAGGCAAGAGGATTGCCTGAGCCCAGGTAGTTAAGACTGTAGTGAACTATGATCATGCCACTGCACTCCAGCCTGGGTGACAGAGCAAGATCATGCCTCAACAAACAAACAAACAACAATAAACACAGTGCAGGTCAGAGATGTGGGTCTGTGACCCTAGAACAGTGTTTCCTCTGTGAATGATAACTGGCCTGAATGAGGTTGAATTTGACACCGTGTAAAAGCATTAAGAGTCCCAATGAACTTATATTGCAAAATAGACTAAACAAACTAAAACAAGTGACCAAAAATCCCACATGAAAAAGCAGTTTCATGAATAAGCACAGTGGCCAATTTGTTACATTCACCCACTACCTTAATAAGTGCCTGACCATGGTATACAAGAGGAGAGATACCAGTATTAGGAAGCTGGACTATCTCAGCTTTCATGTAGCTTCAGCATCGCCATCCTATTTGTTTTCACTGTGTAAGCCACTTTAGATGATCTTAATACAGAATAAATCATTATTATCATGATCAAAGAAGTGATAGTTATTAGATCTACAAAGACTTGATTTGCAGTGCCATCTACTGGAAACAGACATTGACTTGCTTTCAGATTTTTTAGTTTTTTGTTGTTTATTTTTTTAAATAAAGAACGTTGAAGAATACAGATATCAGTAGTAAGGGAAGAATTTGGTTCTTACTATATTTGATTACAGATGATGGCTTAGAAGCGTTAGCTACAAATAAGCTGAATTGTATTCTTATCAAATCATTCATCCTTTGAATGTTAGAATAAAGAGTACTTACATGTTTCTTTGAAAAGTAACATTGCTTCCATTTTTTAAAATGAATCACTTAAACCAGTTTTTAATATAGCACTATGGTTTTTTTCTTATCCCTTTAAAGATTGATTTTTTTTACCCTTGTAAGTGCCTCTGAAATGGATATCATTGCTGAATTCTTGGAGATTTTCATTTTAATTTCATACCTTTGGGGTGGGGGAAACTCAAAAGATTTTTCAATCAATTTTTTGAAGAGAAACTTACATAAATTAGATATAGAGGAAAATTAATGAAAAATAAAAACCAATCTCTGCTTACATTTTTCTCATTCAACAAATATTTACTGAGGATCAGATGTGTGCCAGGCACTGTTCTAGGATCTGAAATACAGTGAACAAGACAGATGAAGCCCTGTTCCATGACACTCATAGTTCATCAAGGACAGATCAACACCAAAGAAATGAATATCTAATATGTCATGTGGATGTTAGTGCCATGGAAAAGGGTAAAGCAGGGGGAGGTACAGGAAGTGACAATGACAAGTATGGTGTTGGGGGGGTGACATTTTTTATGAAAGTGGGTCAGGGAAGTGGCATTTGAACAGAGAGCTCCAGACAGCGGGAACAGTAAGTACAAAGATTTTGATATTGTCTTGGCTCCATTTGAAAGAAAGAATAGATTATACAAAAGTTTGATGATATTTAACACCATAGGCATAAGCTATTAACTTGTAACTTCTAACTTAAGCAATAAGTGCCAGTATTCCCAGATGGGAAACAACACAGAGCGGTCAGTTCAAACACGTACAGAAAATCCAAGCATTCCCTAAGGGATCAAACCCAGTTTCCCTGAATTTAATTAGATTCTTAGGTTAAATGAGCCGCAAAGGTCACCTGGTCTGCCATCTCTCTCTTGCCCAACTCCTCTCTACATTATCTATATTAGTCTGTTTTCACACTGTTATAAAGACATACCCAAGACCGGGTAATTGATTTATAAAGGAAAGAGGCTTAATTGACTCACTGTTCTGCAGGGCTGGGGAGGCCTCAGGAAACTTACAATCACAGCCAAAGGGGAAGAGGCATGTCTTATATGGTGGCAATAGAGACAGAAAGAGCGAAAGAGAAAGAGAGAGCATGTGTGTGTGTGTGAAGCAAAGGCGGAAGAGCCCCTTATAAAACCATCAGATCTGGTGAGATCTCACTATCACGAGAACAACATGGGAGAAACTGCTCCCATGATCCAATCACCTCCCACTGGGTCCCTCCCTCAATACATGCGGATTATGGGGATTATAATTCAAGATGAGATTTGGGTGGGGACACAGCCAAACCTTATCATTATCCCTACAAATGACCAGGCAGTCTGTTTGAACACCTCACTCCTCACTCCCTCCAGAGATAGCTCATTCCACCTTTGACTCCTCTTGGCAAATTCATCCTTACACTGAACTGATGCCATTTCTCTGTTCTGTAGTTGTTGGGTGGCTTGCATGGCAATGGAGGAAGGCAAAAGTGTCACCCTCTTCCTGTTCCTCACTGGACAGTGGCCTCTATGATCAGGAACCCCATGTAAACGTCCATGTAAAGCTGGCTCTGTAATAGACTTGAAATGAATCCATCCATCATCATTCATCACTCTGATCTCACCTACATAAAAACTCCCCAAGCACAGGATGGTTAGTGCAACTGTGTTTTCTCTATGTCTTTAAACCAAAGGAAACAGAGTAGTTCACGTAACTGAAAGACCCCAGTGTTTAAGTGCTCTCATTCACCTTTCATTCCTTTCTTGGTCTGCAGTTATGCCGAATCAGAAATCAATTCCTTAGGGATAGCACAAGTGAAAAAATCTAGAAAATATACAAATGCATCTGAGCAAACAATAGAGTACACTTGCTAATGACACACTTCCTTAAGCTAGGGAATTAATTACAACAGTTAACATTGATTGAGCACATACTCTGTGCCAAGCCCTCTTCCAAGAGCTTTATGTATCCTACCTCATTTAACCCCACAGCAAGCATGTATAGTAGGCAGTGTTATTGTCCCCACTTTATGGACAAAGAAACTGAGGAAGGGGTGGAGAGTGATTAAGCCAGCTGGTTGTGGATACATGACTAGTAAGTGTTGGAGCCCAAACTTGAACTCTGCCAGTCTGACTCTAGAGCCTGGGCACATCATCCCTAAACTCCATTCCCATGGTTTATGAGAGTAGAGATGCCAGAAACTAAAGATAATGTATGGGATGGAAGACTGAAAGAACGTGGATCATTTAGCAACAGAAGAAAAGCTAAAACGCAAAGGAGGGCCAGGGCAAGCTCATGAGCAATGCCAATGCTAATTTTTAAAAATGGGTTGAAAATAGAAGGAATCGTGACTGTGGCCTGAATGGAACTAAGTTTGAGAATAAAAAGTGATGAGGATATTTGGAATGTGATAATAGCAACAACAACCATCTAGTTGCAGGAAAACAAGCTTACAACTCCCACTGATTCTACATCATGGTGAGTTGTATAATTATTTCATTATATATTACAATGTAATAGTAATAGAAATAAAGGGCACAATAAATGTAATGCGCTTGAATCATCCCAAAACCATCCCCCACTGCCCATCCATGGAAAAATTGTCTTCCACGAAACTAGTCCCTGGTGCCAAAAAGTCTAAGACCACTGCATCATGTTACATAGCACATATATGTTCTCATGTTCATGTTATTTAAGAGTCAAAATCATTTGTGTTGATTGAAGTATGGGCTACCCTAAGGCATCGCTAAAAGCCAGTGGTTATTATCTTTTTACAAAATTCACCAGAGGCCTTTGGAAACCCCTATGGTTCTGTTGGATGCACATGTGGACCATGAGGCCGCATGTTAGAGTGGAGAGAGCCTGTACATGGAAGACAAATGATCTTGGACTTAGATCCCAGCTTTGCCATTATTAGTTTTGCTTCTTTCCTCTCTCTCTCTCTTTTTCCCTGTCTCTTCCTCTTCCTTACCCTCTTCAGTTTCCTCTGTTTAAAAAAAAGGACTAAGAAAACCTACCCCTACCCTACCCACCAAAATATTATAAAACTAAATTTCTCTTTCAGAGAGGGAGACTGGCGCTTAACAGAGGCTTCAGAAGTATGACCTCCTCCATCTCCCCATCTACTCACCTGCCACCTGTTCAAAATACACATCGTTCGTAGCATTTTAGTACAAGTTTATAGTGCTCTTCAATACACATCCAATAATTCTATATTGATGATAAATCAGATCATATCCCAGATTTGTTTTCTACATTTCGATGGACTTGCACCCTCTGTAATTGCTCTTTTAGCCTTCCTTTCTGGCTTTTTCTATTTTCTTTGTTTTATTAGTCAATAGTTAGGTCTTCCTGACAATGCAAGTAAAATGTTCCAAACAAGAATGTAGCTAGCAGCTGATTCATAAGATATTAAAAGGCCTTGAGTAATATTGTACTCATTGAAAACAAAGCCTTCACATATACCAATGCTTTATTACTTTCATGAAACTTAATCTTTGTCAAACCCTAAAAGGATAGCTAATTTTAATGACCAATTTGAAAAGCAGACAATGGGATTGATAGCATATTCCTAAACAAATTGTTATAAATTCACACGAAGCCAGGCATGGTGGCTTGCATCTGTAATCCCAGCTACCTGGGAGGCTGAGGCAGGAGGATCGCTTGAGCCTCAGAGTTGGAGGCTTCAGTGAGCTGTGATTGTGCCACTGCACTAGGCCTGGGTGACACAGCAAGACCTCCATCTCTTAAAAAAAAATTCCCATGAAATGAGTAGTTACAGAATAATACTGCAGACCAGAGTAGTGAACAAAAGAATAAAGAATGAAGAGACTTGGATTCAAATCCCATGGTGCCCCTAAATAGATTATTTACAAGTCAATGAATTTATCTGAACCTCAGATTGGCCATCTGTGAAATGGACATAATTATCTCTTACTAGCTGGGCGTGGTGGCTCACGCCTGTAATCCCAGCACTTTGGGAGGCCGAAGCAGGTGGATTACTAGGTCAGGAGTTCAAGACCAGCCTGGCCAGCATAATGAAACCCCACCTCTACTAAAAGTACAAAAATTACCCAGGCATGATGGCGTGCACCTGTGATCCCAGCTGCTCGGGAGGCTGAGGCAGGAGAATTGCATGAACCCGGGAGACAGAGGTTGCAGTGAGCCGAGATCATGCCCCACTATACTCCAGCCTGGGCGACAGAGTGAGACTCCATCTCAAAAAAAAAAAAAAAAAAAAGAAAAGAAAAGAAATAACCTCTTACTTTATAGGATTGAGAGGAATTAGAAGGTTGCAATATGCCCAGTGACCAGAGCAGAGCATTGAGTTGGGTGCTAAAAACATTTTTTTACACTCCCTTTAATAATAAAATAAGTTTCCAATTCTAGCCCATAGGAACAGGCTAACCTGGAATTCAGAAATGGAAGAGTCTAGCAAAAGTCTCAAGACTCAAATTGAACCTTGATTCATGTCAATTTGGACAAACAACTTAATCTATTTTTGTCAAAGATAGTCCCCAGGAAAAGTGACACTGATAATGATGGTTACCTTGGTGCCTTCCCACCTGGGGCATGTAAGACAATGCTATCATCGGGGTCATTGCAACTTATTACTGCTTTATTCCAATCATCGTGCTAGACACTGCTTTCGCATGTGTTCTCTTGTTTCCAACTGCTTTGAGCTCTTAGGAAGTACAGAGCTACAGAAATTTAACGTATGGCTGGCATTTCTCCTGAGTCTTTTGTTGGCATGCCTTTAGCATCTAAAGAAAAGGAGGAGAAGGAGAAGAAGCAGAAGAAAAGGAGGAGGGGGAGGAGGAGGATGAAGAAAGGAAAATTTGGAAAGCCAGGAAATTATTTGAGACAGAAATATCTCTATCTCTTTTTCTCTTGCCTCTAAATTGTATAAACAATGTTGAATGAGCCAATATTTTCCAGTTTAAAAAAAACCAGGTGTTTTTTTCTTCATTCTTTTTGCCAACTAAGAAAAAATGTTTAGCAATTTTTTAGTAGTGAAAAAATACATGTCTGAAAATTAGAAACTGAGTCTGATATACCACAGCCATTGGTACATAGAATGAGCTCCCAGGCCGAGTGCAGTGGCACAATCACAGCTCACTGAAGCCTCGAACTCTGAGGCTCGAGCGATCCTCCTGCCTCAGCCTCCCAGGTAGCTGGGATTACAGATGCAAGCCACCATGCCTGGCTTCGTGTGAATTTATAACAATTTGTTTAGGAATATGCTATCAATCCCATTGTCTGCTTTTCAGATTGGTCATTAAAATTAGCTATCCTTTTAGGGTTTGACAAAGATTAAGTTTCATGAAAGTAATAAATGAATGTTTGCAGAATTCGATCCTGGCTTTGGCATTGACCTGAAGGTAAACTACATGGTGATACGTCTCCTTCTCTCCCTTTCTGCAAATGAGAGTGATAGTATCATGTGCGCATTTTTGGAAAGATGGTATGAAAGTCATTACAGTTCCACCACTTTCTTAGCTTCTTGGACCAAAAGGGACGATGAAGATTTTGTTTTTTGAAAGCAAAGGTTGTTTATGTAGCTTCCGAGTGACTGATGTGCTCCCCAAATCGATTGTTGGCACTCCTGGGTTTATTTACTTTGAGTTTTGTCATTCTGGAACAGGAGGAGACACCCCGCTGGGGAGAAGCTGCAGGGGTGAGCTGCAGATGCTTTGAATAAGAAGGCTATTTTCATCGACTTAATTTTAGTGACATAAGAATCTGGGGGATGCTGGGGCTTGCCTGGAGACTCTCAAACTGGAGAACCCTGGGGGTAGAAGGAAAGATCTCAAAGTCGTTCTCATGGCCAATTCTGCAGCTTTGCCAGCTTTAAAGAGACATCCCAATGTGAACTGTGCTCGATATTCTTAATATTGCTGAATTGAGGGGGTAAACCCCAATACGGTCAGTGGCCTACTCCATCCCAGTTTTCTGCTCTGATATTTCTTCACAGTATGTTATACCATATTATTTTATTATCAGTCACTAAAGACAATTATCTTTTCTTTTTTTATTGATCAATATATTTATAAACTGCCACACCAGAGACAACTATACTTTAGTAACAATTTCTGACAATTCTAGCGCATTCTAGTCTTGTTTCGGTAAACAGATGGTGGTGCTCTATTCAACAGATACTGCTGAGTGCTTTGGGCTCCACCTTCAAACACGCGCTGAATTTTTGAGTTTTTACCTTTTGAGCACTGCTCCGCTCTACACCAAGTCACCAAGCACCCCCAGACTGGGATGAGCTCATGGCAGGCACCTCCTCACTGGGCTTCCCGAGTCTACTCTCACATCCTACCTTTGGTTCACGACACAGAGGCAAGAGTGTGAGCTCTCAAAGTGAGTCAGATCACACCAGTCCTGGCTCAAAACGCTGCAGTGGTTTCCCACCCGACTGGAGGTGGAGCTGAAGTCCTGGGCACGGCCTGTTTGCTTCTGCTACCTGCATCCTCTCCAGCTGTTTTGTCTAGTAAACTTGCGCCCTGGCGCTGCTGGGGCCGCTGCAGTCGAGGTGTAATACTGTTCCTTGCACAGGCGAACTGTGCTCCTTTCTCAGAGCCCTTGCATCTACTGCCTTCTGTGCCTGGGATACTCTTGCTCAAGATGCTGGCTTGCTTGTTCCTCTATCCCCTTCAGGTTTCACCTTCTCTGATCCCTCTGTACTTGCAAACACTGCATTCCCCAGGGCCTTATACCCTGCTCTATTTTTCTGACTGATACTTATCATCACCAGTATCACGTTGCTTTTTCCTTATGAGTTCTGTCTCTCCCACTACAATAGTACCGTGAGAGTAGAGACTCTATCTTATTTATAGCTGTATCTCCAACCCATAGAACATGATCTGGCTCACAGTAGATACTTAGTAAATATTTGTTGAATAAAAGAGGAAAGAAGTGCCACAAACACAAAGCCTATCTCTGAATAAGGCTGACATGAATGTTTTGCATTAATGATAGATTTCAAATAATCTGCATTTGTACCCAAAGCAGGAACATATTCAAGTGCAACACGCCTTCGGAACACTTGAGTGAGAGGCGAGGGTGTGCATTGTTGTTTAGGAAGGCTCTTGTACATAAGCATGGGAGAAACGGGGAGATGTCTTGCAGTGAAATTCTTTGCCTTATGAAAAAACAACCTCATTTGTTTGATCCTTGCCATGGTTCCAAAAAGGATTTGAGGCCAGAGTTGCAAATTGTCTTCCTTTTTCCCTTGAAGTTTCTGTGCTTCCAAAAAAAGAAAAAAAAAGGTTTTGAAGGACTTTTTGCTCTCAAATTTTTAAAAATAGATTTCCAAGTAGATTGCAGGCATGATCCAAGCCTTGCCTCATTAGTTACCTTAATAGTCCTCTGATTATAATGCCACAGTTATAAACCCGTACTTGTAGAGAGTGGACCCTTTAAAAACCCAGTGAATTCCATTAGGACTGACACATGCAGGAACCTCCAGGAGTTAAGGGTCACTGCTGGATGTCAGCTCAAACCTTCCCAGTAACTCTGCTCTATTAGAAGACCAGAGCTCAGCAGCAGGAGACACTCAACTTTCACTTGTTGCCCTGTTCAGTAAAAGCAAGATCCTAAATGAAAAACTGACCAATGTAAATAGCAAGAAACCAGCTTCCCATCCAACTCAGATGTAAGTATCTTGATCTACATCTCAAAATGCAACGTTGAAATGCAAGCCATGTTCCTTCTCTTATTTTATAGGTCATTGTAAGTAGTGAGAAACAGGAGCATTGACTACACTAAAGATAACTACTACATAGATTAGTAAAATGTGATTATGTAAATTCTGCTAGTTAATGTCCAGTCTTTAGTAATTCTCCATGATCACATACAGTAACTCTACACAATTGGGCTTGCATGGTGTCATGCAGGTAATGCTGAACCACAATTTAGGTTTGCATTCCGCTTCCTGTTCAGCCTTTCATCAGTGCTATAAACTTGAATGAAGGATTGAACCTCTTGCACTCCAAATTTCTTTGTATTAAAAAAGAGACAGAAAAAAACTAAAGTTGCCATTAGGCCTTATAAATCTAAGAATTTCTATTTCATTCTCCTACTTAGATGCAAAGTGTCATCCAGGCTCAGAGATCTACAGAGCTACTCTGATCCCCTTCCAATTCTACCTACCCCCTTGCCATTAAGGAAAACATTAACTACAACATCAACATTAGCAGCACATGAATCCATTCTCAGAAATAACTCAAGCTGCTTCAAGGGTGCAGTAAGGGATTTCCTTCCGGAAAGCAGAGAAACAAAAATGAAATTCAACCGGGAGCATCAACCATAGTTTATCTCTAAGACCCAATCTCATCCCTTCCACCAGGTTCCTACCTGGCACTCTAAAGATGATGCTGGGGGTAAACAACCCTCATCCCTTCCAGCCACGGGAGACAAGAGATATTATCCCTTTAATTCCTACATATAAACCACAATGCACCTCTGTTCCATGGAGGGACACCTGGGGAGAAATGGCTCATTTCTTCAGTCATTCTATGCCTTTTTTAAATCCCAACTTTATAGGCATATCCGTTGCCCAGATATTGAACTTCTATAAGTATTGTCTAAGAAAATAACAATTACATAAATATGCATGAATAAAGGTTTTCATCACAGAACTGTTGAAAATACGCACCTAGACATGGTTGATTAAATCAACTAAAATACATGCACACAATAGGACATAATATGGGCATCATTACAAATGATGTTGTAGAGATATATTTTTGACCTGAAAAGCATTTTTAAAACACTTTGTATACCATGATCTTGTCTTTGTAAAAAAAAATGCATTTATATATGCCTGGAATCACAGATGTGAAACCACTAAGTACGTGGTAGTAGTATAAGTAATATTACTTTCTACTTTATAACTTCCATACCATGTGTCACATAACAAACATACCTCTGTTAATTTAAAAAAAATATTTATGGCCGGGCACGGTGGCTCAAGCCTGTAATCCCAGCACTTTGGGAGGCCGAGGCGGGCGGATCACGAGGTCAGGAGATCGAGACCATCCTGGCTAACACGGTGAAACCCCGTCTCTACTAAAAATACAAAAAATTAGCCGGGCGTGTTGGCGGGCGCCTGTAGTCCCAGCTACTTGGGAGGCTGAGGCAGGAGAATGGCGTGAACCCGGGAGGCGGAGCTTGCAGTGAGCTGAGATCGCGCCACTGCACTCCAGCCTGGGTGACAGAGCGAGACTCTGTCTCAAAAAAAAAAAAAAATAAAAATAAAAAATAAAAAAAATAAAAAAAATATTTATTTTTAGTAGCTAAGACTTGCATATGGTACAAAATTGGAAGCATACCAAAGAGTAAGCAATAATAATTAAGGCTCCCTCTTCCTGTAGTGCCTTCCAGAAGGTAATCACTGTTACTTCTGCCTTCCCTAATCTTCCTGAGATAGTTTATGCTTATCTGTTTATTGCTTTTATAATCAGAAAAACAATAATAGTAGTTCCATTTTGAAAAAATAATTTCTGTAAGATTAAAATTAAGTCTTTAGGTGTTAAATAAAATGGAAGGACTGAAACAATAACACGACGACTTGGATTTTCTTTTTTGCTTTGTGATAGAGCAGTGGGCAGGAGATACCAAATGTGTTACTTAACTCCCTAGTACATAATAGCCCTTCTTTATTATTATTATATTACATATATTTAAGTACATGTTTTTCTCCCCCATAAGACTACAATTTTCTTTTTAAGAGACAGGGTCTCACTCTGTTGCCTAGGCTGGTCTTAAATTCCTGGGTTTAAGCAACCCTCCTGCCTCAGCTGCCCTAGTAGCTGGAATTACATGGCCTGAACTGTACTTTTTTTTTTTTTTTTTTTGAGACAGGGTCTCGCTCTGTTGCCCAGGCTGGAGTGCAGTGGCACCATCTTGCTCACTGCGACCTCCACCTCCCGGGTTCAAGCGATTCTCCTGCCTAGCCTCCCAAGTAGCTGGGATTACAGGCGTGAGCCACCATGCCCTGCTAATTTTTTGTATTTTTAGTACAGACGGGGTTTCATCATGTTGGCCAGGTTGGTCTCAAACTCCTGACCTCAGGGTGATCTGCCTGCCTTGGCCTCCCAAAGTGCTGGGATTACAGGCATGAGCCATGGCGCCTAGCAGACTGCACTTTTTTTTTTTTTTGAGTCGGAGTCTGGCTCTGTTGCCCAGGTTAGAGGGCAGTGATGTGATCTCTGCTCACTGCAACCTCTGCCTCCTGGGTTCAAGCAATCCCCCTGCCTCAACCTCCCAAGTAGTTGGGATTACAGGCATGCACTACCACACCCAGCTAATTTTTGTACTTTTAGTGGAGACAGCGTTTCACCACGTTGGCTAGGCTGGTCTCGAACTCTTGACCTCAAGTGATCCACCTGCCTGGGCCTCCCAAAGTGCTAGGATTACAGGTGTGAGCCACTGCACATGGCCAGACTGCACATTTTTTGAAGTGCAATACAATTTAATGTCCTCCATGCTGCCTACATATAATAGTTATAAGATTTTAATTTCTAATATTTACAATTTATCAAGATTTAAGTAACTGTTAAATAATGGTTTGTATACAGCAAGCAGGAAATATATACTTGCTGCATGGAAAAGTAAGTGATATGGTCCGAAACAAGATTTAATAGTTGGATCTTGAATCGTAACGTTAGCCAATGCCTGTATTGTACTCACTGTGTGCTAAGTATACTTCTCAGTACTTGACGGGAATTAACCCACTTAATCTTCTTAACAGTCCTGTGAAAAATGTTCCTGTTTCACAGATAAGGAAACCAAGGCACAGAGAGAATAAGCATTAGGTTGGTGCACAAGTAATTGCAGTTTTTGCCTTTTTTTTTTCTTTTTTGCAAAAACTGCAGTTACTTTTGCACCACCCTAGTAATTTGCCCAAGGTCATCCCATGCGGGAGAGAACTAAGCTGGGTCCCAGGTCCAGGCGGCCTAGCCCTATGTTAGTAACCCAGTATCTTTCAACTAGGCATCCGAAAGTGTTTTATGGTGCACAGATAAAAATAGACCCACTGCTTTAATAAGGCACACACGGCTATTGTTTTGCCTAAGAGAATGATCTTGCATCACCAGTGGAACTGAGAGCTCTGAATCTCAGCCCTGCTCTGGCCACACTCTTTCACCTGAAAACTTTCAAGAGCTGCCTCATTTGCAGGCGACAACTACAGTCCAAGTGACAGAAAGGAAACACAGTGAATATTTTTCATTTCATGGCTGTTAATCAAGTACTCAAAGAACATGGAAAGGTATCAAGGGGAATGTGGCTGGAGCATGAGGCAATTGGATAAATGCCTCAGTCTGTGGCCTTCAACTTGGGTGAGTTGAATGGATTATTTTCCAAGCTTGTGGCTTTCATTAAAAATGGACTGTGTCCAGCATCTGATAGAGATGCCAAACACACACTATAAACAATTAAAAGCAAAACCTAAGGCGGGCCTTTTGCAGGATGATAAGAGAAGGCAAGATGAGAAGTAGTGAGCTAAACTTCATGAACAATTCAAACAACATGATGACAAAAAACAAGAATCCCTGTGTCATCTAAAGAAACATCGAGATGAAAGGAAACTTGTGAATTCCCGTTATAACCCAAAATGTGGCCCTCAGGCTGGCATCGTTAGCATAACTTCGGAGCTGGGTGGAAATGCAGGCTCTTACACCCCACCCCAGAGACCCCCTGAATTCAAGCCCACATCTTAGCAAGATCCCCAGATGGTTCAAATGCACATGAAAGTTTGAGAAACACTGATCTATTTTAATCTCCTTGCTTTAACGATGATGAAAACACTGAGTGCAGTAAAGGAGCTAAGCTCACATGGCGAATTCTTTTTTTTCTTTTTTTTTTTTTTTTTGAGACGGAGTCTTGCTCTGTCACCCAGGCTGGAGTGCTGTGGCGCCATCTCGGCTCACTGCAACCTCCGCCTCCCGGGTACAAGGGATTGCCCCTGCCTCAGCCTTCTGAGTAGCTGGGACTACAGACGCAAGCCACCATGCCCTGCTAATTTTTGTATCGTTAGTAGAGATGGGGTTTCGCCATGTTGGTCAGGCTGGTCTCGAACTCCTGACCTCAGGTGATCCACCTGCCTCAGCCTCCCAAAGCTGAATTTTTAGTAATGGTGGTTGAGATCCAACTCTGGTAACCCGAATTCTTATTCGGATTGCATAACAGAATCTTGTTGGATTTGCCCATATCATGTAACAGTATGTATGGGTCTCTCTCTTTCAATGCATTCCTCTCTGTGCAGTGTTTTTTGAGCTCTTAGTGTGTACCCAGCACTTCCACTCACATTGCCGCCCCAACTACACATTCAGTGTTTATCTCTTGAAGTGGCCGTGAGTTTCAAGTTTCTAAAATCAGTGATCCTCACCCAGGATTTATTCAAAAGAATATTTTTTCTTGCTCAAGTGACTTATTATTTAAGAATTTCTAATTTCCTATAACTAGAAAATGATCAGCATTACTGGAAAAAAGTGGAAAGCCTGAGGCATTTCCTGGACCACACGGACCCACTCGAATGCAAGCCTCCCAAGTGGGTCTCTGTGCAAGTCTACATAAGAGGATCTGTTGACGCCATTGTGGGGGTAAGGAGCCGTAGAGCTGGAATTTGCACCCAGGAGCAGAGCTCTCGGGGTCCTCTTCAGAAAGAACCTTTTGACTTCCGTTATTCCTTAACAATATCAAACATTATATTGCCCAATACTCGATGAAAGTTTGATGCTTTCTGCATAGAGTGGGTTGTATATTTATGAAACACCAAGTCATCTTGTGAGTAAGAGTGGTTCCCACACACTAAGTAAAGGGAAAAGATAGAAGTTCTGTCTGTTACCAAAGAGGCACAGAGTGATGGGGAGAGGAATTCGACATACCTTCCTCAACTGTCTGGCCATTGACATCTGTAAGGAAGGATGGAAAAAGGTGTCCGAATCAGTAATTAAGCACCAATTACGGTACACAGAAGAGGCATTAGAGGCCCAAAGAAAACAGAAGCCATGAAAAGGTTTGGGGAGATGGCTAGAGGCTTTACATTTTATATTTTAAATTTAATTTTGTTTATTTTTTATAGAGACAGGGTCTTGTTCTGTCTCCCAGGCTAGCGTGCAGTGGCACAATCATGGCTCACTGCAGCCTCAACCTCCTGGGCTCAAGTGATCCTCCCACCTCAGCCTCCTAAGCAGCTGGGACCACGGGCATTCGCCACCACACCTGGCTATTTTGTATTTTTTTTTTTGTTGAGACAGGGTTTCACCATGTTGCCCAGGCTGGTCTTGAACTTCCGGGCTCAAGCGATCCGCTTGCCTGGATCACTCCCAAGGTGCTGGAATTACAGGTGTGAGCCACCACACCTGGCTAGCCTCACGTTTTAGATTTCAATTTACTAATATTTTATTCACTCTTCTGGATCACATTTGATTTAGAGTTTTACAATAGAAGTCCCCCCAGAGTCTTGCTGATGACATGGGACCCAAATCCTGGAAGGCTGCATCGAATTCCCTTTTAATCTTTCTTCCATCACTGTATTATAGCCTGTCTGGTGATATATGTCTTTCTGAAGATAATTATCTCCCTCTGGCATTTTTTTTTAATTCTTCAATAACTTCCACAGTGTTTGAAATCTTCAATCATTTCTCTTTTATCTCATACAGCATAACGCATAACATTTTCCCTCATAAGAGTTCTTTTATAAGGAGATCATAAAGTTCTTTGCAGATGTTAATTATTTCTTTCACCAAGAAATTCTTCTCCCTATTTTGCATCCTTGGGAAACTGAGGTAAAAAGCTAACTGACATATCGAAGTCACATTAAAAAAAATGGGACCAGAGGTTGAAATATTATCCAGAAGATAAAGTCCTCAGTGCTCTCTTCAGAAGGAAATTGTATTCCAAATGTGAGCTAAATAATGATGATCAAGAAATTAAATCAAGGAGTAGAGACACCTGTGTAGTTTCAGTTCGCTGATCTACAAATCTGAAGAACAACTTACTCTTAAGGAAGATGTGGCCCCTACGATTTATAGTGAAACCCATATTGCCAAGATTTATTACCATGCACACATCCCCACACAGCGGGATTTTTAGTATCCTACTACGAAGTGTTATTTGAAATCATTAAAACTAAACGGCACCTGTCAAAATCAATCAACCAATACATTTACTGATTCAGAATCTCTGGCTTTTCATCTTTTCCCTATATTCATTAATTCTTAATACTCTTTCCCATCATTAGCGTTTAATTTCCAAGTATTCCTGTCCTATAAAAATAGTGCATTAAAATGAAATTGGGTATTTAATGTCCGATTCTGTCTTTGGTTCATCTGGGTTGAGCTTTTGTCCACACAGTGTCACTTCAGGGCTGTTCTACGGTTTTCCCTCCTATAAAATGTTTTTACAGCTTTATGCCGTAAAAGTCAATCCAGCTGACGTATCTTGGCTGTTGCCTCTATGTAGGTCCGTTTGATTTAACATGCTTCTGTTTAACAATGGAGTTTCCTGACGCTGTCAAAATAAGTAAGGTATTAAATGCCTTCTTCGAAATGACTGTTTTTAAAAGAGAGATTAAGTAAACAAGCCATTCCTGCTGGTAAAATAATTGATTATGTTGCTGACTATTTAATATTATGTTTAGCCAGAACTCCCTAGGGACAGTTTATTACATTAGCATAAACAAAGAGAGAGCAGCCGTGCTCCACGAGGGAAGCACATGAGAAGCCGCTGCAGATATTTGCATTTGAAAAGAAGAGAACAAACGCCTTCCTTGTTGAATTGACCAGCAGATCCCGTGAAAACCTGCACACTGATAGGCATGTTGCAGACGTATCCACGCCATATTAAAAAACAGACCTAAGTGTTTTATAAATAACTACTACAGTTCTCTAACGAGGTATGCAATTAACAAAACGGTTTGATTAATAAAGTTTGAAATCCTGAAGGCAGGTAGGAATCCGGCTGTTTTTAATCTTCATTTTTCTTCATAACTGTCCGGTTTTGTTTCCACATTCTGGTTACACTCGAGAAAATCAATTAGCCTATTTTCAACATACTCCTTTGGTAAGGCATCATAAAGAGAAATTGATTCACTCTCCAAGTCTCCCTTGCTGAGTTAGGCATAAAATATATTATTAAAAGATACTGGGCTAGCCAGGACATGAGATTATGTTTATATCTGCATGCCGCTGTGTGAGCATGTGTTGTCTTTTCTTTTCTTGTTTTTTTTTTTTTTTTTTGAGACTGAGTCTCACTCTGTTGCCCAGGCTGGGGCTCACTGCAACCTCCACCTCCCGGGGTTCAAGCGATTCTTCTACTTCAGCCTCCCGAGTAGCTGGGATTACAGGCACCTGCCACCACGCCCAACTAATTTTTGTATTTGCAGTAGAGATGGGGTTTTGCCATGTTGGCCAGGCTGATCTCGAACTCCTGACCCCAAGTGATCCGCCCGCCTCAGCCTCCTACGGTGCTGGGATTACAGGAGTGAGCCACCACACCCGACCTCTAACATATGTTTTCATTTTGGGATTAGAAAACATTTGTCTCTCTTGCTATGTTGGATTTTGAAAGAAAGAAGGAAAGTAGGAAGCAAATGTGTTAAAAATCTACTACATTTTCCTTGTCTGTTTGTGAAAGCCAGGAGTTTTTACAAGCACTCTTTTAATGAATTCTCCCCCAAACCGTGGGAGGTAGTTATTATCTGCATTTTTAAAATTGAAGACACAAAGAGTGAGTGAGGTTTAATAATTCACTTAAGGCCACACAGCTAGGAAAAGGCACCATCAGATGAGCTGGTGTCTTCGGGTTGGCAAAGCCCTCTTCTTTGTGAATGCAGACTGGCACTCTCCTACCCGCATGCTGGGGAACCCAGGTAGGAAGGCTGGCACTGAGGAGCGGGTAAGAGAAAAGGCTAAATAACAAACAGGATACCCAACAAAGGCAGGAGCCAGCCTGAGGAACAATCCTCCCCGAACCATACCAGTCCTATAACACTCTGTTCAGAACATCTAATATTTAGTGACTGTACCAATACCACCCTGGCGCCTCCCATTCTTCAGAGAGAATGGCTGGTTGAAGCAAAGGATCAAGGGAATTGGCTCAATTTAACTTGAAAATGGAAATATGGGTTTTAGAGTTAGGGAAATAAGAATAGTGGATAAAGGGATTAACATTGTTTCTCTTTAGATATTCAACTTCATAGATTTTTAATGTAAGGATAATTGAAAGTCAGACCTTTCTTCTCTCTCTCTCTCTTTTTTTTTTTTTTTTGAGACAGGGTCTTGTTCTGTTGCCCAGGCTGGAGTGCAGTGGCATGATCTTGGCTCATTGCAATCTCCATCTCCTGGGTTCAAGCCATTCTTGCACCTCAGCCTTCCAAGTAGTTGGGATTACAGGTGCGTGCCACCATGCCTGGGTAATTTTTCTATTTTTAGTAGAGACAGGGTTTTGCGATGTTGGCCAGGCTAGTCTTGAACATCTGACCTCAGATGATCTGCCTGGCTCAGCCTCCCAAAGTGTTGAGATTACAGCCATGATCTGCCTGTCTCAGCCTCCCGGTGTTGAGATTACAGCCATGAGCCACAGCACCCAGCCCTCTTCCCTATTCTTTATTGTTGGTTTCTTTCAGTCCGTTATATATTTGCCAATATAAGTGTTTTCTCCGTTAAACTGGAACTCATAATAGCCACCACTAATTGCAATCACATTCTCATCAGCTACTTCTATCGGCACTACCATGGCCCTAAGCCTAGAGAAAGAGTTGGAGGAGGAAACCTTCGGTTAGAATTACCATGGGAGGATCCAACCAGTATATGTTTTCTGTGCTCTGTGGGATACACTTTTAAAAGCATGAGTTTGGGAATCAGAAAGGCTTTTATTTATATATTAATTAGCTAGCTAACTAATCCAAACACATGAAGTCAAGATTTGCATTCTGGCTCCAAAACTAGATATGTGGCCTTGGCAACTTTCTTTCTTTAATTTTTTTTTTTTTTCCTCTGAGTTTCACTTTCCCTGCTGACCTGTGGAGGTGTCATCTTGGTCATTCTCAAGGCTGAGAATGGGCAAGTAGCAGTGGGCCTTGCAGGGCAGCTCCCACTTAGGAGACAGGGTGGACCAGGTGGGTGGGGATGGGGGAGGGCAGCAGGTGAAATCAAAATGGAGTTTGAGATGAAAGAAGGATGAGTGGAGCAAGACATGCTCCGAAAGATGAGCCTAAGAAGAGAAACAGCCCGGCGCAGTGGCTCACGCCTGTAATCCCAGCACTTTGGGAGGCCAAGGCGGGCAGATCACGAGGTCAGGAGTTCAAGACCAACCTGACCAACAGGGTGAAACCCCATCTCTACTAAGAATACAAAAATTGGTTGGGCATGGTGGTATGTGCCTATAATTCCAGCTAATCAGGAGGCTGAGGCAGGAGAATCACTTGAACCCGGGAGGCGGAGGTTGTGGTGAGCCAAGATCATGCTACTGCACTCAAACCTGGGCAACAAAGCGAGACTCCATCTCAAAAAAAAGAAACAAGGGCAGAACAATTTTCACTATTGCTAGGACTAGTGCAGTAGCTTAAGGCGATGTTGGTAGGCCAGACAGACTAAAGAATTTGATAATGTAAAGGAATGTAGCCTGGATTTTTATAGTAGACTCTCCCAACTCTTTCTTTTACTTTTTCTTCCTCTTTTTTCCCCTTTCCACTTCCTATAAAACAGGATCAGTTGCTGACACAAGCTGCTAAAACTCCATCTGACCCAACTGCATTGCTTTCAAATGATGAGTCATTAAGTCAATGATATTTCTAGAGGGATGCTCTAAATCCTAATGCTGCCAGATGTCCCTTCCATTCAAAATGACTTGCTGTTCATTTGTGCACATTTTGAATTTTTGAGAGTGACCTTATCTGTAAAGATTTATTCAAGGATGGAAATCAAAGCTAGGTTAACTTTTTGACACAGGAAGCCACCTTTTAAGGAAATGAATGTTTAAATCATTTCAAATCCCTGCCACGTTTTCTGAAGCTCAGCTTCTATCATGATAAAGCAGAATTAAGTGGCATGACTGAAGTTGACCCTGACAGTATTTTTTCTCTGACATGCAATCATTTATATCAACGTCACTGTATGTGCCTTCTGCTGTTAATGCCTCCCCTGCCTCCCCCCAATATTATAAATCACCCAAGACCTCAGAATACTTCCCTTGGAAGCTTGCACCAAGTCTCCTATTACTTTAACCATTAATACTTAGTTCCCACTTGGATGAGCCCCTTCCATTGCCCCAGGCTGTCTCTGGGACAGTCCTGCCCCACCATTGACTGGGAGGGGGCTCAGGAATGCCTGGACGTGGCCGCTACAGACCAAAACTTGGGGTAGGACCAGCTATTTACAGCATAGACTTCGATGCCTTCCCAACCCAAGGTTCGGGTTCCTGCATGCACAGTGCTGCGTTGAGAAGATCCAAGGCATTGGAGATGGGACAGATCTGCATCCGACACATACTAGAAACTTACTTCTTAAGAGTTTTCCCATTTGGAACATGGGGATAATAACACCAACCATACAGTATTGTGAGAATTCCCAAAGACATCACATGAAAGTTCTTGTCACATAATAGCCACCTAATGACTAGTGTGAAAAGACACAATAGCTAATGTTTATGAAGCACCTAATAAAGTCTGGGCACTGAAGTAAGTGTTTTATGGACAGTATCTTTTTTGTCCCTCTCAACAACCTGAAAGACTGGGTATCGTTATACTCATTTGACTGACCAGGAAACGAAGCACAGAGAGGTGGCAGGAGTTATTCAGGTTCCCACAGATGCTGAGTGGTAGATGAAAATACAAATCCAACGTCCAGGTCTGTGTAAGACTCCTCTGTTTTAGTTAACTACATCAGGAATAAGCCCACAGGGACCATGAGATTATAAATGACTTAGAGCGTCATCGAGAAAGCTGCCATATGTTTATTATCAATAAAAAATATTTTTATCTATAAATAAAGGGGCATTAACTCAAATTACCAAAGCCACGGGGTTTTTTTTCCAGATTCTATTTTTCTGAACCTCATTATTTTCTATTTTAAATTATTGTTATTATTATTTTTTTTTGAGACCGAGTCTCACCCTGTCACCCAGGCTGGCGTGCGGTGGTGTGATCTCTGCTCACTGCAAACTCTGCCTCCCAGGTTCAAGGGATTCTTCTGCCTCAGCCTCCTGAGTATCTGGGATTATGGGCCTGTGCTTCCAGCTAATTAATTCCAAATTTAGCAAGCCACATTGAAGTATCGAAATAGCGCCCTGACGAATGTAGTGGAATCAACCCAGAGGAAGACGGAGGTGGTTTAGAGAGAAGGTACTAATCCATGCAATAAATGCCAGCACATCATTTGGGGCTCTTATCGCTGTTCGGATCATGACATAACCATTGCCTGTCATCCAGAACACTATCACTTGCAGGCCGCACCAAGATTCAATCTCCAACTCCACTTTTAATAGCTGTTGTCAGCTTGTTTCTAGAGAAATTATACTTAATTATGTGAGTAATATAGTGGGTGTTTGCGTGTGCATTTTTTTTAAGGAGAAATGGCTTAAGCAAACTGCATGGGGCCTGGGACAGGCGCAGACTGAGAGGGAGACGTGGTATCGACTAGGAGAGGGAGAACTTCCTATGAAAAATGGGAAGTTTAATGAGACGAAAATAGAAAAAGTGTGATAAAAAGCGGCTCAAGGGAACAGATCAGGGACAGAGCGTCTCCCGTGTCTGCGTGTTTAAGGGTGTTAGGGATTGCCATCAATTGCGATCCTGTAATGCACTGGCTACTTGGACCTAATGTCCACTTTATGCAGTGCTGAGAGCTAGAGCAATTGAAAGATAATAAGAGGAAAACGAGTAATGAATCCGTTTTATTGTATGCTGTAAATGGCCTCCATTGAAACAGTCTGTGTTTAGACTGGTAATAAAAATGAGTGATGAAGGCAGACGTTTAACATGGGAATTGGTTCAAGCAAGAAACATTTTCTGGTTGTTGTTGTTTTTTTTAACCCTCACAGATAATTTGGTTTATGAAGTAACTTCTTGCTTGGAAACTTTCTGTAACTACTGCACAGTTTTTGTATGCCTTGGCAAGGTTTGTGTGTGTGTGTGTGTCTCATTTTGTGGCTTGAAATGTTGGCAAAGGCTATCACAGCAGCCAAGGAAGTTTGAATTTTATTTGTTAATTTTTCATATGTGGACCTTTGTCTCTTCACTGGGCAGACACAGGAGCCCTAGGAAGGACAATGTTCACAAAACATGGGGCGCTTCTTAGATATGGGGGATTCTGCCGATGGGGAGATCTATTCATCAAATACTCAAACTGTAGCCTTGTCTAAGCCCTGGAAATATTAACCCAACAGTGTATCAGCTCCTCTTCCTTTTCTTTATTTTTATTTTTTACTTTGAGACAGGATCTTGCTCTGTCACCTACGCTGGAGTGTAGTGGTGCAATCTCATCTCACGGCAGCCTCAACTTCCTGCTCTCAAGTGATTCTCCCTCCTCAGCCCCCCACCAAGCAGCTGGGACTACAGGCGCACGCCACCACACTCAGCTCATCTTTAAACTTTTTGTAGAGCTGTTGCCCAGGATGGTCTTGAACTCCTGGGCTGAAGTGATCCCCCTGCCTCAGCCTCCCAAAGTGTTGGGGTTACAGGTGTGAGCCACCGTGCCCAGCCTCGCAGCTCCTCCTTCTTATTTGCCCTCCAACTAAAAGAAAAAAATCTGACCGGGCCTGGTGCCTCAAGTCTGTCATTCCAGAGCTTTGGGAGGCCAAGGCAGGAATAGCACACTACTACAGCCGTAAGGAAACAAAACAAAATAGCAATGACCCTCTTCTCTAACCTGGCCAGAAAATGAGACGTTCTTAGTAATTACACATGGAGCACATTGATATACTTAGGTGTGGCATTCTGTGGGTTACTAATTTGCAGCAGTTAGAACGTGGAGTCCCTGGGTCGAGTGACACATGGCCAGCAGTGTGGGTGCTGGAGAGAGCAGAGGCAGAAGACAGAACAGACAGCAGGGGGCAAGGACAGTGGGCAGAGACATAGCCGACCCTGAAGCATCGCATGCCTCAGTTTCCTCCTGCATACAGGAAGGTTAGATAATTGCACAGGAATTTTCAGGTTCTAAAATGGATGGAGAACCTAAACACAGTAAAATATTACACAAAGACATTTAAAGACTAGGGAGGGTAGAAGCCAATCTTTCAATCATACATTTCATCGAAAACATTCTTGTGGCTCACCCCTATAGTCTCAGCATTTTAGGAGGCTGAGGTGGGAGGACAGCTTGAGGCCAGGAGTTCTAGACCAGTCTGAGCAACACAGTGAGACCCCATATCTACAAGAAATAAAAATAAAATAAGCCTGGCATGGTGGCACATGCCTGTAGTCCCAGCTACTTGGGGGGCTGAGGTAGGAGGATTGCTTGTGTACGAGGCTGCAATGAGCCATGATCGCACCACTGCACTCCAGCCTGGGTGACTCTATCGCTAAAAAAAAATTGTTTTTAATGAAAAAAATATGATTTACTATTTTTAACCCATCATAGTTTAAGAGTCTGGACACAGGACTAGCTCACTGTTTGGAAACTTAGTATATGCCTGACACCCCTAACACAACCCTTCCAGCAACCCTGAGAGGTGGGTCCTTTTTTTTTTTTTTTCTTTGAGACGGAGTCTCGCTCTGTCACCCAGGCTGGAATGCAGTGGTAAGATCTCCGCTCACTGCAAGCTCCGCCTCCCGGGTTCACACCGGTCTCCTGCCTCAGCCTCCTGAGTAGCTGGGACTACAGGTGCCCGCCAAGACGCCAGGCTAAATTTTTGTATTTTTAGTAGAGATGGGGCTTCACCCTGTTAGCCAGGATGATCTCGATCTCCTGACCTCGTGACCTGCGAGGTGGGTCCTTTTATCCTCATTTTAGGAATCAGAAATGGAAGGCTTAGGGAAGCCTAATGACTTGTCCACTAATAAGTGACAGAGCCTGGAACTCAAAGCTGAGTTCGATGGACTCTAGAGGCTCATGTTCTTTGCAGGGCACTGTCACTCAGAGTGAGGTGTGCTGTCCAAGTCATGGTAATGCCTGGCAGTCATCACCTGATAGAAGCAACAACAACAATGAACACACCTCTGCCCAGGCACGGTGGCTCACGCCTGTAATCCCAGCACTTTGGGAGGCTGAGGTGGGCGGATCACCTGAGGTCAGGAGTTCCAGACCAGTCTGGCCAACTTGGTGAAACCCCATCTCTACTAAAAATACAAAAATTAGCCGGGCGTGGTGGTGCACACCTGTAATCCCAGCTACTCGGGAGGCTGAGGCAAGAGAATCACTTGAACCCAGGAGGTGGAGGTCACAGTGAGCGGAGATGGCACCCCTGCACTCCAGCCTGGGTGACAGAGCAAGACTCTGTCTCAAAAACAGAAAACAAAAAAACAAAAACAAAACAAAAAATCACCTGTGGGTGTAGGAGATGGCACGGCTGTCTGCAACAGGCTGGGAATAGAGAAGGCTGCACTTCCACACTAACCTGGGATGTTTTCTTGTCTCCATTCCTCAGACCTTGGCTCCAGCCTCTAAAGCAAATTGCCTGGGTTGCTTTTGCAGTGGAAAAGCACCGGCACCGATTCCAGATGAAACTATGATTAGGAAGAAAGGGAAGAGTTTGTAAAATGGGACGAAGATGAAATTGAACAGAACCTGGGAAAAGGAGATTATGGGGACCCTCCCTCCAGCCTCCCAGCCCCAGCTGTGCAGTGATCCATCAGGGGCTGACCAGTGCAATTTATGCTTTCAGTCCACAGGAGCATCCAGGGAAAATGGAGGGGGTGGCAGGGAAGAAAAATGACCTTTTTGCTCTTCCCACGTTGCTCCGGCTTTCAGATCGCGCCTGCAATATCCTTGGCTTATTTGTGCCGCGTGGAATTGTTAGCAATCACAAGAGAAGGACAGGATCAGCGCGGGAGATTCCAGCCAAAGTTTGCGTCCGCTCACAACTCAAATGAGTCCTTTTGAAAAACCGGTTCCCACTTGAAAGCAAAAATCAAAACACAAGAAAAAAAATCCTCATTGTTTCAGGTATCTGCAGTCCACTGAGCACTTTAATCTTTTAGAAACCAAAGCTCCATAAGCTGCTGGAATACCTTCTACAGATTAACTGTGGCTTCCCTGTGTGCCTAGAATAGCACTCATTCCAGGATTCCCCATAATGTATAAAATATTAACGTGATAAACTGGAAATGAAATAACACCACATCTGGGGACCATCGATCATAGCCAAACAGTAGACCTGCAGGGAGATTTCTCGAGGATTGGAGGTGCAGTTTCAGAATCAACAGCAGAAAATCCAAACACTTGGTCTGGCCCCAATGGCCAAGGGAGCATGCAGGACACCTCTTTGTATCTCGCTGTGTAGTAGGCGTGGTCAGTGCCTCTGGATCCGGGATCTGGGGACCACCCCTCATCTTGGCTTGTTGAATCAACCCCTTGCTTCAAATGCACAGTGACTGGAGTTTGTTACTGTATTCCCCATCTGATTCCCTGCCCCGTCTCCATGCCCAGGCAGTGACCAGAGCTCCAAGTATTCAGATTCTCTAAAGGAAACACACGTTTGAGTTTGCAAGCAGGTGTTTTGCCTCCCTCTCATTGTTCTTCCCATTTAAGCTTTTCTGGAACTGCTCAATGAGCTTGCGGCTTGGGCGGCCCTTGAATTTGAGAGAGGAAGGAGGAGCAGCTATAGGGAGTGGGGAGGTCACAGAGGAGCACACCTCGTTGAGGGAACCCAGCCTGAGATTCAGACTCGGTAAGTCAGCACAGGAAACAGCAGGCTGGAGAGGAGCTGGGTGCCACGACACACAAAAGGAGGAAATACCTGGGGCCTGAGTGCACTCCCACGTAAAGCTTCAATCACGCTGTGTAGACAGCTGACTCTGCGATGAGCCGTGAGCCGGCTCATCCACAGGCCGTGCATGTCACACGGCTGCACAATCCATGATTGATTTTCCCTACCGAGTCCGAGGGAGAATTCAGTATAAAAATACCCTGTTCAACAAACAAGTCAAACGACCGGAAAGTGAGATGAACTGGAGGCCGAGGCACACCCAGTGGGTTGGGCAAGCCATTTGCAAGCTGAACGTGCATACACTCAGCCACTCTGCGGTTCTCTGCAGAGGCAGAAATTGGAATCCAAGATGTGGGGACTCTCCGCCCCATAAAACGGGTCATTTTGAAATCTTGGTCTTAATTTTTAATATGGTAAATATCACCACACATACAAGAAAAACTCTAGGATTGTCAATAATGTTTTATGAATTTAAAGGTGACACAAACCAAAATGTTTGAAAATCACTAAAAAACAACTCTTTTTCCTTGAAAAACAAAAGCAATTACAGTTTGTATTTCTCTGTCACTATTATTCCTAGTATAGTTGTAACCACTTATGTTAATCATCACTTTTCATCACAGTAAGTTCTATTTCATAAACGAAACTGGAAGCAGGGGTGGACTGTTGAGGGATGTCATACACGAGTGTTGTCTACTGGAAAATGGGTAATTTAAAAAAACATTTTCTGAGTAAAAACTTACATAACCTGAAATGTAAAACTGTTTTAATTCCTATTCTTACTTTACATGCTTGTATTCATAACTTAGATTGAATCTTTCTTTTTATTCCCCTGGAACTCTTATTTTTGTATTTTTCTATCAAAACACACCATAAAGTTTGTCTGGATTATCACAGTGCTCCAGTTATCCCAGTATCCAGAGCCTCCTAGCCTCTGAATGCCACTTCTTAAGTAGAAAGGAGCAAGTGACAGAAGCATGTTTCTAACTCTAAATTCTAAAGTAGTGGTCTCCAATTTTTTTGTTTTTCTTTTTGGAGACGGGATCTTGTGCTGTCACCCAAGGCTAAAGTGCAGTGGGATGATCATAACTCACTGCAGCCTTTAGCTCCTGGGCTCAAGTGATCCACCTACCTCAGCCTCCCAAGCAGCTGGAACTACGGGCCGTATCACCATGCCTGGCTAATGTTTCAATTTTTTTTTTTTTTTTTTTTTTTTTTGAGACGGAGTTTTGCTCTTGTTGCCCAAGCTGGAGTGCAAAGGTGTGATCTTGGCTCACTGTGACCTTTGCCTCCCAGGTTCAAGTAATTCTCCTGCCTCAGGCTCCCAAATAGCTGGGATTACAGGCATGCACCATCACGCCTGGCTAATTTTGTACTTTCAGTAGAGACAGGGTTTCTCCATGTTGGTCAGGGGCGTCACGAACTCCAGACCTTGGGTGATCCACCCGCCTTGGCCTCCCAAAGTGCTGGGATTACAGGCGTGAGCCACCACACCCGACCTAATGCTTTTTTTTTTTTTTTTTTTGTAAAGACAGGGGTCTTCCTATGTTGCTCAGATTGATCTCAAACTTCTGGCCTCAAACAATCCTCCTACTTTAGCCTTCCAATGTGCTGGGATTACAGGCCTGAGCCACCACACCAAAAATTTTTATTGCCTCATATGTCTACCTGTAAAAAAAAATAAAATAAAAATAATCAAGCCTAAGCTCCCCATTAAATTCATAATTATTTATTTAAAGAGAATGACCATGCACTATTGTATGAATATACTAGGTACATTATAAAACATCCAAAAAAATGGGGGGAGGGAATTTTAAAGGACGAGAGAAAACTAAGATTAATTGGAAGCTCTCAGGTTTTCCCTACATCATTTAATTGAATCAGAAATCCCATTTTTGAAAACCATTTGATCCAATGAAAAGGAAGGATGAGTTAATAAAAGCATCCTTTGTGTTTGATAGGAGAGGCTTTTTCCATTGTATTTCTTGCCAAACACACAAACAAGCCAAGAACACAGAACAGCTCCCCAAGAAGCTAGCTTCCCTATTTCTGTTCTAAGATGTATTTAAACCAGCCCTGCTGCTACCAGTTCACTTTCTGTGGCAGAGAAAGCTGCCAGGGTTTCCTGGCTTTGTCCCTCAGTGGCCTCTCTACCGGGTGGGGCTGGGGACAGACTCAGCAGAGCATTTACTGCGGTGGCTTTGCAGCAGCCGTTTCTAAGGAGATGGTGCCTGAGAACCATGCAGAACGCCATCCCTTCCTTTCCCCCCGATTTGTCTCTGCCTAATTGAACTCCCGCTGGCTGTGTTCCAGCACAGTTCTGTTTCACCTACTGATAAATGGTCGTTCACTTTCCAGTTTCAGAACTCAGCTAACCCCTTGAATGAACCACGGTTCATCTTCACGGTGTCCTCAGTGCAGAGCGCCGGGCATCAGACAATCGATGCGTATTCGCAGCAAATTGGCCGTTCAGCAGTGCCGTGCGGGAACCTTGGAGGCACAGATACGGAACGGCTTTTCTGACAATGTCATGGCCTTCCCCAGACTCACTGGGGAACCTTATTTGAAGTTTTAAGAAAAAGAACTTGGACTTTCTTACAGCTTCTTGCTAAAGTTCAGGAGTTCTAAATGATTACCCCAGTGAACCCATCGGATAACTATGTCTCCAACTAAATGAATAAGATGAAATTTGACACAAAATAAATACAGGCACCTATCTGTCCATGGGTCATGTGGGGAAAACCAGAAACATGTATTTAATGCATGTCTGTGAACTTATATACCTCCAGTCATCAAAGTAACCAAAGCTTATAGAACCAGCAATTCCACGGATGATCAAAGCCCATCCTGGGCTAGACACCTCTGAGAAAGTGAATTAGCATTAGGATTATTGTAGAAAGATAAGAATCTAAATAAGTCTAAAATGTGGAACGTGCTGCTTATATTTAATTTTGTTTTGTATTTTCCTTTCTTCTCTTCTAATTAGGTGATTTTAGAGAAATAAACACCCTTAGCCGTCAGCCAACATTTTACAAATGAAGGCCAGCAAGGGAAAGGAGCTCATTGAGGGCCCATGCTCATTAATGAGGAAGCAAAAACAACAGCACACAGGCTCGGCTCCCTGGGCCATGCTCCTTGATTACCAAGCGCTGTTCCAGTTCACACAGGACAAGACATCCTTTTTTCTTCTAGAACAACAGCTCGGCCCCACCTGAAAGAAAAAGTTCATTGACACTTTTCCAAAGTCTTCACAACTCTTAGCTTTTTTGCCGACTTCAGCAAAATAAGTCATTATCTGGCCAACTTTAAGAATGAGGTTTGCTAAATGTATCAGCATTCAGAGGTTATCAGAAGACTGCACACTTGTGTATCTCACAAATACTGTCAATAAATTCATAGTTTCATTTGCTCATTGATTCACACATTGCATTTCCTATGTGAAATGCTTCATAACAGGCTCAATACGAATATTCAAAAGGAACGTGATGTGGTCTGCCATGAATATAAGTCAGTGAGTAATAAACATTGCTAAATGTCCTATTCCGTAAAGTAGTAATAACCTACTCCCTCTATTTAGGAAAATCACATGGTCCTTGAACTTTTTTTTGGAGGACAGAGTCTCACTGTCTCATCCAGGCTGGAGCGCAGTGGCACAATCCCAGTTCACTGTAGCCTTAATCTCCTGGGTTCAAGTGATCCTCCCGTCTCAGCCTCTTGAGTAACTGGGACCACAGGTGCACACCATCACACCCAGCATTTTTGTTTGTTTGTTTCTTGTAGAGACAGGGTCTTACCATGTTGTCCAGGCTGGTTTCAAACTCCTGGGCTCAAGTGATCCACCCACCTCAGCCTCCCAAAGTGCTAAGATTATAGGCATGAGCATTGCACCTGGACAGTCCTTGATTTTTTAAAAGTTCAAATAATAATACAGTTTAAAATGAAAAGCAAACCCCTTTTATCTCAGAGTCCTAGTTCCACTCCAGCGGTTCCTGGTGTACCTTCCAGATACTTTCCCTGCAGACACACAACATAGATCTGCTTTTCAATACAAACGGGGACATAGAAATCCTATTATTCTATGTCTTGATTTCTATGCCTGGTGATAACACCTCGACAATCTCTCTGTATCAGCACACACAGCTCTATTCGTTTCCTTCCAGTTCTGGAGTACTCCACTGAAATGATGTGCTATACATTTTGAACCAGCCTCGATTATGGATATTCAAGTTATTTTCAGTTACTGTTCTTGCCGTGGCAAACAGTGCGGCAATGGCTTCGCTTTTACATACATCTTTATGCACATTTTCAGCATATTTGCAGAATAAATTCCTAAAACTGAAATTGCTGGATCAAAGGGTGTATTCATTTTCTAATTTCGTTAGATATCACCAAATAACACTCTATCTTAACACGAAACAAACGCTTGCAAAGATGCTGTGCTAATTTACACTCTCATCTACCAAGCACGTGAATGTTGGTTCCTCATGCCCTTGCTAGCACCTAACTTTGTCAAGGTGATTGGTAAAAAACCATGTCTCAGTTCCATTTGTAGTTCTTAATTGTCAGCATGTTTGAGCATCTTTTCATCTTGGAACTCTGTATATAATGATTTTTATGTTACCTACCTGCCTTTGTCCATTCGTTTTTTATTATTTATAAAAATCTCTTAATAGGTTTTATAAGATAATCTTTATGTTTTGCATCACAAATTTTTTTCTCAGTTTGTCATATGGCTTTAATATATTTTACCATATTCAAGTTTAATATATATGTATATTTTATTCATTTATTTATTTATTTTTGAAATAGGGTCTCACTCTGTCACTGAGGCTACAGTACAGTGGCACAATCTCGGCTCACTGCAACCTCCACCTTCTGGGTTCAAGCAATTCTCCTGCCTCAGCTTCCAGAGTAACTGGGACTACAGGTGTATGTCACCATGCCCCGCTAATTTTTGTATTTTTACCATGTTGGCCAGGCTGGTCTCAAACTCTTGACCTCAAGTGATCCACCCGCTTTGGCCTCCCAAAGTGCTGGGATTACAGGTATGAGTCACCATGCCTGGCCAAGTTTAAGATAAATATATATATAACACATTTTTATACAGAGAGAGAGGGAGAAAAAGATAGAGGTTGATTAATTTTTTATAGCTTCTGAGGTTTGCGTATTGCTCTGAAATGACTTTTTTTGTTCTAAGATTTTTTTTTTAATCTCCCATATTTTCTTCTAGTGATTTTATGTGGGTTTTTTTTTTTTTAAGTTTAAATGTTTGGTTCAGACTTTCCCTTCATAAGAGCATGAAAGCATTTTGTTCCCATGGTAACGTCAAGAAAAATTCAGAGAAAACAAAAATCATACTTTCCCATGGGGCTAACAAAGATCAGGAGTCAAAAGAAGACTTAATGAACTGAATTTTGGAAAAATGAGTTCTTCATTGGCAAAGAGAAAGCCAGGACAGCTTCCATTTCGAACAAGAGTTTCTGACCTAGGCATGGCAAGTTTGGCCTAGACAGAGATTTGCAAGGAGGAGAAAAAATCAGCTGAGCTATACATGATAGTGCATCCTGGATGCGTGGATTGCAATACAGGAGTATCCCAATTGCAAAAACAAATTAGGCCAATCACTTTCACATCACCACAGCCACCTCAAACTGACAAAAAAGTATCCATGAAGAAAGGGCAAAGATGCAGGGCAAAACTACAAAGACCCATGTACTCCCACAATGCTTGGATTCCAAGAATATTCAAAGGGAATGTGATGTGGTCTGCCATGAATACAAATCAGTGAGTAATAAACATTGCTAAATGTCCTGTTCCATAACATAGTAATAACCTACTCTTTTTATTTATGAAAATCACATGGTCCTTGACCTTTTTTTTTTTTTTTTTTTTGGAGGACAGGGTCTCATTCTCTTGCCCAGGCTGGAGTGCAGTGGCACAATCACAGCTCACTGTAGCCTCAACCTCCTGGGCTCAAGTGATCCTCCCACCTCAGCCTCTCATGTAACTGGGAATCCAAAGTAAGTTAAAAATAGCTAAAATGGAATCTCATCTACTCAAATATTGATAATATCTAAAAAATAGCCGTAGTATGAGAATGAGGGTTGGTCTAAGCATAGGAAATCTCAATTTAATTAAAAATTCAGCCAAGTTGACTCTAAAAGGAATCTGAATAATTAGTCCTTCTCCTTGTTAGACAGAAGGAAAGAGCTTGTGTTCTCTGGGGGAAAAACATCAAAACATTATTTACTTCAATCTTCATTGTATTTTTATATGCGTATCTTAGATACAATAAAAAAATTATGAGGCATGCAGAGATACAAGACATACTCAACAATAACCAAAAGAACACATAGTCAATAGAAGCAGGTCCATAGTTAAACCCAGTTATTGGAACTAGCAGCAAGAATATTTAAGCAATTATCATACACATTTTAAACAAATTTATAGGAAAATGTGGATCTAATGGGTAAGAGATAGAGGTATGTCAGAAGAGAAAAGGGAACTCTAAAAAAAGACAAAATGGAAATTCTAGGATGATAAAATGCAATGTCTGTGATAAAACATTCACTGGATGACATTAACAGCAGTTTGAATTTTCAAAAGAAAGCATTAGCAAACCTAAACACAGGTCAATAGAAATTATCCAATTCAGTCCGAGTTTGAAAAAAGAGTAAAACAATCAAACAATGTGGTGTCAATAATGAGACTGACGACTGACTTTCCATCAGAAATGATGCAAGTCAGAAGACAATGAAATGATAACTTTAAAGTGCTGAGAGAAAAAAACCACTATCAACTTAGAATTCTATATACAGTAGTCTCCCTTTATCCATGGTTTTGCTTTCCCAGGTGTCAGTTACCAACAGTCACTGCAGTCTGAAAATATAAAATGGAAAATTCTAGAAATAAACAATTCATAGATTTTAAATTATGTGCTGTTCTGAGTAGTAGGATGAAATCCCACACTGTACTGCTGCTTCCCTCCTGGGATGTGAGTCATCCTTTTGTCTAGCATATTCACAGTCTATGATACCTGCCTGTTAGTCACAAAGTAGCTCTATTGGTTATTGGTTTAAAAAAAAAAAAAAACAGAATGTACGTAGGGTTCAGTATCTGTGGTTTCAGGCATCCACTGAGGGTCTTGGAATGTATCCACCACAGACAAGGGGGAACTAGTGTATAGTGAAACCATCTTTCAGAGGCAGCAGATGGGCAAACCAGATATAAAAGAAACAAAGTCACAGTGTGGCAGTCACACATAGGGAGTGACAGATGTCCAATTCCGAGGGCACAAAAAGATGTCTGTCCCCAGAGTTCCTGATGGATCGTTAATGCTGGTGCTGTGTCCTGACTGATAAGAAGCCATTGTTCTTTCTTCTCTTGAGTAGTGGCTGCTTAGATGCTGATATACTTTCTTGATTCCTCTATTTTCTGTTCTTTTTCTTTTAAATGACAAGTCGTCACCCGAAATAAGATAGTCTCTATGCCTTGCAACCAGAAAGAGCCAACAATATAATTCCTTTTGACGGGATGGCTTCTCACATAAGATTTTGGGACATTTCACCAACAATTTAATATTAAAAAGAGAGAAGAAGAAAGTTTAACAGAGGAAAAGAGCACTGGATGGCTTCCCAGGGTCCCAGACCTCTAGGCAACTGTTTCCTTACTGCACATGAGGACTAGCTGTCTTTCAATTCAAATTATGTAAATTTTCACAAATTCTCTCCAGTGATAATGCAAAGACAGAATGAAATATCACCCACTTATTGATAAAAATTCAAGGAGAACAGATTGTTGGCTTTGATGAGATAGTCCAAATTTTTAATGTGGAATGTAGACAGGTGTCCTGGGTGAAAGTCAACATAGAGGAATTGAGAAAAGGACAGTAAAGGGCTTTTCACTGTTTTCTGCATTTTAAGCCAAGGTAAGTTTATGAGAATCTTTTCTAAACTGCCATAATTATAATAACCTGTCCCCTGGTAGTCATCATTTAGCAGTGTGTTTTTTCTATAGCTTGCGTTCAACAAATAGTAGTGTATCTATTACCAGGAATACTTACTATAGGAAACACTGCCCACCAGCTACTCTGCAGGGGTGGGGTGTCATCAGTTATTTTCAAGGCAATGCTTTATTTTTTTTTGAGACAGAGTTTCACTCTGTCACCCAGGCTGGAGTGCAGTGGCGCAATCTCGGCTCACTGCAACCTCCACTTTCCAGGTTCAAGTGATTCTTCTGCCTCAGCCTCCTGAGTAGCTGGGATAACAGGCATCTACCACCACACCTGGCTAATTTTTGTAGTTTTAGTGGAGATGGTGTTTCACCATGTTGGCCAGGCTGGTCTTGAACTCCTGAACTCAGGTGATGCACTCACCTCAGCCTCCCAAAGTGCTGAGATTATAGGTGTGAGTCACCATGCCTGGCCTCAGGGCAATGCTTTTTAAAATGTTGTTTAGACTCTACGCTCTGCCAAGAGCTGGTCTAAAGATGGGCACCCATCCTTTGGCTTTTAAATCTTCCTTTCACATACACAACACTTAAGTCCAAGGTTACGGTAGCTCTGCTTCTCTGGGTCTCTCTTGGCCCTTTCTCCTCTCTGCACCAGCTTTATCCTAAGGCTGGCGCCTCTCAAGGTTGCAAGATAGATAAGGCACTTCCAGGTATTATGTTTAGACACTGCGATGTTCAGAAGAAGAGCTTTTGTCACCTGCCCATTCCTAAGCCAATCACCATCAAGAAGAATTGGATTATTCAGACAAACTAGAATCTACCACCTGGAGCTAGGGATAGGCGAGCCTCTCCTAAGAGGCTTGGTTGTATAGAGGAGAATATATTTCTCAATAAACTCTGGGTTCTGTTAGGAAGGAGGAAGAGTTAATGGATGTTAGGCAATTTAGGGTATCCAGCCCAAGTTAAATTTTCCAGTGGTTTTATCATTGCTTTTTAACAAATCACAGTTTGTTTAGTTTCATTATCATTCATTTTATTTATTGTGGATTGTTTTGCTAAGCCTACCATATGTAGTGAAGCATATCTTCACCAACAATACTTTGAACTGTAATTTCTAGTAACTAAACTTAAAGACTGTGAACACTGGGAACCAAGAATAGATACCTGCATCTCCTTATCAAAGCAGATAAAGTCGCCATCCTCACCACCATCGCCAATACCCCTAAGCTTGTGTCCATCCACAATGATCCTTGTTGTTGGTAGAGTTTTTGCTTAAAAGGAGAAGAAGAACGCCTGTAATCCCGGCACTTTGGGAGACCGAGGTGGGCGGATCACCTGAGGTCAGGAGTTAAAGACCAGCCTCACCAACATGGAGAAACCCTGTCTCTATTAAAAATACAAACAATTAGCCAGGTGTGGTGGCACATGCCTGTAATCCCAGCTACTCGGGAGGCTGAGGCAGGAGAATCGCTTGAACCCTGGAGGTGGAGGTTGCAGTGAGCCGAGATCGCGCCATTGAACTCCAGCCTGGGCAACAAAAGCGAAAAAGTGAAATTCCATCAAAAAAAAAGAGAAGAAGAAAAAGCAACTTATCTGTGCTTATGGGATATGATACTCTGTCCAAGAAGGCTGAGCTCAGAAAGGATCGAGAATCTCTGCTTTGGATGGGAATTCCTGTTAGCATTTTCCATTCTTCTTTGCCATAATGAAGAAAGATAGAGTCTTCTTAGCGTCATGTGTGCTTACCTCAGTCTTAGGGTGGCAGAGACCCAGCTTCTCCTCATTCGTCTCTGCTGTCTAAATTGAAAGAAATAAGATCACTTTACTCAGTTGACCTTCTCCTATTTCTTGTATAAAGTAGAAAGATCAAGACTTGGGAATTAAAAATACAATGTCTCTGGCTGGAGTAATTGCAAGCTAATTACTGCTATCATTATGCATTAAATTAAAATATCAGCACTTCAACTGTACATGCCTCAAAGTTCAGGCCCTCATTACATCTTACTTGATCACTTCAATTGCTTCTAACTTGATCTCCCTGACTTCTCCAATCCATCTTGCACAACATTCCCAAGGGATCTTTCAAAAACACAAATCTGATAGTGTCACTTTCTTGCCTATATTTTTTGTTTGTTTGTTTTTAATGAGACCGTCTCACTCTGTTGCTCAGGCCATAGAATCGCTTGAACTCAATCTCTGCCATTTGGGTTGAAGCGATTCTCCTGCCTCAGCCTCCCAAGTAGCTGGGATTACAGGCACCTGCCACCATACCTGGCTAATTTTTGTATTTTTAGTAAAGATGGGGTTTCACCATATTGGCCAGGCTGGTCTTGATCTCCTGACCTCAAGTGATCCATCTGCCTTGGCCTCCCAAAGTGCTGGGATTACAGGTGTGAGCCACTGCACCAGCCACTTGACTATAATTCTTAAAAGCCTTTCTACAAACTAATTGGGTGCATGCACCCAGCTTATTTTCTGGCCTCTGCCTGTCTCTCCAACCTCACCTCTCACCCCAGACCCCAGCAAAATTCTGCTGGGCACTGCAGTCTTGCGACTCCTTTCTTGCAGTGTCCAGAACATGTGTGCTTCCTGGCTTCCAGCCTTTGTACACCTCACTCCCTCTACCTAGAACGTCCTTTCTCCCTTATTCTTCTGTTAAATCCCCATTCGTGCTTCAAAATTCCCTCGGAACACCCCATTGTCTTTAAAAATCTGCCTTTACTCTGCCAGGAAGTTAGTTGCCTATCTTTGATGCCTTATTAGTAGTGTTTAAGATGGTGGGTTTCTAAGCCAAACTGTCCAGGTTCAAAGTCAGGTTCCACCACTTACTGGCTATGTGACCTTGTCAAGAACTGTGCAGGGATTGAGATTTTATGTCACATACAAGCTATCTAGTTCACTGTTGCTGTTTCACAGGGGCTGGCAGAAGACATGGAACTCCTGGGTCAGAGACAAAGGACTTTGTGAATCATGACCAAAGCAGTAGACAGAGCTACACGGTTGCTTGTTCCCTGTGCCCCCAAGTCTTACGGTGGTGATGCCGATGGCTCCTTGTGGATGCCTGTGCACAAGGCCGGTCACCTTACAGGAAAGGAATCCGGAGCCTGAGCTTGGGAAATCACCGCTTTTATAATAAGTGGAATACAAAGCCTTCCCTGTGGAGAAAGGGGAAGACTCATACACTGTTGGAGGGAATGCAAATTAGTACAACCTCTGTGGAAAACAGTGTGGAGATTTCTCAAAGAACTAAAAACAGAACTATCATTCAACCTAGCAATCTCACCGCTGGGTATCTACCCAAAGGAAAAGAAATTGTTACATCAAAAAGACGCTTCCTCTCATATGCATATCACAGCACTATTCACAACAGCAAAGATGTGGAATCAACTTAAGTCCATGGATGAATGAATGAATGAATTATAAATGCCCATCAATAATTGACTGGATAAAGAAAATGTGGTATAATTCACACGATGGAATACTACGCAGCCATAAAGAATAATGAGATCATGTCCTTTGCAGGGACATGGCTGTAGCTGGAGGCCATTATCCTTAGCAAACTAATGCAGGAACAGAAAATTGAATACTGCATGTTCTTACTTATTTATAAGCAGGAGCTAAGAGATGAGAACACATAGACACAAATTGGGTAGCAACAGACACTGGGGCCTATTGGAGGGTGGAAGACTGGAGGAGGGAGAGGATCAGGAAAAATAACTAACAGGTACTAGACTTAATGAAATAATCTGTACAAAAAACTCCCATAACAAAAGTTTACCTATGTAACAAACCTGCACATGTACCCCTGAATTAAAAGTTAAAAAAAAAAAATTTTTAAAAAGGAAAATGTGGTACATATACACCATGGAATATTATTCAGCCATAAAAAAGAACAAGATCATGTCTTTCAAAGCAATATGGATGGAGCTGAAGGCCATTGTCCTAAGTGAAATAACTCAGAATCAGAAAATCAAATATTAAATGTTATCACTTATAAGTGGGAGCTAAACAAAGGGTACACATGAGTACACAGAGGTAAATAATAGATATTGAGGACCCCAAAAGAGAGGAGGGCAGGAGGGGGGATGAGGGCTGAAGAAATACCTATTGGATAAAATGTTCACTATTTGGGTGATGGGTACTCTAGAAACTCAAACCTTGCATTACATAATATATCCATGTAACAAACCAGCACATGTACCCCTGAATCTATAAAAATAAAATTTCTTTAAAGTGAAAAAAAGCCTTCTCTTTGTCCAGGGAAAAATGCTACCTCGTCCTTCAAGGCTGCTTGCTGCCACCCCAAGACACGGCCCGGATAATGGGCCATCAGGCAGGCACACCCGCAGGACGAGGAAGACACACTCAGGGCCATGGTGGATTGCCTCTCCTGGGAGCCCTGGACCTACTATTGAACCTCTTGCTACCTCAGTTTCGTTGTGTCTGAAGTTGGGATAATCACAGTACCTGCATCATAGAGGCTTTGTAAGGGTTGAAAGGATTAACCCAGAATAAGTGATAAATGCCAGCTATGACTATCAGTCCTCCACTTTGCCCTTCCCTACCTTCCACATATTTTATTTGTAGCTTTTATTCTATTTAACGGTAAATAAATAATAGAGATGAGGTCTCACTATGTTGCCCAGGCTGGCCTCAACTCCTGGGCTCAGGCGATCTTCCCCCCAGCTTCCCAAAATGCAGGGTGCAGGGGTAACAGGGGTGTGAGACACCACACCCAGCCCTAAGTGTTCATCTACAGATCTTTTTTTTTTCCCCCACTGCCTAACAGCTCCTTGAAGCATATTCATCCTTGCATCTCAGACGCCAGTACAGGGTAGATAATTATTATATTTGTTGATTAAAAGAGTAAACAAAAAGTCTCCTGTATACCAACCAGTGTGATCTGACTAGAGTCTCTGTATACTTTTGATAAAATTTCATGACTCCAAACTTCTCAATGCTTTGGTGAAAAAAAAAAATCATCCTTCTCTTTTAGGTAGTGCTCTTTTCAACGCAATAACATGAAATGGCAATTTATTAATATAGGAAGGTTAAGTAGTTCCTCCAGGAAAACTACCTGGTCTCACCTGTTTCCATTTCTATGCAATGGGAACGATAATAGTGCCTACCCTGTAGTGCAGTTGGGAGAAATAATGAGTTAATGTACGTAAAATGTTTAGAAGAGCACTTAGCACGTGCTACATCTATCTCAGCTTTTTATTCCTCATTGGATCTCATGACCTCTTGTTTAGTTATGGGAAATCATTGCATATTTCAGTCATTTGCGATGCCTGAAAGATAGAAACTTAGTTTCCACTATTATTGCTTTAATTCAGAAAAGAGTTTCAATGGAGATAGGAGTCCAATGGGTCATTGTTTTATCAACAGTTACTCAGAACAATCCAGGTGAACACATGGCAGCCCTTCTTGTGGGCTGGCTGGACCTAATAGGCTTCCTCTGACCAGATAGAAGCAGCCAGGAGAGGTGACCCAATGTCTAACACAAATTCTGATCTGTGACCAGTAAATCAGTAAGTCTCAGAAAAATGAATATGTAAAGGAAGAATAAAAAGTCACCAAAACCATTTAACATTGCCATTGTTTCACGTACCTGACAGGAAACCATCATCCAGTCTTTTTTTCTGAAATAAATAAGGCTGTGGATGGATAGCAGTTTCTATAATAATCTCCAATTCTTTCAGCTGAGTTTCCTGAAATCATGGTCCTTCACTCTACTTCTTTGACTGTGCAAACCTTGCTGAAACAAGACTTCCCTGTTCTTTGGCCCCGTGCACTGTTTTGTTAGCTAGAAAATGCAGCCTTCTAATAGGTATGTGCTTTACTGGTCTCCGGTGTATACTAAACAGCCAAAAGCCCCTCTCGCCCTAGAAACAGTAGAACTCAGAAACGCTTATGGCCTGCGGGTGAGACAAGATTGACTACAGGGCTGTGATTTCTTTGGATTTCACAACAAGACCTGTGTTGTTTCTTCTACCCCAGTCTACCTAGAACGGGATTTCACCCACAGCTGCTGCCAGCACCCACTCACCCCTGACGACACACACCTGCCTGGCCAGCCAGAGATCCACAGAGCTAATGCACTGCTTTTCTGAGGTGGGAGAAAGATAATGCAAAGATTGATAGACGGAAGGAGTAGTTCAACAAGACAACAGAATGCTCAGAAGTCACATCCTGGTCCCATTTCTAACCGCACCTGGCCTTGTCATATGCGTGCAGCTTCCTATGCAGGCATGCGTGTTGTGTATGTATATATTCATGTAAAAATATATATTCTTTTAAAAATATTTAACAATCATGGGCTATAACAAAAGACACTTTATTATTTTTCAGCTCAAGAGGCTATCACCTCCTGATTCACATACTCGGTTGAGAGCGGGTCCAGAATTCGGTCTTGGTTGTTCTGATTCTCAGCTGGAAGCACGTGCTGCTGTGTACCATCGTGTCCCTTCTGTGTGCCTCAATATGAACCATTTGCACCTGAAATCGGCTACATAAAAAACTCAAACTCTCTTTTTATTTTTATTTATTTACTTTTTTTTTTTTTGAGATGGAGCCTCGCTCTGTTGCCGAGGTTGGAGTGCAGTGGTGCGATCTCAGCTCACAGCAACCTCTGCCTCTGAGTTTAAGCGATTCTCCTGCCTCAGCATCCCGAGTAGCTGAGACTACAGGCACCCACCACCATGCCCGGATCATTTTTTGTATTTTTAGTAGGGAGGGGGTTTCACCGTGTTAGCCAAGATAGTCTCGATCTCCTGACCTCGTGATCTGCCCACCTCAGCCTCCCAAAGTGCTGGGATTACAGGCGTGAGCCACTGCGCCCAGCCTCAAACTCGTTTTCTAAACAATATAGTATCCAGTAAGTACCAGATGTTTCCAGAGCTTCCATGCATTCAGATAAGGAAACAGGGAGCCCCTCAGAGTACTGCTACAGGCTCCCCAACTTCCTTCTCCTCTCCCTGAGCATGTGGGAAGGCCAGACTTCCTGTGCAGTTAGTTGCAGACTCATGAATGAGCTTCGGAAAATGGAATATGTGTCTAAGTGGCATCCTCACTACCAGGCTAGACCACACAACATCCCACGCTGTGTCCCCATCCTTTAAATGACTTAAACCCAAGTCCTTCCACAGCCTCTTTTCCCTGTCTGTCTAAGAAGCAGAGGGCCCTGAGATAGGAGAACATAGACAAAATTTAAGGAAGAGCTGTCTTGCAAAATTGCGTGACCTGCAAAACAGTTTATAAAAGCAAAAATGAAAATGTTATGATGTTAAGCCACCACAACTTTAGGGGTTTGTTTTGTTTTGAGACAGTCTCGCTCTGTTGCACAGGCTGCAGGGCAGTGGCACGACCTCAGCTCACTGCAACCTCTGTCTCCCAGATTCAAGTGATTCTTCTGCCTCAGCCTACTGAGAAGCTGGGATTACAGGCGCTCACGACCACACCAGGCTAATTTTTGTATTTTTAGTAGGGATGGGGTTTCACCATGTTGGCCAACTGGACTCAAACTCCTGACCTCCAGTGATCGGCTCACCTCGGCCTCCCAAAGGGCTGGCGTTACAGGTGTGAGCCACTGCACCTGGCCTTTAGACGTATTTGTTACAGCAGCGTCTCTAACTCGTGTCCCCTTAGTTCACCTAACAGGTCTCCTGCAGCTTCAGTCTGTGGCTGAAGGCCCTTCTCAAGGACTGGGTCTCTCCCTGTGGTAGGGTTCTCCATTTAACATGGTCATGGTTCACGGTTTCACATATCTGATGGGCAATCATCACTCCGTGTTTTTTTTTTTTTTTCTGAAATAAATGAGGCTTTGGATAGATGCCTATTTCTATTATGATGTCAAATTCTTATATACCATAGGTGTGTCTCTGTCCATAGCAGATTGCTTATCCTGCACATGGGACATGCAGGAAATGCTAAGGAATTAATAGGAGCAGCCGCCAACCAACAAGGGATGGAGGTTGGTGGATATATAATGTCTCAGCTTCCCTGCTGCGGGGAGACAATTGTCAGATACTCTCTGCATATTTGCTCTGCAGCAGGACTGCGCCCAGTGGCTCAGAGTGGAAACCCTCTCTTCCTTGCTTTCCTTCCCACCTTCCTTCCCACTCCTTCACTGTACTTGTCTGGATCACTTCCCAAATAAATGACTTAAACCCCAACCCTTGCACAGTGCCCTGCTTTTCAAGAGGCCAACCCCGCAGAAGGGAGTCAGCATTCATTTTGCTCATATGGAAAGAACACAGTTGAATGAATCATGTGGGCAGCCTAAAATTTTTAAGCTTGTAAGTTCCAGTTCTGTTCATGGTTCTAGTGCATGAACCAGCAAATCAGTGTCACCTTACTTATCTAATATTTGAGGGAACTGGCAAGGAATAAGTAATAATCCCAAAATTATTTGCAATTGCTAAATACCATTTTTTAATTAATAAGCAAAAAATACAGTCTTTAAAGAGTGTTTTCTGGTTAGAAGCAAAGCCCGTTCAGCATATTAAACTTGGAAAACAGAGACAAACCCAAAGAGAAAAATAAAATGTCCCCATTATCCCATGGCAGTTTTAAAAATTTAAGTGTACAGTCTTTTGGTGCTTTTTTTTCCCTCCGTGTATATATAGTTTAGCAAAATGAGATCACGTTGTATAAATAGTATTGTAACTTGATTTGCATTTACCAAAAAACAGATGTGTAGCTTTCAGTGGTACTCCGGATATATTTTAGAAAGTTCTCTAATCCATCAGTCTGCAGGATAAAAACTGATGTACCATATCCATGTTGTACTTCATTCCATCCCAGGACCACTTGCTAGACTCACATAAAAATATGTAAAGGTCAAAATGAATTTATAATTATTTAGCAAACTCAATGAGATCAGGGATTTTCCTTTTTCTGCTTTGTTATAGCCAGAGTTTAGAACAACGTTTCACACAACATGCATTCAATAAATATTTATCGAATAAATACATGAAACAACAAAGCGGCTAACACCATTTTAGTGACCGGTTTAGGTCCACTTGTAGTCAAAATGAAGCCAAAGTCAGTGTCCAGTAACAAGCACTTTTACGAGCACTGGTTTTCTGGGATGGTTGCTTATTACATTTTGTCTACTTTATTCCCTTAGTCATGGGTCAGACTTCCCTTCTACCAACAGCAATCAAACCCTGTCATTCCATAGCAACCTAACACCCCAAAACCAGGGTGGGGTTTCCCAAGGGCAAGGCACAGCTCGTTCCTATTGCTGGAACTCTCCCTTCTCTACAAAAATATCATGTCCTCGTAAGTCATTCACACCAAGTTCCACTTGTCAAGATAATTGGGGGCATTTTACAATGCTGTAACCTAGATGTTATCGTGGAGACTCGCCCTGTTTCCAATTTGCAATCTTCAGGAAGGTGGCCATGCGCCTGCCATTCAGCAGGGCCATGGACCCACTGTCAAAGGACTCATGGCTCACAGTGTCACTGACCCTCACCATCCTAAGATCATCCGAGGCGCTGAACACAGAGCCTCAGGCAGCCCCTCAGTTCTCTCCTGCAAGTCCAGACAAGGTCTTGTTGGTTTATTTCACTTAGATTCCTGCCTCTCGGGGGCTTTGAGAACGTGGAGTGGTATTGACATAACCTTAGGGATCTATCTCTGTGACCAGCTAAATGCAATTGTCACCATTTTGATTATTCGGTGACATCAGATGTCACCTGGCTGAGCTGGCTCCCCATTGAAAATGTGACTCTGGTTTTTTGTCCTTGCGATAGTTTGCTGAGAAAGATGGTTTCCAGCTTCATCCATGTGGGAATTGAACAATGAGAACACTTGGACACAGGAAGGGGAACATCACACACCGGGGCCTGTTGTGGGATGGGGGGATGGGGGAGGGATAGCATCAGGAGAGATACCTAATGTAAATGACAAGTTAATGGGTGCAGCGCACCAACATGGCACATGTATACATATGTAACAAACCTGCACGTTGTGCACATGTACCCTAGAACTTAAAGTATAATAATAAAATATATATTATATATATGAAAAGAAAAAAGAAAATGTGACTCTGATACGACGAGAATGCTTTCATTGAATTTTAACTTCAAGGACAAGTGGGAAAACTTAGCTTTGGTGAACCGGCTGCAAGTGCAGTATTTCCACGAGTGTGGCGCATTTCAAACCTTGAACACCCCTCCAGGCTGGGGGGGCATAGACGATAGTTGTGCCCAGCCAGCCCTTCCTCTACTACAATACGTCCTCTCACTTTTAGGTAGTTTCTTTCATTTTGTTTGGGAAAAATTATCTTTATGGCATGAGCTGAATGGTAGTACCATGGGGAAGGGCAAAGAGAGCTCATTAGCCACTTTGTCAACAATAAAATCCCGTTCCAGCCACTTCTGTAGCTCTAAGGAACCATCACAGCACCTTGAATGTAGTGGAGACTCATTCACAGTGAATTAAATTGAAGAGAATAAGCCATCGATTGCTGTATCGTCATAGGTGCCTTTTTATTGTTTTTGGAATAAAGGTAGCCCAGTACTACAGCCCTGAAGAAACAAACAGCAAAATAAGTAATTACTGTCTTACCTAAGCCAGTCAGAAAATAACATATTCTGGCTAAGTGCGGTGCCTCATGCCCATAAACCCGGCACTTTAGGAGGCAGAGACGAGAGGCTCACTTGAGCCCAGCAGTTCAAGAACAGGATGGGCAACATGGCGAGACTCCGTCTCTACGACAAAGTAAAAAATATTAGCCAAGTGTGGCGGTGCACACCTGTAGTCCCAGCTACTTGGGAGGCCAAGGTGGGAGAATCACTTGAGCCCAAGAGCTCGAGGTTACAGTGAGTTATGATCGCGCCATTGCACTCCAGCCTGGGTGACAGAGGGAGACCCAGTCTCAAAAAGGAAAGAAGAAAGGGAGGGAGGGAGGAAGGGAAGGAGGGAAGAAGGAAGAAGGAAGAAGGAAGGAAGGAAGGAAGGAAGGAAGGAAGGAAGGAAGGAAGGAAGACAGGAAGGAAGGAAGGAAGGGAGGGAGGGAGGGAGGGAGGGAGGGAGGAAGGGAAGGAGGGAAGAAGGAAGAAGGAAGAAGGAAGGACGGAAGGAAGGAAGGAAGAAAGGAAGGAAGGGAGGGAGGGAGGGAGGGAGGAAGGAAGGAAGGAAAAAATGAGACTTTCTTAATAATTACACGTAGAACACATTGATAACATTGATGTAGTTAGATGAGGCATTCCATGTGGATTACTAATTCACAATAATTAGAACACAGAGTCCCAGGTTGACTGACACATCGCCAGCAGTGTGGGTGCTGGGGAGAGCAGAGGCACAACAGACAGCAGACGGGCTAGGCCGGTGGGCACAGACACAGCCGACCCTGAAGCGTCCCGTGCCTCAGTTTCCTCCTGCATACAGGAAGCTTAGATAATTGCGGAGGAATTGTCAGGTTCTAAAATGTTTTGAGGAACCTAAACACAGTAAAATACTACACAGAGACATTTAAAGACTAGGAAGGATAAGGAGAAGCCACTTTAATAATACATTTCACCAGCCGGTCTTGGTGGCTCACGCCTGTAATCCCAGCACTTTGGGAGACCGAGGACGGCGGATCACGAGTTCAAGAGATTGAGAGCATCCTGGCCAACATGGTGAAACCCCGTGTCTACTAAAAATACAAAAATTAGCTGGGCGTGGTGGTGCACGCCTGTAGTCCCAGCTACTCAGGAGGCTGAGGCAGGAGAATTGCTTGAATCTGAGAGGCGGAGGTTGCAATGAGCCAAGATCGCGCCACTGCACTCCAGCCTCAGCGACAGAGCAAGACTCTGTCTCATAAAATAAATAAATTTCATCAAAAATTATTCCATTGAGGCCGGGCGCGGTGGCTCACGCTTGTAATCCCAGCACTTTGGGAGGCCGAGGCGGGCAGATCACGAGGTCAGGAGATCGAGACCACGGTGAAACCCTGTCTCTACTAAAAATACAAAAAATTAGCCGGGCGCGGTGGTGGGCGCTTATAATCCCAGCTACTCAGAGAGGCTGAGGCAGGAGAATCGCTTGAACCCAGGAGGCGGAGGTTGCAGTGAGCCTAGGTGGCATCACTGCACCACTGCACTCCAGCTTGGGCGACAGAGCAAGGCTCGGTCTCAAAAAAATAAAATAAAATAAAATAAATAAATAAATAAATAAAGCAGAGATTAGTACGTTTACCAGAAACCATATGGCCCACAAAGTTTAAAATAGTTCCTATCTGGCCCTATGCAGAAAAATTTTGCTGACCTCTGATCTAGGGAAATGGCCGGTAGACAATACCCTTCCCTTGTTAGAACGGCTCATTAGAGGCCGAGTGTGGTGGCTCAGGCCTGTCATCCCAGCACTTTGGGAGGCCGAGGCGGGCGGATCACGAGGTCAGGAGATTGAGACCATCCTGGCTAACACGGTGAAACCCCTCTCTACTAAAAATACAAAAACAAAATTAGCTGGGCATGATGGTGGGCGCCTGTAGTCCCAGCTACTCGGGAGGCTGAGGCAGGAGAATGGCGTGAACCCGGGAGGCGGAGCTTGCAGTGAGCCGAGATCGCGCCACTGCACTCCAGCCTGGGTGACAGAGCAAGACTCCATCTCAAAAAAAAAAAAATTATTCCATTGACATAATTTAGGATAAGTAGCTGACATAGATAAAATGCCAGAATGCCAGAAAACAGCAGACAATTTCCAGTGTCCTACCAAGTAGAATAACATTTTTTTTTTTTTTTTTTTTGAGACAGAGTTTCACTCTGTTTGCCCAGGCTGGAGTGCAATGGCGCCGTCTCGGCTCACTGCAACATCCGCCTCCCAGGTTCAAGCAATTCTCCTGCCTCAGCCTCCCAGGTAGCTGGGATTACAGGAGCCCACCACCACTCCTAGGTAATTTTGTATTTTTAGTAGAGACAGGGTTTCATCATGTTGTCCAGGCTGGTCTCAAACTCCTGACCTCAGGTGATCCGCCTGCCTTGGCCTCCCAAAGTGTTGGCATTACAGGCATGAGCCACCATGCCTGGCCTAGAATAACATTTTTAAGTTATTTAGGGTCTGCTTCTCCACAAAGAGTAATGGAAAAAGTTTCATCAGAGTATCTCAGTGAGAGTTTCTGGGGGCAGCGGCTCCTGGTAGCAGCATGGAATACGTAGCATGTAGTATGCAGTATGTGAACACCATGTAACATTCAGCTGCCTCGAGCCCTCTGCCTGAGGTTCTAACATTCTCTAAGCTGCTCGTAGCCACAGCAGAGTCATAGTGGAGTTTTAATCTCTACTGAGGCAAGGCTAGAGCTTTAAAACAGACAACCAATCTCTTTGCCTACGAACCACCCAGGAGAAAGAAAGCACTATCTGTAATAAAAGGGCACTGTTTTGCAGGTTCCTGGCATAAAGGCAAGGGCCTGCTCTGGGAGTTCAGAGAACTTGATCCAAGCCTTCAACAAATACCTAGTCAGCATCTGTGAGGCGCCAGGCCCTATGGGGAGCCCTGCATCATGCAATTCAAGCAAAAGAAAAACCCTATCCACAAAGAATTCACAGTTCAGGGTGTGAGGCTGGCAAGTAAACAGCCCCAAAGTACCACGTGGGCCATAGGCATTGGAAGGCACTGAGTACGGGGTGCCCTGGTACCTTGTGGGGTTAGGGCACGGGTGTCCAATCTTTTGGCTTCCCTGGCCACATCAGAAGAAGAAGAATTGTCTTGGGTCACACACAAAATACACTAACACTAATGAAAGCCCATGAGAAAAAATAAATGCGAAAAAAAATCATGTTTTAGGAAAATTTACAAATTCGTGTTCAGCTGCGTTCAAAGCCATCCTGGGCTGCATGCGGCCTGTGGGTCACAGGTTAGACAAACTCGGTTTAGGGGATTTTCACAGAAATTGTTCCAGGGGACAGGACTGCCATGCTGAGAGGGACAGATGGAAGACTGGGGTGGTGGGGGCAGGATCAGTGTCTGGAATCCGGCTTATGGCAGAGACGGCTGTGCGTGTCTCCTCCTCTCCAGATGGGAGCAGGACGTCCCACGGACTCATGGGCCACTTCGGGCAAATTTTACCACCCCTGGGCCTCAATGTCTTCATCCATGAAAGAGGGATGAATAAAATGATTCCTTTCAGACATGAATGTATGAGAAATTCTCAAACATATTCTTCACATCTCTCCTTTCTTCCTTCCTTCCTTCCCTCCTTTCCTTCCTTCCTTCCTCTCTCTCTCTGTTTCTCTCTCTCTCTCTCTTTCTTTCTGAGTTTCACTCTTGTAACCCAGGCTGGAGTGCAGTGGTGCGATCTCAGCTCACTGCAACCTCAGCCTCCTGGGTTCAAGCAATTCTCCTGCCTCAGCCTCCCGAGTAGCTGGGATTACAGGCACCCGCCACCACGCCTGACCTCAGGTGATACACATGCTTTATCCTCCCGAAGTGCTGGGATTTGAGCCACTGTGCCCAGCTACATCTCTCCGTTCAATAACTTATTCATTATTTATTCTTTTTCTTTTTTTTTTTTTTGGAGAGTCTGACTCTATTGCCCAGGCTGGAGTGCAGTGGCAGGATCATAAGTCACTGCAGCCTCGCCCTCCCAGGCTCAAACGATCTCCCCGCCTCAGCCTCCCAAGTAGATGGGACTCACTGCAGCTCAGCTGCAAATGCACACAATCAATCCCCCTCCCCGGCTAATTTTTTAATTTTTGTGTAGAGACGGGGTTTCACCATGTTTCCCAGGCTGGTCTTGAACTCCTGAGCTCAAGCGATCCTCCTGCCTCAGACTCCAAAAGTGCTGGGATTACAGGAGTGAGCCACTGTGCCCGACCAAGAACGAATTCATTAAAATGTTTTTCCTCTTTCCCACTCAAAAGATGATGGCTTACATTTTTTGCCTTAAAAGTTAAAATTAAGATAAAGACTTAGCACTGGACTGAGAATTAAGTGCCCACATAAAACCAAGTTATTCATCAGCATATAGAACATGTTGTTCATATAATGAAATCACGTTTTGAAAACCCTGTTTAACTTTATGCAACCAGAGTATCAGAAAAAAAGAAAAAAGAAAAAAAAAACCAGCCAAAATGCTGGCTAAGTGACTCTGGAGACAAGCATTACAGGAATTCCAAGGACATCCTGATACAAACCAGACAATCGTATGCAGAGGATGATCTATTGGAAGTGGGCTGGGTTTCTGCTTCTATACTTTGGGAGCTGCAGCCTTGACTTGGAAGAAGTCTCCTTCGAAACGTGTCAGGGAGGCAGCCAAAAGTGGGGTGAATGCTTATGTGGAAACATGGTGTGGGGCTCACAGCCGGTGAGAGTTGGGAAGATTTGTTTCATTTCTTGTGATTATAACCCAGTGTCTCATTTCCACTTTTATTTCCCCTCTCCACCAAACCCCCCACACCATTGTCACAGGATTCAGAAGTCAAGCCCAAGAGAAAAAGAAGGGGAAGTATAGAGAAAAGCAGAGTAGAGAGGATGGCAAAAGGAAAGGTTGGTAAAAGAGAATGGAGGAAAAGGGCAACTCAGAGAAGGGAGGAGAGGAGCAGGCCAGGCGCTGCCTACCAAAATACTGAAAACAAGACTATAAATAGTGCAGGTTAAAAAAAAAAATAGGCGTATGTTCATTGCAGCACTCTTCAGTATGGCAAAGACATGGAACCAACCCAAATGCCCATCAATGATAGACTGAATAAAGAAAATGTGATGCATATACACCATGGAATACTATGCAGCCATAAAAAAAGAATGAGATCACGTCCTTTGCAGGAACATGGATGGAGCTGGAAGACATCACCCTCAGCAAACTAACACAGGAACAGAAAACCAAAGACTGCGTGTTCTTGCTCATAAGTGGGAGCTGAACAGTAAGAACACATGGACACAGGGAGGGGAAAAACACACACTGGGACCTGACAGGGGGTGGGGGGTTGGCGGGAGGGAGAGCATTAGGACAAATGGCTAATGCATGTGCGGTTTAATACCTAGGTGATGGGTTGATGGGTGCAGCAAACCACCATGGCACACATTTACCTATGTAACAAACCTGCACGTCCTGCACATGTACCCCAGAACTTAAAATAAAAATTTTAAAACACAGGTGTTTTTGTTTAAGAGTAGAGCAAACTTGCAGTGTGAGTGCCAGGGATAGAGGAAGGCAGGAATGGGCAGGATGAGCTCCTCCTTGACTCTCACCCTCTGGGATTAGGGAAATCTAGATTTTCAGAGCACTGAGTTGTGCCCAATGGAATTTTTATTCTTGGGCCCTGAGGTACGTTTACCTTTCTGCTAAGCGGTCATATTGATGTCTACAGTCCAACAACAACAGGAAATCTTAAGGTTTTACTCAGCTAGACTTCTTAAGAATGCACGTGATACATTGCTCTTTCTATCCAGAAATACATTTCTATTTCACCCACGCTCTCTGCAGGAGAGTGCATAGAGGGTATTTTGCTCAATCTAGAACATCCATTCAATGTACAAACCTCATATGCCTGCTCCCTCAAAGAACATTATGAAGTCTGTATCAAAAGCCTCCTCTTTTGTCATGGAGTTAAACATTATTTTCATTCTTCACTTAACCCTGGCCTGTTGCAAACTTGTACGGCAAATGTTAAGTTTTAATAAGTGAGCAGAAAATCCTTGAAACTTCTGAATGTGTACCCAAGTACTCTCTGTGACTTCCTGATCTTGATGTCAGAGGTGTTTCTTTGTCTGTTTCTTTGTCTTCGTATCTGAGAGTGTAGGAAATATATGGATTTAGAGCACATTATTCCCCGCAGGGCAAATTCTCACCCTTGATCCCCCTGGGAAGAAATCTAATACACATGATTCATTCTTATCATTGTCCTATGAAGCAAGCAGTGTTCCAGAAAAAGCTCAGTGCAGTCAAACAGCCTTTTATCTGTGATGATTTATCCAAATAATTTGTTATCATTTACCCCTTCTATAACATTTATTTTCTCATCCACTATTAGTATAGATTTTTAAAGCAAAATAAATCAGACATTGAAAAAAGCACAGAGAATAATATAAGGAACCTCCATTAGTTTGCCAGTGAACTTAAGAATGAAAACATTTTGCAGATACGACTGTGTATTCCTTACACATCCTCTTGCCACCCGTCTTCCCCCAAGCCCCATTCTCCTCAGTCTGACATTATTCCCTGGACACATTTATATTTTTACTAATACCTGCATGGGTATTCATTAGGATAAAGATGAAACTCTTGTAGCAACAGAAGCTCAAAATATACCAGCTTGAATAAGACAGAAATGTATTTCTGCTCCAAAAGTTCCTTCAGGTTCCTTCTTTTTTTTTCTCAGTACCCACTATAGTATTATCCTTGTCTGCAGGTTTGAGGACGGATCTGCTCCCAGGGAGGGCGAGACAGGTGCACCTAGGTTGCCAGAAGTTGTATGCATCACTTCTGCTGGTATCTGTTAGCCCAACCCAGGCCACATGGACTCTCCCAGATGCCAGAGACCATGAGAAGAAGAAGAGAAAGGGCTTGGAGAAGGACGGACCACTCACCATTTGCTGGAATAAACAATACTGCAGTCCTTGTTTTAACACTTCATTTTCATCACGTCACACTGTCAGTAACTGAATAACGGCCACCCACAGATGTCAGGGTTTATCCCTGGAACCCAGAAATGGTCTTTGCAGATGGGAGTGAAAGCAGGTCTTTGCAGAAGGGATCAAGTTAGGGATCTTGAGATGGGAAGAATTTCCTGGATTGTCCTACTAGACACTAAATACACCTTATCCTTATCAAAGAGGCAGAGGGAGGTTTTACTCACACAGCAGAGGAGGAGGCAGAGCTGGAACAGACAAGGAAAGGATTCTCCCTGAGAGCCTCTGCTACAGGCAGCCCTTCAAACACCTCCATGTGTGCCCAGCGAAACTGATTTCCAGCTCCGGCCTCCAGAACTGTGAGAGAATAAATTGGTTATTTTAAGCCACCAAATGTGTGGCAAGTTGTTACAGGGAAGGAATAAAGTTCTCTAAGTCTTTCTTTTTTTACTCAACATTATGATTTTGAGGCATTTCCATATTGATACATGTAGTTATAGTTCATTCGCTTTCTTACACGAACAGGTAAACAGATTTCCAAGGTTTTTTTTTTTCCAATTTATCATTATTTCAAAAAAAAAAAAAAAAAGCCTTGCTGCTATAAAAATTCTTGTACATAAAAAAAAAATTCTTGTACATGTTGTCTGGTCTAAATGTGAAGATTTCCCTAGAACATGTACCTGGGAATGGAGCAGTCGGTTTGCAGGGTATGTAGGTCTCTAACTTGAATAGGAATTTCAATTGCTCTCTGAAGAGCAGTAGCATATAAGCATTCTCCTAATTCCTTGACAACAATAGGTATTAACAGACTTTTAAATTATTGCCAGTCCGAGGGGCATAAATAGGTATCTCATTGCTTTTTAAATTTCCATTTTCTATCTGTGAAGTCGAGAATCTTTTTCTATTGAGCTAAGCCAGTCAAACCAAGACTGGTCCAGGTTTTGAAGACTGGCAAGAAGAAAGCCTAGACTAATTTATGTTGCTTTCACTTAATTTTACCACCAACTGGGCAAACAATCAGGGCAAAGGCTTAGGAGATAGGATCCACAGGGCACTGCCATTAGGCAAGTCCTGGCTATGCCACAGATGCCTAGTCAACACTATGTCATCAGTTATGTGGCAGGCCCGGCATAGCCCAACACACACGTTTATTGGCTTAATACAGAATTTTTTAAAATGCAGATTTTAAAAATGTATTACTTACTTTGAAGAAATGAGTTTTGATTTTATGATGTTCATATTTTTATCATATCATATTTTCTGACCATTAAAGAACCACTGAGATGAGGTTGAAATAACAAGAAACTTCCCAGAATGGGGCTATGTTATCAAAATAATAAGGCCAACATTGAACACGGTTAGGTGTGTGCAGATAGCATATTAAGGATGCAGATTTAGGGTGGGCACAGTGACTCATGCCTGTAATTCCAACACTTTGGGAGGCCAAGGCAGGCGTATCACCTGAGGTCAGAAGTTCAAGACCAGCCTGGACCAACATGGTGAACCCCATCTCTACTAAAAACACAAAGATCAGCCAGGCATGGTGGGCGCCTGTATTCCAGCTATTCAGGAGGCTGAGGTAGGAGAATCACTTAAATCTGGGAGGCGGAGGTTACAGTGAGCCAAGATCGTGCCATTGCCTGCCAGCCTGGGCAACAGAGCAAGACTCCATCTCAAAAAAAATATGCAGATTTAAAAAGAAAACTTAAAGGAAAGTCAAGCATGATCCCACCATCTGAGAAGATGACCAAAGCTGGTGCTATTTAAAAAGGCAAAGTGCTATCAAAATCACATGTAATCTCTACAAAAAGAAAAAGGGGAAAGTGTCTGCATCCTCCTTCATGGGAGACAGAATGTCTGGTTCTGCTCAGATTCTCAGGGGGTATATTTTTAGATGAGAAGGAGAATACCAAGAATGCATGATCAGCACTCCTAGAATCCAAAAACACGTCCCAGGGGGAATGGCATGGATTAGTGCCATCCTTAAGATGTCGGGGGGATGGTGCAACACCATTGGTTTCTAGCACATTCCCATCTAATCCACCAGGCAGACCTCTGCAAAGGCCAGACGGATAAAGGGAGAGGTCAGTGCGTTATCCCCACAAACTTAACCAGGTTGTAACTTCAATAGCAGCTGCTGTGCCAGATATGGTATGTTTATTAGAGCAGATTACACAGCCCTGGGCACGGGGCACACAGCTATTAACGTGACCAACATACTCCTTTTCATACCCATCAGTAAAGGGAATCCAAAGAAGTTCACATTCACATGGGATGGACAGTAGCACACATTCGCAGTCTTGCCCAGGTTTTGGTTAATTTTCCTGTTCTCCATTGTAATATAATCTGAAGGGTCCTGGACCATCCGGACATTCCACAGATAATCAGTCGCATGGATCCGTATATTGGTGACACCATGCTAATTGAACCTAATGAGAAAGCAGTGGTAAGTGATCTGAGTACTTTAGTGAGAAACTTATATGACAGGAAATGTGAGACAAACCCTTAAAAGATTCAGGTACCTGCTTCATTTAGGGAGTTTTTAGGAATCCAGTGGTCTGAGGCATGCTACAGCATCTTCTCGAAAATAAAGAACAAGATACTGCATTTTGTACATTGTAGCATTAAAAACAAAGCGCAGTGCTTGACGGGGCTATGGAAAGCAGCATATTCCATGCTTGTCATACTGCTTGAATCTATTTATCTAGAGACATGGAAGGCTGACGGCTCTGACTGGGGTGAGCAGTTAGTTAATGGATTCTGTAGCAAGTCCAGGTTGCAGTACAAACAGCCCCGATGCCTGCACCCCAATACCTAGCAGATCTCACAGTCCTAGAGTTATCTGTAGTAGAAAAAGGAACCATATGGACTTTCAGACAAGCCCCTATAGGAGAGTCACTATGAAAACCCTTAGAGTTTTACAACAAGGCCATGTAAGCTCCCACAAAGAACCACACATCGTTCACAAAGCACCCCAGGTGTGCTACCGAGCTCTGGTCAAAACCGAGCATCTGGTCAAGACATGTCAAGTGATTATGCAGTCAGAATTGCCATCCTGAGCTGGGCAAGTTGTAAGGTGGTGTGGCCCCAACAGCAAGGGGGGTCACTGTAAAATGAAAGTTGTACTTGAGACACGGAAGTTCTCAGGAGGAATGCTAGGCTGCTTTGCATATGAAAATTAATCAAGGTAATACACTTATCTGTATATTAATAAAGGACAAAAACCACGTGACCATTTCAAGAGATGCAGAAGAGGGCATTTGACAAAATCCAACACCCTTTCATGATAAAAACAGTCAACAGACTGGGAATACAAGGGAATTTCCACAACCTGATACAGTTAAAAGGCATCCAGCAAAAACCCACAACTAACATCCTCAAAGGTAAAACATGAAATGCTTCCCCCTAACATCAGGAACCAGACAAGGATATCTGCTCTCACAATTTCTACCGAATCTTGCACTGGAGGGTTTGGCCAGGGTAATTAGGCAAGGAAAAGAAAGAAAAGGCATCCAGGTTGGAAAGGAAGTAAAATCATCTATTCACAGGTGACATGAACTTGAGTACAGAAAATCGTGAAGAATCCACAGAAAGCTAACAAATGACATGAACTTGAGTACAGAAAATCGTGAAGAATCCACAGAAAGCTAGCAAGGTTATGGGGTGCAAAATCGATATACAAAAATCAACTGTACTTCTATATACTAGCAATGAACTCCAGCCTGGGTGACGGAGCAAGATTCCATCTCAAAAAAAAGAAAAAGAAAAAGGAAAAGAAGAATGCAGATTTAAAAAGAAAACTTAAAGGAAAGTCAAGCATGATCCCACTATCTGAGATGATGACTGGAGATGATGAGCAATCATTTTCTTATTTTCATCTAAAAATTAAAATAAGAAAACAATTCCATTTACAGTAGCATAAAATATACTTAGGATAATTTAACAAAAGAAATATAAAACTGTGCACTAAAAACTGCAGAACAGTGTTTAGATATATTAAAGATGACCTAAATAAGTGGAAAGAAATCCTGCATTCGTGGACCAGAAGAATTAATCCTGTGATGATGGCAATATTCCCCAAATCAGTCTACAGATTCAACACAATCTCTATCAAAATCCCAACTGCCTTTTTTTTCTTTTTGCAAAAACGGACAAGCTGATCCCAAAATTCACATAGAAATGCAAAGGGCCCAAAATAACAAAAACAACTTTGAAAGAAGAAGAACAAAGTGGGAAGACTCACACTTCCCAATTTTAAAACTTGCTACAAAGCTACAATAATCAAGACAGAGTGGTACTTCCATAAGGATAGAGATTTAGATCAGTTAAATAGAACTGAGTGTCCAAAAATAAATCCTTACATTTGTGGTTGGGTAATGTTTGAAAAATGTGCTAAGACAATTCAATGGGGGAAAGAAGAGCTTTTTCGACAAATGATTCTGGGACAACTGAATATCTAGATGCAAAAAAAAAAAAAAATGGATTTGAACCCCTACTTCTCACTATCCGTAAAAATGAACACAAAAGGGATCAAAGACTTAAACGTAGGTGCTAAAACAGTAAAACTGTGAGAAAAATACAAAAACATAAGTTTCCATGACCTGAAGGGTTAGGCAATAGTTTCTTTTTCCCCAGAAACAGGCTGGTTGACCTAAAAAGAGCCTGCTTCACACAGCGTTAAAGATCTGTTTCACACTTGATGCATTACTCTTGCAATAGGCAGGGCTGTCTATGCCATCCTTGTAACACAACTCTTGCTGCGGCTGAAAAGAACACACTTAGGCGGTGTACACACACACATACACACATACAGCGTGGTCGCAGCCACTCACAAAGCCTGAATCAGGCTCTTCAAATCCTACATGTGCTTCAACCTAGATAGTCACTGGGAACAGCAACCTCTCGGGGTAAGCCAGGAACAGTATAGTCATGCTGATCCTGAAACTGTTTTAAATATAGCCTGCAGTATTTAATACCTTTATAAACAGAAATGAAACTGGGTTTAAATAACGACCCAAACCAGATGGCGCAAATGTTCTGTTCTCTTCAGAAACTGAAAGAGGAACAAAAAAGAGACTCCATCCCAAGGGAGCAGGTGCAGCTGCTGGAGAGCATCGGGGCTTTTCCTGAGCGCTGCAGACACCTACAGCCTGGGACCATGTGCTGCTCAGAATGCTCATTCTCTGATTTGTAAGCAATTAATATGGCTGCGACAGCAGCAATCCGGACACAGCAATGCAGAATTCTCAACACAATTCTACTTCCTAGCTCTAGTATTTGCAACAACATGTTATATAAATCAACTAAAATTTGTTGAGTGTTTACTGTGAGCCAGACACTGTTGTAACAGTATTACTGCATTAACTCATTTAATCCTTACAACAATCTTATGAGATGGATTCATTTTTCCAAAAATGTACATTGAAACCCAAGCAAGTTAGGTAATATGCCCGATTCATAGAGCTTCTCACCAGAGTTTGGATTCATACTCCATAAGCCAGGTGTTTAGCCCTTACTCTCTTTTGCCAAACTGCCAGAATTATAAAAAAATGCAAAATGAAATCATCCATTCCTTGATGTATTTGTTTTCTATTGTCACTGTAACAAATTTCCAAAAATTTAGTGGCTTTTAAAATAACACACATTTATTTACTTACAATTTTGAAGATTAGAGGTTGGGGCTAAAATCAAAGTGTTGGCAGAGCTTCATTCCTTCTTGAGACTCTAAAGGAGAAGCTGTTTCTTTACCTTTTGCAGCTTCTAAAGGCCACCTACATTCGTTAGCTGGAGGCCCCCTCCTCCATCCTCAGAGCTCATCACTACAACCTCTGATTTGTTGTTCCATCTCGTTTCTCACCCTGACTCTCCTGCCATTCTCTTATCAGGACCCTCGTGATTACTGAATAATCTGAGATAACCTCCCCATATCAAGTTCCTTAACTCAATCACATCTGCAAAGTCCCTTTGTCATATAAGGTAACAGATTCACAGGTTCCAGGCCCTGGGATATGGACATCTTTTGGGGATGGTCATTATTCTAACACAGATAAGGAACTAATAAGCTCACCCATGTATCTGCATCATATGTTTCTTAAAAAGAAAGAGAAAAGGAAGAAGAATAAAATACAAGTCTGCAAGTTCATAAAGCACTTAGAGACTATCAGTGGTCAATGTAGGGGTCACGCTGAATTGTCCACAATGTCAACTTCTTGGTAGGTTTATGCAAAATCAACAACTGTGGAAAGTTTCACATTAAATTCAAAATCAATAGCAGAGAGAGTTGAGAAAATCACAAATATATGGAATTAAATAACACATTCCTAATAACCAATGAATCAAAGAAAAAAAATCACAAGGGAAATTTGAAAATACTTAGAGATGAATGACAATGAAAATACAACTTACAAAAATGTATGGAATGCCACAAAAGCTGCTCATAGCAGCATTATTCATAATAGATATAAAAGCGGAAATAATTCAAATAACCATTAAATGATGAATGGATAAACAAAATGTGATATATTCAAACAATGGAATATTATTCAGCCATCAAAAAGGAATGAAGTATTGAGACATGTTATGACATGAATGAACCTTGAAAACACCCTGCTCAGGGAAAGGAGCCAGGCACAAAAAGCCACATATTGTATGATTCCATTTATATGCAATGTCCCGAATAGGCAAATCCATAGAGACAGAAGGTAGGTTAGTAGTTGCCAGGGGCTTGGGGGAGGGAGGAATGGGGAGGACCTTGGTGCCCCACCAGAGCACACACCAGCTAACCTGTCATGGCCATGTGGCATGAGTAACAGACATTTGCTGTTTTATTTAATTTTTTAATTTTTTATTTTTTGGGGGACAGAGTTTTACTCTTGTCACCCAGGCTGGAGTGCAATGGCGCAATCTCGGCTCACTGCAAACTCTGCCTCCCGGGTTCAGGTGATTCTCCTGCCTCAGCCTCCCAAGTAGCTGGGACTACAGGCATCCGGCACCATACCCAGCTAATCTTTTTATTTTTATTTTTAGAAGAGATGGGGTTTCACCATGTTGGTCAGGCTGGTCTTGAACTCCTGACCTCGGGTGATCTGCCCACCTCGGACTCCCAAAGTGCTGGGATTACAGGCATGAGCCACCGTGCCCAGCCCATTTGCTGTTTTAAACCAATGAGATCTGGGGCCTTATTTATTATCATGGAATTCTAGTCCATCTTGATTAACAGAGGGTAATGGATAACCCGAGGGCATTTTTTCCAATATCCCAAAGGGATGGATAATTAATTACGGCCCCCTTCCTCTTCTATTTGGAAATTTCATTGCAAATTCTTCTAAATACTCTTAGGACAGGCAACAGCTGAGTGGTACCGATGAGCCCAGGACATCTCTAATTATTCGAATGGACTTCTCTTTCCCCTCCAGGTGCAGATGGCCGTAGCAGAATGTAGTTTGAGAGTTCCAGCAGTGCACTGAGCCCTCTGCCTACTGAGTTCCTCCCATGAGTCTTCAGTCTCCAAGAACTGAGTTCTACTCTCACGGGCCCCAGCCTCACTCACAGGGACCCTCCAGTCACCTTTTTTATTTTTTATTTTTATTTATTTTTTTGAGATAGAGCCTCGCTCTGTCACCTAGGCTGGAGTGCAGTGGCATGATCTCAGCTCACTGCAACATCTGCCTCCTGGGTTCAAGTGATTATCCTGTCTCAGCCTCCCCAGTAGGTAGGATTGCAGGCGTGTGCCACCACGCCCGGCTAATTTTTGTATGTTTAGTAGAGACGGAGTTTCGTCATGTTGGCCAGGCTGGTCTCGAACTCCTGACCTCAGGCAGTCACCTCCTTTAGATGATGGCCTTTCTTCTGTGGTTTCTCTGTTGTCCCCACCTCTGCCGCTGTCCCTGTATTCTACCCTGCCTCCCTAATCTACCCACCCTGGACTAGACTGAAAGACCTGGACCTAGATTGAACGTGGAACATCTCTTACCAGATTTGGTTGTAGGAATATTACCATGCGTTCATTGCAGATGCAAGTTAAAGAAGAATATTTTAAATATTGTTGGCTTAAGCTAGGCGGCAAAATATTCCAACATAAAATCTCAGATGCAGCCAAATCAGAAGAGCGTGTTCTGGTGACGCGTTTCGGCAAACGCAATCATTCACGGGCTCCTCTGAGCCTAATTAACCAAAAGCCCAGCTGGGGGCTACGGGAAAATCAGCTGTGGATTCTACCTTCATTGCAACAGGTTACAGCTGATGATTTATGACTCTTGGCAGGAACAACTGGCCCTGGGCCAGGGAGATCACGGAGGCAGCCAAGGAGCCCGTGGGTTGCCCCCCTAGCCCGGTCCACCCCACAGTGAGGACAGTGCTCTCCGTCACCAAATGCTCAGGATTTACATGAAGTGGGGTAGTCAGAAACTGCAGAGAGTCCATGGAAAGATAGGGGTCACCTCTTGGGGACAGCCAGGACCAGCCCTGCACTGAATCAACACTTCCGCTATTCTGCCGCTGAGCCTTTGCTCCCCCATCCCTCGCCAGTCGTTTCCTGCCAAGCGTCTGGTGCCTTCCTGCTGATCCCAGCTGTTTCTTCCCAGAGGCGGCCTAGCAACCATTCAGCCCTCGCATCCTTTCCTTTTAAAGGCCACCAGTCTCCCTCCTTCCCTCGAGCAAGGGGACTGCAGAGCGCACCCTGACCAAAGCGTTCACACTCAAGTGTTTATGGCTGCACGTCTTCTTGCACAGGGATGTCTGCGTTTTAAATACCAGCTTCCGGACATGACTCACTCTGAGAAATAAATCTGTAATGAATATTTCTTTTCTAGAACAAATGGAGTGGAAGTGGGAGCTTTTGGCATCTCTTGAAATTTCATTTCGAGGTAAAATTTCATTTTGAGGTAAAATTATGAGAATTTCATTTCTCATCATGCAAGGCCATTCTTACTCGAAATGTGTGTTGGAAGAAATGCAAGGGGCTCTTACGAAGCAGATGTTCAGGGCAGCACAGACACGCATAGGCTCAAGAGCGAACAGACAGGGAAGGAGCTAAAAGGGAAAGCTTTTTCTCAGATAGCACAGCTAGTTCCTAAGACTAAGGGTCATGTCCCAGCTGCTGCAGCATTTTCCCAAGTTCTCCGTTTCTTCTAAAATCACACATTTTCTCAGTGCTTTTTGGCTTACTATCTTTAATAGGCATATAAACGTTTTAAAAACTCACATCAGTACTGATAGCTTTCCCATAGATTAAACGTATTCTTAAACTCTCACTGCCCACATCCACCAAATAGAAACACAATGAATTTTAAGGCAAAAGCACTCCTTGCCTCAAGGTACCCGTAATATTACCCACTGTGATAATGTTGTCTGTCCCGCTATAAATCGTGTCCCATTATTATGAATAATTATCTTTCAATAAGGGTTAATTTAGAATTCTATGCTCTTTCTTTTTTTTTTAATTTAAAATATGTGGTGGCTCACATCTGTAATCCCAGCACTTTGAGAGACTGAGGCCAGGAATTCCAGACCAGCCTGTCTCTACAAAAAAAAAATTAATTAAAATAATGTAAAAAATTTTTAATAAAATGTGTGTGCCCTTACTGTACTTATTTTCTCGTTATGAAAATGTACATTTTTTCTTATGAAAAACACCATGCTAGGTTATTATAGAAAATTTAGAAAACAGAAATTATAAATAAGAAAAATCTTTCTGGCTGGGTGCAGTGGCTCACGTTTGTAATCCCAGCACTTTAGGAGGCCAAGGCAGGCAGATCACCTGAGGTTGGGAGTTCAAGATCAGCCTGGCCAACACGGTGAAACCCTATCTCTACTAAAAATACAATAAATTAGCCAGGCATGGTGGCATGTGCCGGTAATCCCAGCTACTTGGGAGGCTGAGGCAGGAGAATCGCTTGAACCTGGGAGGCAGAGCTTGCAGTGAGCTGAGATCGTGCCACTGCACTCCAGCCTGGGCCACAGAACGAGACTCTGTCTCAAAAAAGAAAAGAAAAACCTTTCGTAAGTGCATGACAAGGAATTCTCCCAGTTATTTATTCTCTGCATATATATGCGTATATATACATATTTTTTAAAAAATCAGAATCACACTATATTTAGTGCAAACTTTTTTTGTCATTTAGTAGAGTGTATTTTTTTCTGATGTTCAATATTCTTCTGTGTGATAGACATGCCAAATCCATCTCTAGACTCTATCCTTTCCCCTGAATTTAACTGAGAGTTGACCCTATGCACCATGTGATCCCAATTCAGAACATCTCTTCACTTATGCCCACCAAATACCTTCCCCACACCCGTGATTGGACCAGGTCTGGATTAGACTCAAATTGGGCCAATCAGAATCTCTCTCCCAGTAATTTGGAATTGGTCTGTTGCTAGAGTCTGTTTGTGTTTCTCTAAATTCGTAAGTTGAAACCTATTCCCTCAGTGGGATGGTATTAGGAGGTGAGGCTTTTGGGAGGTGATTAGGTCATGAGGGTGAAGCCCCCATGAATGGGATTGGGGCCCTTATAAGAGAGGTCCCAAAGAGATTCCCCACCCTTTTCACCGCGTGAGGAAACAGCAAGAAGGTGGCTGCCTGTTAACCAGGAAGTGGGCCCTCACTAGACACTGAGTTTGCTGGCACCTTGATCTTGGACTTCCCAGCGTCCAGAACTGTCAGAGATAAATTTCCTCTGTTTATAAGCTTTCAGTTTACGATATTTTGTTATAGCAGCCAGAACTGACTGAGACAGGCCTGCAAGGCTGAGTCCGTTAGACCATGATGAAGGCCTGTGTGCTGCGCAGTTGAACAGCATCTAGGCAGGCACTGCTAAAATCCAAAGGATGTGCTCCATGCAAAGGGAATTTATGAGGGAGTGGAGACAGCATGAGTAGGCCAAGTGAGATGATCTAAAAAGAGAAGCAGAAAATTAGAGTAGACCTGTTGAGAGAGGCAGGGACAAGATGCCACAGGTGTCCATGGATGAGACAGTGGGCAGCCCTAACACCTCCTCCACTCCCCACGTGGCCTGGCTGAACTTCTCATCTTCACGAGTTTGCTTGTTTTGACTTTTCAGTAATTTGCGTTTTTACTTACTTTACTCATTCAAGTTGATTTCACCTGAAGAGCACTGACTAAGAAAATCATAGTTATTTTAATAGCTGCCTGGTTTTCTAGTGTATAAATATACCATAATTCATGTAATCAATTCCTTTTTGGTTAGATATTAAGATGTTTCTATTTCTTAACTATTCTATTTAATAAAGAACACTATAATAACTATCATTCCAACTAAACGTTTGCAAATATTTCCTTAAGGTCAAATGTGCAATCAAATGGGATTGCATCAGATGAGAAACTGTGGGTCAAAAAAATTAATATCATTTGTGCATTTCATTCCTGGTAGCGAGATGTCTGAACATTTCTGTTTTCTGCATCCTCACCAATATTAGGTTGACTACTGAAAAAAGAAACAATTCTGCCAATTAAAGTGGTTAAAAATGTTGTCTCCTCATATTAATTTAGATTTCTTTGATTCCTGGAATTGCACGTACTTTCCTCTATTTATTGTTCCGTTCATTTTCTTCCAATATGAAATGTTTATTCGTGTCTTTTACTCATTTTCTTCTATTTAGATGCTCATTTATGTCTTTTTGATTTGTGAGTGCTCTCTCTCTTTCTCTCTGTGTGTGTGTGTGTGTGTCTGTCTCTCTCTCTCTGTCTCTTTGGTTTTGCTTTTGGTTTGTTTTTTTTTTCAAAGACAATGTCTCACTATGTTGTCCTGGCCAGATTCAAGCTCCTGGGCTCAAGGATTCCTTCCATCTCAGCCTCCTGAGTAGCTGGGACTGCAGGTGTGTGCCCCTACCGCCTGGCAGGATATTAAACTTGATTCCTACACACTTGAAATTTATCTTCCCCTATCTAGTTATGTGCCTCTGAATTTTATATATGAAATATTTGATAGACATTAAAAATATATTTGTATAGTCATGTGTTGAGATATTTTCTGTTGTACTTTAGTCCTTTGATATCATAACTAGAAAGTAGTTCATCTGCCTAAGATTATATAATCATATACTTTCATTTTTAAGAAGACACATTAAAAAGGAAATGAAATACCATAGCACTTAGAAATCAAATACTTAAAAGACATAAAATAGAGACAGAAAGCAACATATACTAAAATAAAGACAAATCCATCACCAAGCCACCTTTAAATTTCAGCAACACTGAAAGTTACCAATTATGAAACCATTCTTCCTATAGAAAAATAAAACAGACATTTTATCTCAGAATAAAATTCCTTTTAAAACTATTTCCATCCTGCCTTAGACTTGCCTATATTATTTAAGTCATTAAAAAGTGCCAAGGGCCAGGCACAGTGGCTCACACCTGTAATCCCAACACTTTGGGAGGCCAAGTTGGGTGGATTACCTGAGGTCAGGAGTTCGAGACCAGCCTGGCCCACATGACAAAACCCCCTCTCTTGACTATTTTTAGTAAAATACAAAAATTAGCCGGTCATAGGGGCTCATGCCTGTAATCTCAGCTACTCAGGAGACTGAGGCATGAGATTTGCTTGAACCCAGGAGGTAAAGGTTGCAGTGAGCCAAGATCACGCCACTGCACTCCAGCCTGGGTGACAGAGTGAGACTCTTGTCTAAAAAACAAAAACAAACAAACAAACAAAACAACGATAAAGAAAAAGAAAGAAAACAAAAAAAAAGTACGAGGGAAAAAAATAAGACAAGAGATATTAATTCACACAGCCAAGACCCAACTGTTTCTCTTTTTCCTGTGGATAAAACTGCAGAGAGGCAGTGATGAGAGAAAATCTACTCTAGCTCTCCGAATTCACATGACCCCATTCGTTGGCGTGGTGAAGCAAGAAGAGGGGTCATTTGGATGTGACGTGTTGTCATCTGGTGAATTGTGGGGTTCCTATTCAGAAACACCCGTGGAGAGTCTGAATTGGGAGCTATGGAACACTGCATAGAGCCTCTAATTCACATGATTAGTCTTATTATCATTTTTTTTTTTTTTTTTTGTCTTGTGGCTAGAGAGAGGAGCTAGAGGGAGGAGTAAAATGATGCCCCGTGGGTTGCAGGAGTTGTTCAGTCATGAGATGTAGCAGGGACCCAGGATGGGACGGGGGGGGATGGGAGTAAAAGGCGAGAGAGAAACCAGGGGAAATCAAGGGCATGTTGCAAACCAGCTGATGTGGGGTGTTCTGTAACTGAAGGAGGTACTGCTATCCCATTCTACAGACGAGGAAACAAAAGCTCAGAGAGGTCTAGTAACTTCCTGTGGTCACACAGCCAGTGAGGTAAGAAGTTGGGATTTGGAAAACATGATGTTGGAAATAACAAGAATAAGTGAAGACACTGAGAAGGATCAAAATCCAACATGAACTAGGTGGCGAGGACCAGCTTTGTAATTGAGGGGGGGTCTTGTGGCTGGTCCTGATGGGCAGTGTTCAGATGGCCAAAGTTTAAAATTTAGCTCTGAATTCTATCTATTCAAGCATACAATGCATGTCTTAGTAAGAATGGCTTCAACTGGTATGCTAACTTTTTAGGTCCTTTCATTTTATTCTGACAGCAATCCTTGCGGGTAACCCAGTACCTATTTTAACACTTTGCTTCAGAGTTAGAAGTTTTTATGAATTGATTTTATGGAAGAATGTTTATAAGTATGTTTAAATGTTATGCTGTGGTTATCAAACAAGACCCAGGCCTAGTCAGGCCTCTTAAGCATGGAGAGAGATGAGCCTTCTCAGTGATCTGCGCCTTTAAGGAGGGCTCCGCTCTCCTGCCTGCATCGCAGTGCTGCATATAAATGGCCTCTGTGGCTTCAGCCTGCTTATTTCCATTCAAAGTGTACACTCTGCTTTTTCCCCAAAGTAAAAGCATTTCCAGGAGGGCCAAGCACATCTCTTTTTTGAAGACTTCCTCTTGGCAGAGTGAATACTGCTGATTTATAAATTACATGGAGGTGTGCAAAGGAGATCAAGGTTCAGTGGATGTGAGTCCACGTATGGCACCTCCCACAGGCCCAGACGCTGCCCTTAATTCTCAGCTCGTCGCTTCTGCCAACCTTGTCAGTTCTGGCCACTCAGGCGGCACTCTGATCAAAGCAAAAGTAGTTGTCTTCCTCTTAGAAAAGAGGAAATAGGGTTCTTCCTTTTGCAAGATAACATACTTAAAGCATCATTTCCCTTGTTGAATTTTTCCTGATCCTTATTTGAAATAGGCCCCTATGCCTTCATCGGGGGCAGTTTTCATTGGCAAAGAAATTGTCCTCTGTTTTTTGTTTGTTTGTTTTTACTATCAGATGCAGAACTCTTTCTATTTGAATGAAATCTTTATAAGAAAGAGAACTCTTTCTATTTGAATGAAATCTTTATAAGAAAGAGGATACGCCTTCGATGATGACATTCCCCTCCCATAATCTGATGCTAGAAGGCAGTGGAATGCACATTGCTTCCCATCACAAATAGCCACTGCAAAGGAGAAATTCTTGGCATTGTGGACTCACTACTTCCTGTGGATAATTACTGGAAATATATGCGTGTGCATGCTTATGTGTATATGCGTGTGTGCCTGTCAAACATGCTGGGTAAAACTTTTGGATCTTTGAATCATATTGACTACATGGAATACAAACATGACACCGCACCCTGTGGATTGTCACAGTCTCCCTGTTTCTCTCGGCAATGCTGGCTGGTTGTCTCACCACTTAATGAATGAAAGAAGAGGGAAAGGGAAGGAAAGGGGATGAAGAGGAAGAAGAGGAGAGAGGGCAGGAAGCTCTGACAAACAGAACCCCCCACTCACTGGCTCACTTTCCAGCCTCTACTGTTATTCCTTCCTTCTGGGCTCATACCCTGGGTCTCCAGCCAACTGGTGATGAGAGTCCCAGGGACTTGACTGCCTTTTCTCCTGACTGGTGCTTCGAGACAGAGAACTGCAGCCCAAGGCCATTTTACCTTTGCAGTAGAATGTGAGAATTAAAACTGATCTTGGCTGGGTGCGGTGGCTCACGCCTGTAATCCCAGCACTTTGGGAGGCTGAGGCGGCAGGATCACCTGAGGTCAGGAGATTGAAACCATCCTGGCTAACATGGTGAAACCCCATTTCTACTAAAAATACAAAAACTTAGCCGGGCGTGGTGGCATGTACCTGTAATCCCAGCTACTCAGGAGGCTGAAGCAGGAGAATTCCTTGAATCTGGGAGGTGGAGGTTGCAGTGAGCGAGATCGCACCATCGCACTCCAGCTTGGACAACAAGAGCAAAACTCCATCTCAAACAAACGAACAAACAAAAAAATACTGATCTCAATTCAGGCAGGCTCTGTGGCTCACACCTGTAATCCCAGCACTTTAGGAGGCTGAGGAGGGAGGATCATTCAAGGCTAGAAGTTTGAGACCAGCCTAGGCAACAGAGCAAGACCCCATATCTACAAACAATCAATAAAACAGAAGTGATCTCAATGCAGTAGACATGAGGAACAGCATGGTGAGACAGATCAAGTGATTTTTTTTCCATGGCCATCAGGACCAGGACAAAAAGCCTGTTCTTTGGACTTCCTCAGTCCTGTGTGACACCAGACTCAGGCTTCTTCTTCACACCCCCCCCCTTAGCTCACCCTGGCCTCAGCAGCTTCATCCTGGCCTTGGGAATACCTGTCACACAGAGTGGGGACCAACACCACCATGTTTACAGACACACCACAGCAGTGGTTTCCAACCATGGGTGATTTTGCCTCCTTGGGAGATTGTTGGCAATGTCTGGAAATAATTTGGGTTGTCACAGCTCGGGGGAAGGGGTGTGCCCCTGGCATCTAGTGGGTAGCAGAAAAGCCCCCTGCAACAGACAATCATCCAGCCCCAAGCGCCAAGAGTGCCGAGGTGGAGAAACCCTGACCTTCCCAACATCCCAAGGTTGTTTCACCAAATCCAGAGTCAGATCTGCCCCGGGGTTGGTTTTGGAAGGTGCTTTTGCATATCTGTGGATGGTGAGAAGTTCTGAGACTGTGGGGGCTGCTGGCCAGGGTGGTGGGAGAGTTAAAATATCTGGGCTGGAGAGTCCTGGCTCCGACCTTAACCATCTGTGCACTCAAGAAGCCACTTTCTTTCTCAGGCTCAGATTGCACTGGAAGATATCTCTGCCCCAGTGTGGTCAGGGTTGTGGAGACTTGAAGCCGGTCCGGTGAGGCCCACAGAAAATGCTTTGGAAATGTCTGAGCACCTTAGGTGGGCTCGGCTGAGGCTGACACTCTGAGTACATGATGGTTATTGGCTTTCACTCCACCTGGTCAGAGCCCAGCCCCTGTGTACAAGGACACCCTGACCAGGCTTCATCGGCCCTTACCCACTCACTGCTCAACTCCCCTCTGAACAGGTGGGGTGAGGTCCCAACACTCCCCTGCATATAGCCTGCTCCATTCCCATGTCACTCTCTACTAGCAACCATTTGTTTTACCTCCATGCTCTTTCCTCAACCGCCAACCTCTGTCTTCATAACCATCATGAACAATGTCTACGGTTCATCCATATCCCAGACCAGACACTCCATGATGGCAGAGCCATGGGCCCATCTAGTCTCCTCCTAGTGTGGCAGCAAATCCTCACAACCATTATGAAACCTTTCTAGTGACCACTCTGAAAAGGTTGGCTCTCCTGCCCCATGTCATCCCCAGGCCCTGACCTGAGCCACCCCCCACGCATCTCATTCATGATACCCTCTGACTCAAATAACTCTTCCTGGAGGATCCTTGAAGTTTTTTGAGAATTGCTGTTCAGAATAAGTTATCTCTACTAGAAATGTCTTGAGGTCCATGAATAGGCATCTAGGATGCATTACGCATAGGAGATGCTCAACAAATATTTGCCACCTCGATTTGGTAATCAACAGGCCCGACAGATGTCATGGCATCGTATTTCTCTGTGTTGTAATTGGCATATGTCTCAGGGGTGCAATTACTTTTTAGTTTCCGTCATTACTGCTACACAGATCTGTTTCTTACTTTTTCTTATTACCGTTAGTTTCTTGCCATTTCACCAGAAACATATAGCAGAGAGGAAAAAAGAAAACAAAACTCAGAGAAAGAAGGGATGAGATGGAATCCAACCAAAACCTCAGCGCCACCGCTGACCCCAAATCTGAATTAAAAAAAATAAAATAAAATAATTAAAAAATAAAAAAAAAATTCTCTGGTCCAAAACTTTTAGTTGTTTTTTTCCATCTCTCAGAAACACTAAGTTAGAAATTAAGTAGTAAGTGATTTGGCTTTTCTTTTGTATACTTTAAAATATATAAACATGGACACATTCTTTGGGAGCTTTAAGTCTTTTAACTCAAACGAGAATTAATTTCAGTAAACCGCCGTCAACGTGGTGGTTGTGAAGGACAGTCTGTTTATGTGCAAAGCCGTACTTTTCCATCGAGTCTATTCTTTGAACTGATAAATCTCCCCTGAGCAGAAACCACGGCCACAAAATGTCGCAAGCAGAGAGCACAATGCTGCAAGCACTTAGCAGCTCAAAGTTTTTACACCTCGGCTCTACGGTGGCAGCTGCATTCGCCAGCATTGCGCAGCAGCAAGATTTTCACTAATTGTGTGGGGCCCCAGGATGTGTTTTGGTTTTGCAAGCTCTTTTGCAGACTCTGCCTTCCTGTTCCTCTGTCTTGGTGTGCTCTCACACTCACACAATGCAGAGGACAAGTGCACGTCTTTTACAATTCAAAACCAGAAAAGACCAGAACATTTTTAATTAGTCTGAAAATAAATAAAAAAAAATAGCAGCTCTGAAAGATGTGTTCCTCTATCTCTTTCCTCTGGAAGGCTGCAATTTAATATGTTTATGGGGAGAAGTGATCCTTACAATCCCAAGAAAAGTAGGGGGGAGTCGGGGGAGTCTCAACCCAATTATTTGGCAGTCAACTTTGCCCCTCCAATAAATGAAACTGCAAAGCTGTCTTTTACCAGATACCCAGGCACTGACAGCAAACTGCAGGACCACAGCTTCACATCCATTCCCCGGAGGCATGATTTAAACCCAGAAACCTGTCATCAGGAGGGAAGTGGAGAACGGCTCCAGGACTAGCTGAGAAGCGATGGTGAAGGGTTTTTTTCTCCCTTTCAACCCTGTAAACCTAAGTGAACCCGATCTCTGGTTGATTATGAAACACTTTGCATTTCAATGGCTGAAGGATAGTCTACTCATTAAATCAGCGATTCTTAGCAGAGCTATTTCTGCTAGATGATATTGTTGGGTGCTGGGAGGGAGGTGCCAATAATGAGAAGGAAGTAGCCGTCGCAAATTGGCAAAACTCCCGAGGAAGTTTAACAACAACAAAAAAAAACTTCCGTCAGCATCATTGCCTGCAAAATGGATGCCATTCTTTTTGAGATTAAGGAATCCAGTGAACAAACACAAGTCAATCACATTTACTACGGAAAACAATTACTCAATTCAGCGAAAGGAAGAATAACATCTACCGGAGTTCTTGCCTTCCATTCTGAAGGGACATGGAGAGAGGACAAGGTTTCTTCCTCATCTCAGATGGATCCTTTGCAGAATTCATGCTAATGAAGGTTAACCTGTTTCTCTTCATCTCTGTCATGAGTTATTAATGTCTGGTATCAGTTATTTGCAATTTTAAACTATTTTGCACAGCAGCACCTAACACCGTGGTATTCTGTCTAAACGGGGATTTCTTGGTCTTCAACAGCACACTTGGTGTGACTACAGAAGGTATCATCGTGGTTATTTATGTGTTTTCTTTTATGGTTTTTATTTTTCCCCCACTTCACTCGGAATAACATCATCTCCTATCTATCTGGGGATGAAAGATGATTACCTTTTTGTTCAGAATCCACTAAACTAATACACTTCGTCTGTTTGTTGCTAAGCAACCAAGCTGGGTTACCCAGAAGAAGCAGACTCCACTGTCAGTTACCTGCTCCTTTCTGATAATTGACCATCAGAGAGTTTGCCTGGTAGGGGGAAGAGCTAGTAGTCAAAAGACTCGAGAAATTTTTTTAAAAATTCAACGATCCAAAGGTTTGCCAAAGCATTCTATCCTAGATAAACAAATGATGGCAAACGCACCCAATAGATTACTAATCGGTAATAAAAGGAACCGTACGCCACACACAGGAATTGGGATGAAACTCAGATGCATTAGAAAGAATCCCGACACAAAAGAGTCCATCCCACGCATTCCAGCTCATGTCTGTGAAACTCTAGAAAAGGCACATCGAATCTAAAGAAACAGAAAGTGAGCAAGGGCTGCCGAGGGCTGGGAATGGGCATCCCTAGCGACAGGGTGAAAGGAGCTTGCGATGGTGGAAATGCGCCATCATCTACACCTTTATTTTTATTTTTATGGATTTAGGGGGTACAAATGCATTTTAGTTACGTGGATAGATTGCATAGTGGTGAAGTCTGTGCTTTTAGTGTAACCATCACCTGAACGGTGTAAATTATACCCAATAGGTTATTTCTCATCCCTCACGCCCCTCCCATCTTCCCACCTTTTGGAATCTCCAATGTCTATTTTTCACTCTGTTTGTCCATGTGTACCTATTGTTTAGTGAGAACATACAGTATCTGACTTTCTTTTTCTGAGTTACTAAAAATACGGAAGGCATCACGAATTTGCAAGTCATCCTCGCACGGTAGTCACGCTAATCTTCCCTGTATCTCTACTATTTCAGTATATGTGCTGCTGGAGGGAGCACCCCATCATTTATATATTAATTGTGGCTGAGATTACACAGATACAAATCAAAATGCCATTTAAATGGATACCTTTTATTGTATGTAACTTAATAAAAAAAGAAAGCTATTAGTGTGCATCACAGTTTATTACATTTTGACTTAGTTGTGTTACTTTTAGGGTTAGGAAGTCCTTTCCTATTGAGAGTCATTGTTTTACAGGGAAAGGCAATTCATGTCACATAAGTAAAATGCAACTTCATTTTTAAAGGAAGAATTTCATTTTTTAAAGGACATTTACTTGAGAAGTATTATAATAGATATTTATTCCTTGGTTCCTTTTTTCCTGTCATTTTAATTTTTATTAAAATTATACATGCAAATAATTTAGAGCATCCTACTTATTGGAAGCAACAACTTTCAATTCTTTTCAGCTATTTTTTTGGAATCAGTTTTACATTTCTAGTAAAATGTTTATACTACTGCTTTTTGACTTTTCAGATTTTGCTGTCTTGGTTTGTAACTCTAGAAATTCAGTATATAATATTCTTTCTCACCCTCTCTCCTTCTCTCACGACACACACAGACACACAGACACACACACACACACACACACACTTCCCGGTTCCTTGTCTTCCCAATGTAGTTATACCATAATTTTGTTTAGATTTGATGTTTATCTTCTTGTGACTGTGTAAATGCCATTTGTTGCTGATATGAGTAGTAAACTACAATTACTTTTCCTTCCCTGCACAGCTTTTTGTTTTCCCTGGAGTTAATAGGTGCCAGGTTTTGTTTTGCACTATTTGTTTGCTCAAGGGTCACTGCACACCTACCATCCTGGATCTTCCTCCACTATCATCGGGTTGACTTTATTCACTTCTCATGGGACAGACACAGCTGTGCACTGGATCACATGTCTTATGAAATTCCCTTTCAAGGGATAAATGACAGCTCTGCACAACTACAAACAGGGACACTAAGACCAATAAAAAGACACAGGCTAGCATGAAATAAGAGGTTTACGGTCTGATTTGCTGTTAAAGTCATGTCCTTGTTGTGCAATGGAAAACTGCAAGAGCAAAGATATTCTTTAGAGAGTGGACCCTAGCCAGAGCATGAAGGTTTCACGTTGCACGAAAAGACTCTGGACTTATGCCTTTCATGCAACTGGAATGTCCCCTAATATGTTTACCAGTCTTTCTCCCCTCATTCCTGCACACTGTAACCAAAGGAGAAACACTCTCCTCGTTACTGCAGACAGGGACATTCTGAGGGACCCTGAACAGATGGGACCTTAGGTGACCTTTGTGCCTTTGCATAGAAGAACACTTCTCATAAAATAGTTTAATCTAACATTATTTATAACGAGGAGTCACCAAAAACAACTAAAGTATCCGACAACAGAGGGCATTTTTTAAAGGTTGACTTTTTAAAATTTATGTGTGTGTCTATATATATATATAGACACACATATTATTGCACTTCACACACAATCTCTAAGTATCACAACAAACCTGCAAGGTAGATATTTGCATGACCTTTTTACAAAAGAAGAAACTGAAGTACAAAATGGGAATGTGACTTTCCCAAAGCCATTTAGCAATGAAAGGATAGAAGTTTAATTCCAAAGCCAGTACTTGTTACCGCGTATTATGCTGCATGATAGGCAAGACATCCTTTCCAGACATCCTGTCCTAGGATTATGTTTTGGTCTCTTGAGCAACACTCAACAGATATGTCTTCATTTTTAGTAACCTGTGAAGTAAGAAATTGGGAACTCCTAAAGGCTTCACTAGCCGGGACTAAGCACTTCAAGTAGGCAAAGGGGCAGATACTCAGAAAACCAGTGAAGGCCCGGGGGGACACCAACAGCGTTTCCAGGGCTGTGAGTTAAAAAGGTAAACAATGCAAGTCTATTGGCAGACGGCCAACAGTCCTGTCCGACCTCACAGCACAAGATTTTCAGAACTGCATGCCCTTGACCAATAGAAACCCTGCAAAATACATTCTAAGTATCACTATTTTGAAACTTGAGAGGACTGCAGAAATATCCAGATGGCTTATATCCAAGAGAATTTTTGAGATACCACAGAAAATATAACAAGAGCTCAAATACAGAGATTTTTCCATTAAAAAGTACAGTGTGTAGCAACTTGTGAATCAAAAAAAAAACAAAAAACAAAAAACAAACAAAAAAACCAGCTGTTACTTTGGCTGCCATTGCCATAATCTTGTTCCCTAACTGGGGCTCAGTGGAAGAGATTAATCTTCAAAGGTGTACTTTGAAATAAATCTACACAGGAATGAAGACTAAAATCAGAGAAAACATGGAAGGGTTGGTAATTAGACTTCACTGTTTCCGAAGCAATTAGGCTGCAGAGAGCTATGCCATCCATCCAAGCAACAGTTTGAAAGAGAATCCTCACTTTGTAAAAGATTAAAAGAAAAACAATACACAATCAGTGAGGCTTTGTAAACTTACCTATATTAGCAGCAATAAGGCTGAAATTAGGGTTTTACAGCTTGATCACAATTCTCAAAACAATTCACACTAAAATATAAACTCCTAAATATGCATTAATAGGCTATCCCTTCATGGACATTCATGTGAAGGCAAAGATGGAACATTCTCATTGCAGAATTTCAGATAGGAGAGAGTAGAGTCTGAATCACCGAGCTAGAAAGGACCTGAGAGATCACCTGTTCCAATTTCCTCATTTTATAGACACCTTGGGCATAAAGGTGTAGGTAATTAGCAGGTGTTAGAACTCAAATTTCCTGACTCCCCTCGCCAGTGTGTCTCTATAGGAGGTGAGGTTTTGCCTCATGGCAGAAGGGCCTATGGCATCACAGGAGCAAGATAGAGTAAACCCTAAAATCCCCTGGGGTTTTGGGGTGATGGGGTAGAGTTGGGAGGGTTTGACAACCTCAGAGAGAAACTGCACACAGAAATTTTCTGAAGGATGTTCTCTTCTACCCAACCGTACAGGTGGTAAATAAGAAAGACCATTTTGAAGCAACACTTTGGCGTTAAGGACTTTTAACTGTGGGCATTAGAAAACCCTTCTCTATGGTCTTGGGGGTCTTATACATTTTATATGTTAGAAAATAACTCAAAATTATTAGCACATAGATCATTTGAAGTGTTAATCATTTCTGCAATGTTTACTGTCTACATTATAAGTTTAAAAAAATACATGTCCATTTTTTTTTGGTAAAGGCTCAATTTAATATACAGACCTGTTAACAAAAATGCTGAGCTAAATCTACACAGCCTCATAATTGCTTGTCTTTCCTTTTTCTTTTTCTTTTATATCCTTTTTTCTTACTTAGGTATGTACTATTACTGCTTGCAAAAACAAGGATCTACCACACAATTATTTCTAACTATTCTTGTGGGGGATTCAAAATTTTGAAAAAAAAAAAAGCAGTGAAAATTATGCATTCACTTGCAGAAATACGTAATTTTGGGGAAGTTATGGGGAAAAGTGTCAGCAACACTATCTTGCCTGAAGCTTGAATAGTTTAAAGCAGAGAAATGTTGTCATGGTAGTAATCCAAGTAAAATTAGATTTCTACTTCTAACAACAAGATTAGGGCCCAGGGAGAGGAGAGGCTGAGAGACCTCAGTTCATAAACTCCACTTGGTTTACCATATGAAATGCTTTACATACACCTTTGCTTTTTGTGAAGTTGGCATCCCTGACGTCTGACCCAGGCATGTTCACCATGAGCCAGGCATACGGAGAGAGTAGAGAAAACAAAGACTGCTCAGCCTGGGCATGGTGGCTCACACCTGTAATCCCAGCACTTTGGGAGTCTGAGGCAGGCAGATCACTTGACGTCAGGAGTTCAAGAGCAGCCTGGTCAATATGGTGAAACCCCGTCTCTACTAAAATACAAAAATTAGCTAGGCGTGGTGGCATGCACCTGTAATCCCAGCTACGTGGGAGGCTGAGGCAGGAGAATCGCTTGATCCTGGGAGGTGGAGATTGCAGTGAGCTGAGATCGTACCAGTGCACTCCAGGCTGGGCAACAGAGCAAGACTCCGTCTCAAGAAAAAAAAAAGGCTCTGATCAGCAACATCTCCACCACACATCCCAGCACTTAGCCAGCCCTCTGCATCAGGAAAGAGGGAGCAGCAGGGGAAACCCCAAGGGAAATAAAGACTAACTTTGTCTATTTGCAAGTTTGCGTTGGGCTCTGGTTGCTGCTGAGAGACAGAGATACCAAAACCTGCATGAAAATATTAACACCAGGTTGGAGAGTTGAAATGCTTAGTCAGGCCCACTTCAGTTCCACTTTCCCCTGCTTCTAAGGAGGAGAAAGAGCAGAGTGAGAGAAAAAGAGCAAGAAGGAGGAAGTGTAAGAGTTCCTGACATCCGCCTTCGTAAGTGGCCACTATGGGCCAAGAAAAAAGATGAATAAGACACAGCCTATTTAGAGTAGTATCATGTCTGGTGAGCCAGATTCTCTCACAATATGTTGACCGTATCCCTGAGAACAAGGGACACAGAAGTGTCTTGCGTAGTGCTCAGGACACAGTGTGCACTCCGGAAGGGTTTGTTCAATCTCCACCCACATCTGAACATCTAGGACCTGCTTTGTTGAGGGAATGTGACTTTCACGGGAGAGACGTGATGGTTAATTTCATGTGTCAACTTGCCTGGGCTGTGAGGTGCCCAGGTTAAGCACTGTTTCTGGATGTGTCTGTAAGAATGTTTCCAGATGAGATTAGACTTTGAATGGAGGAACTGAGTAAAGCAGATGGCCCTCCCCAGTGTGGGTGGGCCCCATTCAATCTGTGGAGGGCCTGAATAGAACAAAAAGGTAGAGGAAGGAGGAATTTGCCTCCTTTTTTCTGCCTCATTGCTTGAGCTGGGATACCTCATCTCCTCCTCTCCTTGTTTTAGACTGGAATTTACACCACCGGCTCCCCTGCTTCTCAGGCCTTCAGACTTGGAATGAATTACATCATGGGCTTTCTTGAGTCTCCAAGATGCAGACGGCAGATTACAAGCCTTCTCAGCCTCCATGATCACATGGACAATACTGGATATTCCTTATAATCAATCAATCTACCTATTTCTATCTGTCTGTCTGTCTATCTATCTATCTATCTATCTGTCTATCTAATCTTTCTCTCTTTGTCTCTCTCTCTATCTAGCCAATTAGAAAGCTATTGTAAGTTATTTCTTCCATGAGTGGGGTGGGATTGGAAGTTAGACGGCACGACAAGAGGCCTAGACTCTAAAGATAGAAGGACAAGGAAGAAAAGAAAAAAAGAAAAAAAAAATACCTTGCAGTAGAGACTGTCATTTATTACCTAATATCCATCCATTCCCCCCTCCTTAAAGACCAAACTTCTTTTTACCTGGGTGCTAAACATTACATTTCCTGGTCTCTCTTGCAGGTTGGCATGGCCATGTGACTCAGCTGGGCTCAATACAACGTAAATAAAAATGCTGAGTGGGACTCTTCTAGGAAGTTTTATTGAAAGGCATAGATTGTCAGGAAGAGTCTGTTTTGCATTTCTGCTTTTCCTCTTTCTCTTTCCTACCTTAATGTGACAGCTGGACCTCCAGCAGCTATTTTGGACCTTGAGGTGGCCCTGGAAACAAAAGCCATCCATGCACTGAAAATGTCAGAGTGGAAAGATCAGAGCACAGATTTGTAAGGACCACCTTGCTAGCCAGTACTACAGTTACATGACAGAGAAGTGAACCTCTACCTTGCCTAAGCAACTGGTTGCTTTGTGGTTTTCTGTTATGTGTGACCAAATCTAATTTTAACTAACCCAGAAATCTGCTCTCTGTTGCCCTCTAACTGAATGTCAATGGCTTCCCATCTATAGTTACTTACATGAAGTATGATGACAGATTTTATGTTATGAAATGAGCAAGAACAATGTCATTTTAAACTTCCTTTGATTAAAAAAATGCTCATTTCTCTTTACTCACACCCTTTGTGATTTGCCACTCAGATTTCCAAGAAAGGGAAATTAGTCAACCTGCTTTCTATGTACCAGAGCTTTCTTCAATCCCTCCTGGCCAAGAGTAATGTGGAATCACACATACACAAAATGGGAACCTGCTTCTAAATTCTTCCCCAACTAGCTCTGGAAGTCCCAAGAGGAGGGTCACACGGGTTCTGACACCATCCTCCTCCCTAATGACACTGTCCCCCTTGCTCTTTGACTCCCTGACACTACCTAAAAGGAGAAACTCCTGCTTCTGGAAATCATGAGGTCCAGGCTGCCTCCCAGCTCACAGGCTCCCCACACTCCAGTGGGCTCCAAATGCATCCTTTACAGCTTCTCAGACACCTACTCACCCATTTGCCCCAACAAGGACATCTTGTGCTTTCAACATCTAAGTAGATTTATGGCAATTTTACTGAAAAATTCTTTAAATATTTATTTGTTTTTCCATCACAAATGCCTTTCCCAGAACCTAAGCTGGATCGTAAGATCCCAAGGAAGATGTTTACATCTTGTTATTCTTTGCATTCCTGGCACCTAGCATAGTGCTTACACGTGGAAGGGATTTATTAAAGTTTTTGCACAATCGACGGCTCCATCGGATAACACAAATACTCACATTTATTTTCTCTTCTAACCCTAAACAATCATCCTGGCACCAGTGAGCCCCAGCTCTTGTCCTTTAAGAGCAATTCTTTCCTGCACACTCTTATTCAGCTCTGAAGAGCAGAAGGATTTATCTCAGGTCGTCAAGCTGTGACTCTTTACCTCACACAGCACTGGATGTCCTAGAGGGGCTGGGGGAGAGGAGACAGTCTTTTGCCTCCATGTTCTTGATGCTCTGTCATCCCATTGTTCCTACTCCTCTAGGTCCCCACCAGTGGGTACCACATCACAAATATAAAGGTCAGCATTTAACTTGGGAAATGCAAGCTTAACATGCCACAAAATCCTCAACTTCCAACTTGTCTCTACCCATGCACTCCCACATTGCTCTACTAATGGAGAAAAGGAAGAGGCTCAGTGAACCATGAGCATCGTGATCATCATTTGGGATTTGGCAGACGTAGAATAAGAAGACAGCTTTTAGGTGCTCGGGCCAAACTCTCTGGTGGGACATCGTTTAGGGGATGGTATGGGGGACTCAGTCTCTTCCAATTGCCTGACTGGATAGATAAAGAGCTCCTGAATTCGGATGCAGGAGCAAGGAGGGGGCCTATTGCAAACTTCCTGCTGCAAATAATCACTGCACTGTCCACACACAAGAGGCAAGGGTGTCGCCCGTTTAGCAAGCTACCCTAAGTCCTTACTACAGGAAGGCAGGATTCAACGGGCCGCTGTGCAGGAGAGTCTGGGAGGCTGGGTGGAGATCCTGCCAATGGCAGGGCAACAGGAGCAACAGCAAGGAGAGAAGCTGGCTCAGGAAGGGCCCTTCCCACCACTGCCTTGGAGAGTTTCTCTGCACGACAGCACTCTCAATCCCCCTAAATCACAATGCGGAGTGAATCTGTCTTGTTTCCTCATTATATACTGGGGATCTAGCACAATGTCTGGCATATGTTAGGAACCCAATAAATATTTGTTGAGCAAATAAATGAATGCACACACAACGAAATTGCTGATCTGTGGCTTTAAAGCAAATCTCAGGGCACATTGCAAGGAGTTGATGCAGAGCAGACGCAGCAGAGGAAGCTTTGGTGTATAAATTAGCACGTGCTTATTTAAAAGGACCCAAGGATTTTGATAAGCTGGGGAAGAAATCTGTAATACAGCACTAACCTGTACATCCCTGCCAGCCAGAGATTATAAACTTGTACCGGCTCAGGCACAGCCCCCAGGGACTTTCAGAAACTCTTTTCTCTCTTTCCTTGCAAGCCAGCTCCTGGTCGTAGTAAAGCGGATTGGCAGTTGAGACGCCCAGCTTCAGGTCTCACTCCTGCCGGCATTTTGTGTGCATGTGAGTGAGTGTGTGGGTTGACTTTGGCCAAATGACTTAATCTCCCTACATCACAGAGATGGAGATCATGAAGATAATTTCTGCTGGACTAAATTCACAAGTTTGTGTCAACATCAAACCGAGGAACTGGTCTGAAACACACTTTTAAGCCCCCAAAGTCCAAAATGCAGGTGTTTTTTCCATTTTTTTTTTTTTTTGTTTTAGCTTTTTCTGGTTTTTGTCCTTTTTGAATTCCTCAACTCATATCTTTTTCTTTATTTTTCTTATCTTTCTTTGTTATATTTGCATGGATTTGTACACTTTTTTAAAAATGCTGGAAATCCCTCCTGACCCATGAGTTCCTTTTTGTTGTTTCTTCCATAAAATGGAGCAAAAGATTGCAAAAAACTTATGCTCGCTAGATTTGGTGGCACTGAGCAGGACCCTGAGATCTCGGCTGGAGGCATGAGCCTGGGGCGTGAGGGTAAAGACAGGCTGCTTGCCTGAGCTCAGTGGCCTCAGCAGGCCAACAGCGGTCAGTGAGCTTCCCCAGACTTCACAGCTTTGACCACAGGCATGTTCTTAGCTCCGTTAGGAAGCTCCTCGTAAAATGTATGCCAAGTAATTTGCCTTATTCCTCTCATTCCTCCAATTTCCTCCTCAGCAGACGTTACTTAAAAACAACAATTTGCAACCTCTATGGGAACTTCTGTACAAAGAGAAAAGAGGCTAAAACTATGGATTCCAAGCCATGTCAAAGTAGGACAACATAAACACGAGGCCAAAGAAAGAAAGTGGCTTCGGCTTCCCTTGGGACACGTAGTTTCACGTTAATTAAAGATTAAACAATACTCAGAATTATGCGAAGGTTTTATCCAGCTCAGTGCAGCAATTCAGGCTCTTTCTGAATGGAGAGGCTGAGAAACCCTCCCTCTTCTGGCGTCCAGCATTTGACGTTCCCCAGAACAATGATGAATAATGAGTCCACCAAACATCATATCATTTAACCTTCAAAAAAGACATGTCAGTACTCTCATTAAGGGCATTTGACCCAGAGAGAAACAGGCTGAGAGAGGATTAACCACGTGCAGAAGGTCACCAACCAGCAGTGGCAGAGCTGGAATTCTAACTAGGTTTTCTGGTTCATTTTCATTTTCTTTGTAGTTAATTCATAAATGTACTTTGGCTTTATCCTTGTTGACGTACCACAGGAATAGAAGTTTATGCTGCTCACATTTCAGTAACATTCTGATTTAATCGATGTAAATCACAAATGGGACCCGTAAGCATGTTTTTTCTTTTTTGTTTTTTTTGAGACGGGGTCTCGCTCTGTCACCCAGGCTTGAGTGCAGTGGTGCGATCCCAACTCACTGCAACCTCCACCTCCTAGATTCAAGCAATTCTCCTGCCTCAGCCTCCCAAGTAGCTGGGATTACAGATGTGTGTGCCCCCACACCTGGCTAATTTTTTTGTTTGTTTGTTTGTTTGGAGATATGGGGTTTCACCATGTTGGCCAGGCTGGTCTTGAACTCTCGACCTCAGGTGATCTGCCTCCCAAAGTGCTGGGATTACAGGCGGGAGCCACCACGCCCAGCCAGCATGTTTTCTTATAAAGCTGTCTTGGTTGATCCCCCTGAAGGTTCACATCCAATGTCATGGGACCGAGGGTGATTTGGGGTGCTCAGCACATGACATCCTGTAGTTCCACACCTCTGCCTGGTCTACACTGAAGTCCTTGTGTATAAATTCAATAATGAACACCAAGGTTCCTAAGTAATAGAAAGTCAGTTTTTACAAGTTATAAGTTTTGATGACATTGAGTGATGATAGGAACAGAATGGGTTTCAACATCCTGTTTTCCAGTCATAAATGAAATTCATTGTGGCAACTTCAGCAAATACAGACTATAACCCCCAAATCCCTTATAACTGAGGCAAACCAGAGCTTCTGGAATCCTGGCAGGCTCATGTGACATTTTTTTTCATCCTTTTTTTCTAAGTCCATCACTGGCTTCATGCTTTGTAGTCCAGGGTGTGCCACTTTGATCACTTAATATCATACTGTGGTTTTCCCCCACATCAATAACTATTATACGAAAACATTTTTACACTTTTCAGTATGCCATGACTTGCTGTGAGTTATTGAAATGTCGTAAATAACCATGTCTCTTTTGCTTGGCACACGTACCCAAAGTAGGATGGCTGGGATAGAGGGAAAGGACATCTTTAAGGCTTGTTATGCACTGTGCTGCAGACTCTTGTTGTGGGGTCCTAGGTCTTCCCAGCATTTTGGGGTTCACCCCTGTGACCCTCTATGGGTTTCCATGCCCCCAGGCTGCCGCAGCACCATCATTTCTGGGGTCCCCTCACCTCAGAGAGCCTGCTTCCTATGACTGCGTGGGCCAGCTGGAGAAGGACGTCCCAAGACCCTTCAAGTTTCTGTGTCCCTGCCCTCAAGCATAGGCCTGAGTGCTCCCGGGGCCCAGGGCCCTCTCCCCACCACCCTCTGGGGCCCACTGTCTGCACTCTCAGGCCTGGGGGGCTCCCCCTCCTGTGCACCTATCTCTCCCAAGCAGGTGGACACCAACGTCTATGTCCCCACCTGAGAATCCGCAGCCACCTTGCCAGCCCTCCTGGCTGTGGGGCCTTCCAGTACCTTGATGCGTAAGTACAGAGTTCCTGTTTGCTTTCTTGTCTTGATGGTGAGGAAGGAAGTGGAACTGTTCCTTTAAAGCCCCAAACACTAGAAAATTGGTATGAAAGATTATATGAGTTTGACCTAGATGTGGGATGCCTGTGAGTGTGTTTCTACACCTCTAAGGTGCTACTGGTTTCACTTTGTATTAGGATTAGGGGAACAGTGGGGGTAGCATTGGTGGGAGCGATGGGGAGTGCTACTTGTCAAGTTTCCCTTTGATCAAATGATGAAGAATGGGTGTCATGAGAATGGCGGAACTTGGCCTCTTTAGGATTCCAGCAGAAAGACGCCTGGATCTGGAAGCCAACTCCTTGTCGAGGGTCTTGAATCCACCAGCTGGTCTGTGATGTGAATGGAGATGTTGATGTTGCCAGGAAGTTTTTCTATAAAGGACCACAGACTTGTGGTCCTCGGGTCAGGCCTAAATGGATGGGGATGAGTTCCTTTTAGAGATGAGAGCCTCCCAGTTGGGCCAGGATGAATAGATCTGATTGCCTTTGTTGTCACGGGTGTCCGAATCTCTTGTTCTGAGTCTTGTGATTTTCTAGGTCAATAATATTATTTCCCAAGTTGTGAATAAAATCCAGCCTTTTAAAAATAGGACTGAATGCCAGTGGCTTAATAGACACTGTTCCTAACTCTGATTACCAAATCCATCTGAGAAGGTCTCTTGGAATGACAAGAGAGAAGTGATTTTTGCTCCACGGAGGCAGAAAAGGCGGCAAATTCTTGATCAGAGGTAACACATATCTTTTTAAGATTGAGAGTAACTTTGCCATAATGTCTGGAATGGAAGAAAACTGTCTCATTCTTTCTTCCAAAGTGGAGGAAGACAAAGCTGGAATCACTGCACTGGAAGCAAGGCCTGGTAATGGGGACAAAGAACCAGGCTATAAATACTTGGGCTGACAGAGCAGCAGATGGTTGGGTTGGAAGTGGATTTCTGGGCGGGAAATTTGCTAAGTGGTATTGGCATATGTTTCTTTAAGTCTTTGACCTGCTTGTTTTCTTGAAAGACCCTATTAAATGCTTGGAAAGTAAATTGAAATAGTTGTGACAGCAAAGGAAAGTTGAAAAGGAGGGGAAAAGATTCACCGAGGCGTGTGCCTCTCTCTCCTCTTTGTGATACATTTGTGTGGCTAGTCATCATTTTATTCATTCGGAAAAATATCAAAGCACCACCTCAAATTTCCCAGGCCTCTTTCCCCTGGTCACCACTCTCAGTGGATTGCAAACAGAAAATGGAGACGGCAGTTGGCTCTAGGCCTGTGGAAGCAGAGTTGGTTTAACCCCATAGAAACTTCCTCTTGAAGAAAATCAAATACTGCATGTTCTCACTTATAAGTGGGAGCTAAACAGTGGACACACATGGCCATAAAGATGGGAGCAATAGACACAGGGGACTCCAAAAGGGGAGAAGGAGGGAGGCTGACAAGGGCTGGACAAATCACCTACCAGGTACTATGTTCACTATTAGGGTGATCAGTTCACTAAAAGCCCAGAGCCCAGTAATACACAAATACACCCATGTGACCCACGGGCACGTGCATCCCCTGAATCTATAATAATAATAATAAGAAGCAGCAGCTCCCTGTTGACTCCTGCCCTGGGACCATAATCATCCACATGCGTAGCCATCATGCAGCCCTGCTGGTAAGAACAGCAGCTCAACTCAGAACTGTTTAATAAAGTCATGCTGGCTGGGCACAGTGGTTCACATCTGTAATCCCAAGCACTTTGTGAGGCCAACACAGGAGGATAGCTTGAGCTCGGGAGTTCAAGACCAGCCTGGGCAACATAGTGAGACTCCCATCTCTACAAAAATCTTAAAAATTAGCCAGACATGGTGACATGTACCTGTAATCCTAGCTACTCAGGAGGTGGAGGTAGGAGGATAGCTTGAACCCAGGAGTTTGAAGCTTCAGTGAGTTATGATTGTGCCACTATACTCCAGCCTGGGAGACAGAACAAGACCCTGTCAATAAAAATAAAATTATATAATTATAATAAATTAAACAATTAAGTTATAAAAAGTTTTTAAGTAAAAATATATAGATACAAAATAGAAATATAAAACATTTAAAATATAAATATAAATTATAAAAATATAATTATACAATTTATAATTAGTTTTAAATTATAAATTCAGTGGATGCATTAAATAAGTAAATAATTTTTAGAAAGTAACGCATCTCCAAAGTGTGATTTCAGTTTTGCTAATGTTGGGCCAAGGTTTCAGCTTCTGCTCGGCTCGAATCCATATTTTCTCTGAGAAGTTACCCATTAGCCTCATTTATGATCTATCCTTGGTTCACAATGTTCTAAATTCCTCCTCCAGGGCAAGACCCTTCTCTTCGCAGCGCACAGTAAGGAGCTTCTAGAACGAGCCAGAACAAGCTCCTGCACCATCGCTCAGCACTGCTTGTAGGCCTCTCACTAGATCGTAAATTATTTAATGGCAGGAGTCATGTCATCTCTCAAATGTTTTTTTTTTTTTTTGAGATGGAGTCTCGCTCTGTTGTCCAGGCTGGAGTGCAGTGGCGCGATCTCGGCTTACTGCAACCTCTGCCTCCCAGGTTCAAGAGATTCTCCCTGCCTCAGCCTCCCAAGTAGCTGGGACTACAGGCGCAGGCTTCCATGTTTGGCTAAATTTTTTTTTTTTTTTTTATAGTGGAGACAGAGTTTCACCGTGTTAGCCAGGATGATCTCGATCTCCTGACCCTGTGATCCACCCGCCTCAGCCTCCCAAAGTGCTGGGATTACAGGCGTGAGCACCGCTCCCGGCCCGGTCTCTTAATTTTTTAATGCCCTAGAGCAGCCAGCACAGTGCCCTGCACCTCAGGAAATGTGGAAACTGCTAGTCCGTACATGGGCAGAACACACGCTCTCATCTCTCTACTGGAAAAAAGCCTCCAGGTGGGCAATGGGCTGTGGGGGCTACCTGTGCCTGCTGGAGAGGCCCTGGAATCCGGGGTGCAGAGGAGCCGGCTGTGGAGCCAGTGTCCCGCCTCTCCCTGCGGTGCAGCAGGAGAACTCTCATGAAACGCGTGCAGAATGGAAGTAAGAATCAGCTGGGCACGGTGTCTCACATCTGTAATCTCAGCACTTTGGGAGGCCGAGGCAGGTGGATCACTTGAGGTTAGGAGTTCAAGATCAGCCTGGCCAACATGGCGAAAACCTGTCTCTTCTAAAAATACAAAAATTAGCCAGGTGTGGTGCCACACACCTGTAGTCCCAGCTACTTGGGAGGCTGAGGCAGGAGAATCACTTGAACCTGGGAGGCAGAGATTGCAGTGAGCTGAGATCGCGCCACTGCACTCCAGCCTGGGGGACAGAGCGAGACTCCATCTCAAAAAAAAAAAAAAAAAAAAGAATCGCCCCACTCCATATCACAATCCTGGCTGCCTGAGAGGTAGCTTAGGGTCACTGCAGTCCACAAGAGTCAAGTTCTGGAGGAGGAGTGGAGTGGAGTACGTGGAATGGAGTCACATCTGCATCTCCTTCCAGCCAGGCGCTGCCCACTGTGACCATTTGCCTCACTCTAGAGGCGCAGGCCACCGTGGAGCTGTGCTGGTGGACTGGCAGTGGTGTGCAGCTTCCTCAGCTGCACCTCTGCATCCCCCATAGCAATGTCCCAGCCTTCACAGGCAGCTGCTTCTTCCCACCATCCCAGCACCGTGGCACTGTCCCAATGCAGTGCTCCCACGGCTCAGGGGACTTGCATCTTCTGACCACTTCCTGGCTGACTGTCACCTTCAACTATTGATAAAGCAGCAGTTTCTATATCCTCCATCGTCTTGCCTACCAGCCATGATTTTCTGTGGTCTCACCTCAATTCCTGAGGAATCGACTATATAATGTGATTGAAGATGGGTCCCGTCTATCTAAAGGTGATGGTTGGACCTTGTCAAGAGTAGCCAGAATGATGTCTTGAAAATACACAAATCACAGTGTTGGCTCTTGCTCCTGTCCAAACCATGTGGGAGAACATCTTTGAATCCTGCTACTCCTTACTCTGACCCCAAAGACTAAGGAAGCTTTTCTCCGTGGCTTGTTTGTATGCCATAGAGTCAAAGACTTGGGCAGGAAATGTAGGAGCTACAAGACCTGGCCATTGGAGACATTTGTTTAAGCTGCCAAATAGAAAATGCAAGTCCAAACTGTGTGCTTTTTCTGCAAAGGAAGCTCCCAGGCAGGTTTTCCAGGGCTCACTTTTTGTGAGACTACTGTTTCTAAACCTTTAGTGTATGCAAATTCTGGAGTTGTTTATTTTCCATAATATACACTGCCTCTGGTTCCTGACATTTCAACAATCCGAACTTCAGATCCACTTTTGTTTTGTTTTCTAAAAAAAATCCTGTAGCTTCACCAAGAACTCAGTCCTCTGGGTCCTCTCAGCTTCTAGCTCTTAGCGACTCTCCTATATCCTCATTACTCATCCCACGAACTTCGCAGAAGAATGCTCCCAGCTCTTAAGGGAATCCTAAATCCTGGCTCCTGCCCCTTTGCTGTGCCCAGGACCACTCTCTCCTGTTCTCATTCTTCTGGTTGACATGGATGAAGACAGCAATTCCCCTGCAGCCTTAAAAAAAAAAATCCATAAAACACAAGGCAGGGGTTGATAGACACTTGAAGGCAGGCCTAAACAAAAAAGTGAAGAGTCCTGGAAGTGTGGAAGAAGAAATTTGCAAGTCACCTTTCTCTTCAGTTAGTGCTAGGTTAGGAAATGCCCACTTATAAGGCAATACATGCTCAGAATTACAGGGCCTCTAAATAAAGTAAATGCATTTCATTCTGGGTGAGTTCTAAGTTTACAAAAAAATAAAAGCCTCAGAAAATTCAACTGAGAACCTAATCACAAAAGCTTTCATACAGTTTATTAGTGTTCTGTCTATATTATTGATGTGTTGATGATGTACATTTTACATTTTAAAATTATTCATTTTTTGAAAATGTCTAGAAGTTTGAGCTGACACTAAGTGTTTTAAAACAGTAATTTTCAGAAGAATGGAAAAATTAGGTTATTAATGAGGAAGGAGAACTAAAATTAATTTGTTTTCACTTCTCATTGTACAAACTAGGTCTTAGAGTATCAAAATAAAGGGAAAAAATCATGTAATTCTGCTATTTAAGTAGAATAAAATAAAAAAATTGTGTTCTATTATTGACCATACCTCTGTAATTTTTCATTGTTATAATCTTACCTAAACTGGAATTTTAAATTGTTTTACCTCAACAAGATTAGAGATCAGTGCCAAATGGATTTGAGTTTGGTTTATTTCCTAGGACACTTACAAATCTCCAAATATGTGCAGAATTCTATTGTATATATCACCAGCATGAGCAACTGACTTTTCTTGAAGAGGCCAAAGGGACTGTAAAAAATACTGGTTTAAAAGACATAGGAGTTTATTTTTCCCTCATATAATCATCCCAAGGTCACTGGTTCCGATTGCTGAGGACACTCTGCTCCATGTGGTCATTCGGGGATCCAGTTTCATATTTTCTGTTGCTTTACCATCCTCTAGCAAAGGCGTTAGGAAACTTTTGTTATCAGGAGCCAGATAGTAATATTTTCTGGTTTTGTAGGTCATATGATCCCTTTCACAACTACTCAACTTTGCTGTTGTAGCACAAAAGCAGTCAGAGATAATTCACTAATCTTTACAAAAACAATCAGTGAGTTGGATTTGACCCAAAGGTCATAGGTTTCCAATTTCTGCTCGAGTGTTGCTACGTGCATGGTTCAAGCTGGACCATAAGGTGCTTCCATATTCAAGCTCACAGGAAGGAAAATGAACACACAGCTTAGGTAGGAAGCCCTAAACCTATGACGGCTCATATCATATCACTTCTACTCACATTTTACTGGCAAGAATTAGTCATACATCCATAGTGAGCTATGAGGGAGGCTAGGAAATTCAGTCACTAGCTGGGCAGCATGTGCACAGCTTAACATTACTACTATTAATAAAGGGAGGATGGGTTTTTGTTGGCAATCAATTATTTCTACTACACTGGTCAAAATTACTGGAAGAGTTATCTATATTCCTTTTTACTCTTCCACAGCCTGGCACCTAGCACAGTGCCTGACGTACAGAACAAGTTTAAGTGAATACTTGAATGAATGCATGAATGAAAATCAAAGCTGAACTACATGCTAAATCATCTGCTAAGTTTTCTCACCAGCCAAGTGACTTGTTCTAATACAACAGCCTCCCTGTTCTGTTCAGACTATCTAAAATCATACCTCAGGAAAATGAAAGTGAATATTTGCCGTGTACTTGCTAATTCTGATCACTTATTAATTCTGAGAATGTCAAAAGTTTTATTTTTTCTACAAATAACAAAATGATACATTTAAATAAATATCATTTGATGTTTGCAGTCTTCATGTGTGCAAGATAGAAAAGTTATACTTATCACATTGTCATATAGGTGAAATAATTAATGCTCTAGTTGATTCAGACAACAAGAATTATGAGTAAATGTAAAGGTAATGACCTAGATCTTTCTATTATGCTGCTGAAGAGTCTATTTAACTTATGTGGTATAATTTCAATCATTTAAATTTTGTATAATTTAGAGGTAGCTATATCTGATCAATTTATAAGTTATTATTTTTCTTAATGTGGCTTTTATTTTCTTTTTTTCAGGTCTCAGAGTATAATGTGACTTTTTAATAACATCTCAACAAACTTGCATTTCTTGCTAATATTTCATCTGCATATAAAGATTGTCTTGCACATAGGACTTTAACATAATAAGCTGGATGCAGAATAACGTATTTTGAACAGATGATAAAATTTTTCTAAAAAAGGGGGTTTGTGAATATAATTGAGAGAGAACCACACACTGTAGTTCAAAGTTACAGTGGTGATATGTCTGCACTGGAATGAGGTCAAAGTTCACATATTCATAAGATTCCACATACTAAAAGACTAGTTTAAAAGCTACTGAAAAATATGGATTTTAAAATAATTTATTTTTATACATTTTGATAGATGAACTGTGATTTCTAACACCATAGGGTAGTGAGAGATTGGATTAGGAGTAGCAAGGGGGAGGGGGTGGAGTTGGGGAAGGGAAAGGAAGAGGAGAAGAAAGGTAAATGGACTTGCCTGGCACTGTCACAACTACTAGAGTAGAAACTGCCCTGAAGACCCTTGCAGGGATTCCAAAAGACAGAAGCTCTGAGAGTGAGCCATGGAAACCATGCCATACAGAACACGCTTGTCAGACTAGGGGCTCCTTGATAGGAAGCCAGCAGAGCCCCTCCAACTGGCCCTAGCACAAGGTGATGCATATGTGCCAGGCATGAAGGGCGCAGTGGCCCTGCTGCATTTGCCTACAGGGTCAGTGGTATTTGCCATGAAGATGGCCTTCGGTCTGTGTTTTTTAAGCCACTTCTTCCTTTTTATCGTTCTTAGTCTGATTCTTACCTATGGTGAATCAAGGTATTTAAGTTTATTGGGAAAATGATTTCAGTATAATAAGTAAAAATTTCAGGAAGTTACCAATACAGGCCTCCTCCTCTTCCTCATTCGCCACCTCATCTTCCTTCTCTTCCTCCCTTTTCCACCTCCTCCTCCTCCACCTCTTCCTCTTCCTCCTCCTCCACCTCTTTCTCTTCCTCCACCTCTTCCCCTTCCTCTTCTTCTTCCACTTCCACCTCCTCCTTCTCATCCTGCTCTTCTTCCTCTTCACTCTCCTTTTTTGTCTCCTTCTTTTCCTCTTTGTTCTCCTTCTCTTTCCCCTCCTCCTCCTCTTCCTCCTGCTCTTCCCCCTCCTTCTCCCTCTCCTCTTCTTCCTTCTCCACTTCTTTCTTCATCTCCTCCTCCTTCTTTTAAACTCTTTCCCTGAGAACGTGTTACTCAGAGGCAGCGGGTTCAGCCTCCCTGGATGGACAGGGCACTTGAGCCTTATTTCTGATCCTTGCTAGGGAGAGGGGAGTGGCTCTGATCCTCAGCTAGTGGTTGTTCTCTTCCCTTCCTTCCCCATCTTCTCTCCAGACATCTTTTCTCCCCCTTTCCTCTTTTCTTCTTGTCTGTATCAGATGTCCATGACAAATCACCCCCAGGCTGTGTTTATTTTCACAAATAGGCATCACTCATCCGACCATCCCAAATAGGTTCATTTTTCTTTGCATTATCCTTACAATGATAACCAGTTTAAATCCCCAGGAAGAAAGGACGTCTGAGGTGTTATCCTTCCCTTAGTGATGGAGAGCTTACAAGGCATCTGCTTCTCTAGGAGCCTCATCATCAAACTTCCTCTGTGATCACCATACAGTTTCATAGAACAGATCCCGCAGGAGGAAGGTTTAGCTCAGCAATATCCCTTTCAACTCACAAAGAAGGGCTACAGACAAGGAGAGGCTGTGCCTAGCAGGGGAAATTGTGCATCCTAAGGCCTGGGATCCACGGCTGAGCCTGGAATCAGGACATGGACCATGAAAGGTTTGCAGGCCATGGGAAAGGGAGTGGTTCCTGTCCTAAGGGCAACATAAAGTCACCGGAGTATTTTAAGCAAGGAAACGGCATGACGACCTCTGTATTTCATAAAGGTCCTGCTGGCCAATGTGATCATGGAGAGATGGGAGGAAAGCCGGGGTGTTGGGGGGATACCAGGTGTCTTGCTTGCATGGAGCAAAGAGCAGTGGACCTGGGGACAAGAGAATGGATTAAAACACAGTCCAGAGATAGGACAGGCAGGCTTGATGGCCAATTGGATGAGGGTGCTGAAGTAGACACAGCAACCATGAATGATTTCCAGGTCTCTGGCTTGGGCAGATTAACTGGTGGTGCCATTTGCTGAGATATGGAATGTGAAAAGAAGGGCAGGTTTGGGGAAGAGAAGGGATGAGTAGATATAGCACTTGTGCAGTTGAGGGGTCTGTTGGACCTCCCACCAGAGGTAACTGGTTGGCAGCTGGAGCGAGAGTGTGGGGTTCATGAGAGACCTGGGATGGTCCCTGAAGCTCTAGTATTGATAAGTTCTGAGAGTGTGTGGGATGAAAAAAGTTACTTATTAACAGATAGGCCCTGGAGGAGGTCCATATTTAACAGATGGACAGAGAGGCAGGAAGGCCTACACGGGTTACCAAACATGAGCATATGGGGGGCTTAGGGGGCTAAAATCCCACGCCGGGGTATTATCCCTGAAACCAAGGGAAAATCATATTTTGACAAGAAAAGTAAGTTTAACAAACATGACTGAGAGGAAAGGTAAGACAAGGACTGAAAGTGATGAAGTGGTTGTTTATAAGCTGGACAAGAGGCCGGGCGTGGTGGCTCATGCCTGTAATCCCAGCACTTTGGGAGGTGGAGGCAGGCAGATCACCTGAGGTCAAGAGTTCAAGACCAGCTTGGCCAACGTGGTGAAACCTGACTCTACTAAAAATACAAAAATTAGCTGGGTATGGTACCACACACCTGTAATCCCAGCTACTCAGAAGCCTGAGGCAGGAGAATCACTTGAACTTAGGATGCAGATGTTGCAGTGAGCTGAGACTGCTCCACTGCACTCCAGCCTGGGCAACAGAGTGAGACTCCCTCTCAAAACAAACAAACAAACAAAATGATAATAACCTGGGCAAAAGAAGTTTCATTGAGGTGGAGGGGTGGATGTTGGGGGATTTGGGGTGGGGGCCAGATTGTGGCAGACTAAGAAGAATGTAGCAGGAACGGCCCATGCAAATTGTGACTTCAAAGTGGAGCAGAGACTCCAGAAAGTAGATAGAAGATGAGGCTGGGTTGAGGGAGATTTAAAAAAAATAATAGCGGCTGGGTACAATGGCTCATGACTGTAATCGCAGCAATTTGAGAGGCTGAAGCGGGAAGATCCTTTGAGAACAGGAGTTTGAGACCAGCCTGGGCAACATGGTAAAACCCTGTCTCTACAAACACTACAAAAATTAGCCCGGTGTGGTGGCGCACGCCTGTAGTCCCAGCTACTTGGGAGGCTGAGGCAGGAGGATTGCTTGAGCCAGGGAGTTTGAGGCTTCAGTGAGTCAAGATGGTGCCACTGCACTCCAATCTGGGCTACAGAATGAGACCCCGCCAAAAAAAAAAAAAGAACATTTTAACTTGAACATTTTAAAAGATAATGGAAAGATGCTGGGAAAGGAAAGATGTGAAGTTCAAAAGAGAGACCCTTCTCAATGAGGCAGGAGGTGCAGGTGGACGGCTTCCTCGGAGAGGGCGGGACACCTTGTCTGTCGTCACAGAAAGAAAGAAGGAAATAGGAGGGACGCAGCTGCAAGCCTGGGTGTTGTTCCATGGCAGGAAGTCAAGGGGGTCTCAGGGCCTTTATTTACTCTGGAAAATAGAAATCAAGACATTCACCCACGAGCAGGGAGGCTGTGGCCTGGCTGGAGCCCTGTGGAGGGAGAGGGAGGCCTGGGAGGGGCAGAAGGGGCCCAGGGTGTGGCTGGAGCCCTGTGGAGGGGAAGAGGGGGCTGGGGCCTGGCTGGAGCCCTGTGGAGGGAGAGAGAGGCCCGGGGCATGGCTGGAAGCCTGTGGAGGGAGAGCAAGCTGAACGTGGATGCAGGCACTGAGGAGGAAGCCTCCAGCAGACTGCACAGCCAGGCTCTTCTGCAGCCCTCAGCCCTCCAGGCAGGAGCGGATAGACAGAAGGCTCAATCACAGGGTCCTGTGTGACAGGGAAACAAAGGGCCAGGGAGAGGCCCAGAGGGTAGTGGAAGTGGCTGATGATGGAAGCTATGCTGGAAATGGAAGGAAACCAGGAGAGGAAGGAACTCAGAAATAAGAAAGCAAAGGTCTCAGAAGATGGTAGGTCCCACTGAAGCCCCAACTGTGGAGGCTGGCGGGAGTGCAGGCAATAAGATCTGAGGGAAGAGACAAAGATCAGAAAAATGCATGTGACAGTGGAGGGAGGGAGTAAAGGAAAGTGAGTGCCCAGAGGTGCAGACTGTCACATCATGTGAGTTATTGGCCTTCATTTTGGATTTGCACTTCTCCATGGCCAAGGGGTTTATGTGGTTGAAATGTCTAGCCAACCAAGACAAAACGCACAAGTTACTGCAGAAGAGAGGCTTATTTTTCTGGTCCTGGAGTTAAAGACTTTCTGCCATGGCCTCCCAGTGAGAGACTCCAGGCCCCGTGGTGGACAGGGTCCCATCCGCACTGCAACATTAAAGTCATAGCCAGATGGTTTTTAAACCAATCTTTATTAAAGCTCCTCTATGTAGTTTAATCCATAGAAAAACAATTCCTTTGAATTGATTTTCATTCACCTTTTAAAGATGGGCAAACAGGCTTAGAGAGGTTAAAAACTTGGCAGGCTGGTGAATGGCAGCTTGAGAATTAAACACAGACCTTGTGCCCACAGGTTTACAGCTCTGTCCATTGCTGCTGCCCTCAAGGCCTTCAATCAATGATTAGTTCAGCGTCTATATTTTAATGATTGTTATTTTAAAATAGACCTTATTTTTAGAGCAGCTTTATGTTCACAACAAAATTGAGAAGAGGGTACAGAGATTTTCTGTATACCTCCTCCCTCCACACATGCACAGCCACCTCCAACTATCAACGTCCCTACCAGACTGGCACATTTGTTACAATTAATGAACCTATATTGGCACATCACCATCACCCAGAGGCCAGTTTGCACTATGATTCACTCTCGGTGTTGTAAATCCTATGGGTTTGGACAAATGTCTAAGGACATGTATCCCCTATTATGGTGTCACACATAGTAGTTTCACTGCCCTGAAAATCCTCTCCCTATTCATCCCTCCTCCTCACTAACTGATATGGTTTGGCTGTGTTCCCACCCAAATCTCACCCTGAATTGCAATAATCCCCATGCATCAAGGGCAGGCCTGGTAGAGATAACTGAATCATGGGGGCAGTTTCTCCAACACTCTTCTCATGGTAGTGAACAAGTCTTACGAGATCTGATTGTTTTATAAATGGGAGTTCCCCTGCACAAGCTCTGTCTTGCCTGCCACCATGTAAGACATGACTTTGCTCCTCCTTTGCCTGAGGCCATGATGGTGAGGCCTTCCCAGCAATGTGGAACCATGAGTCCATGAAACCTCTGTCCTTTATAAATTACCCAGTCTCAGGTATGTCTTTATTAGCAGCATGAGAACAGACTAATACACCAACTCCTGGCAACCCCTGATCTTTTTACCATCTCCATAGTTTTGCCTTTTCCAGAATGTCATATAGTTGGATTCGTATGGTATATAGCTTTTTCAGATGAGCTTCTTTCCGTTAGTAATATGTATTTAAGTTTCCTTCATGTCTTTTCATGGCTTGATAGTTCATTCCTTTTTTTAGCACTGAATCATATTCCACTGTCTGGATGTTCCATAGTTTATTTATCCATGCACTTTCAGAAGGACATCTTGATTGCTTCCAAATTTTGGCAATTATGAATAAAGCTGCCATAAACATTGGTGTGCACGGTTTTGTATGGACATAGGTTTTCAACTCCTTGGGGTAAATAGTGTAAGAGTTGAAGAAAGAAGAAAAAAACATGAAAAGTGGCTCAATAGTCAAAGACAGGTTTATTTTGGAGAATAAACCTGAGAGGGGCTTCTGGCCAATTTCAGTTAGGAGTGCTCTCTCTCACAGACTAAGGGTATTTAAGGGCTTTAGGGAGGGGGAGCTTATCGCAGGCTCAGAATATTTCTGTGTGAAGGAGAGTTTTATTGTAGATTTGGAATGTCTCTGATTGGAGTTGGGGTTATCTCAGGGTTGGCATGTTTCTGGTCAGAGCAGGGGTTTATCTAAGGGTTGGAATGTTTCTGGTCATGCTGACATTAGCCATTAGGCTGATGTTTTGGAGCTGGATTTAGGGGAACTTAAAATGGAAGATAGTGGTGCTCCTGCTCCGTCAAATAGGAAGGGGCACAATTGCTGGATCCCATGGTAAGTGTATATCTAGCTTGGTGAGAAACTGCCAAACTGTCTTCAAAGTGGCTACACCATTTTGCATTCCCAGCAGCAGTGAATGAGAGTTCCTGTTGCTCCACCTCCTCACCAGCATTTTATGTTGTCAGTGCTCTGGATTTTGGCCATTCTAACAGGTGTAATAGTGTGTAGTGGGAACTCACTGTTGTTTAATATGTATTTCCATGATGATATATGAGGAAGACAATCTTTTCATATGTTTCTTTGCCATCTGTGTGCTTTCTTTGGTGAGGTGTCTGTTCAGCTATGTTGTCCATTTTTAACCAGGTTTTTTATTATCTTATTGTTGAATTATAAGAATTCTTTGTATATTTTGGATAATGATTCTTTATGAGATGTGACTTTTGCTATGTTTTCTCCCAGTCTGTGGCTTGTCTTCTCATTCTTTTGACAGTGTCTTTCTGAAAGTACAAGTTTTAGTTTCAATGAAATTCAGCTTCTCAGTTACTTCTTTCATAGATCATGCCTTTGATGTTATATCTAATATGTCATCACCAAACCCAAGGCCATCTAGATTTTCTCCTATTTTCTGTGGTTTGGCTTTTACATGTAGGGTCTATGATCCATTTTGAATTACTTTTACACAGGATGTACTGTCTGTGTCTATATTCTTTTTCTAAAAAACATGTGGATGTCCAGTTGTTCCTGTACCATTTACTGGAAAGACTAGTGCAGTGTTCTGATTTTTTAAATACCTTTTTCCAGAAGACTTCCTCCACTTTAGTCAAGCAAGGACATAACACCAACACACAGTTCCGGAAAAGCTGTTTTCTGCAGATAAGGCTAAACTGCATGGTCTAATTATGTCTGATGTTCTGGGTCTGTCCTGGGATAAAATCTAGAGTATTGGTTCCCCAGACTGTACCACTGATTCAAATCATCTGGCACATGTCACTCCTGGCTCTGCTTCTGTGTTCTGCCTCTTCACCATGTTTTCAAGATGTACTCCTATTCCAAGGTCTTGAACACCATCCACTCACTCCTGGGTGACTTCAGCTGCACATAGACGCCTAGGACAGTGCTTGCCTTTATCACTCACGTAGTGTAGAATGTTTCATGATACTTGAAGCACAAACTCCTCTCTCTCCTACTGGAAAAGATAACTATCTCTCCTACTCAACTATGTTTCTTGGTGGCAAGGACGATATCATTAATTCTTTGTATTCAATACAATTCTTAGTACAGAACTTAACATACATCTTAATATAGCAGTCCCCAACCTTTTTGGCACCAGGGACTGGTTTTGTGGAAGACAATTTTTCCACGGACAGTGGAGGGGAGATGGTTTCAGGATGATTCAAGTGCATTACATTTATTGTGCACTTTATTTCTATTATTATTACCTTGTAATATATATATAATGAAATAATCATACAACTCATCATCATGTAGAATCAGTGGTAGCCCTGAGCTTGTTTTCCTGCAACTAGACAGTCCCATCTGGGGATGATGGGAGACAGCAACAGATCATCAGGCATTAGATTCTCATCAGGAGCACACAACCTAGACCGCTCACATATGCAGTTCACAAATAGGGTTTGCTCTTGCATGGGAATCTAATGCTCCTGCTGATTAGGTGGGAGGTGCAGGTGGATGGCTTCCTCAGAGGGATAAGGGCAACTTGTCCGTTGTCACAGAAAGGAAGAAAGAAATAGGAGGGACACAGCTGCAAGCCCGTGTGTTGTTCCATGGCAGGAAGTCGAGGAGGCTCTCAGGGACAGGAGGCGGAGCTCAGGCGGTAACATGAGCGATGGGGAGTGGCTGTAAATACAGATGAAGCTCACTCCCCACTCACCTCCTGCTGGGTGGCTCAGTTCCTAACAGGCCACCTGTCTGGTAGTGGTTCATGGCTCGGGAGTTGGGGGACCCCTGCCTTAACACATGCTTGTTAGTTAATTGATTGATTGGGAAAGTTCTCATGAAAAAGAATGAGAAGCTGCTGACGTGTGAAAACCTTTGTACTAACATGATCTTAAATACCACAAAGGAAACTGTGACTTTATCAAAGCAATTAAATCCAAATTCTTTTTCTTGGTAAATGTGTTACTTTGCAAATGTCAAATGTGCAACCAGGAGGTTGTCAAACAAAAATGTGTTTGCTGCAACGTATATTTAGTGTGTATATATACACATGTATGCATATATATGTGCTTGTATATGTATATACATATGTTTGTATATGTATATACATATGTTTGTATATGTATGCATGTGTGTAGACTAGAAAAGTATTAATCCTTGCAACTTTTCATTTATAAATCATTGCCCTAGTAATTACCCTAGTAATGATTTATAAATTAGTCCAATTTTCAAAGTTAAATATATGAACTTAATGGGTACCATTCATTTACTCACAAATATTGAATGAAGTTAGTACAAGACTGGCATGGACCCTCTACTCAAGACCAATTTAAAAGATGTTGCTATCATAGAAATGTGCTTGGGAGTCATTAATATAAAATCAAAAGAAAGCCTTTGAAGTGTATTTTTTGTCTATTCAGAAAACCTGTCTGACAATTTTTTTAAATTCACACGTCCCATCCTCACGAGGTTCTTTTCCCTCCTCGCCTAGCCCAGCACTGTTCAGTGCTATGCATATCCCTGGACTATTTAACACAGCTCCTGCTCAGTATAATGTCTTGTTTCCTGTGTGCAGATAAATGCACCACTTTTTAACAACACGTCGTTGTAGCATTAGAGATTTCCAGCTTCAACAATGTAAGGTTTTTTTTTTCCCCCATGTAGCCAGGACCTGGATCAATAAAGTAAAAGTATAATGACTTTCCCTGCTTTATTTTAGTAGGTTATCTGATACTATTTGCTTTTTCAGTGTTAGTCAATATTGGTGTCTCCAGGGAGGAGGAGCTGATATCTCTTCCCTAAACCCATTTCTCCACAATCTTAAATTAAAAGGACAAGACAAAGCCAAGACAAAGGACATGGACTGCTGCTGCGGATTTTTTAAGTGGTTCTCAAACAAATGATAGATCTGCCGAATTTACAGCATGGTGATGTCCTTTGCAATGACTGGGAGCTGCGGGGACCTTACCTCCTCTCTGGTGCTCCTGGCCGTGTGGCCGATCAGGACTGGGCTTCGAGGAGGAGTAATGTAGGGTCTACTTGCAGAGGGCAACATAGCCACAGGGCTCCACTGAGACCCTGCAGCTCCTCCTTGCTGGCAGCTCAGGAACAGATTTGAAAGCTCAGGCACAATAAATTCCAGTGCATTCTCAGGCAGGAGGAAAAAAGGAAATTCTGCTCACATCCTGGTTTTCTCTTTAATAAACACTATAACAAGTTTATTACACTGTGGGGACGACAAACGTTTCCTTTCCCCCGTTCTGAAAACTTCTGCTCCTTCCCTCTTTTCCTCCCTCCTGGTTTCTGCAATGCTGATGTCAGAGGGTGAAGACCCTCAAAGGAAAATTTGGAGTTGCCTGGTAATGATTGAGAAAATGAGATTCCACGTGAAAGAATTACCCTCTCATCCTGTTTCTTCCGGCTTCTAGGCTTAAGTGTGGGTGAGCTCTTGAGCCTCCAGGTGGGACTGCGTTCACCTTTACCACAACAACAGCCTTCAAGAATGCTTGTCAAGTGACTTCTCATCAACAGTTACAAATCAAAGTGTTTTCCAGCAGCCATTAGCAGTATTTTTGTATGAATAAACCTCATGCTGTGACCATGGTCCTTGTCTGGGCTCTCATTTTGTGTATGGGGAGACTGAGGCACAAGCAAATATACTTTTTGATGAACTTAGTCTCTGGAATTCACTGCTGCTGGCTCCTGCCCCAGACTGGATCTGGCATCTCTGTGAAAGCAATATAGAAAGTGAGGCCACCTGGCCGGACACAGTGGCTCACACCTGTAATCCCAGCACTTTGGGAGGCAGAGGTGGGAGGATCACTTGAAGTCAAGAGTTCGAGACCAGCCTGGCCAACATGGTGAAACCCTGTTTCCACTAAAAACACAAAAATTAGCCGGGCATGGTGGCACATGCCATAATCTCAGCTACTCGGGAGGCTGAGGCAAGAGAATCATTTGAACCTGGGAGGTGGAGGCTGCAGTGAGCCGAGATGACGCCTCTGCACTCCAGCCTGGGCGACAGAATCAGAGTCCATAAAAAAAAAAGAAAAAGAAAAAAGAAAGAAAGAAGGAAGGAGAAAGAAAGAAAGAGAGAGAGAGAAAAAAGAAAGAAAGAAAGAAAAAGAAGAAAGGAAAGAAGAAAGAAAGAAAGAAAGAAAGAAAGAAAGAAAGAAAGAAAGAAAGAAAGAAAGAAGAAAGAAAAAAGAAAGAAAGGAGGGCCGCCCTAGATTTCAGTTCCAGCCCTGACATTAAGTGGATGCATAACCTTGGGCATTCCTTCCACCTCACTTGCCTCATCTGTACAAAAAAAAAGGTTGAATTCGATGGGTGGGGCTTTGGAGTGTTAACACTGTCTGATTTCTAGTTTCCTTTCCCTCAGGACAAATGGCAGAAATTTAAACACACTTACAATTGACAATGGATGTGTTCAAGGAAATAAGATACATTTTCCAAAATGCTGTCGTTTGTAATGGGAAAGTATGAGGGCTGAGCAGATGCATAAGGAAAACGGTAGGAGTCACCAATAAAATCCAGCTCTTGAAAGCGTTCCCCACCAGCTCATCGTCTTTCACAGCATTCCCGTTTGGGAAATACCACTCTCTTTCTTGCTCCCTAGAAGTGAAATGAGGGCGGAAGAGGACTGTTTTCTGAAAGCTCATTTCTAGCTCGAGGATTTCCAGTCTTTCAAGCTGCTGTTTCCAAAACATTAAACACAAAGCAGTAAATGTGGAGCAGCTTTCTTTACCATGTTGATGAGACGGAAACTCTACTCATTTGTTCTGCTTCGGAAATCAAATTACTGTATCCACCCAGAGATGGAAATGCTGCACCGAGGTCCCAAAATAAATTAACTAAATACGATTAATTTTACTTTAAATAAAATCTTATCTCTCCTTATTTGTGCTCAACTCCTGATGAATTTTAAATGACAGAATGAAATGTGGATTTATTTACTACCTTCTTTCTGGATATTTCTAGGTTAACATTTCTTTTTTCTTTTCTTTCTTTCTTTTTTTTTTTTTTTTTTTGAGACAGAGTCTTGCTCTGTCACCCAGGCTGGAGTGCAGTGACCCAATCTGCAATCTGGGCTCACTGCAACCTCCACCTCCTGGGTTCAAGAGATTCTGCTGCCTCAGCCTCCCAAGTAGCAAGTAGCTGGGACTACAGGCATATGCCACCACCACGCCCAGCTATTGTGTGTGTGTGTGTGTGTGTGTGTGTGTGTGTGTGTGTGTGTGTGTGTTTGTTTGGCAAAGATGGGGTTTCTCCATGTTGGACAAGCTGGTCTCGAACTCCTGGCCTCAAGTGATCCACCCACCTCAGCCTCCCAGAGTGCTGAGATTACAGGTGTGAGCCACCACACCCGGCCTCTAGGTTAACATTTCTTAACCTGAGGTTTATGGACTTTACCTAGAGAGCTTATTATTTTTTCTGAATGGTATAACATAGTTTTTGAATCCTTTGAGGGGAGTTAAAAAGACTTCATGTATATGTCTATAACCTGGGCAGAAATTTCAATTTTCTTTTCTTTTTTTTTAGAGATGGAGTCTCACTCTGTCTCTCAGGCTGGAGTGCAGTGTCACAATCTCGGCTCACTGCAACCTCTGCGCCCTGGATTTAAACAATTTCTCTGCCTCAGCCTCCCGAGTATCTGGGATTACAGGTGTTCTCCACCATGCCCAGCTAATTTTTATACTTTTAGTTGAGTCAGGGTTTCACCATGTTGGCCAGACCGGTCTCAAACTCTTGAACTCAAGTGATCCACCCACCTTGGCCTCCCAAAGTGCTGGGATTACAGGCGTGAGCCACTACATCTGGCAGAAATTTCAATTTTTTTAAATAAATTTTAAGAAATCCTATTCTTCAAGGAGACCGTGACTTGAAAAGCACAGGAATCACTATCACTGTTCTAGGTATTAATTTATGGGATGTGACTTGTTGAGAATATAGGATTTCTTTTTTTCTCCCGTCTTAGCTAAATTACTTGAATTGGACTAATGTCTTCATTTGAACTGCTACATGCCTAGGCTTCAAAAACATCCACATTTCTGAAATGTCAGCTTTGTAAAAGTTTTGATTGGAGCTTTTGCCAGTCTCAGGAAATTCTTTGTGATTTTGTACTAATAATCTCTTGTGACCTATTTGGTAAAATGTTAACATGCTACATTTATTAGTCTTTTTAAAAAAAAAATCCCTTTGTAAAATGAAGTTATACAAGACTGTGAACATCCTGGGGCCTTGAACCTCTCCTTTTTGGATTAAATGTCTTTTGAAAACATAGTTCTATGTTTCTTCTTTTTTTCTTTACCAAGCAAACAAACAAAAATACTATAAACCCTCTTTTCTGCTATACAACTGAGCCACCAAATCATACCACTCTTGTGCAATATTTAAACCCTTGTTTTTCTCCCTCCCTCTCCCTTTCTGTTCACCACTTCTGTTTTGTTTTTTTGTTTTGTTTTGTTTGAGACAGAGTTTCCCTCTTGTCACCCAAGCTGGAGTGCAATGGTGCAATCTTGGCTCACTGCAACATCTGCCTCCCAGGTTCAAGCGATTCTCCTGGCTCAGCCTCCCGAGTAGCTGGCACGCGCCACCACACCCAGCTAATTTTTGTATTTTTAGTAGAGATGGGATTTCACCATGTTGTCCAGGCTGGTCTTGAACTCCTGACCTCAAGTGATCCACCCACCTAGGCCTCCCAAAGTGCTGAGATTATAGGCCTGAGCCACAATGCCTGGCCCTCTTCACCAGTTTTGAATTTTTACTGAGGTTAAGTGTACGAAATGTTGCCTCTAGGAAGGACGTTGACAGAAATTGAGTAAATATAGAGTTTTAATGAAATAATCTGATCTGTACAGAACAACACGATTTATAATCCATCCCAGGAAGTTTCGTCTTCTACGAGCCACAATATTAGTTGTACTTCATGTAACTGCATTAGTGGTTTCAGGCAATATCCTTTAAATGGACACCATGTGTGTACTGTGATCTAAGATAAGGATCTAGATGAAATAAATCAGGTCTTCTTGTATAAGTTATATTGATGGAAACTTCAATTCCATTTAATTTATATATTCATGGGGAACCTCCTGAATTATCAACATGGCAGAAAGTACCGAGGAAGCCGATGTGGGAGAATGGACCCTGTGGACTTTCAGTCTCATCGGGTAGATGAGATGCGTACCTGTGAAACACCAAGGAAATACTACGTGGAAGATACACTTCAGTTTTAAAACACACCCCATGTGATTCAAGAGGAAGTCAGGCCGGGCGCGGTGGCTCACGCTTGTAATCCCAGCACTTCGGGAGGCCGAGGCCGGCGGATCACGAGGTCAGGAGATCAAGACCACGGTGAAACCCCGTCTCTACTAAAAATACAAAAAATTAGCCGGGCGTGGTGGCGGGCGCCTGTAGTCCCAGCTACTCGGAGAGGCTGAGGCAGGAGAATGGCGGGAACCCGGGAGGCAGAGCTTGCAGTGAGCTGAGATTGCACCACTGCACTCCAGCCTGGGCGACAGAGCAAGACTCCGTCTCAAAAAAAAAAAAAAAAAAGAGGAAGTCAGAAGAGGACTATATTGGAGACACTGACATCATTGAGGACAGAATTCTCAAAATACATCTGGATGAGGTCCAAGGGGGCAGAGAAAGCTCTGGAAGCCGGGACAACAGCATAGCAAAGGCTCTCCTGGGATCGCACAATGCTGCACGGGAAGGGAAGGCATGAAAGCGCCTGGGAGAGAGGAAGAAAGCACAGGGGGGTGCGAGTCGGTAGACCTGGGCTGAGCCTCGGCCTTGATGGCACTACAGCTGTGAGAGAAAGAGGGTGACACAGGTGGACCTCCAGAATGAGTGAGGAGCCCCCTGAACTGCAGTTGCCTCCAGGGTCAAGCAGTGCCCGTGGCACCAATGACTGGCAGAAGATGTGGACAGGTACCATGGAAGAGGGAAGCAGAAAAGAGGAAGGGATCAGGAGATGAGAAAGGGACGAAGAAGAGGAAGAGAGAGGGAGGGAGGAAGGGAGGGAAAAGCAGTGGCCTGCATGGCAGCTCATGCCTGTAATCCCGACACTGTGGAAGCCTGAGGAGGGAGGATCACTTGAGCCCAAGGAGTTCGAGGCTGCAGTGAGCCATAATTGCATTACTGCACTCCAGCCAGGGCAACAGAGCAAGACCCCATCTCTAAAAAAAAAGAATTAATTAAATCATAAAAATTATATGAAACAAAAGTGAATAGCCTCATTTGGCTAACTACTTACTCGTGACAAGGGCTTCACAGAAACAACCCAACTTGGGGGCATTTCTTTTCTTTTCTTTTTTTTTTTTTTTTTTTGAGACAGAATCTCACTCTGTTGCCCAGCCTGGCGTGCAGTGATGCAATCTTGGGGAGCTCACTGCAACTTCTGACTCCCAGATTCAAGTGATTCTCATGCCTCAGCCTCCTAAGTAGCTGGGATTACAGGCGCATGCCACCATACCTGGCTAATTTTTATATTTTTAGTAGAGACGGGGTTTCAGCATGTTGCCCAGGCTGGTCATGAACTCCTGACCTCAAATGATCCACCCGCCTTGGCCTCCCAAAGTGCTGGGATTACAGGTGTGAGTCACCTCACCTGGCTGGTGACTTTAACTTTTTAACATTTTTCTTTTCATAAAAAATGATTCAGTAAGTAGTTTCCCAGGTAATAAATACAGTCATACATTGCTTAATGATGGGGAAACATTCTGAGAAATGCATTGTCAGGCGATTTTGTTGCTGCAAGAATGCGGTAGAATGAACTCACACAAACCTACATGGTACAGCCTCCTACACACCTAGGCTAGAGGGCATAGCCTATTGCTCCCAGACTACAAATCTATACAGCATGTGGCCGTACTGAATACTGCAGACATCGTAACACAATGGTAAGTATTTGTGTAGCTAAACATAGAACAGGTACAGTAAAAATATGGTGTTATAATCCTATGGGACCGCCATCTTTTATGCTGCCCATCACTAACTAAGACATTACTATGCAGTGCCTTGCCTGTACAGCCTGACAGAGATTCTTCGATTCTCTTAACCGGCCTCCTGCTGGGCCTGAGGGCTCCCTGACATAGATGAACATCTTCACTTACCTGTAATCATTCAGAAGATTACCAAGAAACACGAGTTAAAAGAAATTGAAGGCTGGGCGTGGTGGCTCATGCCTATAATCCCAGCACTTTGGAAGGCCGAGGCGGGTGGATCACAAGGTCAGGATATTGAGACCATCCTGGCTAACACGGTGAAACCCCGTCTCTACTAAAAATACAAAAAAATTAGTTGGGCGTGGTAGTGGGCGCCTGTAGTCCCAGCTACTCGGAAGGCTGAGGCAGGAGAATGGCATGAACCCAGGAGGCGGAGCTTGCAGTGAGCCGAGATCACGCCAGCGCACTCCAGCCTGGGCAACAGAGGGAGACTCCGTGTCAAAAAGAAAAGAAAAAAAAGAAATTGAAGTTTGGCCGGGCTCGGTGGCTCAGGCCTGTAATCCCAGCACTTTGGGAGCCTGAGGCGGGCAGATCACGAGGTCAAGAGATCGAGACCATCCTGGCCAACATGGTGAAACGCCGTCTCTACTAAAAATACAAAAATTAGCTGGGCGTGGTGGCGCGCCCCAGTAGTCCCAGCTACTCTGGAGGCTGAGGCAGGAGAATCACTGAACCCGCGAGGCAGAGCCTGCAGTGAGCCGACATCACGCCACTGCACTCCAACCTGGTGACAGAGTGAGACTCCATCTCCCAAAAAAAAAGAAAAAGAAAAAGAAAGAAATTGAAGTGCCCATCAAGATAGTTTATGTGGGATGACCTTAGTTTTTCTCATGTGGCTTCCCTCCTTTGATCCCAGTCCATGCTGAAGGTCCAGTTAGAAGGGTGTGATCCCAAATGGCTGGGGTTGTGGGAGGCCCCACCCTGCTGAAAGGCCCCCTGCAGCCTCTCAGAGTCTGATTCCTGGGACCGAGCAGCTCAACACACGTCCTATTAAGCAGTTAATTATTTCTCTTTGATACTGGCTTTCTTATCTTTTAATACAACAGTTTTACTGTCTCTGATAATTACCCTGTCTCAGATAACTCTTTTAAATCTAGTGAGGCATGGCAAGCCCTGCTTAACAAGGCGACACATCATTCACTTCTGCCTTTTTATTTGTCATCATACCACACTCAATGACTGTATCAACAGCCAGATGTGAAACCCATAGCTTGCCACTGGCAACACCGTAGGAGGTGACCTGCTGTCAGGTCAGTTAGCCCTGGGTTTTCCAGGGGCCACTCACAGCCCTGTGAGCTCTCCTGCCCATGGGCCGGGTGGAGGCCCCTCCAATGTCACTCAGCTCCCCACTCACCTACCAACAAGACCTGTGGGTCGGGACCTCTGTTTTCTCCACCCTACACCCAGGAGGCTGTGATGTTTTGTCTCCGAAGTCCCTGATGGAGAAGCAGTGAGAAGGGGTACCAGGAGCACTGAGTTACTGAATAGACTTTGAGTCAGTCTAGCTAAGCTGTTCACCACCTGTGTGGCTTTGGGAAAACCACTTCACCCCTCTGAACATCCTTCCTTCCTTCCTTCCTTCCTTCCTTCCTTCCTTCCTTCCTTCCTTGCTTCCTTCCTCTCCCTTTCTCTCTCACTTTCTTCCTTCTTTCCTTCCTTCTACTTTCTTCCTTCTTTTCTCTTTCTTTCTCTCTCTCTCTTGCTTCCTTCCTTTTTCTTTCTCTCTCTCTCATTTTCTTCCTTCCTTCTTTCCTTCTTCTTTCTTCCTTCTTTTCTCTTTCTTTCTTTCTCTCTCCTTCTTTCTTTCTCTCTCTTTCTTTCTTTCTTTCCTTCCTTCCTTCCTCTCTCCTTCTTTCTTTCTTTTCTTCCTTTCTTTCCTTCCCTTCCTTCCTTCCTTCCTCCGTCCCTCCTTCCCTCCCTCCCTCCCTTTCTTCCTTCTTTGTTTCTTTTTTTGACAGGGTCTTGTTCTGTCGCCCAGGCTGAAGTGCAATGGCATGATCTCAGCTCACTGCAGCCTACACCTCCCAGGCTCAAGCAATTCTCCTGCCTCAGCCTCCCGAGTAGCTGGGACTACAGGTGCACACCACCATGCCTGGCTAATTTTTGTATTTTTAGTAGAGACAGGGTTTCACCATGTTGGCCCGGCTGGTCTCGAACTCCTGGCCTCAAGCAATGCACCCACTTTGGCCTCCCAAAGTGCTGGGATTACAGGTGTGAGCCACTGCACCTGGCCCTGAACTTATTTCTTTATCCAAAATAATGACAACAACATATTCCTCCCTCAAGAGGCTGCTTAAGAGAATCATAACACCTCTCTGGAGTTGTACAGTCACACACCACATAACAGCATCTCAGTGATGGACTGCATACATGATGGTGGTCCCATAATATTATAACGCTGGGTTTTTACTGTCCTTTTTCTATGCTTAGATATGTTTAGATATGCAAACCCTCACCACTGTGCCCCAATTGCCTGCAGGATTCCGTACAGTCACATGCCATGAAGGTTAAATGAGAGAATTGCTACCTATGATACCAAGCCACATTACTATGGAAGAAAACATAGAATAATTTCTTTTAGTCCACTTTGGGGATGAGTTAAGGTATAAATAAGCATAGAGTGAAGGCACTATGTAGAATTTGTTTCTTTAGTTCTCCTCTCTCGCTCGTATTTTATTTAACCCCATATAACCCTGTAACTGCTTATACTGTCACTCACAAGTCATTTTGTGAGTCTCAGGGTTTATTTTTTAGCATCTACCCATGTTCTAGGCAGGTTGCCCAACAGCCTGTGAGTTAGGGATGATCTATGTCCATTGGGAGCTTATACTCTGATGCGGGAGAGAGCCACAACGGAGCACTCACGGAAGGCTGACAATGCCTCGACTTTATGCAAGGCTGTTCACCACCTGTGTGGCTTTAGGAAAACCACTCCACCACTCTGAACCTGTTTCTTTATCCAGAACAATTTGCTTGGATTGCTTTTCACATCTGTATTCCCATCGCCCAGGGCACCGCCTGGCATATCTACATCAGGTCAAGTTCAAAGTGCTAAATACGTACACATGGTGGGCTTCATCATGAGTGAGTGTGATGAGAGGACGAGGAGAGTTCTCAAACGGGGTGCCGTTCTAAGATCACCATGTGCATGGTGGGACGTGCAGAAAATTTGGTACCAAAAGATTTAGTGGGAGCTCTAACTCCCTCACCTGTGAGCACGGCCACCTAAGCCAAGGCACAGAGCTGTGACTTATCATTAACACGGGGCGGTGATGCCTCCTCACAGGACCCATGCAAACATAAATGGAATATCTGAGCGTTGTAAACTATGAGTTACTAATTATTGTTGGAAATATTATTACTGATTTTGGTCACTTCTTGGGCTGTGGGTCACCAAGGGAATGACTTAGGGTAGAAAGGAGTGTTTTAAAATTAGATTTGCTCTGTCTGGAGGATTAAGATCGCTGCAGTTTTATGCGTGGAACCATCTCTCTCTCTCTACCATCTTTTCCTACCCACATTCTTGCTTTGCGGCCGAGCTGGTAGCTAAGTCTGTTTCTGTAAATGAGCTTCAGAGACTCCGGGAAGCTTTCCATTTTATCGGGACTGCTGCTACAGTTTTGGAATTAATCTGTCGGTTTTAATCTGAGCACATAAATCTCTTTTATTTTGGAAGATACAGATTGAGTGAGTTGCCACTTATTTTCCAGGTTATCACCTCATGAGTTCAATTAGTTTACAATAAACTGTTACAAACTATATTTCTGTGCCTTACAAGCTGGGAAGACCACTGGACTATCACTGTCAAACTGCTTTCCAGAGCCCAAAGCAGACGGCCACGGGGAGAGGGATATGGATGGGACAGGGTGCTTCGTAAAATGTCAGAAACAATAGGCAATCTCCACATTGCTACCCCTTTACCGCCAGAAAAACCATATCTGTTTTCCTCACTGCTGCTTAGAGCACCCAAACTTTGTCACCGGGATGCGTCTTGTCTGCTCTCTATGACCTGGAAGTTTCTTTCTCCCATAAGTGAAAAAAGTGAGAGCTGAGAGAACCAGCCCCATGAGCTGCAGGTCCTGCTGGACTCCACGTTCACAACTTTGCATTGGAAACTGTAGAGTTATGACTTGTGTGTGATTTCCTGATGATCATGCCCTGGTCCCAGGACAGTCCCACAAGAGAACTGGGCTAGAAGCCAAACTGAGGGGAGCTGCCCCACAAGACACCCAAAGAATTCAGTCTGCCTAAGACAGTAAGCTCTCTGAGGGCAGGAACTACATCTGCCTTGTTCTCTTTCATATCCATGGTACTGAGTGCCACACCCTGCACAAAGCAACACCTAGCAAGTATTTCAGGGGTGAATGAATGAATGCCTAGAGGCTCCTCAACTGAGTACCTCCCATCCAGAGCTGGGGAAACTCCAGTCAGAACGCTCTTTAGAAGGCTGATTCATGAGGGACCCTCACCCCTTAGGCTGAGTGAGGCATCTGTTCTTCCTGCAGGGCCACCCCAGGAGTCTCATCATGTCCATCATATGTCACTATCAAATTATTACGTTCAAAGGCAAAACCCCGTCTCTACAAAAGATACAAAAGTTAGCCGGGCATGGTGGTGCGTGCCTGTAATTCCAGCTACTTGGGAGGCTGAGGCAAGAGAATCGCTTGAACCCAGGAGGCAGAGGTTGCAGTGAGCTGAGATCACGCCACTGCACTCCAGCCTGAGCAACAGAGACTCTGTCTCAAAACAACAAACAACACAAAAAAGCTTGTGTTCATTCACAAATCCATTCTTTCAACAAAATTAACTGAATATGTGCCATGTGCCAGCAGTATTCTTCTTTTTAAAATACGTAACACAATTGGGAGTGGTGGCTCACACCTGTAATCCCAGCACTTTGGGAGGCTGAGGCAGGTGGATCACTTGAGGCCAGGAGTTCAAGACCAGCCTGACCAACAGAGGGAAACCCCATTTCTACTAAAAGTATAAAAATTAGCCAGGTGCAGTGGTGCACACCTGTAGTCCCAGCTACTCGGGAAGCTGAGACATGAGAATCTCTTGAACCCAGGAGATGGAGGTTGCAGTGGGCAAAGATTGTGCTACTGCACTCCAGCCTGGGTGACAGAGTGAGACTCTGTCTCAAAATAATAATAATAATAATAATAATAATAATAATAATACATTAACATGACCCAACTTTCAAAATTAGATAAGAAGGTATGAAATGAAATGTCTTCCCCACTGGTAGCCATCGTTATTAGATTTTGAACAAAACCGCAGGCTCAACTCACCCTGTCTATCCCCATCCAGGTTACAAAATTGTTCCATTTTTCCCAACTCCTACAATGCATTTTCATAATTGGGAACGAATCTGGTCTCTTCCTTTACTCATATGTAATAATTCATGCCATTTACTGAATGGTGGAGTCAAATCAAGTGAATTCGCAGTGGGCAGGTGCTTGTCTGTCCGAGGCTGACCTGCTTGCTTTCACAGCACCTTCAGTGCAACCCTACATTGCTGATCCCGAGTGACCCTGCGTTCCTGCTGTTCCGGGAGCTGATCAGGTGGATCCACTAATTTGGGCTTATGTCTTAAGTACACGCACCTTCTGCGATCTCCGTGCTCCCTTATTCCCAGCGGGAATTGCTGAGAAAATGAGGAGTGGCTGCTTTGTAATTTTCTGACAAATGAGTGAAGTTTAAACATCTGCTGGAGATGTAGCATGTGCTCTTCATGAGTGACAGCTGTCTTTTGTAGAGAGGGGAGGGAAATATGGATGACACAATAGAAAGTAGCTCTACTACAAATAAGCGAAATGGGAAATCTACTGATGGTGAAAATATACATTCATCAGTGTTCTCTCACAGCATGAGATAATCCATCAGCCCTTCCTCCTGTTGGCTTTTTCTTTTTCCTTGTATTGAGGGGGGAGTATGACAACAACCCAGTAGATGGCGCTCATTGTCCGTTTATCTGCCACAGTGTAGCTCTGTCACTAGGTTGAGCTCAATTTTAAGATTTGAGAGCTAGAGGGCAAGATTTCCTTAGAAATGACACTGATTTAAGGGGGGAAAAAAACCCTTTTAAAAATCTCTTTGAGGAGACTATGTCTGTGAAGGTCCCAAACTTCAAGTTGCAAATCTCAGCTTGTAGCAAGGAAATGAGAGATGTGAGGGAGCTTTGCCACCAAACGTGGCCGTGTCTACTTTCTGAAGGTGAGCACTAGGAACCACGGGGAGAGCGACTCGTGGGAAACCCTCTGCAGTTCTCATCGAGCTCTGCTGTTCCCCGGAAAATACGTCTCAGATCTGTGGGCTTTATTTGTGGTCGATCGCTCTCCATGAAATGACGATTCTGGTTCTTGGGCATTTCAGGTGGAAGCGCAGAACAGACGCCGCTCCTGTGCATCTGGGCAGATCCCGTCTATCATCTGGAAGTCATAAAAGCCACTTTCGGAAACACCGATGTCACTTTTGGGGAAGGGTCATCATGTTTCAAAGCCCTTCCTTGGGTTTGAACTCGGAGGGCCAGAGTCGGCCCAGGGAATGGTGATTGGCACATGCAGGTGTCCTGGCAGCGGTGGCCGCCAAGGGGCGGTCGGCCCTCCTGTCCCCGCCACGCTCAGCCCCGCTGCTGCCACCCTCAGCCCCGCTGCTGGGCCCTTCCAGGCCTTTCTCCCAGCTCCCTGCGTCCCCTCAACCTCCTGCTCTTACCCGCTTGGTGACTCCAATCAGAACAGCCCGCACTTCATTTCTTAAGAGTCTTCCTTCTGTGGCTTTCACGTTTTCCTCTAAAATTTAAACTAACGATTTGTGTGTGGGATGTATACATTGTGTGTGGGTGTATATATTATGTGGGGGAGTATATATGTGTAGGGTGTATATATTGTGGGGAGTGTATATATTGTGTGGGGTGTATGCATTGTGGGGAGTATATATATAGTGGGGGGTATATATATTTTGGGGGATGTATATATTGTGTGGGGGATTTATATATTGTGGGAGGATGTATATATTGTGGGAGGATGTATATATTGTGGGAGGATGTATATATCGTGTGGGGTGTATATATTATGCAGGTGTATATATTTTGGGAGATATATATATTGTGTGGGGGGGTGTATATATTGTGGGAGGATGTATATATTATGTGGGGTGGAGTATATATTGTGGAGGGTATATATATTGTGGAGGGTGTATGCATTGTGGAGACGTGTATATATTGTGTGTGGGATGTATATATTGTGTGGAAGAGGATGTATATATTGTGTGGGATGTACATATTGTGGAGGGTGCATATATTCTGGGGGGTGTATATATTGTGGGGGTGTATATATTGTAGGAGAATGTATACACTGTGTGGAGGGAGTGTATATATTGTGTGGGTTGTATATATTGTGAAGGGTGTATATATTGTGGGGGTTGTATATATTGTGGAGGAGTGTATATATTGTGTGGGGGAGTGTGTATATTGTGGGAGGATGTCTATATTTTGTGGAGTGGATGTATATATTGTGTGGGATGTATATATTGTGGAGGGTGTATATATTGTGGAGGGTGTATATATTGTGGGAGAATGTGTATGTTGTGTGGAGTGGGTGTATATATTGTGTGAGATGTATATATTGTGTAGGGTGTATATATTGTGGGGGTTGTATATATTGTGTGGGGGAGTGTGTATATATTGTGGGTGGATGTATATATTGTGTGGAGGGAGATTATATATTGTATGGGATGTATATATTGTGGAGGGTTATATATTGTAGGAGATGTATATATTGTGGAGGGTGTGTATATTGTGTGGGGGAGTGTATATATTGTGAGAGGATGTATATATTGTGTGGAGGGGGATGTAGATATTGTGTGGGATGTATATATTTTGGAGTGTGTATATATTGTGGGGTGTGTATATATTGTGGAGGATGTATATATTGTGGGGGTTGTATAATTGTGGAGGGTGTATATATTGTGGGGGATGTATATATTGTGGGGAGTGTATATATTGTGGAAGGATGTATATATTGTGTGGAGGGGGATGTATATATTGTGTGAGTCGTATATATCGTGGGGGTGTATATATTGTGTGGGATGTATATATTGTGGAGGGTGTATATGTTGTGGAGGAGTGTATATATTGTGTGGGGGAGTGTATATATTGTGGGAGGATGTATATATTGCGTGGAAGCGGATATATATGTTGTGTGGGTTGTTTATATTGTGGGGGGTGTTTAGGGAACAGTTACCTCAGATTTGCAGAGAATGGAGCCTGTTCTCCGTGTGCTGTGACTTGCCAGAGCCCCCAGTGCCTGTGACCGCCTCTGACCCTGGAAGTGAGGGTCAGAGGAGGTCACAGAGGCCAAGGAAGGGTGCTCCCTCGTGCTGTCACCAGGCTGATGAGATGCAGGTGACAACTTTCCCCAGACCACCCTGATGCGTGTCCACTTCCATTAAAATTAATGTTATGATAGTGTTGGCACTTGGCTCCTGGAAAAGAGATGCCAAGTCTCTGAAGCTGAAAAGTCACACAAGCACACCCCGCCCCTTCCTGGGTGGCCTCCAGAAACCCTCTCTGCAGCGCTCCCCACTTTCTGCTATTTAGGGGCCTTTACAATACTTGTTACATTCATTGGGCAGACATGGCCCACATTTTCTAAGAATGCTCATTCAGGTTGCTTCCAGAACTGGCTTTGTTTTTTTAAGTTGAAGAGGAGGGAAGGGTGTGGGGAGGTAGGAAAGAGTGTGTGTGGCCTCTGAGATATGGGCTGGAGTTTTATTTAACAAAACAGATGATAGCAAGACAGATGAGACTAGATAGATGGACTAGATAGATAGATAGATACATAGACAGATGAAAATAGAAGACAGATGATTGATAGATGATAGATGATTGATAGGTAGCTGACAGATAATAAAAGATAGATGATTGATAGATGATAGAAGAGAGATACATAGACAGATGATTGATAGGTAGATGACAGGTAGAAAAATTAACTGAGCGCATTTTCTAACATGACCTCATGTTGAATTTTTAAATTTCTGAACAAAAGAGTCCTCCCACCAAAGTAGCCTATGTTCCCTGACAACCCATTGCCGGGCAGAGCATTCTTGGGGATAATCAACTTGCCCCTCAAGGGGTCCCTGGAAATGGGGACACACACAGCATCCCATGTGTATATCTATAGAAGATGATATAGATAGATAGATACATAGATAGATAGATATGGATCGATGAATAGCTAGACTTTATATTCCAGTTTATTGTTCACAAAGGTAATCCAAAGAAAGGCAAGCATCATTTTTTAGTTTACCTCGTAGAGAAATCCCAGGCGAGCTGTTTGCCTATTTTTGGGAAAATGAGCTTATTGCTTCCTCCTCTAGTCTGAGATAGCTCACCCTGGTGCTGCGGGAATGTGAAAACCTGGGACCCGGGGAGACGGTGGCTGCTGTGGGAACAGTGGTCTTTCTCCCTAAACTGTGGCAACAAGGCAGGGAACAAGGAATTTAGAGACAGAACAATGAAGACAGTATTTATTCTGCCTGTAAGTGGCAGAATTGGTCTTCAGATAACTCCTGGGGACGCTGTGTGTATCTCCATTTCCAGGGACCCCTTGAGGGGCAAGTTGAGTATCCCCATGAGCCGTCTGCCTGGCCATGGGCTGTGGAGGGACGCAGACTACTTTGATGGGAGGGCTCATTTGTTTGGAAATTAAAATACTCAATGTGAGGTCACGTTGGAAAATGGGCTCGGTAGTTTTTCTAGAGATCTTAGACCCATCCAGTGATGAATGCATCCCTAAGGTCTGCAGACTTGTCCTGAATATGCCACTTTAAAAATAATACCGATTAATTAAGACTAGGTCCACTTAGCTCTTCTGCTTTTTGAAAAGGATCCTCCAAATAACAGATTTGTCATGTTATGGATTGGTTTAGAGACAACGGGCTCACTTGATTACAATGCCACACGCTTCAGATATTTTTACTGAAACCGATCAGGCCTCCGGGAGAGTCTCGGTAACAAGGGAGGCTCTGGAAGTGCCCCCGGCGGGTGTGAAATGGAGCTCCCTTCAAAGGTTTTGGTCTTGTGATTAATAACAGGAAGAAAAAGACTCTACAAAGGCACAGGCTCTAGGTTCCGAGCTTTCTTTTTTGCTTCCCTGTCCATGACTTTTCCCTCCTCAATAAATCTGAAAACGCTGCTGTGGGATCCTGATGTTTTTTTTCCTTCTCTTCCAGCAAAACATCTTAAGGAACCAAAGGAAGAAAGACAATGTCCTTGGAGAATCTGGTTAGATTTTTATCACTTTCATTCAATATGTGGAATGGAAGAAGAAATATTTTACCAGTTTCTAGATTTTTTGTCCAATGATAACTTGTACTCATACTGACTTTTTACTCCTGAATATTCCAAATATGACATACGGTGGAGAATAATTCTTCTTAGTTCATAAAATAGCCTTTAGCACAAAATAAATTGTTCTTTTTCTTGTTATACACCACACATGAAAGTCAAATGAGATAAACCTAATATATACAAAAAGTGTAAAACTATTTCAGAAATGCTTAATTAGTTTTCTTTAACTTTGGCTTATTTTTAAAACACCATTGTTTGAGGTACATAAATTTTGCCCAGATTTCTGGTTTATCCGCTGTTCTGCTTAGTTTGAAGATGTTTCCAAAATTCTATCTTAATTTCCTCGTTTTGTGGATATAAAATGGCATTACTTTTTATCAAAGTTACCATAAAAATAATTAAAATATAAATATTACAATTTAATATCTCTATTGAAGTCACTGGGGCAGACAAAAATTACAACATGTAGGTCAGTGGTCCCCAACCTTTTTGGTTCCAGGGAACAGTTTTGTGGGAGACAATTTTTTCAGTGACCTGGGGGCATGGGGGAGGGGGAGAGGAGAGGGAAAGGGAGGAGGGTGGTAGGAGGCGGGGGGGAATGGCTTCAGGATGAAACTGTTCCACCTCAAATCATCAGGTATTAAATTCTCATAAGGAGCATGCCACTTAGATCCTTTACAATAGGGTCGGCACTCCTATGAGAATGCAGTGCCAATGCCCATCTGGCAGGAGGGGGAGCTCAGGTATAATTAATTGCTGGCTTACCAGCTGCTCATCCTTGCTGAGCAGCCCAGTTCCTAACAGGCCCCGGAAATTGGGAACCCCAAGATAGGAAACCATAATATATATTTTACACCTTTTTTTTTGAGACGGGGAGGGTCTCACTCTGTCACCCAGGCTGGACTGCAGTGGTGTCATCACGGCTCACTGCAGCCCTGACTCCCTGGGCTCAAGCAATCCTCCTGCCTCAGCCTCCTGAGTAGCTAAGACCATAGGCACATGCCACCATGGCTGGCTAATATTTCTTAATATTTTTATAGAGATGGGGGTCTCACTATGTTCCCAGGCTGGTCTCAAACTCCTGACCTCAAGCAATCCTCTGCTTCAGCCTCTCAAAATGTGGGATGACAGGCGTGAGCCGCTGTGCCAGGCTTATCTTTCTTATTTCTCAACGCCTGTGCATGTGAATACCTAGAATCAAATGCATTTGCAGTTGCATGATATAGAATAGTAAGTGTAGACTAGAGACGTAAAATGATGGCATTGAAAGGTACCTATTTCTAAGGCTCTATGAAACTCCCAAACAAGCAATACGAGGTCTTTCCGTAGATTTCTCTGACATCTTGCTGTCGGATCTTTCAGTCTAGCACACAGACTCCATCTCTGAAACATGCCATGGCCCTTGTAAACAAAATTAATGGAATTTTCCATATAAATAAATACATATAATATATTTAGCTTTCATTTATTGTTAGACAGCTGAAAACTGGCTCTAGGTAGCAATTAGCAGTGCTGAATGAATCCGTAACTGATATTCCAGCCTTTGCCACCGTGGAAATTTTTAAGCAGGACAACCTGATGTCATGGTGATAAGATGTTTTTTCTTCAATCTTTATTTGACTAATAGTCTTTAATATTAAATGAAGATGTATTTGAGAAAAGAGCTCGATTCATTTTCACTGGATATGTTGCATTGCATCTGCCTTTGATCTGTAAAAATGCATTGGTTAGTTTCCTTTAAAGCTACCGGAGAGAGGGTGGTTATCAGAAATGAGACCAGCTGGTGCAATCGCGTTTGATTTGACAAATATTGATGGGTACCTACCACTACATACCAGATACCATGCTGGGCACGGGACACATAAAAATTAATTAGTCTCTGCCGTCTGCTTTTGGCTTTGTGAAAAATATAGACGCCTGATTCTCCTGTTCTCTCGTAGGCTAGGCTCTGTCCTTTTCTGTTTATTTCTAAGCTTACTGGATTTCTCAGCATTCTTCCCTTTTTAAATTCATTCATTCATTCATTCATTCATTCAACAAGTCTCTCTTAGTATCTACTCTGTGCCAGGCACCGTGCTACATTCTAGGGCCAAAAGAAGGAACAGAACCAGATCTGGTTCCTGCTCCTGGAGTTTGTACTTCAGTGGGGGAGAAAGGCATTAATCAAAGGAGCCCAAATGCAGAGCTGACACCCATGACAAGCGCTGTGAAGGAGACTGTGAGTCCTAGGAGAGTGGGGAGGGCAGGGATGACGAAGAGCCTGGGATCTGAGGGTGGAGGAGGGTCTGAGTCTGCACAGATCGGAGAGAAGCCTTCCCCACCCCCACTGAGAACCAGACGGTGGATGGGAGCAAAGAGGATGAGAAGGAAGAGGAGAGGCATGGTTTGGGGCAAGATTAGAAAAGAAAGGGGGCAGAAATCAAACGATGGCAGGCCTGGTAGGAATGATTCTGGAAGGAGCAGTGACGTGCTGAGACTCGGATTTAGAAACGATCCCCCTAGCTGCAGTGCAGGAACGCGTGGAAGGACGTCTTGCCGGAGGTCGTAGCGCCCAGGGATTTGTGGTATCTGAGTAAGAGCGGAAGCACGCGCCTACCTCGACACCTAAGCAAAGTGCCCCGTGTTGTGGAATCCCCCATCCTCTCTGAGGGGACAGCACCAATCCCAGAGGTCTAGAATTGCCAGGCTGGTCTTCAGAACACGATTTATGGAATAGACCAATAGCCCCAGGAAGGAACTCACTTCCAGTGGCACACAAGTAAATAATATGGGTTTTGTTCCTTATCTTTCTATGGTAAGAAGCTATGAAAACAGTAGAGTGAGTGAAATGGTAGAAGAAGACAGTCTTGTAGGCTCCTAAAATTCTTATCACTTTGTCGAGTGTTCTCTCCTTAAGGGTCCAAACGATGTCTTCATTGCCTGGAAATGATGGCGCCCTTGTTCTTCATCCAAAGACTGATGAGGAAAAAATGGTTCATTTAATAACATGGGGTCCTCATTACAGACTGGCCACCAATATAAAGCTTTGAATTTTTTTTAAATGCCCACTTTGTTTTAGAATGGTTCATGGAAGCTTTTAATAGTTTTCACAAATGATGATCAATATAACAAATTTATGAAGCCCGTTTCTTTCAAGTAGAATCAGTGATAGAATTATTATACATATTCATTTTAAAATAAACATCTTCTCTCTATCTTCAGAGTCAAATTGTTAATTGAAGAACACACTGAAAAGAAGAATGAAATGAGTAAATTAATCTTTCCTCCAGAGATAGTTACTAGGAATATTTTGGTATACGTTCTTCCAGTAAGTTTTTCTATTCTTATTTACACATTTTTAAAGGTTACCTAAAATACACCATTTGTAGCATTTTTTCACTACACTACTGAAAAAATTTTCATGTTAGTATTCCTTACTAAATTTTTTTTATTTTTGTAATTTTTTATTTTGATTTTGTGGGTACATAGTAGGTGTATATATTTATGGGGTACCTGAGATGTTTCAATCCAGGCATGCAACATGTAATAACCACATCGTGGAGAATGGGGTCTCCATCCCCTCAAGCATTTATCCATTTTGTTACAAACAACCCAGTTATATCTTTTTAATTATTTTAAAATGTAAAATTAAGTCATTATTAACTCTAGCCACCCTGAAGCCTTGAAATTTTTAAGCTTTGGAGGAGACGAAGCCAGAGAAAGAGAAGCCACATTTCCCGCCATGGAAACACGCTTATGAGTCCTTCGCGATGGGCAAAGCCCACATCTGAGTAGCAGCTGCTTGTCCCCTTGCCCTTTGCCCAGGTCCCTGATGATGTTTGTCTTGGATGCCACTGTGGGATGCCGCTGTACTGTCGGGAGTGAAATTAGCCTCCTGGATGGTGGCATGCGGGGATGATTCCTTACTGGGGAGTGTGGAGAGTATGAGAAGTGACCCAGCCTGGAGGATTCAGCCTCCTTGTCACAGAAGGAGACGCTGCTGTGCAGTTTCTGTGCGTTCAGAGCTTCCACTCAATTTCTCACGGTGTGGGCCTTCATAGAAGGTTCTTTGTTGGATCACCATGGCTCCTGCGCTCAGCTAACAATAGGAGCTTCAGGAGCTAAAATGACCGATGTGCTGTGCTGGTCAGGGTTCACTTGCAGACAGCAGAGTCTGCCCTGGCTAGTTACACAGAGGAGGATTGATTACTGGCTGTTCAATGACTCCCAGCATCACTAGGGGGGGACTCAAGAAATTGAAGACACTCTAGGCTGCCTCCCAAAGCCACACAGCAGAAAGGGGCCACCAAGAAGCTGAGATTCTGTTGTCACCGGAGAGCCGCCTGCCTGCAGGCCAGCCCTGCATGTGACTGTTGCTGCTGCGTGCACACCCACTCAGTGCCGCCCTTCATCCCACTTCCCCTCCCCAGGTCAGTTCAGGATTCGAGTCCCAGGCAATTGTTCCTGATGGTGAAATGGCAATTCCATTTTAGGTGACCTGAATTAGGTATTAGGTGCCTTGTATTCCAGTTCTCCAGAGAAACAACACACGCGCGTGTGTGCGTGTGTGCATGTGTGTGTGTGTGTGTGTGTGGAGAGAGAGAGAGAGATTGAGATTTATTACAAGGAAGCTGCTCACACAGCAATGGAAGCTTGACAAGTCTAAAATCCACAGGGTGGGTCTGTGGGCTGGAGACCCAGGAGAGCTAATGGTGGAGCTCCAGTTCAAATGCCGTCTGCTGACAGAATTCTTTCTTGCTTGGAGGACGTCAGTCTTTTGTTCTATTCAGGCCCTCAACTGATGAGATGAGGCCCTCCCACTTCACAGAGGACAGTCTGCTTCACTCAAAGCCCGCTGATTGAAATGTTCATTTCATCCCAAAACACCCTCATGGAAAAATCCAGAATAGTGTTTGACTAGACACGTGGGCACCGTGGCCCAGCCAAGTTGATGCATAAAATTCACCATCACGTGTGTGCCCTGTTGCACGGGACTCTAACAAATGCCTCCCACCCTCTAGAGCACAGGAAGGCGCCCCAGAGAGAGGCTGGAATACACACTGTGTAAGCCAGTCTGCAGACTCTGCCAGATGCCTACGGAGACATCCTTGTGAAATTAGAATAGCTCTTCTCAGTTTATTTATGGAATCTTTTGGAAGATCAAAGATAAAGCACCGCTGTTGGTTTTGGTTTCCTTTATTATGATGGAGTCTGAATGAAAGGTGAACAATTCTATTTAGGTTCTAGCCTAGATGTGGGGGGAAAAATGTCTACGCTAAGCATGACCATTGAGGGTTACAAAAACAAACGTAGGGTCGCAAGCTAACAAAGAAAAACTAGAGAAAAGATTCTCCTGGCCATGCCCACAGCTGTTTCCAGAAGCTTCCTGAAATTGGTGATGTTATGTTCCTCCCTTTCTTCCTAAGGCTCCTGATGTATGTCCATTTCCCTGAATTAATATAAAGTGACCAACTGCCAAGGTTTTCAGTTTCTCTCAAAATTTCAGCCAAACTCCTTGGAGGGAGAGCCTGAAGTCCCCCCACTAGAATTTAGCAGATCAACTCTTGAAGCTGCTATCTTGACCACTGAATAGTTTCAGATTCCTTAGGCAGTAATGAAAATACATAATAATCATTAACCTTTGTAGGGTGCTCTATATTTGGAAATATTTTCATATCTGTTTTGTTCTTCGGTCTTAACAACACATCTTGGAGTTATTTTTGTCCCCAGATAAACAGAAGCTCGAGTACTTTTTTTGTTTTGAGACAGGGTCTTGCTGTGTCACCCTGGCTGGAGTACAGTGATATGATCACAGCTCACTGCAGCCTCAAACTTCCAGGCTCAAGAGATCCTTCCATCTCAGCCTCCCGAGTATCTGGGACTACAAGAGCACACCGCCACATCCAGCTTATTTTTGTATTTAGAGTAGAGATGGGGTTTTGCCATGTTGCTCAGGCTGATCTCAAACTCCTGACTCTATGACCCAGGCTGGAGTGCAGTGGCATGATAATGACTCACTGCAGCCTCAACCTCCCAGGCTCAATTGATCCTCCTGCCTCAGCCTCCCGAGTAGCTGGGACTACAGATGCAAAACACCACACCCAGCTAATTTTTAAATTTTTTGTAGAGATGGAATCTCACTATGTTGCCCAGGCTGGTCTCGAACTCCTGGGCTCAAGCTATTTGCCCGTCTCTGCCTCCCAAAGTGCTGGGATTACAGGTGTGCACCACTGTGCCTGGACTCAGGTACATTAAGTGACTTTCTCTCTGTAGCCCAGTGGTTAGTACCAGAGGCAGAAGCCCACTTCCCTCAGTCAACTGCAGTCTGATTTCCTCGTTCTGCAGCTCCCATGCCCAGAGTTTTGTCCTAGCATTGGTTGCTTAACTCTGGGCTGTGAGATTATCAATAAGACACCAGCCCGTAGGTGATTCTCAGCCTCGGTTCATTGCACCCACTTTGAGATAGCTCAGATGGGTTGTGCAATTTGTCAAAAGTTCATTTTAACTTGCTGTCATTGAAAATATATTTGGGGTCTATTAGTGCTTCTGTTTTAATATTTTTCTAACCATCCCACAAGGGGCCAACAAGAGTTCTTAGAGCAGCCAAAAACTCTAGCACAGCTTTTCTTGGGATCGTTGTTAGACATTCTTTATTTATAAACAGACCACAAAACTTAGCACAAGTTCAAGAAAATTTGCTATAGCTCACTTGGTAAAAATTCTGTGTTAACTGGCTGGGCACGGTGGCTCATGCCTGTAATCCCAGCACTTTGGGAGGCCGAGGCGGGCGGATCACCTGAGGTCAGGAGATCGAGACCAGCCTGGCCAACATGGTGAAACCCCATATCTACTAAAAATACAAAAAATTAGCCGGGCGTGGTGGCAGGCACCTGTAATCCCAGCTATATGGGAGGCTGAGGCAGGAGAATTGCTTGAACCTGGGAGGCAGAGGTTGCAGTGAGCTGAGATTGCACCACTGCACTCCAGCCTGGGCAACAAAGAGAGACTTAGTCAAAAAAAAAAAAAAAAATCTGTGTTAACTTACTAGTTTGAGCAGTTTCCTTATTAGAGGTCTATGCTAAATAGATGGTTTATTGTCTCAACCTCTTTTTCTTGTCTCTGTCCTGTTTGAGTTTGTGCTGGTATTTTCTGCTATTTTAAAATAATTTGGTCTTTTAAATGTCTATCAGCTTCTCCCTACTTCCTAACATGCCTCACACATAGGCCTCATGGTTTCCCAGGTAGAACAACCCTAAGATCATAATGCTGTTGATTTAATGTTGAGAGCTCCTTCAAGGAAGGGACCATGCCATGCATTTATTTGCATTTTACACAAAGGCTGTCAAATGGGGCCATCCTAGTGCCTGCGTGATAGGGCAGCTGTCCTTGAAATGAAGTAGTCACTCAAGCCCTTGTTGAATGTGCACAAGAATGAATGAATGAATCAATAAATGAATCAATGATGCTCTAACAGGTGAGATGGAACAGGAGGATCATGAGCTCTTGAGCCTAGACCCATTTCTGCTAAAGGATTTCTCATCCCTGAAAGCAATGCCCATCCCTCAAAGCCTTGCCTTTCCCTTTGAGAATGATCACACATCTTGTTTCCTATCTCAATACCTCACTCAAATTCCTTGGAGATCCTGGCACAGCAGAGAGTTAGTAGCCTACTGTGTGAATCGCCTCTGGAACTTTAGAGACTGTTGACACCTGGAGAATCTGATTCAGCAGGTCTGGAGCAGGGCAGTGGGTCTGTGGGTTTCATGATGAACCTGATGCCCATCAAACAACGAGAGCCGCGGTTCTAAGGTAGAGGACCAAAGAGTTCACTCTGTTGCAATTTTCGAGTGCTTGAAAGTAGTTTTATTTTTGTTTTTCTTTGTGAGAAACTTTGCACTAAGACAGAAAGATGAGTCTGCTTTTAATATCATCCCTATGAAGGGAGCACCTCCCCCATAATTACCCTGACGAGATCTTTCAGAGAGCATTTCCAACTCTGTCATCTGGTTGGGGCTCGGCTAAATCATGATTGTGTCCCTGAAATACACTGATGCCTACTTACCCTGTGTCACACTGGTTTTACTGGATATTAAAGTGGACTTCTAGAAAGTTACAAAAGACCTGAAGAATCCTAGTGATTCCTCTCTGATTCAATGCAACAGTCACTCACATCCACTGAGCTCCTCCTGGAAGCCAGGCCTGGTGTTTTCATGTGGTATTTTCTCATTCAAGCTTCACAGCAATCCAATGGGGTGAGGTTGTCTTATGCCCATCTTAAAGATGAAGGAAGCCAGGCTCTCCCAGGCTACATAATTTGGCCAGGACTAAGGCATCAGGGCTCAGGGCCACCTGGGGCTCTAACTCCAAAGTCCTTAACCATGGTGCCACCCTATTACCTATTTGTAGCTCCATTTGAAAAGTATTAATTCAAGCTTCCTTGAACTTTCCTTTGGAGTTTGTTGCCTTTTTTGTAGTTGTTAAATCAAGAGGGTCAAATAGCAAAACAAGAAGAAAATTTATAGAGCTCTAGGGAGTGGACAACGGGAAACTCTGCAGGCCCAGCAGTGAATTCCCTGCTGGGAAACCTTGGAGGGAAGGGGATTCTGGCACCTCCTGTTATTTTAGGTGGGGACTGAGTATGAGTTAATTTCCAGCTGCCCACACAGACCTTATCAATCAGGATGGCTCCATGACACTTGCCAACACCATGCTGACATTTGACCTTGCTGCCATTTTATGCTCGCCTTGCTTAAATGACAAGGGATAATGAATGTTTGCAATTGGTCAGGCATCAGCATGTCAGAACGTGGAAGATCACAGAGACTTGCAACTAGAAGAATTTTTTGTTCGTTTGCCTTTAAATGAAGCTAGGTGACTCTGCCTCCAAAGTCTTAGAAACTGGCTTGTTGGAGAGGCCACCACAGTAATGCAGACAACGCTCTAAGCCACTACTCATCACTGAGCTACAGGAACAAGAAGAAAAGTTTAGATAAAGAGAAGTAAAGCATTCTCCTAATGCAGCCTAAGTAGAAAATTGAACCCGATAAACAAGTTTATCAGCATCATTGAAACAAAAAGCCAATATAGATTCAATCACAGTGTCACTTTAATGTGGCTGAATTTTCAGATACTCTGATTTCCTGCTGGAGTTTTAGTAGAACTAAGTAAGGGGTTGATATGGAATCTATTCCATTTATCAAGTACTGTGTAACAAACTATCCCCAAACATAGAGGCGAAAAACAACAAAAACACTTATTTTGCTCTTGAATCTGCAATTCAGGCAGAGCTTGACAGGGAAAGCTTGTCTCTGCCCTGCTCGCTGTCAGCCGGGACAGTTCAAAGGCAGAGGGCTAAAATTATCTGAAGCTCAGTCACTCACATGCCTGGTGATTCACACTGACTTTTGGCTAGGACCTGAGCTAGGCTTGTCTGCCAGACAGCTCCACGTGGCCTCACCACGTGGCCTCACCACATGGAAGCACCATGTGCTTCCTCACAACATGGCGGCTGAATTTCAATGATGCATGTCCTGTGAGAGAGAGGACAGCAGCTGTATCACTGTTCATGACCTGTCTCAAGAGCCACGCAGCCTCACTTCCATTGCCATCTATTCATTGAGATGACCACAAAGGCCCACCTGAATTCAATGGAATGGGGAAATAGACTCTACCTCTTGCTGGGCATAGTGGCAAGGTACGGAAGAGCATGTGGTACTAGAGATAGTGCAGTGTCCCTTTTTGGAAAATACAACTGGCCTCAGAATCCACTGTGTGGGATTGCCCCAGAAAGCCATATGAATTATTCTTTATGGAAGTTGGACACTCTGAAGAGCAGATGACTTTTGTCACCATGATATGATGTCCCACCCCTCTCTAATGCCAACCTTCCATCTGTCCCAGGAAGGGCTGTCTTCTCACAGTGGGTGTTGGGTATTTCTGCCTCCCCTTTTTGCTTCTGCCCAACAACACCCTCACCCCTATGCCTCCTCTAGCTGCTCTAGTGCACAATATTCTTTCTCTTCTCTGAACTTTTACTTCCTATAGCACTGACAGAGCCTTGATATACTTCCTCCTCTCATGAGTTAATTTTCTTGTGTGCCCGTTTGCCCCAAAACCAGATAATGCCTGGCACCTCTCCCTATGTCATGCACAGAGTGGCCATTCAGTGAATGGTTCTTGATTTGATTACACATTCATGACGTCACTGTAGAGTTAGTCTCCCTGGGCTACATATCAACATAGAAGAAAACTGCAGCCCTCTGACCTATTAGAAAAATGTGACATGTCATGCGAGTGCTCAGTTGCCCTTCAAAGACAGGAAAATAAATGTCAGATTTGGTCTTGTTTATCCGATCTTCATGCAATCATGGCTTCATACCTCTGGGGGTGGAAAGAATTGGATTGTTTCATAATTGTTTAGAGGTAAGCATAAAACGCAGTGAGGCATTGAACTCTGGGTGTGGTGAAAAAGAGAGAAGGTGGGAAGGGTGAGAATTCATGGAATCTGGTTGGGTGCTCCTCATTTTGTGCCTTTGTGTGAGAGAAGAGCAGATGGTGGGAGGGTGAAAGGAAGGGCTATTTCAAGTTGCTCCAAAAACTGGGAGTGGGTGGGAATTAAGTCTCTAGCAGGTCAAGTTAATACTGGTTAGAATTAGCAAAGTGACTGAGAGTGAGCCTTGGGGTTTACTTTTTGGAAGGAGTTTAAAAGTCCTTCCCACAAAGCACTCCAGCTCCATCTAATGCAATGCCTCTGATTTGTCACAGGCAATTTCTATGAACTTATGCTGTTTTCCCAGTGGAGTGGAGTTTATGTATCTCTCTTAATCTGCACAGCCCAGTGGGGAGAGAATCTGTGTTTGTTCCCCTCCCATCTCCTTGCTTACAACTCCTGCTCCCAGCTGCCTTCAGGAACACCCTTGGCAGAGGGGGCAGTGGACCCTCCCTCCACCCCCAAAAACTTAAAGAATGTGCCTAGATTAGAAGCACAAAGCAGATCTCAAGATGTGCTCAGCAGCTGTGGACACCCTGGAGATAAAAAGGAGAGGGGGCCAGTGCCTGTAATGCCAGCACTTTGGGAGGCCGAGGCAGGCAGACCACTTGAGGTCAGGAGTTCGAGCCTGGCCAACATGGCGAAACTCCGTCTCTACTAAAAACACAAAAAAATAGCCAGGCATGGTGGTGCGCACCCATGGGAGGCTGAGGCACGAGAATCACTTGAACAAAGGAGGCAGAGGTTGCAGTGAGCTGAGATTGTGCCACTGCTCTCCAGCCTGGGCAACAGAGCAAGACTCTGTCTCAAAAAAAAAGACAGAGAATATAGAGTGGAACAATTATATTTCACATCTAAAAAGGGGACAATCCACTTTTTGGTTTAGAACATGACATGTTGTCTTCATGCCAAGCTATCCTTTCCAAATTGTGTTCTATTAATTTAATCTTATGATTACTTGTATTGATTGTCTAAAGCCCTCACCAATTTGTGACAGTAAAATGCACCCTGGAAGGATGTTACGTTTAGGAGAGATGCAAGTTGATACCACCGGCCACTGGCCACCAGGTCTCCATTCACAGATAACAGATTTTTGTTTCCATCATCAGTTGACAAATAACAGCTATGTGATTGATTGGGTGAAAAATAAATTTACTGTCGCATGTTAGTTGCACCATTTCACTCCCTTTATATTTTTAAAGCAAAGATTAAAGTTCAAAAAGAAGCCGGGCGCGGTGGCTCACGCTTGTAATCCCAGCACTTTGGGAGGCCGAGGCGGGCGGATCATGAGGTCAGGAGATCGAGACCACGGTGAAACCCCGTCTCTACTAAAAATACAAAAAAATTAGCCGGGCGTGGTGGCGGGCGCCTGTAGTCCCAGCTACTCGGAGAGGCTGAGGCAAGAGAATGGCGTGAACCCGGGAGGCGGAGCTTGCAGTGAGCCGAGATTGCGCCACTGCACTCCAGCCTGGGCGACAGAGCAAGACTCCGTCTCAAAAAAAAAAAAAAAAAAGTTCAAAAAGAAGCCTCATTTGGTATTTTTCACGTCTGATGGTAAACTCCCTGAGGACAGAGACAGTTGGTTTCCTGGGAGAAAACCCCATGGCTTGTCACCAAACAGCGTGCAAACAGTAGGTGCATGGGGTGGGGAGGGCTCAATAGTGTCACATACAAAGAAAGGAGTGAAAGCCTGACATAAATTCTCTTCCTTATCCAAAAAGCAAAACTATCCTATGCAGAGGAAGATGGAGCTGAAACAAGTATATCTCTTTCCTTCTTTGTATCCCACGACTGTAACCATAGGTATGGCTCTTAGGACCTGTGGAGTCCTTCACTGTCCAAGGCCACAGAGGCTCATTCCTTGTTAGAATAAGTTTGCCTGTGCAGGTGGCTGGTCCTGTGTGCAGGCATCGGGGCTTGCGTCTGCCAGGCAGGGAGGATGGGGCTGCCGTTGCTGTTGCCATGGCCCCGTGCAGTGTTTCCACAACACAGCCGGCCCACATCCCGAGCAGGCCAGCTTGGACAGTTTGCCCTGCATGATGCGAGACAGGCTGGAGAGGGATCAAGGACCCTTTGGGATTGGAATTCTGGGTTTTGCGTGTGGGAGTTTAACTCGGCTAAGACCAGGCCAGTACATGAGCGCAGGCCCAAGATCCAAAAGCGAAAGTCCTGAACGCCCTCTTCCCCATCTTTCCGGCAGGGTTTTGAGAGTTTGCAGGGTGTTCTGAGTGTTTGGGCCTCAGAGATTCTTGGTCCGGGAGATTCCAGGAGCTGTAGGGGGTGGAATGCGAGCAGGAGGAGCGGTGAGTAAGGACCGGTCGACCCGCATGGGCTAACTCTTAACGGTTCAAGTGTTCAGGAAGAGATTTGCAAACGTCTCTACTCTACTTTGTCTACAAAAGAACACAAAGGAATTCAGAAACTTAATTTGAAGTGGAGTTTTTGGGGATTTTTGACTTCTTGGCAGTGGTAGGCTACCCACCATCTGGGACCCGTGTGTGTCATTGAAAAGAGGGTCCCCTCTGGCATGAGTGGAGTGCGGTAGGCGTGGCCTGGAGTCCTCGCGTGGCCTCACGGCCCGTTTTAATCAGCAATTCTACTGGACTTCCAGTGACCCAGGGAACAAAGTTCACCACTGCTCCTTACTCAGAACTGGTGATAATGTTGACAGGGCTGATGGGAATCCTCCTGCTGGCTGCAAACTCCACCTGCAGCAGAGACGGGCCTTCTAGGGAGACAGGGTCAGAGTGAGTAAGTGCTACCGGGTTTGCCCGGCTGCTGGAGTGGGTGTGCTACTCCTCAGTGCGCAGGGGGCATCCTCTGCCCCAAACCGACCCTATCTCATCTTCCCTTGCTGATTCCTCCCGGCTGCCTCCATGATCCGTCCTACTTCCCGAAACAGAGAGGATATCTAAATACCATTTTTCAACTTCCCCAGCTGGTAAATGATGAAATTATTATATACTTGCCTTTCTTATCTTTCTACCAAACAGTAGGTTCCTTGAAGACAGACGTCATTATCATTCCTTCTTAGGTTCATGTCCCCTAATTAATAGGCTTTGTGCTTACCTAACAAGTATGTGGCACGTATCTGTTTAAATAGCATAAAACAAATATCTCAGTGTTTGCAGTACTGGACATATATCAGTAAAGTATCAAGGGTGCCATTTCAGAATCCTTTAACCTTCCAGCAACTTTTTGGTGACCACATAGATGGTGTTTTCCCTGTGATGCCCCACTCTCCTAATATACTATATAGAATAATGACTTTCTATATCCAAAATCAATATTTACTTTGAACGTCAGTAGGTTGAGTTAGTAGTTTGATTCTAGTCCCTTGTTTACTCTGATGCAATCCCCTGTAAGAAAGACCTGACAAAGTGACTGGTGAATGGGGTTTAGTACATGCCAGTACCTTTTCTTTCCCCGCTAATGCGAACTTAGCAATAAGCACTCACAGAAGTGAGAGTCTGGAGCCTTGGTTATTAGCTGTGACTCTGCCATCATGCTTAGGTGATCATTAAGACATCGTTTCGTAGTTTCCTTCCTCTGGCAAGAGGGAGAGATGGCTGTTTTTGCATAGGGATAAGATATTATCTTTAAAGCATTTTGTGATCCCAGAAGAAAAGCGTACTCTAAGACCCCAGAGCACTACCCCATTTCTCTACTGTTATTATCAAAATAAATGTGTGTCTGGCACAAGGACTTACACTTAGCAGATAACTCCCAAACTATCAGTGTAGTGGTGTGTCATTTTTTGGTCACTTGGTCTTTCTGGGCAAATGCCTGACTGTGGGGACTCCCCCCACTTTACCAGTCCTGCCTCCACGTGGAAGCTTTGGCGGGGTTTATTTCTTGGGGCCAAGTCTCAACAAGTTGAATAGGAAAGCTTGGCAGCCCTAAGCTTCTTTTTCTTCTTCCCTGGGGCACGCTCCTATGAGCACGTTAGGAAAGACAGATTTTTAGGAGAGCATTTTAGTCTTGGTTCTTTGGTCTTTTTAGTTAAAGGTCCACGGCCCTGATTTTCAGACGGACATAGTTGTACCAGCTAGAGCTGATGGAGAAGAGAGATTTAGACATTTGCTACTCCAAGCACAGTCCACAGTCATTTGTGTGGGCCTCCCTTGGGAGAGTGTTGGAAATAGAGTATCTCAGACTCATGCCCCTCCCCCAACACCAGAATTGACCTGGCACCACATTCTCCAGGTGACTCACGAGCACTTGCACCTTTGAGAAGACTGATGGAGACAAAAGCCCAGGAAGCCGTCTGCAGACCCTGGAAAGGGGGTGTGCACTTGACCCAATCAGAGGCAGTTGTTTGGCTCAGCACCACAGAAAACAGACGTATTAGTCCGTTTTCATGTTGCTGATAAAGACATGCCCAAGACTGGGAAGAAAAAGAGGTTTCATTCGACTTACAGTTCCACATAGCTGGGGAGGACTCAGAATCGTGGTGGGAGGCGAAAGATACTTCATACATGGTGGCGGCAAGAGAAAATGAGGAAAATGCAAAAGCGGAAACCACTGATAAACCCATCAGATCTCAGGAGACTTATTCACCACCACAAGAACAGTATGAGTGAAACCACCCCCGTGATTCAAGTTATCTCCCACCAGGTCCCTCCCACAACATGTGGGAATTATGGGAGTACAATTCAAGATGAGATTAGGGTGGGGACACAAAGCCAGACCATATCAGTGGAAAATTCCAGAAGGATATGGAAATAGGGTGTAGTTCCAACACAAGTTTCACCATAGAAGCTACTAGGCTCCTTCAGCTGCAGATCTGGGGCAGATCAACCATCTAATTAGGCCCTGCCAAGAGGGTGCCTGGGAAGGAAGGCCATGGCAGGCAGAAGGAAGAGGAAAGAGAGGGTGCAAATTATCTTCCTATAAATTTTCAAGTAACCTATATGCATTTTAAGATTTCCAGGCACTACGTAAGAGCATAAAGTAAGCACCAGACATGAGAGTTGCCTTCCTCTGAGATTGTACTCGTCATATGGAATTGATTAAGAGCACAGACTGCCATTGTTTGAACCCAGCTGTAGCACTCCCCAGCTGTGTGATCTCAGGCAAATTATTTAACTTCTCCCTGCCTCCATTTCTTCAGCTGGAGATAAGAGCAGGATTGTTGTGAGGGTTCAGCTTTGACGTGTGTAAAGTACTTTCACAGCATGGCAGCCCGTCAGTCTTATGAGTTGGCTGTTCTCTTTCTAATACTTTCATGATTTTCCACATTTAAAACTTGGATCTATTTGGCATTTCAGTGTAAGGAGCAGAGTAAAGAATTACGGATGTGTCCCACTCCTCCAGTGGTTAAATGGTTATCCAGTTGTCCCAACATCATTTATCAACTAATCTCTCTTTCTACCTGACTTATAGGTTGAATTGTGTCACCTAAAAATATACGTTAATGTCCTTATCTCCAGTAACTCACAATGTGACCTTATTTTTATTTTATTTTATTTTATTTTATTTTATTTTATTTTATTTATTTATTTTGAGACAGAGTCTCACTCTGTCACCCAGGCTGGAGTACAGTGGCATGATCTTGGCTCACTGCAACCTCTCTCTCCTGGGTTCAAGAGATTCTCATGCCTCAGCCTCCCCAGTAGCTGGAACTACAGGCATGCACCACCATGCCCCACTAATTTTTTGTATTTTTAGTAGAGATGGGGTTTCACCATGTTAGCCAGCCTGGTCTTGAACTCCTGGCCTCAAGTGATCCACCCATCTCGGCCTCCCAACATGCCGGGATTACAGGCGTGAGCCACGGCGCCCAGCCAGGAAAGTGACCTTATTTAGAAATAGAGTGGCTAAAAATGTAATTAGTTGGCCGGGTACGGTGGCTCACGCCTGTAATCCCAGCTACTCAAGAGGCTGAGGCAGGAGAATCGCTTGAACCCGGGAGGCAGAGATTGCAGTGAACCAAGATTGCACCACTGCACTCCAGCCTGGGTGACAGAGTGAGACTTCATCTAAAAAAAAAAAAAAAAAAAGTAATTAGTTAAGATGAGGTCATACTGGAGCAGGGTGGGCTCTAATCCAAGAAGACTGATGTCTTTTAAGAAGAAGAAAAAACACAGGGAAGATAGCCAGGTTAAAACAAAGGCAGAGACTGGAGCGATGTGGCCACAAGCCAGGGAATGCGTGGGGCAACCAGGAGCTGGAGGAGGCAGGAAGGATCCTCTCTAGAGGCCTCGGAGAAAGCATGACCTTGCCAACACCTTGATTGCAGACTTCCGGCCTCCAGGCTGTGAGATGATCAGTTTCTGTTCTTTTCAGCCTCCACGTTTGTGGTACTTTGTTTTGGCAGCCCTGGGAAGCTAATGTAACATAGATTGGATGTGTTTTTTCTTGTTTGGGTCTGGTTGCCTATTCCTCTGTCCTAATGATACGTTTTAATGATCAATAAGTCCAGTTCAAATGTAGGAGACATTGAACCTTCCCATTATTCCCAATAGAAAGTTTTTGAGATAAAATTAGACACTTTGATACCAAAAGTGCCAAATCAGTAACTGTGACTGGCCACTGTAAAAACTCTCATATTTTCCTGAAAGTCTGTGTCCACGAGGACCCTGGCAGCTCCACTTCTCACTCCATGGCCTCAGCCACTGAGATGCTTTCCACCGTGACACTCAAATAAGGATGTAACATCTCAGCTGCCACAGCTTTCATGAATTGTAGAAGTTTATAAACCTTTGTGGGATGCAGCTGCACTTATTAATAAGCACTATCCATGGCTAGAACCAAAGACTGTGTTAGTGGAAGATGAAGTCTTCATTCTTTGGCTTACGACAACATTAATTGTTTTTTAAGGACCACTGGTGGAAGTGGTGAAAGAAAGCACCAATGCCAGGTTCTATTTCACTTGAGTAAAGAAAATCAGATTAAAATAATAAGTGACAATCCAGGACCTCGGACGCTTCCTGCGGGAGCTGTCCACAGGGTCTCAGTGTGAGGCCTCCTCGGTGGCATAAATAGGGCTGCATTTCATAGCAGCCAAGTGTCAGGAAATATGCTTTTAAATTATCATTTAAGATGTACCCTGTCAGAGGTATTAGTATCACTTGTGTTTAATGAGAATTGATTTTCAGATTGTATTACCCAGGAAGCCCAGGATAATGGAAACCCCCAGTTCTTTCCTGAGACCTCAAGTCACCACATGTCTCCCTGTGCCAGTGCTCACCACATCAGCAGCCACTGGACATCTGATCTGCCCACATGCAGCCCAGGCAGAGGCCTGCTTAGCCTTAGAGTGATTGCTGATGAATGGGATTCCACAGAGCTGAGCCTGGCTCAGAGTTTTATTGCGAAGTGAGGGAACCCCAGGGAAAACTAATGAGGGGTTGAGGTTTTCACTGTGGCCCACAGACTGGCCTCATCAGTGCAAGGATGTAGTTCAGAAACGATGTGTTGATGAGGAAAGCATCCGTTTGAGCCATGCCCACCTCTGGCTTGGTCTTCCGCAGGTGTCCTGACCTTTCTGAAATAGTCAGGCAAGTCCTGGAGAGAGAGGCCAGCATGGGAGAGCAGCGGGTGGTATCGGCAAGGAAAAGATCTCGCCCAAGTGTTTCTCGGTCTGAAGTCATCCCTCTACCACCCTTGAGGTTTTATTGCCATAAACTTATACTACCCTGACAATGATTGACAATATTTTCCTCGAAGTGGATTTAGTAAACTTTATAAGTTTGTTATGCAAAAAAGACTTAAATCACTACTGCAAGCCTGTTAGTCTCACTGGTTTGCAAAACGAAACGTTTCTCAGTTGCAGATGGATATCGTGGCCTGCTGATGGTTTTAGAGCCCAGGTCCAGACATTTCTTGACTGAAGTAGACATTCAAGAAGTGTGAAATGCACAGTCAGAAAATCTGGGACTTCTCTTTTTCCTTGTCAGAATCAGAAGGATTGAAAAATGATTTAAAGGGGAATAACTTCTTTACAGTGAGAGCCCATGTTATTGATTTTTGTGTCTGTATACAACCTAAAAGAATGGAGGCATGTGTCCCTCTCTTCGGAAACAATGATATCATCCATGTGTAATTAATTATGTGGGGACCACGTTGGAAGATTGTGTAGCCAGCTGTTGGCTCTCAAAGCATTGACTACATGGATTTAACCCGCCATTGACAGTGGCGCCATTTTTCTGGTCCTCCAGAGGAACATAAACCTGTCCATTTTACTCATCTTGAAGGAGTTTTGGCAAAACATGTATTAGGGCAGAAAATGAAACCTCACTAGAGCTCCCTTTGCACTGGAAGGCTGGAGGAATTTGGTGGACTCGGAGGCTCTGCCCTGTGCTCCACGGCCACGAGCCCTTAAGGGTTGTCTCCACGGCATTTGCATTCGCTGTCCTCAAAGCCCCGCACCTCCCTCTCGCTGTCCTCAAAGCCCCGCACCTCCCTCTCCCATCGCTGTCCTCAAAGCCCCGCTCCTCCCTATCCCATACGTGATTTTGAGCTATATCCTTAATATCCAGGTTCCCTTGTGTTTCCTGGTAATGGGTAGAAGTGCAAGGGGATTTCAGCTCCCAAGAGAGAGGGTTTCCCCGTGCCTAAGACCCCGGGATTGATGCTACTCTGTCGTCAAGTGGTGACTGTGACTCTTCCCCCGCAGCCTCAGGAGGTTTTTTTTTTGGACTTCATCCCAGATCCTGAGCTGGAGCTGGTCCTGGGATGCAGAGCGTGCCTGTCCTAGTCAACTGAAGTGTCTCCAAAAGGGTTCCTGAAAACAGAACAAAGTGGCCCAGCCAGGCACGCAGCCCAGCACAGGAAACTGGCCTTGGGGCCACCTCCGCTCAGGATGGGGTGGAGGCAAACAGAATTGTGCGTCATCCTTCACAAAGAAGGTTCTCTCAGAGATTTGGATTTCCTCAAGGAGCCCTCAAAGCAATAAAATAATATGTCCTTCAGACTGAGAACACTGACTGTGTCTGCGAGGCCGAGGGTGGACCGCACGAGGTCTGCGTCTCAGAGGCTCCAGGCAGGAGTCTGGCTCTACTTGTTCTTCACAGTATTCTCTGGGAGACACACACCTTTCCCCGTTTCTGGCGTGCCCGGCTATAGGACGTCGTGTTGTCTTTCCTGAGGGTCGGACAGACGTTCGCTTGTGAGGGTAGGATCCTGCTCCCTTCGTAGTAAGCAGAAAATCCAGTCATATTGCACTATGGGGGCCCAGTCTTTTTCTACTTTGGTGAAATATCCTGAATCTCGCCTCTGAGAATACCTTTCTTGCTGTGTCCTGGCATAGCTTCCTGAAACTGTCGGAAGAGGTGTTTTATTCCTTATTGATAATCTGGAAATAGGGCTCTTTTGAAAACCCTTTTTTGTTTTTAAAAAAAAAACCAAAGAAGATAAAACACTGAATTGAAAAGAAATAGACTCTTTGTGGCCGTCTGTATTTTCCAAGGTTTCATTTTTTTAACAATGAATATGTATTATTTTGCAATCAGATACAAGTTGGGCTTTGTTTGTAATTTACAACAGAGGGCTATCAGCCCAGCTACCACTGGAAGCAGAGTGGTATTTCAGAATTTGTTCTCTCTCCCCACCATCTTTGGGACATCTGCTTCATGTAATTCCCACCCAGAAGCTCCCCTAATGAAGGATGCTCATTCAAGGTCTTCCACACAAGGAACAAAGCATTTTCATATTTTTCAAAGTCCATTTCACTGTTGAAATATTATAATAGAAAGTAGGATATATTTTCACTGTAATTTTAGAAGCAATTTTGGAAGTAGAAACATTTTGTGGGTCTCATCACATAGACCTATGTCCATCCAGGACCTTCCTATCTTTCTTTTAAAACAAAAGATGTCAGGTTTGTCAAAGATCAGATGGTTGTAGATGTGTGGTGTTATTTCTGAGGCCTCTGTTCTGTTCCATTGGTCTATGTGTCTGTTTTGGTACCAGTACCATGCTCTTTTGGTTACTGTAGCCTTGTAGTATAGTTTGATGTAGTATAGTCAGGTAGCATGATGCCTCCAGCTTTGTTCTTTTTGCTTAGGATTATCTTGGCTATAAGGGCTCTTTTTTTGTTCCATATGGGGGAAAGGGGAGAGAAGAGCATTAGGACAAATACCTAATACATGCAGGGGTTAAAACCTAGATAATAGGTTGATAGGTGCAGCAAACCACCATGGCACATGTATACCTATGTAACAAACCTGCACATTCAGCACATGTATCCCAGAACTTAAAATTAAAATTAAAAAAAATTTTAAAAGAACAAATTTTTTTAAAAAAAGAAAAAATGTAAATTATTGATACAATGATCTGATGTTCAGGTCATCATTTGGTCCACTTTGATTATTTTGAATGATGACAAAGACCAGTTATTAAGACATTTTTTCATCAAGGTTTAGCTTCTTGCTGTGGGAGGGGGGATCCTAGTGTTCCGGGTTTATAGATGAGAATGGGAGGTCCCAGGGACATATGTCGTGGAACCTTTGCCTTCACTGGAGTGTCAACCCAGTCACGCCCTTTTAGGCTGATCAGAAAAGCAGAGATTTGAAAAATTATGCTACATGGCTTCTGTGCAATCATTTGGGTGACTTATTAAGAAGGATGGGAGCAGGTGCAGTTTGCAAGGATTTCATAAGGGGAATCTCAGCAGGAGAGGAAGAAGAAGAGAACACCTACCCTGTCCCATCCTACAGAGAAACTAGATATTGCCCTTCAGAATTTATATTTTGGGTTCTGTTATCCACTTGTGCTTTTTCATTTTGCCTCTGGCCTCTCAGGAAATGAAGACAGCCCCTGTTTAAGGATCAAGGCCCCCACATTGAGGAATGGAGGGTCCCCTTTCTCTCACTGAGGGCCTAGACAGATGGTCACCATCTAGGGGCCAAGCTGAACCATGTGTCATCAGCATCCTGGCAGCGTGTGCAGCTCTGGGGACCCAGCCCATCCCAGGCTGTGCCCTGATGGAATGGGCTAGAAGCTTCTGGCAGTGCCAGTCTGGGATTTCCCTGGCCGTCTTCCCTGTGTCCTGCTCAGCCTCTGAGGATTTTTGTCAGAGTAAAGAACTCAGAAGGCTTTTTAAAATTGTGCTAAAATATGCACAACTAAAGTTTATCATTTTAACCATTGTATGTTATTCTTTGAGTGTAGTTAGTGCATCAATATTCACAAATAGGTTTTGTCTGTAACTTTCACTCATGCAATTTGTCAGATTTTACTATCACTATGATGCTCACATTTTTATTGTGGTAAAAACCATATAACATAGAATTTACCATCTTAACCTTTTTTTTTTTTGAGACAGAGTCTCACTCTGTGGAGTGCAGTGGCGCAATCTCGACTCTCTGCAACCTCCGCCTACCGGGTTCAAGCAATTCTCCCACCTCAGCTTCCCAGGTAGCTGAGATTACAAGTACCCACCATCATGCCCACCTAATTTTTCTATTTTTGTAGAGATAGGTGTTTCACCATGTTGGCCAGGCTGGTCTTGAGCTCCTGACCTCAGGTGATCTGCCCACCTGGGCCTCCCAAAGTTCTGGGATTACAGGCGTGAGCCTGTACACACCTGGCCCGTCGGAACCATTTTTAAGTGAACAGTTCAGTAGCATTGAGCACATTCACACTCTTGTGCCACGTATCTCTAGAACTTTTTTGTCATTTAAAATGGAAACTCTGCACCCATTAAACAGTAACTCTCCTTTGTGCTCTCCTTGAAATCACTGGCCACCACCATTGCACTTTCTGTCTCTATTAGTACTCTAGGGACCTCACATACATGGAATCATGCAATATTTGCCTTTTGTGACTGGCTCATTTCACTCAGCATAATGTCCTCAAGGTGCATCCATGCGGTGGTATGTATCAGAATTTCCTTCCTTTCTAAAGCAGAATAATATCCCACTGTCTGTATCTATTCATACTATATCTGCTTACCATTTTTCCGTGGATGGACTTTGGGTTGCTTCCACCTCTTGGTAATCGGAGGAATGCTGCTGTGAACACGGGTATACACTTCTCTCTCCAACGCCCTGCTTTCAGCATCCTTCGTATATAATTTATTACAGATGAGAAGCACAGTCACGTGGTTTTATGTGGATCCCAAGGACTGAGATTAACCACACGCGTTTCAGTGACACCAAGAAGGGCTGTCACCCCAATCTCCAGGCCTAGAAAGGGAAATGTGGGGCGTTTGTGAGGCTGGCTGCAGTCTCCCAAGAGGACGTTTCTCACCAGCTTGTCTGGGGGTTGGTCGGCAGCCAGCAATGTCCCAGCACAGGGGCCAATCCCAGGGCTCTGCTCATGGCCACAGCGGTTCGGTGGGTGGCATCCTGGACCTGGGCCCTCCCTGCTGCCAGGCCCACTCCTTCCCTCCTCTTCTCACCCCTGCATCAGGGCCCTGCATGCTGCAGCCTTCTCCTGCAGACCCCCCAAGTCCCCAGAGCCAGAAGGTGAGCGGCCCAACCCTGGGGGTCCTGAGCAAATTGGGCCTCCCTCTTCTCCTGCCTCTCCAGCAACACGGCCCCCCACCCCATCTCCCAGCACCCCTCCCTGCGTGCCCTTCCCTCTCCACAGGGTGCTAAAGTTTCCAGGCTGGACTGTGGTGTGGAAAAGGTGCCTCCGGGTTTATCAGAGTTCATCGGACTGTCTCACAGCAGGCGCCGGCTGGCAGCATCGCCTCGACTTGAATTTCAACCCGTTTTCTCTGCTTAACACCTCCCTGGGCCTCCCCTCCACCCCCCACATAATGAGCTCCATTCTTTCCCAGCTCTCAGTGGCGACAGCAGCCAAGCCCTACCGCACAGGGACAGGAATTGGCTGTACTTAACCTGCTGGGTTTCTCTCTCCCTTTCTTACCCGTCTGCTCAGCTGTAACCCTAGCAGGCCCCGCCAAAGAGGGGCGCCAAGGTGTTTGCTTCAGGAAGGACCTGAAGCAATTGGTCCCAGCTGGGAGCCAATCACTCAGGCCTGGCTCTGTGCTGACCGTGTGGTCAGCGGTGGGTCACTGGGTGTGAGCTTCCCTGTGACCCCCTAAACAAGAAAGAATAGGCTCGCCTCTCCCTGACCTCGCAGGGAGGTCTTGAGAACTGCTTTGGCCTAAACGTCAAAGTCCTGCAGAGGGAAGTAAATGAAGAGTTGTGGCCACAGGAGGTCAGAAACCAAAAAACAATCCTGGATATTGTGCCCAAAACTCTGCTCACTGCAAGGGGTGGGCCGTTGGCAGCAACCCGGGAGTGCGGGTCATTCCAGGCCCCCAGCTGGATGAATTAGGCCTAAGTCATAGCCCCAGGGCCGGAGGCTTGGCAGGACAGCCTGGCTGCCCCAGGACACAACAGCAAAGCACCCTTCATGGTGGAGGCTTTAGAAGGAGATCACGTGGCTCAGGACCTCCACCTGGGAGTTAGCCTTTTTCTTTTTTTAAGAAAGAGAGTTGGCTGGGCACGGTGGCTCCTGCCTGTAATCACAGCACTTTGGGAGGCCGAGGCAGGCAGATCACTTAAGACCAGGAGTTCAAGACCAGCCTGAGCAACATAGTAAGACCCCTTCTCTACAAAAAACAAACAAACAAAACAAAAATTAGCTGGGCATGATCGCACACACCTGGGGTCGCAGCTACCTTGGAGACTGAGACACGGGGATCCACTGAGTCCCAGAGGTCAAGGCTGCAGTGAGCCGTGCTCACACCATTGCACTCCAGCGTGGGCAACAGAGGAAGGGCCTATCACAAAGAGGCAGAGATAGAGAGAGAGAGGAGTCCCTCAATTTCATATTTCATCAGATGCTCAAAGTGTCCAGGACTCAAAGGGGCTAAGCATCCCATCTGCCAGGGTCCCTTCGGCTCCTGCTTCCTGGTGATCTGTAACTTGCCACTCCTTCCTCCCATCGCCCTTTGCCCTGCACTCTGCCCTCCGGTACCAGGTGCCCTGGTGGACATGAGCCAGCAGGCCAGAGGTATGGGATCTACACCATCTCCCAGACAACGGGCCCAAAAGAACGAACGAGTAGGGCACAGGGTGGGGGGCACCCACCTTGCAGGGGAAACTCAGCTCAGGGACTTCCAGTGATCCTCAGTGAACCTCAGAAACTGATGACCCTTCCCAAGGATGGGCAGTGCTGGATTCGATGTGGCTTCGTTCACCTGGGTAGAGCTGCTGACCGAGGATGTGAAGAGGAGGAAGGGCAATGACTTGGAAATTTTTCCGAAACGACATCCCCTCTGGGTCCTGGGTTCTCTGCAGCACCCCCCACCCCACTCCCCTTCTCTCCAACCTGCAGGAGCTCATCCGCCGTGCCCACGCCCCATCTCGAGTCTACCTTCCCCTCCTTTCTTTTTCGCTGGCTGCCAAACGTCCATGTTCTCCCCAGGACTTGCTTATCTCCTCTGCAGAAACCAGGGCGCGTTCCCAGCACAGCGCAGGGTAACTGACAGGGAGAAAGGGAAGTCCCCTGGCTTCCACCTGCACCGCTCTGCCAGGTGTGGCCGGCAGCTCATTAATCACATCCATAGCTGCATTGTCTAGGCCTCTCCCAAGAAGACAAGTGACAAGGAAAAGCCACTCATATGCATGTGAGTTCTGTCTCTCTTTATTTCATCCCCAGTTGTGGGGTGGCGCCACCCCACCTCCGCCCCCCAAGAGGCTCGCCATCCCCGACCCCAGCTCCGCAGATATGTTTCCCCTCCTTCTAACTCACGATGATTTGCTTCAGAAAGCTGCTGATTACGAGATGTTTCCGAGGATGTCATGTCTAAGGGAAAGGGAGAAACGTGAACTTGGAGCCGAGCTGTGGTCTCTGGGCTTCCTGGGGTCTGAGGCATCGACAGAGCAAACGCGGGCCCAGCAGAGAGGCCTGGCTGCCTGGCCAAGGCTTTTCCACTGTGGGCCCCACACTCTCCCACTCTCTAGCCAGGTTTCTTTCAAAAAAGAAAAAGAAAAAAAAAAGCCTTGTCCAACAATGAACACTTGTAAGGGGGTGGTGGACTTCCTAAGGTGGCCCCGTCGTGTCCACCCATCAGGAGGCCCTGCCCACGCCCATCCTGGCCATTGACAGAAGCAGCACAACATGGGCTACTGCAGACGTCACTTTTAGATGGAAACAGGCAGCTCCGAAACCACAGCTTCTGGAGGTGAAGAAAGGCCTGGGATGCTCAGGGGGTAGACACAAGTGGGATCCTGGACTCAGGTGCAGCAGCCCACGGCAGTCACTGTAGAAGCTGCTCTTGTTTAGTCCAGAGCCTCCCAGAGTCATGAAAAGAGGAGGGGCCTCGAAGCCAGGCCAGCCTGATCCCGCCCATTAGCTCTGTGATGAGGGCGGGGGATGACTCTTCCCCTATACAATTTATTTTCCTTTTCCTTGGAGGGCTGTTGTTGTTGTTGTTGTTGTTGTTGTTTGAGACGGAGTCTCGCTCTGTCGACAGGCTGGAGTTCAGTGGCGTGATCTCGGCTCACTGCAACCTCTGCCTCCCGGGTTCAAGCAATTCTCCTCCTTCAGCCTCCCAAGTAGCTGGGATGACAGGCATGCGCCACCACGCCCAGTTAATTTTTTTGTATTTTTAGTAGAGACGGGGTTTCACCGTGTTGGCCAGGATGGTCTCAATCTCTTGACCTCGTGATCCACCCACCTCGGCCTCCCAAAGTGCTGGGGTTACAGGCGTGAGCCACCACGCCAAGCTGAGAATTTTTATGATAAAGAAGTTATTAGATTAAATGCTCCTAGACACGCTTCCCCTCTAACGCTGGCCGGTACTGTAAGACCCAGATCCAAGGCCAACTCCTCTTGCTCCCCAGATGAGCACGATTTCTTCCTTTTGAAGCCCCCATCCTTTTACCAGAACCTCTCTAAGACAGGCAGCTGTCCACCTCTTATCATAACTAATTACACAAAACATTATCTCCAGGGAAGGACAGGAGGCGTGCTCTGTCCTCTCTACATAGTCAGTGCCCACTGAAGATTAGTTGAATGAATGAGTAAGTGAATGTGTTTGAAGCATTTTCTCTGCTGGGAAAATTGCACGAACAATTTAGAATGCTATTGTCATTCAATAATACACACAGTTTTATTCTACGTTGTCTTCATCATTTAATTTCCAAAGCGCTCCATTTTAGTTTCCCGGGCAGACAGATAAAGAAATTGAAAGGATAAGCAGTTGCCTACAAGTTCTAGAACTTTCAGCTTCTAGAATATTCCCAGGCTCCAGTCCTCTTCAGTTTTGAGCTGAGCCTTAAATTGCTTTTGTCTTCCCATAGAAAGGTTTGTTTTCTTCTGTAACTTTCCCTGTAGACCTCCAGAATAGAAGCTGGACTTCGGCCTTGCGTGACATTTTACTTTTTAACATTTATAGGGCTTATGTTAACTTCGTGGCTAAAAGAGTCAAGAAATAGGAGGCAGACTTCCAGTGGGAAATTGAACCAAATAAAGAGTGTAGCATTCAGGCCTTCATTCACACTCAAATATCTGCAGCACTGTATTTTCTACATTGCCCTTACTCACTTCTAATAAAATTTGTTATTTTTTTAAAAAGGATACAAAAAAGCATGTACAATGAATTTTGTACCCATAGTTCAGTGAAGTTATTTCATGGGCATGTCAATGAACTTAGTACATGTGATTTTCAACTTATATAACCAGAAATTCCCAGGGAGCCATCAGAACACTGGGTCTTCTCTTGCACAAACACAGCTGTTGTTTTGAGGACATAATATGATTAACAGAGAATTTTCAGGAAGAACACTGTGTCAATAAAAATTAATTTGGGTTGCCTTCCTATGAAATACACCGTATTATATATATTAGAGAGAGGCCTTTTTTCACCTTTGTTTGCAACGTCCAAAATAGAAAAGGATGGTGCTGGAGTGTCTCCTTCCTTTTGGCTCCCAGATCCCCAACCTCAAATACCTATAATATCAATATAGTCACTTTGAAGGTAGAAAGTTTCCTTTAACTCCTAAGTTTGGGATGATTCCAGAATAGCTAAAGGGAAGTGACTTTGAAAGAAATCGGCACTGCAAACGTATGTTCAGAACCACCAGTGTGTGCAGAGGCAGATGTGGAAACCAAGACATGGATGAGATCACTAAGGGGGAAAGTGCAGGGTACCAAAGAGAAACCCTAGGGTATGCCTACAAGTTGGTAGGAGGGAAGAAATTCATCAAAAGAGACTAGGAAAGATTTTAAGAAACCAAGGCGGCAGATCACCTGAGGTCAGGAGTTCGAGACCAGCCTGGCCAACATGGTGAAACTCTATCTCTACTAAAAATACAAAATTAACCACGTGTAGTGGTAGCAGATGGCTGTAATCCCGGCCACTCAGGAGGCTGAGCCATGAGAATCACTTGAACCCAGGAGGCGGAGTTTGCAGTGAGCCGAGATCACACCACTGCACTCCAGCCTGGGTGACAGAGCAAGACTCTGTCTCAAAAAAAAAAAAAAACAAAAAAAACAAAAAAAAGATTAACGCCAAAGAAGCAAAGGGATCCAGCATCTCACAACTGCAAAAGAAACAGAAGAAACAAAAGAAACAAAGTCAAACTACTCAACAGAGTCATGTGGTGGATGCTGAAGGCACTGATCGCTGGAAGGGACATTGAGATGGCAACGTGATGTCTTAAGATGTGGTTCTGTTAATAGGGTGAAGACAGAAGCTGAATCTGATGACTTAAGCAACTGACTAGGGTAGAAAAAAAATAAGGGTTCACATACCAACCACTAGAGCAAATTCAACAAGGAAATAAAAGAGAAGTTAGGAGCCCCAAGGGAGCACAAGCAAGGGACAATAGTTTCAGACTAGAGGACATTTTTGGAACCATATCTGAAATCAAGAAAGAAGCACCTGGTGGAAAACAAGAATCTAGAGAGAATAAATGAGGCAACCACCTGAGGATGTGGGAAGAGATGGGATCCAGAGTGGAGGGTGACAGCTATACTTGGAAGGAAGGGGGTACCAGCTGATAGAGCCACACAAAGACACAGACCCTTTGATATGAGAAACAGTAAAGGAAGGAGTTCCTGCCTCAGACTTCTCAGCAAAATAGGAGGCACGGCCATGGAGGGAAGCTATGGGGCTCGGTGGCATAGGCAGCTGACGGGGAATGGAGTGGCCATCGAGGCAATGCATGGAAAAAAAAACCGGTCAGTTCTGCCCAGTGCTGGCAGGAGCCCTGTGGGTGGGATGACCATGGCAGAGTTCTCTGACTGTCCCCAGGCATTCTTCGTATCTCAGGAGAGGGAGAGAGGACGTGGATGCCACACTGGGGACCCATCTGGCATGGGGCAAGGGTTTCACCAAGCATTTTCCATGGTGGTTTCTCAGAGGCCACCAACTAACCAGCGCCATGCCTGAAACGGTACGGAGTAAGAAGATTGCCTCAATGTGGGAGAAGTTCCTGGCTGCCTGACATCCTAGGAAACATGTGGCTGCCTCTGTCCATGCGCCTCTCCCTTGCAGCTGACTGAACTCTCCATCTTTGGAGCGATTTCCTGACACCGTTCCTGCCTTCATAGTTGTCCCTCCTCTGAGCTCAGATAGCCCTCGGCAAGTTTCCTTACAGTATTGATCACACCCTTTCTATCTTTGCATTCTTTCTTATTTATTTATTTATTTACTTTTAAGACAGAGTCTCACTCTGTTGCCCAGCTTAGAGTGCAGTGGTGCGATCTTAGCTCACTGCAGCCTCAACCTCCGGGCTCAAGCAATCCTCCCACCTTAGCCTCCCAAGTAGCTGGGACTACAGGCATGCATCACAATGCCCAGCTTATTTTTTAAATTTCTCTGGAGATGCAGTCTCCCTATGTTGCCCAGGCTGGGCATTCGTTCAACATCCTGTTCTAAACTAAGGATTCCATAGAGGCATGAACTTTGTTTTCCTTGGAATCCCTGGGCCTGACACACTGGAACTAAATACATACTGGAGTCACTGAATGAATAATTTAGCATTTTCCACGTGGCGGCTCAGGAAGCATCTTTGTCTGAAGGCAGAAGATAAACATCACAGGACTGTAGACATTACCTACTCCAGTTCCTTCATTTTTTTTTTTTTTTTAAGACAGGGTTTCACTTGATCACCCAGGCTGGAATGCAGTGGCATGATCACCGGTGCCTGCAACCTTAACCTCCTGGGCTAGGGTGATCCTCCCACCTCAGCCTCCTGGGTAACTGGGACTACAGGTGCATGCTGCCACACCTGGCTAACTTTTTTTGTATTTTTTGTAGAGACAGGGTTTTGCCATGTTGCCCAGGCTGGTCTCGAACTCCTGAGCTCAAAGTGATCCACCCGCCTTGGCCTCCCAAACTGCTGGAATTACAGGTGTGAGCCACCAAGCCAGTTTTAAAGCCACAGAAGATGCCAAAAGCAGAGACAAGTCAACTTGAGTCCTTGACATTAGTTGTTCACTTGTTTTCTCTTTAACACAGCCCACCAGTGATGCCTCCTTTGTGCCCTATGTCTGTTTTGGTTCTAAGCAGCTGTTGTCCCGTTCAGCTTGTAATATAGCTCAATTGAAATCTAAACGCGATCCAGTGAAACCACTCAGAACTGGAGGCAGGAGTGCCAGAACCATGAGTTAGAAGCGGCACCTAGGAGGGAAACGACCCTGAGCCCAGTGGAAGCAGCGCCAGTCCAGATGGTGGGCAAAGTGTGTGCAGGGGAGTACCCAATAATGCACTGGTCCCAATAATGATCAGAGTTTGGGATGCCAGAGTCCCCAGGAGGGAATGGACTGAGAGGTTTAAGACTCTCCGGTATATCTGACAGTTTCAGAAGAGCACAAGAATGACTGCTGCGAATTTGCTGTTCTCTACAATAATTTGTATTACTTTAACATTATTCTTCCAATGTCGCTACCCCATTTACATATCATTGTGTGTAATTCAGAAATGCCTACAAACAAGCAGTGCAGTTAGATTCTTCAAGTTTTATTCTCAACAGCCCCAATTCCATTTTCCCTTAGAAAAATAAACAGACCAATATGTTGTTTGTTTTTACTCATCGTTCTCTTACAAATTTTTGTCTAAGTAAAACGTCTCTTGAATGTGAACTGTCTCATACCCCACTAATTATTTAAAACTGACTAAAATAAATATTAAAGCTACATTTATAAGTATTTGCGTAGCTGTGTTATTTGTGATTTTGGCTGGATCATGTCCTACGGTTCCAAGAGTCCTTTAAATTTTAATAACAGCATTGTTTGTGTACATTCTGGGAAGCTTAAAGAACAGAAAAAGAATTAATGTTTTGAATGATTTGGTGTCTTAGTCAGCTTGGGCTGCCTTAACAAGAATACCACAGACTTGAGTAGCTTAAACAAAACACATTTATTTCTCACAGTTCTGGAGGCTGGGAAGTCCAAGAGCAAGGTGCCAGCAGATGTGGTGTCTGGTGAGGGCCGTCTTCCTGGCTTGCAGGTGGCCATCTTCTCATCGTATCCCCACGTGGTGGAGAGGAAAAACACCATCTCTCCCATGTCTGCTTTTTTGTTTTGTTTTTTTTTTTTTTTTTGACGGAGTTTTGCTCTGTCACTCAGGCTGGAGTGCAGTGGCATGATCTTGGCCCACTGCAACCTCTGACTCCCCAGTTCAAGCGATTCTCCTGCCTCAGCCTCCCAAGTAGCTGGGACTACAGGTGCCCGCCACCACACCCAGCTAATTTTTGTATTTTTAGTAGAGACGGGGTTTCACCATGTTGGCCAGGATGGTCTCCATCTCCTGACCTCATGATCCGCCCGCCTCGGCCTCCCAAAATGTTGGGATTACAGGTGTGAGCCACTGCACCTGGCCCCATGTCTCTTCTTATAAGGGCCTTAATCCCATTCGTGAGGGCTCTGCCCTCAAGACCTAATAACTTTCCAAAGGTCCCAATTCCAAGAACCATCACATTCAGGATTTAAGCTTCAACTTACGAATTTGGGGAAGGCATATACACTCAATCCAAGGCATGTTGTTTAGCCAAAATTTAAAGTTAAAGGAATGAATCCTGTTCCTAATCCACCTATCAGGATACATGATTCAATTAAATGTTGAATGTTACTCCCTAGAGAAACACAGAGGTGCTCATCACTCCGATTCCCAGTCCCTGGCCTCCTCAGCACAGCTGCAGCACCGAGGGAATCTTGTGATGGTTTCTCCTCCCAACATCCCCTCCCTTTAGCCTGAAGTTGTAAAGCATTAAAAAGTCAAATGGAGGAAAATGGTGCACCTAGCGTGGGGCCGTGGGGGGTCAGGGGAGGATAAAGAACAATGTTCCTTCATTTTGAAAGGCAGAGATGCTGACTTGTTCAAGGTCCCAGTCAGTCAGTGATTATGACACATTAACTATTGTGATAACAAGGAGATTTATCTCCTCTAATTATGACATATTTCTTCATCTCATTCAATTACTCATTTAGGAACAACTCTCACCCTGGTTTAAAAATGCTCAAGGAAAATAAATGATTGCCCAGATGGTAAAACAGTGTCAAAGCAAACAAAACGATTCTGCAGGTTCAGTGTAGCCCTGCGTTAAGTATGTTGTGTAACTTGGCAAAAACCACTCCACGGCACTCTCTGCCTCAGTTTCCCTATCTGGGAAGATTTTCTGGACAACAGAAAATACTATTTTTTTTTTTTTTATCAAATGCAAAGGTCCTAACTATAACCTTGGTATGGGGTTTTGGGCTTTCAGGTACTGACCCCATTTGAAAAAAAAAAAAAAAGATCTACACATAAAGAGGAGGAGGAAAAAAGGTGATATTTTTCTAAAGTAAAATATAATTTTTAAAAATAAAAGCTCAACTTTGTTACTTTTTATTTTTTTCTGAGCAAGCAAGTTAGCTATGGGTATCTCATTGGAACGTTTTTCTCAGCTCTTAAAGTAGCGGCACAGGCAGTAGGAACTGGTCTTTCCTAATAACGTCCTCGTTTCTGCAGTGTCGAGACTTACACCTGGAACAACAGATCACTGCTCCAAGTGCTTCACAGGGGACAGGGCCACCTGGCACCAGGGCTGTCTGTCCAGCTGGGATTTACATAATAGGAAGGCCCCGGGGAGCCTGGCCAGCCCCCTGGCTACCTCTAGCTCCCGCTCCCTTTCTCTGAGCTCTACAGTCTGAAAGCATCTGTCAGCAGCACTGGCTGGCAGCCTTTGCACCTCTGGCATGAATATAGGCAGCTGAGTTTGGGAAGACGGAAGGCAAATAAATAGCACAGCAGACAGGCCCTGGTGTGCTGGGTTCACAAAGCAGAGAGAGACTAGCCCGGATAGTCCCCCAGCACTAACTTGTTCCTGAAACCGCTGCATCCGACAGGAACATGTGGATGTCATTTCACTGCCTGAATGTTTCCCCAGGGAAGGCAAACATGATAAACAATTTTCTTAACTCAGGTTTCCCTCCCAGTGCTAAGCATGCCTTCTCGTTTCACGTGGGGGCTGCTCTGGTGCCAAGCCCCATGGAAGAAGCCTCTTGTGAGGCCAGCCCCAGAGCCTTGAACTCTGGCCTGCATCGGAACATTCCACTTCCCTGACCACAGTCTTTCTTTCTCTGCTGTTTCGCCCAAGCGCCCCCAGTATCTGTCCACTGAAGGGTGACGTTCATTGACTCTGGAAGTCCCCTCTGATCTTAACCTTTTCTTTAAGGCACCAGGTTTGTCCAAGTTTTCGAATCAAAGCCCCTGTTCACGAGCTGGTTTCCTGACTTTTTTTCTATCTGACATGAGGGAAGCTGGAAGTCCTAGATTTTCTAAGCACCGACACGCTTCCTGCTATAGGTGGGCTGGTGGACCTGCTCTGAGGCAGCTCTGCCTCCCGTCCTAGCACTGTGTACATGTAATGGATCACTTCCTGGAGGACCACAAGGAAAAAAGGTCTGGGAACTGTGACAAAGGCTGGAGAGCTCCAAGTAAAAGATGCATCATTCACTTGGCCAACTCTTCGTCACCAAGACGTGCCAGTAAAATCAACCACATGGAGTTGTCCTGTGTATGAAAAGCCCTTAGCTTATTGGAACATATTGGAGAATAGCCATTGGCAAAGTCAAGTGGTTTACAAAGCCCATTAGACAGAGATCAGTATCTGAGCTGTAGATGTTTCTATTTTCAATCAAATTTCTTTTTAATGAAAACTAATTTTTAACGGCAAGATACCACAGCAGAAGAAAAACCTCTTGCAAAAAAGACTTCACGGTTTACAATGATCAAATGTATGGGCCATTGGCATGACTGGTGGCCTGGACTCAGTGAGAGATTCCTTTGCAGCAGAGGTTGGCCACACACCTGGGGGCTGCACCACCACTGAAAACACAGCTTTCTAAGCATTAGTGTAAGGCAAAAAGCAGAGTGCCTAAACTTGGCCATTTCCACCAAGAAAAAAAGTTTCATAGCAACCTTCCTTCACCAGAAAGGCTTACTTTATGATAATGCTAACAGAACAGAAAAGCAGGTTGGGACAAGATACAGACTTTGTTGCATTTAGCTATGACCCTTCTCCCCTCTGTGGATGTGGGCAGGGTGGGGAGAGGCAAGAAGAGGCAGTAGAGGGAAACAACATTTGCACTCAGGCTTCCCGCCCCTACCCACCCCTACCCTACTCCCAGACAGATGTCAGACCTACGCTGCACCAGGGGTGGATCATGGAGTCCAGCTAATTGCCAGGAGCTGAGGCACGTACAGGCCATGAAAAGAGCTGCCCCACGGCCTCCCCACATCACTGTCCTTCATGCACTTGAATTATTGAGGCTGCCAGCTTCAGAGCTCCCTGGATGTTCCCCGGCCAAGTGTCATCCCTGTGTCAAATGGATGGGATGCCAGGTAATCCTTGTACTCCCCGTCGATCAGTTTGGCGGCGTTGTTCCTGGCAAACCAGCAGTCTATCTGCTCTTCCCCGTTGTAAATCTTCCTTTGCTTCCAGACCACTGGGACTTGGTGGCCTTTCACTGTTAGGATGGCCTCAGGCCCCTCTCCCGCCTGAAGGAGCGGAGGGTGAGTGAGGTTCTGGCTGGGCCCTGCAGGGTCTTCTGTGAGTCTGGCATCCTGCTTCAGGAACTGACCTGGGAGGACAAAGAAAAGCATCAGGTCTCAGTCAAATGCAGAAACCTCGTGCTGAAATCCAACTTCAGAGCTATCAGTGGCAGGAAGGCTTACAATTGGCCACAGCCCGAGACTAGACTCTCCCAGTGTCATGGAAGAACATGTGTTCTTGGGGGGCAGGGAGGAGAGAGCTGAGGATTTATCCACACTGTGGGATTTACCCATGACTGCTGGAAGCTTCCCAGCTGCTAACACTAGAAAGTTGCCTAACCTACACATAGCAATAACCACGGTCTCCTACTGAGTCCAGAGGACAGGACAGGGCATATAAAGAGGGAAGTAGTGTTCCATCTTCCCTCTGTCCTCTTCCCAGTCATGGGCCCGCCTCCTTTCTATCCATCTCAGGTCTGTGCCAGGTGGGGGTGGAAAGCAGTCAGCTCAGCTCCTCTCTGACCTGCGTCCTCAGGACTCTCCTGGTCAGATGGCAGCACTGCTCAGGCCGCAGGAATAAAGAGCTGTGTCTGCAAGGGGAGCCCACGCTGGGCCGCCAGGCCCCACGAAACGCGGCCGGCTCAAGAGCCAGGAAATCCTGCCTACTGAACTGGGCCCTGACAATGGCTTGCTCTGTATTTTTGGGCAAGGGGCCCACGTGAAATGACACGTTGAAGAAAGCTGGGTAGAATGGTCTGCCTGCTGCGCACTGCCACGTGGCTGCCTCCCCTGGTGGGGGTGTCGCTCAGGCTGGACGCTGGGCAGGGCTGCCTCGTGTCTGTGTATTCTTACTGAGAGCAAAGGAACCGGACCCTCAGGTGACTACATTTCAATTCCTCGTTCATTTTCCCAGAAGGCTAAAGAGAACTACTGGCTTATAAAGCCCAGTCCTAGCTCACAAAGCCCAGGAAAAAATCTAATTTTCATATTACATATATAGTAATCTAATTTTCATATTACATATGTAATTTTCATGTTACATATACAGTCATGCACCACATCATGACATTTCAATCAATGATGGACTGAAAATATGATGGTGGTCCCATAAGATTATAATAGCATATTTTTAGTGTACCTTTTCTATGTCTACATATGTTTAGATGAACAAATACTTATCATCGTGTTGCAATTGCCTGCAGTAGTCCATGCAGTCACATGCTGTACATGTTTGCAGCCCGGCAGCAACAGGAGACACCACATAGCCTAGATGGGTGGGTAGTAGGCGACACTATCTAGAGAGGTTTGTGTAAGGATATTCTAGATGGTCACATAACGACCAAATCACCTAACGACCATTAGAATGTATCCCTGTCATTAAGCAAGGCATGCCTGTGTGTGTGTGTGGGTGTGAATATATATAATATGTACATACATACACAGACTGTGTATGTGTACACACACACATATATACAGACTGTGTATATATACACACACACACACCATACATACACAGACTGTATACGTACATACATATATACATACATACACAGACTGCATATGTATACACACACACACATACATATAGACTATATATATACACACACACACCATACATACACACACTGTATACATACATAAATACACATATACACACACATTCATACAGACTGTATACCTATATATATATACATATATACATACAGACTGTATACATACATATATATACATACACAGACTGTGAATATATACACACACACGTACATATACAGACTGATATATATATTATGTATACGTGTGTATAGACTGTATATATACATACATATCAGTCTTGTATACATATATACATACATACACAGACTGCATATATAATACATATATACATGTATATTTATAATATATAATACATTATGTATATGTATGTATGTATAGACTGTACATATATACATACATACATATACAGACTATATACAGGCTGCACATATAATATATATATTATGTATTTATATAGACTATATACACATATGCAGTCTGCATACACATATATATGCATACATACACAGACTATATATAATACATATATACATATATGTATAATATATAATACATTATATATATGTATACATGTATAGACTGTATATATATATATGCACACACATACATACATACATACATATGTGGACTGTATATATAATACAAACCACATTCCTATTGAATTTCTCAATCAAACTAAAGGTGTTGGCAATATCAGCTTTGCTTGGGAAATGTAACTCTGTCCTCTAAACCCAGCGTGAGGAGAGCGCAGCTCCCTACCTAGCAGTCCGTGGCAGTTCCTGGAAAGGCCTTCGTCGTTGGCAATGTAGAAACCCAGGTGGTGTCGCTGGAAGGGTGCCGGCTTTTTGTAGAGGTGGATGAGTATGACAAAGGCTACGGAGCCCTGGATGGTGACGGTGACATTGGCGTTGGCAGACACGGACACCTCCAGCCCCTGGCTCCCCACCACCACACTCTGGTTGCAGGGGAGCACCAGCCTGTCCCCACCATCCAAGATGACTCTGCTCGGTGTGACCTCGAGATAAGATCTCTCTGGCTTGTTGATGAGGATGGTGATAGTGCGGAAGTAAGTGCGCTGTTTCTTGTGGCCGTTTGGAGGGGCGGGTGCCCCAATTAACTCTCCGTTCACTGTCACACCTCAAAGGCCAAGGGGAAAAGAACAAGGTTAGAAAATCTGGCCAGGAGTGGTGGCTCAAGCCTGTAATCCCAGCACTTGGAAGGCCAGGGCAGGTGGATTGCCTGAGCCCAGGAGTTTAAGACCAGCCTGGGCAACACAGAGAGACCCCGTCTCTACTAAAAATAAAAAACTAGTTGAGCATAGTGGTGCAAGCCTGTAGTCCCAGCTAGTTCACTTGAGCCCAGAAGTCCCCTTGAGGGCAGAAGTTCAAGGCTGCAGTGATCTGTGATTGCACCACTGCAGTCCATCCTGGGCTACAGAGTGAGATCCTATCTCACAAAAAAAAAAAAAAAAAAGAAGAAGAAGAAAAGAAAAAAAAATCTATCCTTGCCCAACACCTCAAGTTAGACTCTCCCTCCTCCTTTGGGCTTATCTTTGTATCTCTAGTACCAAAAACATGTCTGACTTACACACAGAAGCCACTCGGTGGTTACCCAGTGAGTGAATGAATGAGGGAATGCGTAAAGTTATGTGTGGATTTTTTACTGTTGTCTGACCAGTATGTTGGGATAGGGGAGGGAGGATGTAGGTTTGGGTCAAGATACTGCAGAAGGAGGCACGCAGCTAAGTATTTGTGCATCTACACACAGCTTACCATGTTTGTCTGGTTTCCTTCCAGTGTGGCTGTAGTGATAAGAACTCTTGTACGACCCTGATGTGTATTTTGTATCTACCAGAGGCTTCTGATCCTAATTCGGACATCTTTTATTATTATTATTATACTTTAAGTTCTAGGGTACATGTGCCCAACGTGCAGGTTTGTTACATATGTATACATGTGCCATGTTGGTGTGCTGCACCCATTAACTCGTCATTTACATTAGGTATATCTCCTCATGCTATCCCTCCCCCTCCCCCGACCCCACGACAGGCCCTGGTGTGTGACGTTCCCTACCCTGTGTCCAAGTGTTCTCATTGTTCGATTCCCACCTATGAGTGAGAACATGCGGTGTTTGGTTTTGTCCTTGCGATAGTTTTCTCAGACATCTCATGATGCCACTGAGCAGTGTGGGAGAACGCAAAGTTAGTTTTCTTTTTTTTGTCCAAAAACTCAAGTTCTTCCACTTAGGTGTTCATCCTTAGACAAGTGGAAAAACAAAAACAAAAACAAAAACCTGTAATCCCAGTTTCTGGGGAAGCTGAGGCAGGAGAATCGCTTGAACCCAGGAGGTGGAGATTGCAGTGAGCCAAGATCGCACCACTTCACTGCAGCCTGGGTGAGAGAGTGAAACTCCATCTCAAAAAAAAAAACCCTGCCTCAATTTCCTTATCTGTAAAATGGATGGACAGACATAAAACCTAACAGAATTTTTGCGAGGATCCCAGGAGGTAGCATTTGTGTAAGTTGTAAACTGCTATCAAATAGAACTCCTTTTTTTTCTTCATCATTATGAATACCACTGGGGCTTTTCTGGACTTGAGCAAGGCCTGTGAACCAGGCCCCAGGGTTCCGTGCTGTCTGGCTGAATAGCGAACAGATGGCAATTGCACTTGAGATGTTTGGGGCTGAATTAGGTGATGCATGTTAAATGTGTTTTGCTCTCAGGCAAAGCAGCAATTTGCAATAAGAAAAGATTGCTATATAATTAACTCTTGTTTTCTCTGCTTTGAGGATAATCTTCCCAATAATCTTTCCAATAAAACTTCTTAGACATTCAAGGAAAAAAGGGCCTTCTCTGGGGCAAGGGGTCAGGGGAGAGGAGAAATCCCAGCATGAGAAGAGCCTATGCTCTTCCAGCCTCAAAGTTCTAAGCATTCTCGGGCTGCGTTCCCATCACGGACATCTCGCGGAAGACAGAAACCATGGGAACTGCTCCCAGAATAGGAGGTATCTGCAAGGACATGCACAGTCAGGCCCCTATCTTTTTCCTGAGTCCTTTGAAATAAGAAACAGTAGAGATTTAGCTCTGAGGCGATAAAGTCCCACAAGAAAACAATGTGTTGAAGGAACCCCAGGATCAAACTCTACATAATTGCATCACACGTGTCACCTGCTGGGGGACCCTGTGCAACCCAACATTCCCAGACACGTTCTCAGCAGTGAGAAGTGCCAGGGTGCCCACTCCAAAGCTTGTCCTCACAGAGCTGGACATGGTTTGTTACCTGCATTGAACTTGAAAAGCTTTCTTTGTGCTAATCTCTTTCACCCAGGCCCTCTACAGATCAACAGGGGCCAGAGAACCCCTTTGTCCATATATGTTCACGGCACACAGACAGAGCTGTGGATTAACATCTGACATCCCATCTAAGTCATCAAAAAACTGACATGAGTTTAGAACCTTGGCCTCCCCGGCATCACAGCTTTTGAATGGATAGACACTATGACAATTATACACAATAATATATCGTGGATTTCTTTCTTTCTTTTTTTTTTTTTTTTTGAGATAGAGTCTTGCTCTTTTCACCCAGCCTGGAGTGCAGTGGCATGATCTCAGCTCACTGCAACCTCCGCCTCCTGGGTTCAAGCGATTCTCCTGCCTCAGCCTCCCGAGTAGCTGGGATTTCAGGTGCCCACCATGATGCCTGGCTAATTTTTTTGTAACTTCAGTAGAGATGGGGTTTCACCATGTTGGCCAAGCTGGTCTTGAACTCCTGACCTCTGGTGATCCGTCCGCCTCGGCCTCACAAAGTGCTGGGATTACAGGCATGAGCCACCGCACCCAGCCTACATAGTGGATTTCTAAAGCACTTGAGCATTTACAAAACAACTTCATAACCAGTTTCATTTGATCCACTTTATAATAGCTCTGTGAGGCCAAGAGAGTGTCCCTATCTCCATTTTACAAGGGAAACAACTCCCAAGGCATGTGCCCAAGGCCACACGGCACTTGTGATAAAGCAGGGAGTCAGATGCGTAAGTCCAGGAGCACAGTGCACTTCCCTTAACCACTGACAATACTGAGTGTCTGTAAGGTGGCCCTTAGACCACTGGACATCCATCTGAAGAACAGAGGGGGATGCAGTACCTACCTGGTTCTTGCCCAGATGCTGCAGCGGAAGGTAGAACTTACCAGAGTCCATGTGATCAGAGACCAGCCTGAGGATGTCCCCGGGCTGCCCATCAATGTTGAAGCACATGGTGAGTTTGCTCAGGGGGAAATCCACAACAAAGTGGGGATCGCCATCCACTGCCAGAGCAGAAGAAAAGGGAGAGAAAAAGAAAGACACTTATTGAGTACCTTCCTTGTGTAGGTGCTACTCTCTATTTTCTCATGAATTATTTTATTGAATCCTGAAAACGATACTGGAAGGAGGTGTCCTCAATTTCCAGATGAGGAAGATGAGTGGGAGGGAAACAACTCCTCAAAATTACCCAGTGAGTTCGCAGTAAACATTTGACTTCAGATCTTCTAAATTCCAATATAATGCTCCTTTCATCACACCTAAGCTCAGTATAGACAACTAAGCTTTGAGAGGTGAGAGGAGAAGGAAAGAGAGATCCCCACACACCTTCAACTGGTACTCAGTCCCCGTGCTTCCATTTCCCAGGGGGACATCCCTTGCTATTTGCTTTCTCCTTTAATGGCACACATGCAGAGGACATTCCTCCCTATGACGGGAGATCTATGGCGCTTCTTCTCCCAGGAAGCCATGGGCTATCCCAGGCTCATTCGCAGCGTCAGCTGTACGCCACCCCTGCACACAGGCACTGAGAGCCATGCCCAGCTTAGATGCAGGGGCAAGGGAAGCGAAAAGTGAGTAGGCGGCCAGGCACACAGTCAGGGTGCTGGCGGAAACCCCTCCTCTGGGTCACACCGACTTCACTGCTCGGAAATTTCTGTCCACAGATGAGACCACAAGGTTCACGTGACAGTTCTTGTCTGTTCTCCTCAGTTTCACCTCTGTTAAAGGTGAACAGCCTTGCCTTTTATTATACAGACAAAAGATTTCTTGAGAATCTATATCAATTCTCTTACTAGACTGGAGATTTACCTTCTCTCTAATTTATATTCCAAGTACAATTTATTTTATTTTATTTTATTTTTTTGAGACAGGGTCCCACTCTGTTGACCAGGCTGGAGCACAGTGGTACAATCATAGCTCACTGTAGCCTCAAACTCCTGGGCTCAAATAGTCCTCCCACCTCAGCCTCCTGAGTAGCTGCGACTACAGGCACGTGCCACCATGCTGGGCTAATTTTTATTTTTTGTAGGGACAGGATCTCACTATGTTACCTAGGCTGGTCTCAAACTCCTGGGCTCAAGCATTCCACCCACCTCAGCCTCCCAAAGTGCTGGAATTTCAGGCGTGAGCCACCGCACCGGCCTACAGCTTGTTTCTCAAATGCCCCTCTGCTTTCTGTGCACATGGACATGTCTGCATGCGCGCTGTGCACGGTGTAGGCAGGGGCCAGGCAGAGTCCACTCTTTTTACGCTGCAGCAAACTAACATCCCTGCATTCACTGCTGAGAAATCCTTTCTGCCCCAGCATCCCTGACAAGGGCTCTTGAGAGGATCTGGCTGCTCTCCCTGAGAAGAGCCTCAACTTCCCTGAAAATTGCAACATATGAAGAAATTCAAGGTGCTGGTCTTTTGCTGATGGGGAAAAACTGACCCCTAGAGGAGATCAAGGTTCTCATCCACATTGCTGGCATTTTTCAGGCATGCATGCACTTGTCTCTCGGTGTACATGGGGGATCAGTTCCAGGACCCCTGCAGATACTAAAATCCATGCGTACTTAGGTACATGACATACAATAGTGTAGTATCTGTATATAACCTTCGCACAGCCTTCCATACACTTTATTTTTAATTTATTTTTATGTATTTATTTTGTTTTTGAGACAGAGGGTCACTCTGTCACCCAGGCTGGAATGCAATGGTGCAATCTCGGCTCACTGCAACCTCCACCTCCTGGGTTCAAGCGATTCTCCTGCCTCAGCCTCCTGAGTAGCTGGGATTACAGGCATGCACCACCATGCCCAGCTAATTATTGTATTTTTAGTAGAGATGGGGTTTCACCATGTTGGCCAGGCTGGTCTCGAACTCCTGACCTCAGGTGATCCACCTGCCTCGGCCTCTCAAAGTGCTGGGATTACAGAAATTAGCCACTGCACGCAGCCTTTCCATATACTTTAAATCATCTCTAGTTTATTTATAATAACTAATGCAAAGGAAATGCAATGTAAATAGTTGTTACACTGTATTATTTAAGGAACAAAGACAAGAAAAAAAGTCCGTACACATTCAATACAGATGCAATTCCTTTTTCACGTATTTTCGATCTGCTGTTGGTTTGATCCTTGGGATGCAGGACCCATGGAGATAGAGGGCAACTGTCTAGCTCATCTGACAGTTTTCTGAGAGTTTCTATGTGCACATACCACACCACTTCTACTCAAATTGTCCAAATCTCTTTACAAGGAAAGATAGTGCTTACTCCAAAAAAGAGAGGAGGGGTCAAAAAGTCATTACTCCAGGCAGCATCCAAGAGGAAGCTTTTCTGGCATTCCATAAAGTCTATGTGTGTGTTCAAAGGAATTACATTCTGTCTCCCGCAGGCTGTGCAGACTCTATATCCACAGCTAATCTCTGGGATGTCCCTGGCTTTAGGAACTTGCACGTACAGCACAGCAGCAGAAAGGCAACAATCAAGACTTCCAGAGGTGATGTGGACACAGCAGAACAAAGCCCAGTCATAGGTTGTTCTTCCCTGTGAATTTTTATTATAGTCCCAGGATGCTGGCAAAAGGAAATTTCATGACATTTGAAAAAATCTGTTCTTCCCTTCTGAAGCCATGAACTGAAAACAATGCAAACAAAAACAAAGCCTGCCTGTCACACCAGACGTTTTTATTTTGGTAGCACCATTTTATGTTTGTAATAGCAGAGGCTGGAAGGACGCATGCTCCGGGTCTCTAAACCAAATGTCTTCCAAACTCAGTAAGGCTCAGAATGTGCCTCTGCCACCCATCTATTGGGTGGTGCAATATAGCTCATTGCAGCCTCTTCAGGTTTCCTGCCAGGCTTCCTGGGGACTGTGCTATCTCCACGGTGTTTATGGGATGGTTTCATGACAGCTGCAGTTCTCAGGCTCTGCCTCAAGCTGTGGGCTTGATACATTTAATGCTGAATGAGCTGGTATTTTTAACTGGCTTCAAGGAATTCTTGGTTTTACACTTTTTTTTTTTTTTTTTGATACAGAGATTCACTCTTGTAGGTCAGGCTGGAGTGTGGTGGCGCAGTCTCGGCTCACTGTAACCTCAACTTCCCAGATTCAAGCGATTCTCCTGTCTCAGCCTCCCCAGTAGCTGGGACTACAGGCCCCCGCCACCATGCCTGGCTAATTTTTGTAGTTTTAGTAGAGACGAGGCTTCACCATGTTGGCCAGGCTGGTCTTGAACTCCTGACCTCAAGCAATACACCCACCATGGCCTCCCAAAGTGCTGGGGTGACAGGTGTAATGACACCTGGTCTGGTTTTACACTTTTTAAACATCTCTTACTCTCAATCCACACACAACCGCATCCTTTCCTTTACCTGATGTTTTAGAGATTTTAATTCTTGGCTGGTATGGCTTCTCGAGCAAAGGTCCTAAAAAGGAGAAGGAAGAGAACATCATGGTCATTCATTAAAGAAGATGAAGAGAGAGGTACAAAGGGAGAGAGGAGACATGACTAAAACACAGCTTTTAGGTACATTTGTAACAGCTTAAATAATCAAAAAACCTTTAAAACATCATCAGTCTTAAAAAGGGAGCTTGGCCTCAAAACACACAAGTAGAGCCAGGCATGGTGGCTCATGTCCATAATCTCAGTGCTTCGGGAGGCCAAGGTGGGAGGATCACTGGAGCCCAGGAGTTCGAGACCAGCCTGGGCAATATAGTGAGACCCTGTCTCCACAAAAATAAATAAATAAATAAATAAAATTAACCCAAAAAGGTGGCACATGTCTGTAGTCCCAGCTACTCGGGAGGCTGAGGTGGGAGGTTCACTTGAGCCCGGGAGATTGAGGCTGCAGTGAGCTGTGACTGCACCACTGCACTCCAGCCTGGTTAACAGAGTGAGACCCTGTCTCAAAAAAAAAAAAAGGAAAAAAAAAAAGAATAGAAACTACACAAGTGGAGTGTAAAGTGTGTAGGATTAATTATTTAATTCTTGTATGATTCAGACACTATTCTTTTCTGTGATTTTTGTGTATATTATAGGGGAAAATATTTTATCACACTTGAGATATATTTATAGGGGAAGGGAGAAATGAGTTGTTGTTCAGTGGGCCTGTAGCATTTCAGATGTGCAAGATGGAAAAGTTCTAGGGATCTGTTTCACAACAGTGTGAATATACCTAACATCGCTTACCAGCATCGAACTGTACGCTTAAAAATGGGTAAAGTGGTAAATTTTATGTTCACAATAAAAACAAACAACAATGTAAAAAAAAGGGGTACAGTTATAATCCAGTGTCTGTAGCTATGTGTGTGGCGGAATTTACAAAGCAGAAGATTTTGAAACACTTTGTATTTCAAAGTACTGGTGCTTTGAATAAACATTCAATGAAAGATAACCTAAAAGTAATTAATATCTATAAATAAAATCAATATCTTATGTCAAATTGTTAGTACTGGCAAACTTGTGCTCCTCTTCTCTGGTTTTTACCGCTTGCAGAAATTAAAGAATGAGGTATCTAAACGTTCTTGAAGCACCTCCTTCTCAATACCGGTCTCGACCAGCGTGATCTGGGCAGAATGCAGATTAGCCAGGAAAGAGGATGGATGACTGGATGACTGCTTTGAGGAGTGGCAGCTGCCACCAACTCTCAGAAAAATTAAAATTTAAATTTAAAAACCATCAGAGCTTTAAGGAAAGGAAGAATCTTCTTTAAAAAAAAAAAAAAAAAAAAACCAGCCAGGTGCAGTGGCTCATGCCTGTAATCCCAGCACTTTGGGAGGCCCAGGTGGGTGGATCACAAGGTCAGGAGATCAAGACCATCCTGGCTAACACGGTGAAACCCCATCTCTACTAAAAATACAAAAAATTAGCTGGGCGTGGTGGTGGGCACCTGTAGTCCCAGCTACTTGGGAGGCTGAGGCAGGAGAATGGCGTGAACCTGGGAGGCGGAGCTTGCAGCTAGCCGAGATTACGCCACTGCACTCCAGCCTGGGCAAAAGAACAAGACTCTGTCTCAAAAAAAAAAAAAAAACACGCCTTTCGAATAGTCAGTTGGTTATCTCCTCCTCTGTCTTTCTGGCTCCCCGAGTCTTGTATCGTCTGGATCCGATCTCTCCTGAAGCTGTGGAGATTTGCGCTGATGACCTAGCATCAAGATCTTATTCAGAAAGCCACTTTTCCTGGAAGTGGCACGGACCTCGTAAGCAGAAAGTGATAGCATCCCGCCACATGCTTTTAATCACAACAAAAATTCTGTAAGTTTTGCCAAGACAAGCTCCACGCTTTCTGAAATAGCCATGTCAATTGTAACCTCGCTATCAGGGTCCGAACTTTTCAATACATTTCTGGTATTCCGTGCCTCCACGGAAGGCGTGTCTGACATTTGTGCAAAACTCACTGTGTGCCCATGGCATTCCATATTTAGTCCTTACAACAGCCCTGCAGGGAAATTATGATTATCTGCATGTTCAGGGCTGGGGAGTGGGAATGGAAGCTCAGAGAGGTTGAGAAACCTGCCTCAGGCCTCACAGCTGGTCAGGAGGTTGGTGAATCCTAACTGCACACTTTCTCCACACCCAGGTCCTTCTAAGACTTTAGAGTGTGAGGAATAAATGGGACAGCATCGGTGGGGTGTGGAGTAGGGCCTCATCAACCTCAGTTTCCTCTCCTAGGAGACAGAAGTTGACAGACGCCCAGTTAAAAATGTGATGCATATGAAACGCGGTTTTCCACAAGCAGATCTGCCAGGAACGCAATGCCCTGCTTTGGTTTCACTGTGTTTTCTTTCTCTTGTTCTTGTCTCTACTCATCCCCCTAGCAGAATGGCACTGAGGTCGACTGTGCCTGCTTCTGTTCAGATTCGCAGAGACTGACATGGAAAGACCGGATTCTTGCAAGAATCCGTACCTTGGTCCTTCCCACATGCTCTCGGGGAAATAAAATCAAGCATACAATTAAATTATACTACATAACTCTGAAGTGCTTGAAAATATAGAAAGGCACTGAAAAATGGGCACTGGTATGTTCATTTCGGTGCTTCCGCCCATGCCTGAAACCTGGCAAGCACTCAGTTTATTGATGGTTTATTGGTGGACTGCTCTCACTAGGCGACATTTCTGAACCAAAGGCCACCTTTTTCTCATTTCTCTAGACAGCCACAGTGTACAGCAATGCACGTACAACAGTCTACAATGCTCTCTGAAGACTATGCGCTGTATATAGTGTTACTGCTTTTTGGTTGGTTGGTTTTTGAGAGATGGGGTCTTGCTCTGTCACCCAGGTTGGAGCGCAATGGTATGATCATGGCTCACTGCAGCCTCAAACTCCTGGGCTCCAGTGATCCTCCTTCCTCAGCCTCCTGAGTAGCTGAGACTACAGGCATTCCCCCATACACAGATAATTTTTTTTTTCTTTTGTAGAGACAGGGTCTCTCTGTGTTGCCCAAGCTGGTATTGAACTCATGGTCTCAAGTGATCCCACCTCAGCCTCCCAAAGTGCTGGGATTACAGGTGTGAGCTACTATACCCAGTCTGGGTTATTGTTTCTAAGTATTACAGCAAGACGGAATAACACAGCTTCCTGCTGGGGCTCCCTGTGGAGGAGGAGAGTGGTATCTCAGGCCCGAGTCCCCCACACCTGGCTGGCACAGGTGCCTCGTACCTGGCTGCGTGCCAGCTCCTCGCACGCTCTGCACCACCGGTTCGGGTCCCATGGCAGCCGACATGCCGTGGGCCTCCTCCAGGCCATCCGTGCGTGGGATCGGCCCCCTCAGCTTCATGGAGGTGAAGGGAGTGAGGAAGCGGTAGCTCACGGCCAGGGCCTGGGCCTGCTGCCGCAGCCGCTCCTTCTCTGGCTCATCATCACTTTGCAGCCAGGAACTCAGCAGCTCCTTTGTGGTGAGGTAGCTCCAGAGACGCTCGACGTGGTTGGGGTCCCCCTCTCCATCGCCTCCAGGCCTGGGACTTCCTGTGACATCTTTCCCTGCCTTCTGAGGCCCCACAGGCACATCCGTCTTCAGGATGACGAATTTCTTACTGTTGCTGGCGGTGACCTCCACGTGCAAGTGATCCAGCTTCCTGTCCACCAGCTTCCCCGCGATGATGATCTCCGAGCCATTGAAGTAGTTGCGGAACAGGGTCTTGGTGGCCTGCACCACTGAGCTGGGGGGATAATCGATGCGGATGTCAGAGAGGAGAGGGGTCCTGATTTCATCGTAGAACCTGTGGTGGAAGCACAGGGAGAGAGGGAGATCAGGGCCCTGCCCTGACAGCAGGCAGGACAGTCCTAAAGGAAACTGCAGACTCTCAGGGGGATGCGTCTGATTTTAGAAGCAATCGAGTCCAACATGGCATCCCACACAATATTTCTGCCAGGAGGTCACTAGGCAGCAGGTTGAACGCCATTGGTGAGAGGGAATGCATTCTCTCACGCGGCTTCTGAGCTATTTTTCAACCACTCTCATGATGAGAAAAAACCTGCTTATAGTGGATTAAAATCTTCCTCCCTGAAATTTCCACCCACGGGTTTCAGTTTTGCCTCTGGAACAATACAGAATTAGTATAATCCATTTCAACAGACATTTGGATGCTTAAAAACCAATGCTGTGCATTCCTTTAAGCCCAGTCAATCCCCAGTTTCATGAACTGCTCTTCCTGTGATACAATTTCAAGATTCCCTCACCAGTCTTGGTAAATTTCCTTTGTGTACACTTACATTTCTTAAAGGGCCTCTTAAAAACCTTTTTCTTAGAACCAAACACAACTTCCAGATGTGCTTTAAGCAGCACATTCTACTTCAGAAACCTGACTTGCGTGAGTTTGTGCATATAACATTTGCTTGCATTTGCTTTTTTTGTAGTTAAGTTACATGGTTGCTTCTTGCTAAGTAAGGAGACAATTAAAATTCCCTTTCAAAAGATCTAGAAAGCACAGGCTGTGGAGTTAGACTTCCATCTCTGTTGCTTCCTTGCTGTGTGTCTTGGGACATGTGACTTAACCTCTCTGAACTTCAGTTTCCTTATCTAGAAAATCAGGATGTTAACAGTACTTCTTTGGTCGCCTGCTGCTGTCCCTGAAAGTCCATTTTCCCCTTCTTTCATGAGAATTGAGCTCTGGCCATCCAGCTACAATCTACATTTCCCAGCCCCCATCGAGGCCACAAATGGCCATGTGACTATGTCCTCCCAACGGAACATGGGTAGGAGTGAGATGTGCAACTTCTCAATATTTGCTTAAAATCCATGCTGGCTTTCTTTTCTCTCTCCCTTTTTGCAGCTAGAAAACAAGAGTGATGGTGACCGAATTTCAATCCTGTAGCATGAAGGACAACACCTGAGGGAAGCAGAGCAATGAAACAGAAGGAGCCTGGGTCCCTGAATGACTTGCTGGAGCAGGATCTAGCCTGTTACCATTACAGGAGAGGGAAGTAAATGGCTATCTTATTTCAGCCTTTGCCTTTCATCATCTCTGTACTGCAGCTCAGCCTTTACCCTAATATACCTATCTCCTAGGATTTCTGTGAGGATCAGCTGGGGTAATGCACATAGAAGTTCCTGGTGTATCATAAGTTCTCATAAATGCCGGGTATTGATCGTAGTTTCAGTGGGATGGCAGTGCAGCTGACTTGCTATAGCATAATTGCTTTTGCTTCTGAATGCCTTATTGAATCTCAACTCTATTATCCAGTGCATCAGATTCTCCCCTTTGACTCTAGTTTTGAATAATTTTTAAAATGTGGAAAGCAAATCTGTGTTTTCATTTAAATCTTTCATTAAAATGCATGAGAGGAAATGGCGGCAAATCCTAAACCGAGGACCTATCTTTACTGCATAACTTAGGGGCCTCCACTTCCATTTATCATTAACAAATGTCCTTTGATTATGGCTATTAAACACCCATAAATCTACCCAAACCACCCCTTTGCTTTTAAGTAGATACCATTTATGCCACCTCACACTGAACTGGGAGTTGGCACTTCACTCAATGAACAGCAAAGGGGCAGACTGTGTGTGGCAACATAATATCTGAGGGAAGCTATTTCTGTTTTAAAAGATCTAAGTTTTCTCCAACTCTCATTTAAAAGATCTCATTTATTCTCCACCTCAGAATAATCTGATTATTTAACAGTTTTATCTGATGGTTTTGCTTCTAAATAAAAGTATCTTTTAACTAGTACTCAAAATGAAGATAACAGTACTCTGCTACTTGCTTACAGGGTAGAATAAAAGTAAACTTACTAGAAAGTGCTTTGAAATATCACAATGTCAATGAACCATGAGAGCTCATTAAATACTTAATATGGGATGGCCACTGTGCCAATGCTTTACAGAGTGTTTTCATATAGCGATTTTCTCATTAAATTCTGCAACCAACCATAATCTTCATTTTACAGATGAGAAAATGGAGGTACAGACTGTCTTAAAATCTTGCTTAGGGCCGGGTGTGGTGGCTCACGCCCATAATCCCTGTACTTTGGGAGGCCGAGGCGGGCAGATCACCTGAGGTCAGGAGTTCGAGACCAGCCTGACCAACATGGAGAAACCTTGTCTCTACTAAAAATACAAAATTAGCCAGGCGTGGTGGCATGTGCCTGTAATCCCAGCTACTCAGGAGGCTGAGACAGGAGAATTGCTTGAACCCAGGTGGCAGAGGTTGCAGCGAGCTGAGATCACACCATTGCATTGCAGCCTAGGCAACAAGAGCGAAACTCCGTCACGAGAAAAAAAAAAAATCTTGCCTAAAGTCATAACGGAGGATCAGAATTTGAACTCTGACCTGCCTGGTTTCAAAACACATTGTGACGCCTCCCATTGCCATGAGCTGTGATCGTTGTCGGCAGATGCAAGGCTGGGGTGCAGCAACACACTCCTCTCTGAGTCCCCACCGCAGCCACCCCTCAGCCCCTCGAACAGCCCCTCATGCCTACGAAGACAGTCCACAGACCCGATGAGCTGCGAGCCTGCGTCCTCCTCCTCATGCACGCGCCGTGTGAGGCCGCAGTTCTCCAGCGACAGTTTCTCCAGCAGCCTGAAGTCCACGTCGTTGCCGATGCCGATGGTGAAGATGCAGACCTGGCCTCGGGCGGCCTCCCGGGTGTTGTTGAGGATCTTGAGGGTGTGCGTCTCCCCGACTGTGGGTTTCCCATCTGTCAGGAAGACGACGAGGGACACGCTCCGGTCTCCGATGTCACTGTGGGCCACGTACTTGTTGAGGAGTCTGATGGCCCTCTGCAGGGCCCCGTTGATGTCTGTGCCTGCAGGACACCAACACAGGACAGCTCAAGCCTCTGCACTCACCTCCCCACCCTGAATGCACTTTCTTTTTTTTGAGACGGAGTCTTGCTCTGTCACCCAGGCTGGAGTGCAGTGGCACAATCTCCACTCACTGCAACCTCCGCCTCCCGGGTTCAAACAATTCTCCCGCCTCAGCCTCCCGAGTAGCTGGGATTACAGGTGCCTACCACCACACCTGGCTAATTTTTGTATTTTCAGTAGAGATGGGATTGACCATGTTGGCCAGGCTGATCTCAAACTCCTGACCTCAAGTAATCCACCCACCTTGGCCTCCCAAAGTGCTGGAATTACAGGCATCAGCCACCGCACCCAGCCTGAATGCACTTTCATAGCTGCAGTTCACACTCAACCACCCAAGTGCTCACAGGAGTGAGATGTTAGGGGGCCATCCAGAAACTTGCTAAATGCAAGTGCGTTTACTAAATGCATATAAGTGACTGGGGATTATCCCACTGTGACAAACCTTCTCCAGAAGGCGTGTGACGACGCCTTAGCTTACCTGAGCTTCAGTGGCTTCTGTGCCCTCTTCTGAGAACGGCTTTGAAAAGAGCAGGAAGGTGTTGAGCAGAGAGGACAGCAGGAGTGTGGAGGGAGAAAGAGCCACAGAGGGGAGCAGGGGCATGGAATGAAGAGGAGGAGGGTAGCTGCTGACATCTCAGATGCCTTCCAGTGTTGTCTAGGGCTGGGTGGAGCTCATGAAAGAATGAATTTGTTGCCTTCATCGTCTCTCCTTTCCTGGCTTCCTGTCCCTTCAGATCACCTCTGCTTGCCAGAACCCCACAGAGGAAGGGAGCATGAAATATTTCTCCTCCTGGTCACCCTTTTTCCTTCAGAGGCCCTTGTCAGCAACAGCTCTGATTAAAGTTGGAGGCCAGCCAGGCACGGTGGCTCATGCCTGTAATCCCAGCACTTTGGGAGGCCAAGGTGGGTGGATCACCTGAGGTCAGGAGTGCGAGACCAGCCTGACTAACATGGTGAAACCCTGTCTCTACCAAAAATACAAAAATTAGCCAGGTGTGGTGGTACATGCCTGTAATCCCAGCTACTCGCGTGGCTAAGATCAGAAAATCACTTGAACCCAGAAGGCGGAAGTTGCAGTGAGCCACGATCATCCCATTGCTCTCCAGCCTGGGAAACAGAGTGAGACGCTGTCTCAACAGAAAAAATAAAAATAAAATAAATAAATGAATAAATAAAGTTGGGGGCAAAAGGGAAGAAAAACTTTATCAGGAATATGTGGCTTAGAAAAACGATACAAAACAGAAAACTAATCTCAACTCTGAGAAATGATGGAACAATAAACACCAATGACATTAGCAGGCATCTGTGGACAGCAGGAGGTTTCTCTCTCCTTCTTTTCCTTTGGTGATTTTCTTTATTCCTCAAATGTTTTAGTATAGACGCTTCCATGGAAAAAATAGGGTGAGAACATGAGCAGGCTTCTGGAATTCTAAATGTTCTGTTTCTTGATCTGGGTCTGGGTTCTGTTCAGTTTATGAAAACATATCAAGTTGTACACTTACCACATGTACATTTTTCTGCATGTATGTTACACTACAGGTTACTGCTTCCTTAAAAAAGAATGTTCCCATGTTTTCTTTTCTTTTCCTTTTTTTTTTTTTTTTTTTTTTTTTTAGAGACAGGGTCTCACTATGTTGCCCAGGCTGGTCTCAAACTCTTGGGCTCAAGCAATTCTCCCACCTCAGCCTCCCAAAGTGCTGGGACTATAGGCATGAGCCACCATGCCCAGCCACCCATGTATTTTTTTTCTTTTTCTTTTTTTTTTTTTTTTGAGACATAGTCTTGCTCCCTCGCCCAAGCTGGAGTGCAGTAGGTGATCTTGGCTCACTGCAACCTCTGCCTCCTGGGTTCAAGCAATTCTCCTGCCTCAGCCTCTCAAGTAGCTGGGATTACAGGCACATGCCACCATGCCTGGCTAATTTTTGTATTTTTTTAGTAGAGATGGGATTTCACCATGTTGGCTAGGCTGGTCTCAATCTCCTGACCTTGTGATTTGCCCACCTCGGCCTCCAAAGTGCTGGGATTACTGGCATGGGCCACTGCACCTGGCCCCATGTATTCTTAAATTTACTACTTTATGATTAAAATAAATCAGACAATTTAAGTTTGGGAGTAAAATAAATAAATAAAGTTGGGGCCTGTGTCTTTGATAGGAGCTGAACAAGTATTTGTTTGGTGGATGGGGAGACAGGTGGTTGGGTGGTTGAGGTTGAAATCCCAGCTACAGTGAGGTTTCTGGGTTAGCCAAGAATTCCACTGAACTAAGCTACCAACATCCCACCATCATCAAGTAAAGCAGAGACCTTACTAGTAGTGTGAACACCTATTTCCTTTGTTTTTTGAAAATGGCTTAAGATAAAATCTACATACCAAAAGATCACCCATTCTAAGTGTCCAATTCATGATTTGTAATAAATTTAGAGTTTGATGACCATCACCACCATCCATCATCCTGACTGGAGTGACTTTTCTCTACCTGCAAATTTTACCACATTTGTGGTACATACATACCATGAGGCACTATTCAGCCATAAAAAAGAATGAGATCCTGTCATCTGCAACAAGATGGATGGAACTGGAGCTCATTATATTAAATGAATTAAGCCAGGCACAGAAAGACCAGCTTCCTATGTTCTTGCTTATTTGTGGGAGCTAAAAATTAAAACAATTGAACTCATGGAGATGAAGAGTAGAAGGATGGTTTCCAGAGGCTGGGAAGGGTAGTAGGGAGTGGGGCAGAAGTAGGGATAGTTAATGGGTACAAAAAGTAGTTAGAAAGAATGAAGAAGATCTAGTACTTGATAGTGCAATAAGGTGATTATATTCAATAATAATTTCATGACACATTTAAAAATAACTAAGAGTATAATTGGATTGTTTGTAACACAAAGGGCAAATGCTTGAGGTGATGGATATCTCATTTATCTGATGTAATTATCACACAATGTATGCCTGTATCAAAATACCTCATATACCCCATAAACACATATACCTACTCTGGACCCACAAAAAATAAAAATTAAAATTAAAAGGTACCACATCTGAAAGAAGCAGATCATCTCCCCCATGGCTTTACATCCTCCAGATTTTCTAGCTAAAAAAGTAGATAAGGCTACGTCCATGAGCAAATGCGATAATTCTTGCTAAGATGCAGAGTCCAAATGGAAAGAAAGTTATTTAACATTTTATTGGAATCACTAATTTGCCTTTCTTTTGTTTGTTTGTTTGTTTGTTTTTGAAACGGAATTTCACTCTGTCACCGGGGCTGGAGTGCAGCGGCACGATCTCGGCTCACTACAACCTCCGCCTCCCAGGTTCATACAATTCTCCTGCCTCAGCCTCCCCAGTAGCTGGGACTACAGGCACAAGCCACCACGCCCAGCTAATTTTTTGTATTTTAGTAGAGATGGGGTTTCGCCGCGTTGCCCAGGCTGGTCTCGAGCTCCTGAGCTCAGGCAATCCGCCCACCTTGGCCTCCCAAAGTGCCAGGATTACAGGCATGAGCCACTGCGCCTGGCCTAATTTGCCCTTCTTAAGGCCCAGTCTAATTTCTTAGTGCCCCTGGGTGTGTGAGCAAGGATGAACTGGCATTTTTTTCTCTTATCTGTATTCAGCAATGGTGCCAAATCTCTCACTCCACTTTAAAGCCAAGGAGAGCCCACGCAGAGGGATGGATTAGCTTTCCTGATGGCACACAGCCACCAGAGGCCCTGCAGGGATTGGCATCAAGCCCACGTTAAGTGGGGCATCTCCTGCCCACTGAAAACAGAGAGGAGCTGTCATCACAGGACTCACAAGCACCAGTGAGAGGGGTTACCCGAGTGGGTGAAAATAACGGCCACATCTGATGCTTAAAGAGGACTTCCTATGTGCCAGGACCATTCTAACCACTCGAAATGCTTTAACTCACTCCATCCTGATAACGACTCCATTGTTATCTTCATTCTACAGGTGAGGAAACTGAGGCACAGAGAAGGTGGAGCTGGATTCAAACCCAGGCAGTCTGGCTTCCAAATCCATGCTCACAATCCTGATGCTACACGTCTTAGAGAGAAGCAGGCTGATCTGCTGTTCACCTGCAGAGGCTAGGGCAATGCAGTGTCAAGAAAAATAAAGGAAACCCACAAGGTTTCTAAGGCTTGGAGTCCAAAAGACCGTAACATACGTCAGCCATTTTCTTTTTTTTTTTTTTTTTTTGAGACAGAGTCTCGCTGTCACCCAGGCTGGAGTGCACTGGCATGACCTTGGCTCACTGCAACCTCTGCCTCCCGGGTTCAAGCAATTCTCCTGCCTCAGCCTCCCAAGTAGCTGGGATTACAGGCACTTGCCACCACACCCAGCTAACTTTTTGTATTTTTAGTAGAGACAGGGTTTCGCCATGTTGGCCAGGCTGGTCTTGATCTCCTGACCTCAGGTGATCCATCCGCCTCGGCCTCCCAAAGTGCTGGGATTACAAGCGTGAGCCACCTCACCCGGCCCAGCCATTTTCTAAAGCTGTTTATTACTCCACAGCCCCCACTCCACGAGCACACACACATCATTCTGCTAGTAAGCAGGGCCATTAAAATAAATCCAATCTACAAATATCCATTGAGCATGCCCTCTGTGTTAGGACCCATGCATGGAGGTAGGAGCTATGTAAACATGAAGAGAAATCCGTTCCTTCAAGAATTTTACAGTGCTGTGGACTTCCTGCCGTAGAGCATCACTATCATATTGAATCTAATCTTCTATTTCTCCCATCAAACACCAAAACAGTTCCTAGATTATACTGTTTGGGAGGCTAGTAGGAAATCCCAGTGTAAATGAAAGTACCAGCCTAGCAAGATCAAGTTCCAAGTTAAGTTCATTTGGGAAATGAGGGCTTTGTCTTGGATTGGGAAACCATGAATATATGAAAGATGGAAAATCCCAGATGGGAGAAGACTGAACAGAGTGTTTTGTATGTTTCCAGATAGCTGAAGTGGAATTAACCAGGAGGTGGTGTCTCTGTACAGAGCCTGAAAGGAAGGGGGAAGGAGTAGGTCCAGTTCTGCTGAATGCTCCAATACTGAGCACGTCTTCTGTGTCCACTGCACTGTTGATACAGGGAACGGCAAGAGCAAGGCACAGGTCCTGAGTTAGGAGAACTTAACATCTAGGACAGCTGGTAACACACTGCTCTGATTCTCCACTCTTCTCAGAATTCTTTATGATCTTTTCTCTCCTTTCTTAACATTCTGCACCCTTACCTGGGCACCACCCAAGACAAGCATGCAGTGGCTGACAGCCCACATCCTCCCCATCACATTTTACCCCCGCAGCCCTCCTGGGCCACCGGGATACACGTTTCACTCACTCTACTGCAGCTCTACCAAGAGGGCTCCTTGTTTTGTAAAACAGTTCCACCTGCTCCTGCCCAAGGTGCGCAGGAAACACTGGCTGGTCCATGTGGCTTTAATTCTCCGCCCCAAAACCATTTATGAAAACGGTATTGTTTTTGTATCAGCAAGACTTTTTCTAACAGGATCCATGAGATGAACCAGGAAAGCCTCCAAACACCTGTCAGGTTATTTTCCCCCAGAATTTCACCAGCTTCACTTGGAGACTGGGAAAGGAGAATATGGATTTGGTATTCGGAGCAACCTAAGCTGCGGAGAAAGCTCTCACCTGCAGTCTCCTTTCCTGCCATCAACCCCAGCTTTCAAATCCTTATCTCTTGGCAAAAAAAAAAAAAAAAAAAAAAAAAAAATTATTTCAAAGCCAAGCCAATGTGAAAAGGTGTCATCTTTACCTCCAGTGGGCGACATATGGTGAATGTACACTTTGCCATCCCTGATGCTGTCTGGAGTGACTGATATCAAGTAGTCCTTCCATACTTTGATCCGGTTGGAAAATCCAATGATACTGAAACGGTCCTGGGGTCGGAGGTCATGGAGAATCGTGAAGAGGGCATCCTTGGTCTAGGCAAACACAAAAGCAAAACCAGTCACAGCCGCTCACGTAAGTCCACTTGGCCCCTGTTCTAGAAACTGCCCCCACAGGAACAATGTCAAGGGTTCAAATTCAGTGTCAGCTACGTAAAGGGCACTGGGCTGAATGTCAAGGAATTGGTTACCTGGCTGGAAAAAATGGTATAAAGATGTTGCGGCTGTAGACAGGAGTGAATCAGTGCTGAATGCTGCTTCCTGCCATGGTGCTCCGGCCTCCACATCTCCACAACTGCTGTTCTCTTGACCCCAGATGTTCTTCCCCACTGCCCTACCTCCATCTTTCACTTGACAAGCCCCTCATCATTCTTAAGAGCCAGGCAAGTGCGCAAATTCTCTGAAATTTTTCTAACTTCTCTGAAGAGAGCTGATCATTCCCTCCCTTAGGCTGGCAAAGCCCTCAACACATTCCTATTATAAAGCACACATCACACAATGATGCTGATCGTTTTATCTCCTTGCCTTATTTGGTTGTGAGTTCTTTGCAGGTGGGTCTCCTTCATCTTCCTATCACCTCGTGACAAGAAGGAGGTGCTAGACAAAGGTGAGGCAGGTGAATGAATGAATGAATGAACATTTAATGAATTATAAAATTAAAAGGCCCAAATAATAAATAGCATAGGAATTGAAAAGATTATTACTGTGTACTGGAGTGACACGAGGCCTTATGGAGAAAGAGGAATTTGAGGATGAGATTTAAAGAATACCTTGAAAGAACTGGAAGGGCATTCTTCTTATTTTTTTTTTTTTATACAAACTCGCTCTGTTACCCAGGCTGGAATGCAGTGGTGCGATCTCAGCTCACTGCAACCTCTGCCTCCCAGGTTCAAGCGATTCTCCTGCCTCAGCTTCCTAAGTAGCTGGGATTACAGGTGCATGCCACCACGTCTGGCTAATTTTTGTATTTTAGTAGAGACGGGGGTTTCACCATGTTGCCCAGGGTGGTCTCGAACTCCTGAGCTCAGGCAATCCACCTGCTTCAGCCTCCCAAAGTGCTAGGATTACAGGCGTGAGCCACTGCACCCGGCTTGGAAGGACATTCTGAAGAGAACAAAGGCGGTTTGAGCAAAGCCAGGAAGTAATACAGGTGAGATTGGGGATGCTAAGTGATAACAGGTATGCACTAAAGTCAGCTGTGACGCATGGAAAGAAGAAAGAAGCCATATGACCTGAAACCAGAAATACTCTAGGGGCCTAGAAAAGGTTTCTATAGTAATCCACAGACACTGTGGGCAAACTCTGTCTTCCCAAGCAGCACTGTTGTTAGACACTTAGAGACTCAGCATAGGAGATCAGGGACTTTCATTAGATTATGACCATGAAAGGACATCCGGCACCTTTACGAAGGTGAAGAGCGCAGGCTTCAGGGCCAGCTGTCACCCTTGAGGCTGGATTCATCTCTGACTCTCCGTGGGGCCCTGGGGCCCTGAGCAGTAAGCTCCCTCACTTACTCACTGTCTGATATCACTGTGCCCACATTACCCCAGCCATAAAATCAGGACAGTAATAGTACCTGCCTCATCAGGTTGTCATGAGGATTAAATCAGGATCGAGATGAAGAGGGCTCTGGGCAGGGCCAGGCACACAATCTCAGTTCTAGATGGGTTTGCTGTTACTTGCTGGCTGGTGGAAAGCCCCGGCAGAGCTTAAGAGAAACAGTGACATCAGGAGTGGTGGTTTCCAGAAGGACATGTGCTAAGGAGCTCTGGGACGCCCTCAAAACACGCTGTAGGTCTCTTCCCCAGTTCATGACTCTTTGCCTTTCCTCCTTCTCCAGGTTCGGACAGATGGCCCCGTCGGCCTCTCTGGCTAGGCGAAATAACCACTGCTTTCGTATCCTTTCCCTCTGGAATTTTCCCTCTTCCTCACTCCTCAGCCTCCTTTCAACCCTGAATCCAACTGCTCATCCCATATCCCATTGTCCAACTTGAATTTTGTAGGAACCTCAAATTCTACTTCAGAAAACTATTCTCAATGCATCTATTTTTAAATCTGCACATTAGGCCAGGTGCGGTGGCTCATGCCTCTAATCCCAACACTTTGGGAAGCCGAGGCAGGCGGATCACTTAAGGTCAGGAGTTAGAGACCAGCCTGGCCAACATGGCAAAACCTTGTCTCTACTAATAATACAAAAATTAGCCAGGCATGGTGGTGCACACCTGTAATCCCCGTGCTTTGGGAGGCCGAGGTGGGTAGATCACTTGAAGTCAGGAGCTTGAGACCAGCCTGGCCAACATGGTGAAACCTTGTCTCTACGAATAATACAAAAAATTAGCTGGGCATGGTGGTGCACCTGTAATCCCAGCTACTCAGGAGGCTGAAGCAGGAGAATCACTTGAACCTGGGAGGTGGAAGTTGCAGTGAGCTGGGATCACACCACTGCACTCCAGCCTGGGCGACGGAGCGAGACTCTATCTCAAAAAAAAACGAAGGCACTGCAGGATTTTTGCACCTGCCCAGGGACAAGAACAATGAACATATTGCATTAAACCCACGTTCTGAAGAATGCAACAAATTCTTCTGGGAGAAAAGAACAGCAATGGAGTGCTCCTTTCCATTCCCAGGGCTCGGAGACCTCCACTATTCTGTTTTCTCCTCTGCTATTCCCTCCTCCTATACCCCGATACTCTGCTTGGTCAGAGGAGCTCACTGCAGCGGTTTCCTGTCCTCTCCCATGCCTGGCTCCCACCCCCAGGAAATCCGTCAAAGTGTCCCATGCAAATAAACAGAATCCACATCCAAGATGTGCCAGCACTCTGCAGAAGACATTGTCAAGTCTATGCTGTTCCCTTCTTGAAACTCCTGCTGCTCTGGCTTCCCCGGCCCCTCCCTGGAGGGGATTGGTGCTCCCCTGGGCTTTGCTGTTGCCCCCCTTCTCTGCTGGCCCTTCAGGGTGAGTCACACGGTCCTTTTCTCAGCTGAAGTTCTCAGCTCCACTCACACCAGACACTGCCCCATGTGACATCATCCATCCCCATAGTGCCATCGTCATCTGTAAACTTCCAGGCTCATGTCTGGAGCTGGCCTCTCTCGTTCCATCCAGACTAACCTGCCAACCGTTTCTCCCTGCGTGTCCCACGGGTAGCTCAGACTCAACTCGGTGGAGAATGGAACCTTCATCTTTTTAAATCTCCCTCTCCTCTGCTGCTCTCTGTCCCGGGACAGAGGACACTGCAACCTTCACCCGTGGTCCAGGACGGAAGCCTGGACATCAGGCCCTCACATCCTTCAACACCACCCTGGAATTCCAACTCTTCTCCCTAAATACCCCTGTGACCATAAACTGATATTCCTTTTCTTCCTTTGTATTTTTTCTTAATACAAAAATATTACTCATTTTTTGAAAGATCAGAAGAAAAACATATACAACTCACATCATCACGCCTACCTAGAGACAACCACTACTACAATGCTGGTGTGCCACATACCACTTCAGAAACATTCCCGGCTGTGTGCGTGTGCACGTGTGATTTTAAAAGAAAGCGGGATCATATAGTACAGATCTCGTGCTGTAAATACGGTTTTCACGTCAATGGAGAAATGTTTGCCACGTCATTTTAACAGCAACCCAGCATCCTCCTGCACGCATCCACCATGTTTTAGTATTCTGGAATATTTGAGCAGCGCTGCTGGGAAGCTCATTATCCCCACGTCTTTGTGCCCATGACTCTTCCCTTAGGATAAATTCCCATACGTGGAAGTGGAGCGACAAAGGGCTTGCACTTTAGGAAGGACCTAGCGTGGCCCTGCATTACTGCCACGTGGATTTTCAACCCTCCTCTCTTCAAAGCCTTCCATGGCCCCTCGCTGCCCTCAGCATAAAGTCTAATGTCTCTTATTTTATTTTGAGACGGAGTCTTGCTCTGTCACCAGGCTGGAGTGCAGTGGCGCGGCATCCACTCACTGCAACCTCCGCCTCCCGCGTTCAAGCGATTCCCCTGCCTCAGCCTCCAGAGTAGCTGGGCTTACAGCACACGCCACCACGCTCAGCTAATTTTTTGTATTTTAGTACAGACGGGGTTTCACCATGTTGGCCAGGATGGTCTCAATCTCCTGACCTCGTAATCTGCCTGCCTCGGCCTCCCAAAGTGCTGGGATTACAGGCGTGAGCCACCGCGCCTGGCCTAATGTCTCTTTTTGGATACAAAATCCTCATTAAAATAAATGGTCCTGGTTCAAATCCCTGTCTTTTATTTCCTGCTAGTCTGCCCCAGCTATCAACAATAAGGTCTGATTCGCCCACACCCAGCTTCCCTAAACTCACCCTGCTTTCTCGTGACTTCCTGTGGTGGCACCAGGGGCTGCCCTCCTTCTCCGCCTTTCCTAAACATTGAGCTATGGCCACCCTTCAAAACTCACTTGATATGTCCCCTCCTTGGTGAGGCCATTCCTAACTCAACGGTGAAGATAGGTGACAGCACCATCCCCGCTGCTGCACTGGCTGACATGTACCCCAGCTACAGGATGTCCACGCTGTGCGGCCATGAGTCCTGCAAGCTCTTTCCCTCCCCAGGACTCTTGCACCTGCTGCTTCCTTTGCTTGGCGCTCCCTTCCTCTTCCTCTCAGTCTTTGCTGCTGCAGGTCCCTTCTTGTCCTGCAATCCTGGGTTTACACATGATCTTCCAAGAGAGCCCTTCCCTGTTTCCCAGCCCTGCCCACCATTCCCCAAAGCATGGACCCCTGCTCTCTCCTTTCACGTTGATAGACAGAATGTCCTTCTCTCTCTCTGCATTGACTGGTCTGTCCATCTCCAGTCTATGCTTCTGTGTGCAGGAGCTTTTTCTATTTATTTATTTATTTATTTATTTATTTATTTATTTATTTATTATTTTATTTATTTTTTTGAGATGGAGTCTTGCTTTATCGCCAGGCTGGAGTGCAGTGGTGCGATCTTGGCTCACTGCAACCTCTGCCTCCTGGATTCAAGCAATTCTCCTGCCTCAGCCTCCTGAGTAGCTGGAGCTACAGGCGCACGCCACCATGCCCAGCTAATTTTTGTATTTTTAGTAGAGACAGGGTTTCACTATGTTGGCCAGGATGGTCTCGATCTCTACCTAGTTATCCGCCCACCTTAGCTTCCCAAAGTGTTGGGATTACAGGCGTGAGCCACCGCGCCCAGCCACTTTTTCTGGTTTATTGTATGTTTATTATTCTATATTTAATACCCAGCAGTGCCTGGCACATAGGAGATGCTTGACAAATGTGTTCTGAATAAGTGAGCAGTGAATAAATGATCCGTCTGTCACACTGGACAGGGAGTTCCTCAAAACAGCCATCCCCTTGCCCTGCCCCACCCTCCCAACGTGGTGGCATTTGGTACATTGTAAGCTTTTAGTAAATATCTGCTGTATTATTAAACAAATAAGACAGAGACAGAGAAGAACAGAGATAGAGGAGACAGAGACAGACAGACAGACAGACAGAATACTCAGAGAGGGACAGAGAAAAAGAGAGAGACAGAAAGAGTAGGGAAAAGAGGAAAATAGAGGGGAGGAGAAAGAGAGAGAGAGGTTCTGTTGGTGAATGCAAGGGACATGAGACACAGCCCAGCCCTGGAGAACCTAAGACAGACACTACTGAGAAAGAGGATGTGCAGGAAGCTCCGAGCTGCCTGAAAGACAAGCAGCAGTGATGATCAATAGCTCGGAGAAGTGCACTCCACAGGCAGGGGCGGCCTCAGCCAGGGCGCTGGGTGCTTCTCACCCTGGTTCATCCTGGGCTCCCTGCCCCTCCTCTCACTTAGAGCCAGCACAGCCTATGTGAGCATCAGACAGACCCTGTTCACTCAGTCCAGGTGTCCCCACCCAGGAAGGACTGAAGGTGCCGGCTGGGATGGGAGGGACAGCAGCATGCAGTGGCAGTGCTGGGGTGCTGGGGTGCTGGGCCCGGTTCTCAGGCCCTCCTGAGAGTCTCCATGCTGCACACTGCTGGGCCCAGAGTGGTCAGGCTGCATGGGGGCCTGCATGGGGGCCACACACGGCAGAGCTGCTGCTTTAGCTGCTGGCATCCTTGGAGATCCTTCACAGTGTGCCAAAGACCCTCCAGAGGGACCCGCCTAGCTCTTAAGCTGGCATTTTTTTTTTCCCACATGACGGATATTCTGCTTTAGGAAGAGCTATTCAATCTCTCTACCCTCCTTCCCTCAGCTCAGCAGCTACAGGCTCCTTATGACCTTGTAAGGCCTCAGCTGCAACTTGTCCTTGCATGCACCAGGGAAGGCAGCCCAGGCACCTCCCGGTGGCTCCATTCCCACTCAGAGGAGAGCCGTGTGATGGACTCCTGCCCTCGTTCCAGAGGAGCAGGCACTAACTCCTACAGACTGCAGCCACCCAGCCCCACTCACCCCTGCAGACTGCAGCCACCCAGCCCCACTCACCCCTGCAGACTGCAGCCACCCAGCCCCACTCACCCCTGCAGACTGCAGCCACCCAGCCCCACTCACCCCTGCAGACTGCAGCCACCCAGCCCCACTCACCCCTGCAGACTGCAGCCACCCAGCCCCACTCACCCCTGCAGACTGCAGCCACCCAGCCCCACTCACCCCTGCAGACTGCAGCCACCCAGCCCCACTCACCCCTGCAGACTGCAGCCACCCAGCCCCACTCACCCCTGCAGACTGCAGCCACCCAGCCCCACTCACCCCTGCAGACTGCAGCCACCCAGCCCCACTCACCCCTGCAGACTGCAGCCACCCAGCCCCACTCACCCCTGCAGACTGCAGCCACCCAGCCCCACTCACCCCTGCAGACTGCAGCCACCCAGCCCCACTAACCCCTGCAGACTCCAGCCACCCAACCTCATTCACCCCTGCAGACTGCAGCCACCCGGCCCCACCAATCACTGCAGACTGCAGCCACTGGCTCTGTTACTCCTTGACTTGCCTTCCCACCTCCAATGGGCTGAGCAGCCAAGAGCTCTGCCTCCTGTGGGAGGTTTAAGAGGAAAGAGGAGAGGAGCATCCACACAGAAGGGTTCATGTGAGGGGCTGGAGCTGATCTTTCTGCACATCGTGTTCAGACGCTGAAGACGAACTGAAATGCAGTCAGACTCTGCTAGGAGCACAGTCCAGAGAACAGGGTAAGCGCATTCCAGACAGATCAGAGGATGCCCAGAGAGGCAGAAGATGTGTCCTCTGAGCCTGTCCAGAGGAAAAGGGAACATCACTTCAGGGACTGGACAAGACCCCCGTTCAGAGTCCCTCCCAATCCTGAGGCCGCATGATCGTGGCTAGGAAGAGCTGTAGACTCTTCCAGTACAGGTGATGGACACAGCTGGTCACCACTTACCCTCAATGCTCTTTCCAACTAACTAGGCCTGAAGGAAGAGACACTGGGCACCCCAGGAAGCCACGCTCCTGTCCTCCAAGCTCCCTCTAGGGGCCTTCCATGCTAGAAAGAGGCCAGCCTGCTTGAGACAGTTACCCCCAAAACATACATGTTGGAGTCATGAAGTTAATTCCTTAAAAGATGACCACAGGGGGCTGTGGAAATGTCTTCCCTGGAGATCTTTTAAAACAGGCATATAAAATGTATCATCATATGTATCGCAGTTTCCATGGAGATGAATACAATCAGGGTACAGGCCTGATTCGCAAGGGGCTTAAGTGTCTGACTTTAGAAGGCCGCTCTTGCTTTTTGGGGCCATAAGAAGAGTTTCCAACTCATTGTCTTCATGCTCTTGGACAAGGACAAGGGCTTCTTTGGGGTGGAAACCAAGGGGACGGGGTTCGGGTCACTGCCTGACAACTCCTGACTGGGAAGCCAGTGGGGAGGAATTAGCAAGTCTTGGGGAGAGTGGGGGATCAGGAAGAGGCAGGAACACCAAGCCCCTGTGCCTAGGGGAAAAACATAAGGGGCACCTGTGGGCCTTACTGAGGAGGAAAACAGGGTTCTTACAGAGGTCAACCCACAAGAGGCCCTTCGGGTTTCCCCTGGGGGGTCCGTACCAGTTCCTAAAAGCACAATCCATAGTGAATGGGTGTCATCTCTGCTAACACAAGAGGACAAGCTGCAGACATGGGTCCACAGGTCATCAGAAGAGATCTTTTAAAAATTCCAGGCTGGGAGCAATGGCTGTGGTCCCAGCTATTCAGGAGGCTGAGGCAGGAGGAGCGCTTGAGCCCAGGAGTTTGAGACTGCAGTGAGCTAGGATCATGCCACTACACTTCAGCCTGGGCAACAGAGCGAGTCCTTAGCTCTAAAACGTAAATAAATAAACAATAAAATTAAAATTGAAAAAATAAAAAATACCAGATTATGTTTGGACTGAAGGGAGATTTTGAAAATTGCACCCAGATACACTTAGTAAATGGAAAGAATATACTTCTTACTATTCGGGTAGTGAAGACATACCTTGGCCTGGATGCAGGCATTACACAAGATTCCTTCTAACCCTAGTTATCTAGAGTCACAAAGGATAGAGATTACTCTGTTTAAAACTATTTTATGGTGATGAATTCCTCTTCTTATACGTACTTCACTTGGGTTAAAAGAACAAAAACCTATTTGCTTTAAAAACACTATCTTAGAAGTCCATTCCAGCTCTGTCTTAGGTTTACTATTAAGTAAGTCCCTTAATCTCTTTCTATTTAAATTCTTCCAGGCACAAGGCAGGACATAAATAAATATAAGTAAACTCTGGCCAGGTGTGGTGGCTCACGCCTGGAATCCCAGCACTTTGGGAAGCCAAGGCAGGTGGATCATGAGGTCAGGAGATCGAGACTATCCAGGCTAACATGGTGAAACCCCATCTCTACTAATAACACAAAAAATTAGCCAGGTATGGTGGCACGTGCCTGTAGTCCCAGCTAGTTAGTCAGGTTAGTTTATTTCAGGTGTGGGATAGTAGTAGGGTTGTAGTACTGGAATTCAAGTTAAGTGCCAGGGAGGCTGAAGCAGGAGAATCACGTGAACCCATGAGGCACAGGTTGCAGTGAACTGAGATGATGCCACTGCATTCCAGCCTGGGCAACAGAGCGAGATTCCGTCTAAATAAATAAATAAATACATGTAAACTCTATTTCAGATTCTCCATCCCTTCAGTACAGTTGGCAATGGTCTTGCTTGTTCCAGTGGATCTTTGGGGAGGAAGATTACAGAGTCTTTTTAATGGCATCTGTCCTGCACACCACAGGCCCTGCATGAAGCTGCACTGGGAACAAGAGATGGGGTCTTCCTTTGTCTTCCTCTCCCTCTTTCCTATAAAGCTGAGCCCAAGGAGCTTCAGGCTCTTGGCACAACCCTCAAAGGGGTAAGCATTCCATTGCGTTAACTACCATGCCATGAATGACCGGTAAACATTTCCCAAGTAGAATCGCGTCTAATGAGACCCTCAGAGGGGAAGTCAAGGGAGCCCCGGGAACAGCCAGCCGCGGCCCACGGCTTCCTCCTACTTCCATCGGGTACCCACGATGCAGCTTTTCTCAAACCATATTTGATGGGAACTAACCCTGACACAAAAGGCTCTTGTGCCACAAACCCTAGGTTTTTTGGGCATAAGACAAGGAGAACCCATGACATCACAGATGAATCCAAGTTCAAGGGAACTCAGCATTAGCCATTCCACGCCTCCTGCACAATGATCGTGCTGTTCTCCTGAGTGGCACCATCACTTGCCTCAGTCTAAAATGTTTACCAGGGGGTTGACATTTTCCTTCCCATTGATCCACACAGTTCTTTTGAATGAGCCTAAGGGAAAGACCTAAGATGAACAACTTAAAATAATCCAGTAAAGGCCAAGTGCAGTGGCTCACGCCTGTAATCCCAGCACTTTGGGAGGTGGAGGAAGGACGATCACCTGAAGTCAGGAGTTTGAGACCAGCCTGGCCAACGTGGCAAAACCCCATCTCTACTAAAAATACAAAATTAGCCAAGCATGACGGTGCATGCCTGTAATCCCAGCTATTCGGGAGGCGAGGCGGGAGAACTGCATGAACCCAGGAGGTGGAGGGTGCAGTGAGCAGAGACCGCACCACTGCACTCCAGCCTGGGTGCAGAGTGAGACTCCATCTCAAAAAAAAAAAAAAAAAAAAATCCACCAAAGAAATCAAAGACCTCCTGAAAGCCTGATTTGAGCCATGGAAGAGAATCATGATCAGCAAATGAAAATAGCCCTAAGTTTCTGAAAGGTAATTTTGGAAAATGAAATATTCCCAAGACAAGCTGTAGTGGCAGGTCAGCCTTTGTCCTTTCTAAGGTGGGCAGAGGCCACGGACACCAGTGGGGAGGGGGCAGGTGTCTGTACTGTCCTTGGGCCTTCCCGACCCAGCAGGCAGGAGGTCCTCAGTGCCCCTTGGTGGGTGGCCGTATGGCCCTGTCATCATGCCATCTGAAGGAACCAACCAAAATAAAAAACTATCTGTGACTTCATCAAAGTTCACAACAACAGATTCCTACTGCAACCTGAAACTTCTTGCCTAAGCCCACAGTGAGGAGAATGGAAATGTCTGCCTTTGCAGCCTCAGATCTGTTGCCCCCTCTGTACCCCATAGACATACACAGCATGGTCCCAAGTCACCTTGTGGTCACCCCCTCTGTACCCCACAGACACCCGTACACAGCATGGTCCAAAGTCACCTTGGAGTCACCTATTCTGTACCCCACAGACACCCGTACACAGCATGATCCCAAGTCACCTTGGAGTCACCCACTCTGTACCCCACAGACACCCGTACACAGCATGGTCCCACGTCACCTTGGAGTCACAGTCATGGCTGAGACCAGAGTAGCCATGACTTTCCAAGGGATGTCTCCAGGCCATGGGTGTCCACTAAGCCTCAGTGGGGGTATTCCAAGTCCATAGTATTACAAGATTACAAAAACTTATTCTATAAAAGGTAGCAAAAACTTATGTTACATTCTGCAGATCATTCAGTAATTTGAAGGAAGCTTTTCTGAAATCTTACTGTGACTGACCCACCAAATAATCAGATTTTTTTAAAAAAATCCCCAGTCTTAGGAGTAAGGCAATAAATTGAGTAAGAAGAACCAATTCTCCATAATGTATTTGGGTCCATATCATTGTTGTACTTCTAAAAAATCTAGCAACAGATTGGCTCCCAGGAAGAAATCAAAACATTACAAAAGAATGCTACTCCATTGACTACAGCGTAAGAGTGTAAGCAACACTTCAGGGGGTTATGAAAATGCCGAAAGGAAGTCAATGATCGTGCAATGCCAAAGTTCCTCTTGTTGCCCCTCTGCTACAAATACCTCCTGAAATGAACCACATTACATAATGCATATTAAAAATAAAAATGTTTAATTGTAACATACAGAAGATAACCAAAAAAGGTGTCTGTCAACAAGGGAAAGCTTGTTGCGAGAAACTAGAACGATTTTTCTACTGGCCAAAATATTTTTTGGAGAAATGGCAGAAACTAATTAGCTTTCTTCATAAAATGGAAAGTTTGGGATAGAAGTCATACATCTTCAAATATTTTAAAACAGTTTAATGAAATTTCACTTAGAAGTAAATGTAGAAAACATTTTTCTTTGTTCTCAACATTTTAACATTCGCATTGCCAAGAAAAGCATATTTCTTCAATTAAGCAAAATCACAGGGCTCCTATATTTTAAAATATATTCTTTTAAGCTACTACACTTTCATTTACTGCTAAAATCTCCTTTCAAATGCTCTTCGAATGCAGTATTGTGCTAGATAATATTGCAACTCTGATTCGAAATACTTATTTGCATATATGTTTACCCCATCTATGTAAAAATATAAACAAATTATTTCTTCATAGCAAGATAAAAAGCACTTTTATTGTAAAGTTTCTAAATACCAGTACCACTTCAAGACTGGTTCTAAAATAGAAAGATTGCTAAAGATTAAATTCTGGCTAAAGTCAGCCTTAACTTTTTTTAAAAAGGCTGAATAGGTTTAGATATTAAAACATTTTTTGCAATATAAACAAAACTAATTCCATTAATCTTTGTGTTTGCATAACATTATTCTAACTTGAGAAGCGAACTATGTCTCATCTTAACCCTCCGCTTATGTTAAGATTAGTTATCTAATGCTTTGACTTTGCTTTGACAAGTGTATCAAACATTTACGTAATCATGTCATTGTACGTTTTTCTGAAAAGCTCTTTGCCAATAATATTTCTGCTATTCTTTATGACATAGTAGACAAATCCATTTTTTATACTTGATGTGTAAATAACTCAGGGCTAGAAATAGATTTTTATCCCACTTCTCTTCATGTGGAAGGTCAGTACTTCAGAGGATTTACATTCATTGTCAATTCCATACTTCTCATTCTAGCCAAGAACACAGCCTTAGCACAGAGGCTTGATAGCCTTGACAAGAACCCAGCCTACCTCTAACTCTTGGCTCCAGGTGAACCCCAGGCATGGCTGCCTGCCCTAATAGGAAGTAAGAGGATGATGCTGACCAAGAGAGGTTCAGCTCTCTGTGTAACTGATATCTCCCATCCACTGTTCTGACACACGAACTGATAAAATGATTGAGTTCTTGGTTTCTCACCCCTGGTCTAAATCTGAAGTTTATATTGTCCTACTGCAGGTCTGGATTCTAGATCCCCACATGTTTCATTGTACAGGTGTTTTGGTGTCAGACTCTCCATCTGCCTTTGACCTGATCACCTTTCCCTTTCCCTTAAGTTCTCATGATTCCTCTCTCCCTGGCTTTGGTCCATCCTATGCCTCTCACTATAAATTCCCAGAGATGTGTCTTCACAAACATTGAGAACATGAAACACAAAGATATGGACAGGCTGGGAAAAAGCCGTGCACCACGTAAAATCATGGAACAATTATGTAAGAAGTAAACACAGCATATCCACAAATGTAGATTGTATATACAAGAAAATATTTAGCGGAAGTGGAGCCCTCTCCACCAGGCAGGGAGAGTGACACTGTTCCTGGGTCTCTTCCCATCTTCCCAGACTCTTAGTTAAGGTCACCAGTGAGACTGGAGAGGGAGATTTCTGTTGCAAGAGGGAAGAAATTATAAAAACGGGTGAACTTAACTGTTGGGGATTGAGAGGTGCTCTGGTTACTTTTTCTTGTCTTCCTTATTTGTGCCAGATTGGATGTGGATAGCTAGAGAGTCCAGAGCAGAGAAGGCAGTAGAGGCTTCTTAGATCTATGGGGAAGGAGGGTTAAGTAGAAACCTCACATCTCTTCCTACTCTGTCTGGCTCAACTACCTGGGGAAGAAAAGCAAAATGGCCTCAGGACTAAGTTCTAACCAGTCATAAAGGGTGTAGGTTGGCTGAAGTTTCAGATGCTCTCCATATCTCAGAAATCTGAGCCAGTGGACAGGATGCTGGAGGGAGAATAATTCCAATGCTGTGACTTAATCTGACCTCTGAAACCCCATTTTCCCACCTGGTCCCCCGAAACATGCTCCTGTCTTCTTCTAGGTATTTTCCTTCAGTCTAGCACATTCTCAAAGTGACCACAACAGTCTCCTGAACATCTCTGAGCACTAGGTCCCTTCAGCCCACTGCTGCCATCAACCCAGCCCTGCCCAGCCCACCAGAAATGAGCCCGGTCTCTCCTCCTGGATATTTGTCTTGTGACCTTGGCCTTTGCCTTCCCTTTCGAGTTACACGTGCACCTAGAAAAGATGATTGGGAAATCACTAATTATCTGACTTAACATTTGGTTAATCAGAACATCCTTCTTCAAGCTAAGAATTTGGCAAAGCCTAGGGGTACACAAGGGACATTTTGGGTCCCCCTAAATTCAAATGTTGAAATCCTAACCCCCAAGTGATGGTACCAGGAGGTGGGGACTTTAGGAGGTAATTAGGTCATGAAATTAGAGCCCTCATTGTTGGGATCAGTGCCCTTATGAAAGACCCCAGTGAGCTAGCTAGCTACTCCCTTCCACCATGGGAGGACATGGGGAGAAGGTGCGTCTATGAACCAGAAGGTGGGCCCTCCCCAGACACAGAGTCTGTTGGCATCTTGATGTTGGACTTTCCAACCTCTAAAACTGTGAGAAATAGATTTCTGTTGTTTATAAGCTACTCAGTCTTATGGCACATGCTTATAGTGGCCTGAATGCACTAAGACACAGACTATGGCACCACTCAATATAACATTTTTTGCTACCAGTGGGGAAAGAGCTCTTAATTGTTATTAATTTTAATTTGGCTTTCCTCTCCCCACAAATTTTACTTATCCATCTTTCTTGAAACATCAGCAACTGATGTCATTTGGCAAACTGTAGAAATGTGCATGATGACCACATCTAAGCAAAAGTGGGAGATTTCAGAGAATCAAAGGAACAGTGTCTAAAACAGTGACTGTGAGAACTTCCTCTTCTTTACCCCAATTCAGAGAGAGGGCTGGCCCAACGGGGTTCTTGGAGGTCAAGAATGCCAAATGCCAAGTGTTTATATCTGGGGAGGGTGACTGCTTTATCCTCACAGAAGCAGATCTTCCAGAGCCAAATTCAAGGAGAGTTTGCCAGGCCATTGTTAAATCATAAACACTACTGCACTGAGGACTAGCTGAGGCTTTGCTTTGCCAGGTCTGTCTCTCTCTCAATGACACAAGTCTGCTCCGTAGGAACTCTGAACACTCTTAGCAGCATCAGCCTCCCTCCTGGTACCCAGTAGCCAGCATCAAGCAGGTTATATCTCCAACCTCTGCATGATCTGCTTCTGGGGGTCCTTCCAGGTGGCCCCAGGAATGCATGTGAACACCCCGTGATGGGGAACACCACCACACAGGGCCGACGGCCATCCCTGAGCAGCAGCTTTTCTCAGAACAAGGGCTACCCTTGGAGTACTAAATCCCCTCACCAGAATTTCTCTTCATTGATTGTAGAATTGTTGATCACATGCATATCACCCTCTTTTCCTCCTACCAAATCTGATACACTATAAGACTCAGTTTTTGTTTCATTTTTTTAGATGGAGTCTCCCTCTGTCACCCAGGCTGGAGTGCAGTGGCTCAATCTCAGCTCACTGTAACCTCTACCTCCCAGGTTCAAGAGATTCCCGTGCCTCAGCCTCCTGAGTAGCTGGGACTACAGGCGCATGCCACCACGCAGGGCTAATTTTTGGCGTTTTTAGTAGAGACGGGGGTTCACCATGTTGGCCAGGCTGGTCTCGAACTCCTGACCTCAGGTGATCTGCCTGCCTCAGCCTCCCAAAGTGCTGGGATTACAGGCGTGAGCCACCATGCCTGCCCTAAGGCTCAGTTTTTGGCCTTTCATCCTCCCTCTCTCTCTCCTCTTCCCTGAAGGAGTTTTATCCATTCTTCAGCTACCACATCTGTTTTGGGCTCTCTCAAGTCCACACCTCCAGGCTCTCCATCTGAATACCTTCACCACCCCACTGTCATTTCAGTCTTAATCTGCTGAAAACTCAATACATAATATTTGGTATGGTTTGCCTGTGTCCCTACCCAAATCTCACCTTGAATTTTAATCCCCATAATCCCCACAGGTCAAGGGCAGGACCAGGTGCAGGTAACTGAATCATGGAGGCGGTTTCCCCCAGGCTGTTCTCGTGATAATGGGTGAGTCTCACGAGATCTGACGGTTTTTTAAGCATCTGGCATTTCCCCTGCTTGCACTCACTCTGTCCTGCTGCCCTGGGAAAAAGGTGCCTGCTTCTCCTTTGCCTTCTGCCATGATTGTAAGTTTCCTGAGGCCTCCCCAGACATGTGGAACTGAGAGTCAATTAAACCTCTTTCCTTCATAAATTACTCAGTCTCAGGTATTTCTTCATAGTGGTGTGAGAACAAACTCATATAATATTTTTCTCTCAAATCAGCTCCTCCTGTAGGATTTCCTACTTCCACTCATGGTTCCAAAGTCTCAAGAATCTTTTTTTTTAACTCTGTCCAGCTAATTACCAAGCCACACTGATTTTCTTTAGTAACAGCTCCATACTTCTTCCTTCTTCCACATTCGTAGTCACCACTCTGGCTCAAGTTCCTTCTTGTGAGGCATATGCTCTCATTCCATGCAGGCTCCCCGAGTCTCATAGCTTCTGTGTCCCATTTGTCTTACCAACAGCTGTGGCACACAGATTACATTCCTACAGCACTTCCAGCTGCGTGGCTCCTTCCATCAGCCACTGAAGAAATCCTACACCTCAGCATCATGTAAACAACTAAATCCCACCTCTGAGTTTAGCTGCAGCTGTAGCGCATAGTTCTGTGCAAGCTCAAACTCACCTCACGCTCTCAGAATCTCTGCTAAAAAATGCCTGGTATATCCATCTAATGAAATACTATTCAACAATAAAAAAAGAAGAAGTACGGATGCACACTATGACATGGCTGAACCTGGGAGGTATCATGCTACATGAAAGTAGCCAGGCACAAAAGGCCACACACTGTATAAGTATTAATACAAAATGTCTAGAATAGGCAAATCCATAGAGACAAGAAGCCAACTAGTAGTAGTCAGGGGCTAGAAAAAGGGGTGAACGCGCAATGACTGCTAATCAGTGTTGGGGTTCTTTAGGGGATGATGAGATGTTCTAAAATTAGATAGTGGTGATGGTTTCCCAACTCCCCAAAAATACTAAAAGCCACTGAACGGTATGCTTAGAAAGCGTGGCTTTTATGGTCTGTGAATTCTATCTCAACAACGCTGACACGATTTTGTTTTTTGTTTGTTTGTTTGTTTTTGAGACGGAGTCTCCCTCTGTCATCCAGGCTGGAGTGCAGTGGCGCGATCTTGGCTCACTGCAAGCTCTGCCTCCCGGGTTCACGCCATTCTCCTGCCTCAGCCTCCCGAGCAGCTGGGACTACAGGCCCTGCCACCAAGCCCAGCTAATTTTTTTGTATTTTTAGTAGAGACAGCGTTTCACCGTGTTAGCCAGGATGGTCCCCATCTCCTGACCTCATGATCTGCCCGTCTTGGCCTCCCAAAGTGCTGGCATTACAGGCATGAGCCACCACGCCCGGCCTGATATGGTTATTTTTGAAGTGCATAGCATGACTGTCCCTTGGTCTGCGTGGACTGCCTCCTTGTGTGTTTTGTGCTGTTGTGTCATGAGCGTCTTCTCAGAGGGGCTTTATCTGGGGGAATCCCCTACAGCATAAGTTGGTGCCACCACCCTGCAAGAGCTTCCCAGGCACCTCCAGGTTCTCCCTAGCCCAGAAACTCTTGATAGGTAGATTATCAGAGAGATCTTTGATTCCATGGTAGTGTACATTCAATCACCTGCTCACATGCTTCCAGGCTATTTGATTTGGGTCCCATGGTTATAAGCAAAGTCTTCCCTTGCCCCCAACCTCCAAGGCCAAACAGAGTTGGGCAACCTTCTATGTTGTCTTCCTGCATCAGCGGGCGGAGGTTTCCTCTGCCTACCCTCCCCTAAGGGTGCAGTCCTTTGATGGAACCAGCTTCATCAGGGGTCTCAGGTTCAACCCCCCACCTCAGAGCGCCGAAGCTTTCATCTGCTGTTCCCACGGGGTCATTAAAGCCTCAGGCCCAAGGACCCAGCGACTGGTAACTCTCCTGGGGATAACACTTAACTCACGCGCTCAGCATTTTCCTTCCCCGTCCTCTTTTCATTCTGAGACTCTTAGACTGTGTCTTGCTTACCAGCAAGACATGTTTCAATTCACCTCCTTTTCTAAATGTTTGTATCAGGAAGGTTTTCAAGTTATCTAGTCCAAAACATGACCCAAACCTTCACGCTACAGCATATTCGGCCTTCTTTTATGCTTCGTGGTTTTCCCCAACCAAGAATTCACTCATTCTTTTCCTGCCAAGAAAATTGTACCCCATCTTCAAGAACCAGTTCCTTTTCCATCTCCATCATTAATCTCTCCCTATCTCAAGTTCTTTCTCTCCCCTACAATCCTTTCCACTATCTATGTTAGTTTTGAATAATGTATGATTGTTCCATTTTTTTTCTTTTTTGAAATGGAGTCTGTGTCGCCAGGCTGGAGTGCAGTGGTGTGATCATGGCTCACTGCAACCTCCGCCTCCCAGATTCAAGCAATTCTCCTGCCTCAGCCTCCCGAATAGCTGGGATGATAGGTGCCCACCGCCACGTCCAGCCAATTTTTGTATTTTTAGTAGAAATGAGATTTCACCATGTTGCCCAGGCTGGTCTCAAACTCCTGACCTCAGATGATCTGCCCCTCTTGGCCTCCCAAAGTACTGGGATTACAAGTGTGAGCCACTGGGCTTTGTCTATTCTGTGTTTCTTTTCCCCAGCAAAATTCTAAAGTTCTCGGTGAAAGTGACTTAGGGCTGATGCCTTTAGAGACAAGCTTTCTCCTGCCTCCACGCTTTGTACATGTCATGCATCTCTCTGATTTTGCTTGGATCCAATCCCCCTCTTCTCATGCCACCCACTCAATTAACTTCTAAGAGGCCTTTGAGACTCACCCAAATATGCCCTCCCCTGAGAATCATCCATCATCCCCCACTCTCCCACTACTAAAAAGAACTGATCACCACCCCATCACGCAACTACTGGCCCTTACATATGCCCGTAATATTACACGCAGCACTCCCTATATAATTTTTGCCTGACTTTCTCCTCTGAGCTTCTTGTGAGGAAAGGCTGTGTCTCATTTATCTCTGTATCCCCCATACCTAGCGCCCTCACCCCAACAGCCTATAGCCCATACTTGTTTCATGTTCGGAGAATCTGAAGTCTAGAGTTAAAGCCAAAGTGGGAAGCTGAGTGACAGTCAGGCATCCCGAACCTGAGAAGTGGGGGGCTGTGCTATCAGGCAATGCCAGCGCTTAGGAATTTTACCCAGTTGCAATTTCAGCCAGCCAGCCAAGACTACACAATCCCTGAGTGACAAAGCATTCTGACACTGATAAGCACTTCCGCGTTTGTTATCTCATTTAATTCTCTTTGACTTGTAGTGTTTATCTCGCTGTTACTTGTAGCAAAGTTTCGTTTCAGCCCCTATCTAGCCCTTTACAGAAAAAGTCTGCCAATTCCAATTTGGGACTTAAGTGAAAAACTGGGAAACCAGAAAGGGGGAAACTAGGCTTTTCTGTGATTTCCTGGCGCCACACTTTCCGATGCTCACAGCAAGGCTGCAATCTGAGCAGGTGATGCCGGAGCACCCCAAGCTCTATACTGACAAGTGTCTCTTTGTATGATGGCCACAGAGTGCCCACATTCAGAGATATTCCACATTTCAATAACATGACCTCATTTTATAACAGATGCGGGCAAGGTTGCAGAGAAAAGGGAATGCTCATACACTGCCGGTAGGAATGTAAACTACTTCAGTCACTGTGGACAGCAATCTGGCGATTTCTCAAAGAACTGGAAACAGCTCCTATTCAATCCAGCCAGCCCATTATTGGGTATAAACCCAAAGGAATAGAAATCATTCTACCATAAAGACACACATACACATATGTTCATTGCAGCACCGTTCTCAAGACCAAAGACATGGAAGCAACCTAAATGACCATCGGTGGTGGACTTGATAAAGAAAATGTGGTACAAATATACCATGGAATACTATGCAGCCATAAAAAAGTATAAGATCATGTCCTTTGGAGCAACATGGATGATCTGGGAGCCATTATCCTAAGCAAATTAACCCAGGAACAGAAAAACAAATACTGTATACCCTCACTTATAAGTGGGAGCTAAACATTGAGTACACGTGGACACAAAGAAGGGAACAGACACTGGGGCCTCTTGAGGGAGAGGGTCAGAAAACTACCTCTCAGGTACTGTGCTTATTAGCTGGGTGATGAAATAATCTGTACACCAAACCCCCTCAACACACAATTTATCCATATAACAAACCTGTATATGTGCCTCTTAAAGCTAAAATAAAAGTTTAAAGGAAAAATAAATAAAATAGGACGTCATTTTACCTTTAAGATATACTTCATCAGGGTAAATCTTAACTACCTCAACAACAGCAATAAATTTTTAAATGAGTGCCTCTAATTTATTTTAAATTATCTGTGTTATCATTGTTGGAGAGCAATTTTTTTTCTTGAATCTAAAAATTCAAGCTTTCACTCATGGCCTAGGGGAAGAATATTTTGCCCTCTGTCCATAATTTATTACCTCATATTCTGAGTCAGAGACAAAAGCCAGTTTTCCCCACTGTCTTCTGCTTCCTGCCTCAAGTCTCAAATCTCTGTTTTGCAATGTTTTCCTGAAACACGCATCTGCTGGCAGCAACATCTTGACAAGGGCAGCCCAGTAGACGAGAATAAACACAATCAACTGGCATGTAACTCAAGGTCATTTTGATGACTCCTTGCTCTAGACAGGTGTCAGCAAACTGTGGTTCAGGGGTCTCGCTGCTGCCTTTTAGTAAATAAGCTTTTACTGGAACACAATCACACCCATTTCTTTGCATATTGCCTGTGGCTGTGCTCTTGTCACAAGAAAGACAGATCTTGCATCCAACAGCAGAGTTGAGTGGTTACAACAGAAACCATCTGGGGGCCGGGCGTGGTGGCTCATTCCTGTAATCCCAACACTTTGGAAGCCAAGGTGGGAGGATCTCTTGAGTCCAGGAGTTCAAAACCAGCCTGGGTAACATAGTGAGACCCTGTCTCTACAGAAAGAAAGAGGAGGGGAGAGGTGAGAAAGCTTAGAAAAATGAATCTTCAGCCTGGCGCTGTGGTTCATGCCTGTAATCCCAGGCCGAGGCAGGTGGATCACCTGAGGTTAGGAGTTCGAGATCAGCCTGGCCAACATAGTGAAACCCCATCTCTACTAAAAATACAAAATTAGCCAGGTGTGGTGGTGTGTGCCTGTAATCCCAGCCTACTCGGAAGGCTGAGGTAGGAGAATTGCTTGAACCCAGGAGGCGGAGGTTGCAGTGAGCTGAGATAGCGCCATTGCACTCCAGCCTGTGCAACAAGAGCGAAACTCAGTCTCGAAAGAAGAAAAAAACAAAAAAAATCTGGTCTGCAAAACTTAAGATGTTTATCATCTGCCCCTTTCCAAAAGAGTTTGATGACACTGGCTCCAGAAAGCCAAAAAGGGAAGCTAGACTCCTCTGATATTTCCTTCTGACATTTCCTGGGGCCTTGCTTTCAGGTGCTTAAACAAGGCCTAGACCTGAACAGGCAAAGCAGGTGGACCCGACGCTCTCTGTTGTCGATTTTTATTTGCATGACAGCCACATAGCGCTTGCCTTCTGAGACCCCTTCCCCCAGTCTTTCAGGCATGCTCTCACTAGGCGAGCTTGCATCCTCCTGCTTTCTGAGCACCTTCATTTGTTCGGGGATTTCTCTCCCCTAACCAGATGGCAAGCCCTCAGAGGCCCTCTGGGTCCCGCAGCTCATGCCGAGCTTTCCTCCAGGCTGCTCGGTGAATCTGACTGCCTTCTTTGATCTCCGTCGTTTAATTTTTGTTTGTTTGTTTGAGACAAGGTCTGGCTCTGTTGCCCAGGCTGGAGTGCAATGGCGCCATCATAGCTCACTGCAGTCTCAACCTCCTGGGCTCAAGCCATCCTCTTACCTCAGCCTCCTAAGTAGCTGGGACTACAGATGTGGGCCATCATGCCTGGCTAATTTTGTTTATCTTTTTGGTACAGATGAGGTCTCACTATGCTGCCCAGCCTGGTCTCGAACTCCTGGGCTCAAGCCATCCTCCCGCCTCGGCCTCTCAAAGTGCTGGGATTACAGGCGTGAGCCACCATACCTGGTCTGGATCCTCTCTTTTGAAATGTGTCAGATCCACATAGTTTGAAGAGGGCAGCTACAATGTAACACTGTTGGACATCATTGGACTTGACAGTCACCCAGCTTGCCTGAGCCACTTTGCCTCAGTCTACATTTCTGCCATCTGCACGCACACTCGGATGTCACTTGCCCAATCCACATCATAAAAGGGAAAGAAGTTTGCCTCCCTATACATGCCCAAGGAGTGCTTAATGTTAAATAATAAAATGTTGCTCAATAATTCTACGAATCAAAGCAGAACAGCTTCATGAGTTTTTCACAATACTAGCCTGCTGGCTGGCACCTCTTTGAGTAGGTGACATCTGTGTGCACTCACCTGAGATGGGCAGCACTGTCCTTCACATTACTTGGTGACAACAACAGAGCCTCAAAGCTTGAGAAGTGGTCTACAGACCACCACTGCGTTACGGTCCATATATGATGTTACGGAGAAGTGCTTTAGGTAAGGCTGACCTGGGCTTGAATCCTAACTTTCCTACTTACAACTTTGTGTATTTCAGCATAATTACGTCATCTTCCTGGCCTCCACCTTCCCATGTATAAAATAGGGATAGCAATGTTTACTTCACTGGATGGCTGAAAGATTAAATGAAGAAATGTATGTAAAACCCTCACAGCACTTGATATGCACTGATCACTCAATGGTAACTACTGTGCCTCAGAAAAATGCAGGATACATTTATTGTTTGTGGGCTGGTAGTTTGGCAGCAAATGTCATTACCCATTGTGTGTGAAGAGTTGGGAATGCATATTGTAATGATCAAACACAAGATGTTCCCCACGTCCATGGAGCTTACAAATTATTCACCTGTAAGGTTACACATGAAATATCCAAATAGCTCTTGGGAACCCAATTTTGGACAGCGAGGGAGAAACCAATGTCCTAGAGCATAAAGTAAGCCTGTGAGTGAAGCAAAATCGACATGCAGATCCCAGTTCTCCTACTCGTTAATTCACATTTGCCCTCATTTTAACTTAACTAATTCATGTTTGCCCTCATTTTAACTTGACAATTACAGATAAGAAACATGCTTGTTCTTTACCCTCTAAATTTGTCAACCAAATAAAATGGAGAAAGGAAGACAAGCTTCAAAGGCTACATAGGAACCCAGAATTGGCATAGAGGGACACAGAGTGTGAGAACAGGTTTGAAGACCATTAAAGCATGGAAAACATCTGGTAAGTGATCCATTCGTCACTGCTTGATTGCCAAAGAGGGTCCCTTAGCCAAGTTCTTTAATATGAATGTGAAAGTAGTAGATCTAATTCTATAGATCAGGGAAAGGGAAGACAAGAAAGTGGACATCATGGTCAAGGAAAAACATATTCTTAATGTTCCCAAGGACTACATGTCTGTCTGCAAATGTCAATGCTTTAAGCATGCAACTAACAAGAAAAAAAGAAGCCTTCCCTGATTACATTTTTCTCCCCCTGCCTTTTTTTTTTTTTTTTTTTTTGGCTCTTCTCAGCTCCCATTCTCACTGAGAAGTTTTAGCTCAAATTGGGAGGTAGAAACCCTGCCTGCCTGACCCAACACCAGAGCTATCTCTCAACAAACTCATCTGCAAAAGCACACAGGAGGGAAAACAGCAAAGCCATGTGCCAGCGAACCTCAGGCAGCTCTGTTGCTGTTCCCAAGCCGGGCAGGTCCTGGCTTCCAGGATCATGTTCCCACTGGGATTAGAAACCAGAAAATGCCAGAGACACTCAGCTTTGGGGGCTCCCCAGGTGCCAATATACCCCTTACCAAGAATATTTTTTTAAGGTTGAATGGTCTTTACAGCTTTTTCTAAATCAATGGTTCAAGTAATTATTAAATGCCAACTATGTGTCCTACATTGCAATAAATGCAGCAAGGTCTTTCAGGCCTGTCAAAGATGAGGGGAGCCAAGAACATCGGGAATAACTGAATGAGTCTTAATAGAATCCATGTGGATGCATGACAAATGTCCCACATTGCCAAGCCTGTCAACACAATATGAAAGCCCTTTGCCTGGGGTAATTGTCCTCTTCACGAATAGACACAACATCATATACAAGACTCTTCAAAGAGCCAGCTAATCTTTTCACTTAGTACTGTGGCCTTGGAGAAGCTGAGAACTGCAAAAATAGTTGGCAATTTTCAAAGCCACTCAAGGCAGCGAGGGGCTTTCAAAATTGCTCAGACATGTGTTTGGCTGGTCTAGGGTGGCTCTCCTGGAAAGAGGCCATGCTGAAGCTTCGAAGCCAGCAGAGTGCATGCCAGACTTTCAGCGGCTAGCAAGGAATGGAATTTTAATATCCAGGAATGAAGGAAGAAGGGAGAATAACAAATGATCTGACATCTGTTATTACATTGCTCTTGCATCATGCAAGGAAATCCCTGCTTTCTGTAATGCAGCCTTCTCAATTGGGTCTTGAAATGTAAGACTGCCTTGACCTTGCATCCATTTGCACTTCTGCCAGCTGCACACATGTGTGCCTTCTTACCACAACCACGCTGTTACTTGCACGGTACATGGCTTAGTTCTCAGACTTCAGACCTGGGACTAAAGTCTGCCACCATCATGTATTAGCCAACTTATCCACCTTTGCAAAGCCTCAGTTTCTCCATCAGTAAAATGGAGATGACAACCAAATTATTTTAAAGATTAAAGATTCTTATATTAAATCATTCACATAATACTCTTAGCTATTTTGGAAATGCCCCATGCCATATTTTTAAGAAGTGCCCAAATTATTTTATGATTAAAGGTACATTTAGGAGACCCTGATTTAGTTCATTAGTTTTTCTCTGGACAATTTGGGGCAGGGTTCATTTTTCTGAGGGTTATTTGGCAAGAAGGTTCTTGATCATTCTCCCATAGGAAGTGAAAGACAACCATGGGGCACTGGATTGGACTAGGTTTGGGGTTAAACCCTGAAGGGACTCTGGCACCTGAGATGCATTTCTTCAATTACCAATATGCTTGATGATTTTTTCATAATTTTATCAAATCTTCTTATTCTTTCTAGTAGCTTGTTTTATATCCTTTGCTCATTTTCTTATATAGGATTAATTTTCATTAATCTGGAACAGTTCTTTACGTATTAATAATACACTTATGTCTTTTTTCTGCATGTCATTTTCTAGTCTTTTGTTTACTTTTTTCTGTTTACAACAAAAATTTAAAATTTTTACATAGCTAAAGTTACTGATTTTCCCCTTTGTAATTACTTTTAGGCTTAAAAGTGATTATACTGCTTTTAGGCTTAGAAAGTTTCTTCCCACTTGAAAATCAGTTAAATACGCACCTGCATTTTTTTATACATATTTTGGGGTGTGGTTCATTGATTACCTTAAGCCTCTTAACCCATTTGGAATTCTTAGCCTGGTAACAGTTTTAAATGTTATAAATTGGCACAGACTTTTTAGAAAATGTTTTTGGAATATGTACCAAACCCACAAATGAGTTGGTATTCTTTGCCCCAGTAATTCCAATTCTAAGAATCTAATTTAAGAAAATGACAGGGCATGCATCAGGCATTTCTACATGAAGACAGTCATCCCGATGGGGTTTATTATCGCAAAAAATGGAAATGGCTGAACAGTCTCTAACAGGTGGAGGGTGAATAAATGTTCTGCAGCTACACGCTCCCATATGGTTACTATTAGCCACATATTAACTATGCAAATTTAAATTTATTAAAACTAAAAATTCAGTTCCTCACTTGCATTAGCCATACTTCACTTGCTCAACAGCCATATGTGACTAGCGGCTATTGTATTGGACAGCACAGGTGTAGAACATTCCCATTCTCATAGAAGCTTCTAGTGAACAGTGTTGCCCTATGGCCATTAGAATCAGGTTTTTAAAGAATATTTAACGCCATAAGATATATTCATAATATGGGGGTGAATAAAAACATCAGAATACAAACTATTCAGTAGTCACAGGAATTCAGACTGGTTGCAGTTAATTTAATCATAAATATCTTCAGCAAGTTATGTTTGTTCAGAGGAAATACAAACCCTGCCCCCATGAAAAACCTTTTTTTTTTTTTTTTTTTTTTAGAAAGAAAAAGAAAGAACATCTGAAGATTCATAGGTATCTAGGAATTAAATGAGATGCCTGGGGAAACCCAGCACATGGCACCCACTCAGTAACTGTTAAGTGATTCAAAATCCAAGTGGAAATTATCATACTGATCATATGTCAGCCTAATTAACACTGTATTCTGTGGCCCACAGTGGTCTTAAAAGAAGCCATGATTATTCTTCTGTCAGCATCTATCACGCAGCCATCAATGTCACAAAACAACTTGGTCAACAAATGGCACTTAAGAACTTGTAGTACATAGGGCCGGGCGCAGTGGCTCATGCCTGTAATCCCAGCACTTTGGAAAGCTGAGGCGGGCAGAGTACCTGAGGTTAGGAGTTCGAGACCAGCCTGGCCAACATGGTAAAATCCCACCTCTACTAAAAATACAAAAATTAGCTGGGCATGGTGGCGAGCACCTGTAATCTCAGCTACTCGGGGGAACTGAGGCAGGAGAATTGCTTGGACCCGGGAGGTGGAGGTTGCAGTAAGCCGAGATCATGCCATTGCACTCCAGCCCAGGTGACTGAGTGAGACTTCGTCTCAAAAAAAAAAAAAAAAAAAAAAGAACTTGTAGCCCATAATGCGAAGAACTTCACAGGGTGTTTGGTAAATAAGGAAAGGCTGTGTGGCCTCTAAAACATCGATAAATATCAGCCACTATAAGAGAAACCTTCACTTTGGTGTAATGAAAACTTTGGGGAAAACTTTGGGAAACCTACAAGTAACTTGAGCCCTAAGGGACTCCAAAGTTTGGATTTCGCAGACACAGACAAGCACATGTTCACTGTGCTTGAGAAAATATAAAGATTAAAAACTTTGTAAAAAACGGAAAATCCTAAAACATCACAGAGGAGATTTGAAAAAGAACTTAAACAAATATTTTCTTTAGCTTCCCAGTAAGAACTAAAAAAGCTAAACAAATGGGGTTTAAAAAAAATCTTTAAAGTAGCAGAGAGCAAACAAAACAGCGAGAAAAAAAAAATCTGAGAGAAGATGCAAATTTTAACAGGTGAGCTCAGCATTTGGGACCACTTGTGTCTCAAGGGTGTTTGTCAAGGCTGAAGAGACACCTGAGAGGCTGCGCATCCCCTTTGTAGCTTAGGGGTGCTCTGGCAAACCTACACTATGCGCAAAGCAGAAATACGCCAGCTCCTCAAAGTTCTGCCGTCCCGCTTCGAGCCATCTGGGCTGCCCAAACACCTCCACCCCTGAAAATGGACCAAAGTAATCCCAGATTTTAATTCCCCCAGCGACCTGACAGAAACAAGCCCAAACCTTCTCTAGAGGAATAGACCATCATCCTAGGCCTCAAACTATTTCTACAAACAGATTTTCAAATATTATGTTCATCATTCGATCACTGCCAATGTCGAATACCATACCTAGTAAAAACTATCCTTAAAGGATAAAAGTAAAATAAATCATTTTCAGACAAAGATAGAGAATTCTTTTTAAAAATATGCTAATGGATGATGTTCCTCATGCAAAAGAAAAGGAACCCCGGATGGAAAGTCAAGAAAGCAGAAGGAAGAAAAAGTCAAAAATGGAGCAGTTGGCAGGTTGCGCTCTGGATGAGCACGTGATGTTAAAGAACCACTAAAAGCTGATTCACAGAGCAAGGTTATTTTCCCCCTCTATTAGTTAGACATTATATTTGGCTCTCCTCTAAAACAAGCTTGTCCAACCCCCAGCCCATGGGCCACATGCAGCTCAGGTCAGCTTTGAATGCAGCCCAACACAATTTCATAAACTTTCTTAAAACATTGTGAGATTTTTTTGCGTGTTTTTTTTTTTTTTTTTTAGCTCATTAGCTATTGTTAGTGTGAGTGGATTTTATGTGTGGCTCAAGACAATTCTTCTTCTTCCAGTGCGGCCCAGGGAAGCCAAAAGATTGGATACCCCTGCTCTGAAAGAAAACAGTTAAATCCTAGTCTCGCATCATATTTTGGAATCTGTTTTTGCTCTATTGGAGTGTAGGAAAACCAGATGCCATGAAAAACCAGAAAATCATGGAAAACCGGAAGAAACCAGAAGATACAGATTTTAATGCCAGATTTTTAAAATATAAATGGCCAAAGAAGCCATTCATAAAGTAGTAGATTGAGATTGAGAAAAAATAGTTGCAATAGTTTATCAGCTAGGAGTAGGTTCAACTGCGTGTGAGGCAGGACCTGGAGGTGGATGCAGGTTGGACAGAGTTTCTATGAGATTTGAGATAGCATCTCACTCATTAAATCACAAATGCATCGTGAATTATATAAAAAAATGAAGTAAGCCAGGAGTGGTGGCTGATGCCTGTAATCCCAGCACTTTAGGAGGCCGAGACAGGTGGATACCTAAGGTCAGGAGTTCAAGACCAGCCTGGCCAATGTGATGAAACCCTGTCTCTACTAAAAATACAAAAATTAGCCAGGTGGGTGGGGTATGCCTGTAATCCCAGCTACTCAGGAGGCTGAGGCAGGAGAATCCCTTGAATCCAGAAGGCAGAGGTTGCGTGCAGTGAGCTGAGATCACGCCATTGCACTCCAGCCTGGGCAACAAGAGCAAAACTCCATCTCAAAAAAATAAGTAAAATAAAATAGATAATGAATTTTAAAAGACAAACTAAGAGATTTATGTTTTCGAAGAATGTAAAGATATTAGCTGGTCTGGCAGCCAGTAGCTCTGTTTTCTATAATGTGAGTTTCAAATGTATCGTATATGAAGGATTCTGACATTTACGATAGCAGAATAAGAAAGTCTTTTCCAGTGGTTTGTAAGAAAAGCATAAATAGTCATATTTTCAGGAATCTAATTTTTCAACATAAACTACGTGACCCCTGAATGTCTCCCCACCACCCTGGAATTTTAAGATTCATCCTAAGTTTTGTGACAACATCAGTCCTGACTTACTGTGACCTGAGTTCTTTATTCTAAGGAGGCTTCCAACGATTCTATTCCACTGTTCTCAAAGGAATCATCACTGAACAGAATTACTCCATCAACGATAGTGCTGAGGACTGGCCCTGTCGATGTATTCCTGTCTCACTTACGTTATCCATTCTGCCACTGCCATTTATTTCAAGGGGTTTCTACAGCACGTCCCTCTGCTCTCTTAAAACCACCACGCTGAAATACAGTTTATGTCAAACGACTTAACTGAATCCACTCAGGAAGGCTCTCCACAGGCAGGAGTCGCTGGATGGTAAAGCTGACGTCTGGCATCTACTGAACTTTATTCGCAAAGCAAGTCACTGTCCCAGGCAAAAGCGAGACAGGTGTACGTGGGCGGTTGGCACTCACTCACCTGCCGGAGTTTGGTTCCCACCATAGAAGCACTGCTGTCAAGCACGAATACCACATTCTTGGGTAAGGGAGGAAGGTCTTTAGGAGCAAAGTAATGCACAAAATAGCCATTTAGAACCTGGTGGAGGGAAAAGAAAGTAAAAACGGTAGTACCTAGAGTGGGGAGGAAAAATACCTGAAGTGGGTAGTCTATGGAATCTCTAAAAGTTAAAGCATGACAAAGCGTTTAGGGTCAGATTCCACACCTGGAGTAAAATTATCTAAGGCCCTGACCCCTCCAAGAGAACTAATTGCTAATTTAATCTGTATAAGGGTGGACTCTTCCCTTTAAAATTGATCAATGATGACTACCAGTTCAAGTTTAATTATCCATCCCCTGGACCTTTGCTACTTGAGAATTCTGCTTCCCTCATTATCTGTTTTTTTAACCAAGCATCTTACAAGTTGAGACATCAAGATTCTCTACATTCTGGATGAAATTAATAGGTTTTAATATCCCCACCCTGTCTCTGGAACAGTAAGACCTAAAGGGAAATGAGCAATCTCTTTTAATTAAAATGGAACACGGACCAAATGCGGTGGCTCATGCCGGTAATCCCAGTGCTTTGGGAGGCTGAGATGGTCGGATCACTTGAGGTCAGGAGTTCGAGACCAGCCTGGCCGCCATGGCAAAACCCCATCTCTACTAAAAATATAAAAATTAGCGGGGCGTGGTGGTGGGTGCCTGTAATCCCAGCTACTCGGGAGGCTGAGGCAGGAAAATCGCTTGAACCTGGGAGACAAAGGTTGCAGTGAGCCAAGACTGGCCACTGCACTCCAGCCTGGGTGACAGAGTGAGGCTCGGTCTCAAAAATAAAATAAAATGGAGCATGAACTAAAATTCTACTTTCATCTAAAACACCACAGGGAGCTTTATATTACAGATTTCACTTGCTCTACAGATTACTGAAGCCGGAAATAGGTACCCTCAGCAAAAAAATACCACTAGTCTCATTGAAGAAATATCTTGGATTAAAACAAATCTACTAAGAAGCAGAAAGTTCTCTCTCCCTTGGGTCAATATTGGAATCCACAGTCTGAGTCTATCCAAAGTACCGACCAACCAACATGAAATAGCAACAACGATCCCATTACCTGGATGTCCCCAATGCTCTGTTCTCTATTGACGTCATATCTAATGATGAAGTCTCCCAAAATTCCATTCTGGGCAATCCTGGCTTGTTGTACTACAGTAGGTTTAAAAATGATGTTGGCAAATGTTTCATTTTGGTTGATGACAGTGGATGGGGGAGGCCCAGAATCATCTGCAAACAAGACAGAAACATAATTAATAACTTAATATATATTTTTCCAAAAAGAAATAAGAACTGTTTGGCAGACACAGAGTTTTAGATTTCATTTTATTACAGGCTTGTATTTCACAGGAACTTCTAAGACTGTACTCATATATCACAATATGAGAGTTATGTCATCATATAGTTCCCTCTTATGCCTCTTTTTGAACCTTTTCTTATGAACATTTTTAAAACACACAAAAGTAGAGAGAATAGTAAAATGAACCCCTGTACCCATCACCCAACTTTAACAATCATCAGCATGTTACCAATCTTTTGTATCTGTTTTTATCTATTCCCTATTTTTTCCTAGAGTATTTTAAAACAAATTCCAGACACTATATTTCATCCATAAATACTCCAGTAAGTCTTTAACTGTAAGAACTCTTTTACTAACATAACCACAAAACCATTATCACAACTAACACAATTAATGCTGAATACCCTATTATTACCTAATTCTCAGTTTATATTTAAATTTATCTGATTCCCTAAAGAAAGGGTCTTGGTATGGTTGATTTGTTTGAATCAAGATTAGAACAGAGTCCCCAATCACATTCCATTTTTTCCGTCTTTTAATTTCCAGTGTCTGCCTCCACCTCTTTTCTGATGCTACATATATGTGATAAATTGCTGGTCATTTGTCCTTCAGGATTTCTCTTTTTCTGTATTCCTTTTTTTTTTTTTTTTTTGAGACAGAGTCTCACTCTGTCACCCAGAGTGCAATGGTGCAATCACAGCTCACTTTTGGACTCCATTGATTCTCTCACCTCAGCCTCCCAAGAAGCTGGGACTACAGGCACAAACCAGCATACCTGGATAATTTTTTGTTGTTGTTTTTTGTAGAGACAGGGTCTTGCTATGCTGCTCAGACTGGTCTTGAACTCCTAGGCTCAAGCCATCCTCCTGCCTCGGACTCCCAAAGTTCTAGGAGTATGGGTGTGAGCCACCATGCCCGGCTTATAGCTCATTAAAAAAAAAAAAAAATTCTCAAAGCTTTTTAACATGAAATTTAGGATGTAAATTAGAATTACAGAAAGATAAACGATAAATGGATATTATGTAATTTATGAAAACCTAGTGTGATGACAGATTAAGCAAAGAGCATCCCATCTTTTACTCCTGACCTTCATTTCCGGTTAGAACACAGAGAATTATTTAGCAAACTACTCATGTTTATAAAGCCAAACAACACCATATCTATGTACTTAGCAATAAAAACCCAAACGATGAGGTCTGCATGCACTCTGGAGAATATAAAAACATAAACAAGAATTCTTAATCATAAGGGCATGTGGAGGCTTTTTATCCAGACATTGAATCAAAGCCAGACTTAAAACTGCTGCAAAGCCTCTGACTATCTTTTTAAATGTGCTCAAGTTGATAGCATGAAATAGACTGACCAGCAATTTCCCATCTCCAATCAGCAGAATGAAAAAGGAAATGAGGCGTTAAGTGGCCACAGTAATTTGTATTTAAAAATAAACTTCCTTCTGCTGAGGGTTTGTTAGACACAAAAGTCAAAGGAAGTTTAAACATTTCCTTTAACAAAACAGACAATTATTTTTCAGAGACAATTTAGGTGTAACCTTAACAGGAACCACAAGGTAGAACAGATTCTTCTATTATTTGCACTTATCAAGGACAAGGATTTTGGAAGTGATCAGAGAGCCAGCAAAGAGAAAAGGTTATTTTTGTAAGGAGATAGTTACATAAGAGAGAACATGCATCCACAGATCTGCTCATCTGAAGGAGCTGGGAAAATCTAGACAGTGCATGCACAGGTGGCACGGTCCAGGTCACTACCAGCATGGTTGAAGATGCCTTAGAACCATTAGGAGAAAGAAACGGGTGCTGAAAAAGGAAAAGTCCTCGAAATCAAAGGAAATTGCATGCTGTCCAGGGTCAATCTCTCATTAGTGGTCACTGTTAAAGCACCCAGAGTGACAGGCATCATAATATATTAGCTAAGAACGCAGGATCATGGTCAGAAACCTGCATTCAAATATTGGTTTCACTTCTTATCAGCTGTGAGACTTTGAGCAAGTTAGTCAGCTTTGGTTATCTCATCTGTAAAATGGATTAATGATAGTACCAATCTCACAGTACTGAAAAGATCAAGTGATGTCATGTACTTAGCACCATTCCAGTTCACAGTCAGCAGTCATGCTAGCTTCTATCATTACTGTATTAGTCCATTTTCACACTGCTATAAAGAAGTACCTGAGACTGGGTAGTTTATACAGAAAAGAGGTTTAACTGACTCACAGTTTCGCATGGCTGGGGAGGCCTGGGGAAACTTACAATCACAGCAGAAGGCAAACGCGAAGCGAGCACATCTACATGGTGGCAAGAGAGAAAGGGAGAACCGGGAAGCGCCAGACTTTTAAACCACCAGATCTCGTGAGAACTCACTCACTATCACGAGAACAGCAAGGTGGAAATTCACCTCCACGGTCCAATCACCTCCCACCAGGCCACTCCTCTGATACACGGGAATTACAATTCAAAATGCAATTTCGGTGGGGACACAGAGCCAAACCATATCAATCTCCAACCTTTACTATATAAAATAGAAGGAGGGCCCAGGCACGGTGGCTCACGCCTCTAATCCCAGCACTTTGGGAAGCTGAGGGGGGTGGATCACCTGAGATCAGGGTTGGAGTTTGAGATCAGCCTGGCCAACATGGAGAAACCTCGTCTCTACTAAAAATACAAAAAATTAGGTGGGTGTGGTGGCTGTAATCCCAGTTACTCAGGAGGCTGAGGCAGGAGAATATCGCTTGAACCCGGGAGGCAGAGGTTGCAGTGAGCTGAGATCGCGCCATTGCACTCCAGCCTGGGCAACAAGAGCAAAATTCCATCCCACCAACCCCTACCCCCACAAAAAAAAAAAAAAAAAATAGAAGGAGCAATTAAATATACAACTATAAACACAAGTCAAACTTGGGATACCACAAGGCAATAAAAACAAAAGAACTAATATTGCTATTTAGAACATGGTTGAACCTCACAGTCTTCTTGAGTGAAAATATCACATACAAAAGGGCATGTTCTCTCTGCTTCCATCTACATAAAGTTCAAGAGGAGCATGAAATATCCATGGCAACTGGAGTAGAACAGTGCTGACTTTTGAGGGCCGGCTACGGACCAGGAAAGAGCACATGGTAATTTTGAGGAAAGGAGAAAATATTCCATGTCTTGAGGTGGAAGGCAGTTGTATGAGTGTATACCTATGTAAAACTTTATCAAGCTGTACACATGACATTTGTACCCTTTATGGTGTATGTACACCCCAGTTATTAACATTTAAATTTATTGTTAGCAAAGTGGATTAAACAGGCATTCCCCAGCGTGGAACATAACAATGTTGTTTGCCAAACAGACCCCTCTCTGTCCTTCTCCTTAGGATAAATGTGCATGGGCATTTATTAAATGAGGATTAGGTGTGTCCAGAGCAATTCCAGCCGGCAGAATTAGGACCAGGGAGAGAGTTTCTGGGAGGCACTTTTCAGCGCAGTGTCGGTGAACCCTAAGAAAGCTGTCCTGTTGGGATCGGCCGCTTTCACAACCCATCCCATGACAAGGGCTCAAGTGAACCCTGGAATAATCCCCCCACCACGAGGGTGTAGAGCAGCTCTCACAGTGTGATCTTGAACCAGCAGCATCAGCAGCTCCTGGGAACTTGCTAGAAATGCCAATTCTCAGGCCCACCCCAGAAACCTGGAGTCAGAAACTCTGGGGATGGGACTCCGCCATTTGTGTTTTAATGAGCCCTCAGGGTGATTCCTGTTTTTGCCCATAGAAAATAGGCATGTACCTTACACACAGTCTATGTGCCTTACACATAGAAAAGAGTCAATAAAATGTGTTGCATGCAATTAGGCAGCACTTAGATTATCTCTAAGATTCTACAGTAATTAGATTAGACTGTCTTTATGCTGCCAGCATGCACCTACTTAGTCTTGCTTCCAATCTCCCTCGTGAAAATGCTTTTTACAAGGTCCCTGAATTAACACCATTCATGGCTGAGTAAAAGCACTGGGGGTTAGAAAGTATAATTTCTCTCTTCATCATTCACTTGACTAGGCCCTTTGATATGGACCATGAGGAAGGATACTGTATGATTATTTTGGTTTCCTAGTGACCTCTGGTTTTACTAGTTCATGATGAAAATTCATGAGATTCAACTAAATGGGCTTATTTTACACACCCAAAGAATGGGTTGATTCTCAGTTTGGTTACTCACCAAGGAGCCTAGTTCCTGAGGCCAACCACCACCCAGTAAGAACTAGACAGTAAATGTGACCCAATAAATTTTTCACTACTTTTTTTTGTTAAGTTTACTGGGAGCAATTCCAGAGGAGCATCTCTAGAAAATAGAATCATCTTTTTATTAAGGAGGAAAAAAATCTGTTAAGTAGGTTCATATGGGCTATTCCACAGTTACTGACCAAAATCCCAGAGCAGAAGAACATCACTCCGTTTTTCCTTGCTGTGAATGGGGGCTCACCCTGCCGACCACCACAGATATTTCCTAAGCACAAAAATGAATGTCACCCACAGGGTCCTCAGAGTCACAGGTTAATGAAGACTGCAAGGAAAGACATTGGTGCAGACCAAAAAAAAGGAAGAATCTGACCCACTTGTCTAACGAGAACCCATGTCTCTTTCCTCCTTCGTGTTCTCTCCTTCTTGCCCACTTCTATGGCGAGCTGGAGCAGCTGCTCCGATTTGAGGGAGGCCAAGTCTTCTAATGCCATCTTCCTGTCTCCATGCGGGCATTGGCGGTCCCATGCAAGCCAAACCCAGGGACACACAACTGCCTCTCCTGCCCTCGGGAACATTCACTCCCACTCTTCCTCCCCTCACTGACTCTGCCCTGCCTCTCAGGCCACCAGGGATCCCAGGGGCTCTCTTCTTTTCTAAAGCCCAGTATTTTAGAGCAAGAAGTTTTGTGTTATCTTTGCAAACTACAGAATACCAAAGAGAGAGGGCTCTAGAGTGTGACTGAATGAAAACGACTGACTTAGTATTCCTGAGCTTCAGTCCCACGTCTGTTACCTGGGAACAATTCCACAGTCACAGAATCATTGTTGAGATGAAGTGAGATCTCATATGTAAGGTGCCCCGCGTAGTGCCTGGCAGACAGTAGGTGCTCAATACATACTAGCTCCATCCTCTTCCACTTCACAAGTAGTTTTTTATACTCTTTGTCCATTATGAAAGGCAACTTATAAAGAAAAAATGCTCTTTGATAACATACAGTTCACATTTTGTCATAACAGTTTTCTCTATGCCACTGAGAGCTTGATAAAAACAAATAATATTTCAAAAGGACAGACCTTCATAACAGGAAATTCAATATATATACACGTTATACATATGTCAGTATACTTAAAGAATAATCTTTTTAAAAAAAGAATAATCTTTACAAAATATAATGAAGTCAGTAGCTGTCTGAAAGTCCCCTAAAATTATACACAGAAGTTTGCACGTAAGTGTAAATGTACATTTTTTTCTGAAGAAAGGATGCATTGATTTTGCCACATTCTCCAAGGACTCTAAAGAAAGTTAAGAACAATGCCTATAAGTGCCCGTAAATATTCCTCTGACTGATCCTATTGGGTAATGACAAAGTACTTTATAGCTTGTGCATCAGAGTTGAAGAGAACAAAATGTATGTCCTTAGTGATGTCCTGATACGTGGTTGTTGGTCACAAACATACAATCTTTTCCTAGACAATTATCACATGGGGAAAGATGGCAGCCAACTGCTCTGTAAAATGCCAAAGGTGAAAAGATGGAGGAGAAGATCCCCATGCTCACAGCCGTGGGCTGGAAGCGCCACTCTCTGGGTTGATAGGGAGAGGGATTTCCTGGCCTCTGTTTCCTGAGGGTCTGGGTTTTGGCTGCTGTTGGAGAAAAGCAGCCAACACCTGGTGCATTGACAAAAGGATTTCCCAACGCACACTGCCTGCTCATTTCCTCTTTAGAAAGAAACTTAAATTGTCTATGTTTGTTTATGAACCCTGCTTACCTGGGATCCAACGAGGCAATTTCTTAAATATATGGAGGTCAAAAATACTGTGAATAATTGGAGCACTACCCTCTGAGGGTGGCAATAAAGACAAAACTCAAGCAAATCAGCAGAGGATTGAAAGAAAAACTGGTACCACAGAGGCAATGATGACGAGAAGGAATTTGGTTAAATACCTTCATAAGGCCGGGTGTGGTGGCTCACACCTGTAATCCCAGCACTTTGGGAGGCTGAGGCGGGCGGGTCACAAGGTCAGGAGATCAAGACCATCCTGGATAACACGGTGAAACTCCGTCTCTACTAAAAATACAAAAAAATAGCCAGGCATGGTGGCAGGCACCTGTTGTCCCAGCTACTCGGGAGGCTGAGGCAGGAGAATGGCATCAACCCAGGAGGCGGAGTTTGCAGTGAGCCAAGATCTGCGCCACTGCACCCCAGCCTGGGCGACAGAGTGAGACTCCATCTCAAAAAAAAAAAAAAAAAAACCTTCATAAGTCTCTTACTATCCACAGTTTTCTTTTGGGAAAGGATTTTTCTTCCCCCTACATGAATGTTTGGTATTTTAAATCCTTTTGGAAAACAGCATCATATAGATATGATAGCAACACAGAGCACAGAATACTAACTCAAATTTACAGCTGAAGGGATTTAAACTCAACTGTAGTATTTTATAGTTAAGTAGATGTTTGCCCAGGTTTCTTAGCAAATCAGCTTTCTTCACTGCTTATTCAATGCTCTTGCTTCCTAAAATAATAGATTCCTGACTCTCAGTTTCCCATATTTGAAAAAATTTCCCAAGAGAGACTATGCGTGAAAACAAGTACAACTACCTCACCCAGCAAGCATATGTTCTAAAAGTTAACCCTTAAAAATACGCATTCACAGGCATGTAATCCTAGCTACTTCGGAGGCTGAGGCAGGAGAATCACTTGGACCCAGGAAAGGTTGCGGTGAGCCAAGATCACACCATTGCACTCCAGCCTGGGCAACGAGAGCGAAACTCCATCTCAAAACAAACAAACATGCATTATCAGGCCAGGCACAGTGGCTCATGCCTGTAATCCCAGCACTTTGGGAGGCCAAGGCGGGCAGATCACCTGAGGCCAGGAGTTCCAGTCCAGCCTGACCAACATGGTGAAACCCCATCTCTACTAAAAATACAAAAATTAGCTACTAGGGAGGCTGAGGCAGGAGAATTGCTTGAACCTGGGAGGCAGAAGTTGCAGTGAGCCAAGACTGTGTCACTGCACTCCAACCTGGGCAACAGAGTGAGACTCTGCCTCAAAAAAAAAAAAAAAATATATATATATATATATATATATATGCATTATCCCTTTCTGCCATCACGTATCCATTGGAGACCTCAAATACTAGCTGCTCCAAGCATTTGAAATTCAACCAAATGGAAGCCCACCAGAAACAATGGTAGGGCAGCCAAGAATATGAGATGGAGAGACTTCCGTTAAATGCCTTTACAGTGTTCTCTGGCACACAGGCAGAGCAGGGGCTAATAACTGAAAAAAGCGGAGTGGCACTTGGTGCAGACACACAGTGTAATATAATTCAGCCTTTAAAAGAAAAGAAATGTTGACATGTGGTACAACATGGATAAACTTTGAGGACACTATGTCAGGTGAAATAAGCCAGACACAAAATAACAGATACTGTATAAGTCCACTTACATGAGGTATGCAAAGTTGTCCAATTCATAGATGAGACAGAAAGGAGAACAGTGGTTATCTGGGACCAGGGGGAAGGAGAGATGAGGAGTCAGTGTTTAATGGGTACAAAGTTTCAGTGTGGGAGATGAAAAAGTTCAGGAGATTGGCAATACATCAATGTGAATGGACTTAACACTGCCAAACACTTAGAAATGACTCAGATGGGCCGGGCGTGGTGGATCACACCTGTAATCCTAGCACTTTGGGAGGCCAAGGCAGGTAGATCACTTGATGTGAGGAGTTAGAGATCGGCCTGGCCAACATGGTGAAACCCTGTCTCTACTAAAAATACAAAAATTAGCCAGGCCTGGTGGTGTGAGCCTGTAACCCCAGCTACTGGGGATCCTGAGGCAGGAGAATTGCTTGAACCCAGGAGGCAGAGATTGCCATGAGCCAAGACTGCATCACTGCACTCTTGCCTGGGTGACAGAGTGATACTCTGTCTCAAAAAAAAAAAAAGAAAAAGAAAAAGAAATGGCTAAGATGGTAAATCTTACATTTTATGCTTTTTATCACAATTTTTACAAAGTTTTTAACTGCCAACTCTAAGTTCTGCAAAGGCAGTGACAACATCTTAGACGTCTGTAGATTCCAGGAACCTCGCACAGCACCAGAAACATGTGAGAGTTCATGTCCAGCTTGTGGAACACTGAGGATGAAAATGATGAAACGCATTAGCACATAGCTGGGCAGATGGACAGAGGAGCCCTTCAAGGGAACTGATGTTTCTCTTCCCGAAAGTGTTCAGGGGGTGTGGCAGATGCTCTTGGTGATCTGCATCACATCCCCTGGCCCACCTCTGGTTCAGCCACAGCTGTGGTGGCCCGGGTCATACACACTGACAACATCCACCTCCCACAGCAAGCCAAGGCAGCAGGAAAAAGGAAAAGTAAGAGTGAAGCCTCATGGTAAAGAGGAGGTGTCTCACCGGTATCGGGCTACAGAGAAACGCCAAAGCCTCTGCGCCACACTCTTGGGTTGACCGAGCCACAGCTAACGTCAAAACAAACAAGATAACATGGATTTCCATATTGGATTAAAAATCAAAACACAACCAACTATGGGGCCAAATGATTCATACCTGAATAATTTCTGTGTGAACAATGCTGGAAACACTCACATAACAACCAGACTGTTTCCTGGCAAAGGTACAGAGATTTCACAGAGGCCAAACAGGGTCCTGCCCTTCTAGCTGCAGAGCAGAGACTGGACCCAGGCCGGGACCCTGGAGCTGGGGGTTTCACAGCCAGTCACAATGCAGCCCTTTAATGGCAGAGTTGCCCGATTTAGCAAATTACAATACAGCATCCCTGGTTACGTTTGAATTTTGGATAAACAATGAATAATTTCCTAGTACAAGCATGTCCTAAATATTGCACAGGACATATTGTCTCTCTGAATTCAAATGAAACTGGGCATCTTATATTTCATCTGGAAACCCTAGCTAAGGGGGATTTATCTAGATTTTCTGTAACCAGAGTCTTCTGGAACCAAAGTTAGTTATTACTTTTGTCTCTTAATCCCTGCTTCATAACAACTTAAGTGCTAGACCCAAGATCTGGCAAAATTTATCAACGTAAGCCAAGAAAGTGGTGAAAACCTGATAGCACTGTCATAATCAACAGTTATTTCCCCTCAGTTCCTTCAACAAACACCTACTGAGCACCCATTCTATGCCAGGTGCCACACCAAGTGCCTACAAATACAACCGAAGCCTTCACAGCAAAGGCAGATCATGATGCTGACAGAGCAAAGAAAAACCTCAGAATAGTTTCAAAAACGGGGTGGGGGGCAAGGGGAGGGAGAGCATTAGGACAAATAGCTAATGCATGTGGGGCTTAAAACCTAGATGACGGGTTGATGGGTGCAGCAAACCACCATGGCACATGTATACCTATGTAACAAACCTGCACGTTCTGCACATGGATCCCAGAACTTAAAGTAAAAGAAAAAAAAGAAAATAAGAAGATAAAGTAAAAAAAAAAAAAATTAACAGATTCAATTCAAGCCCTTCTTGGGCATCAACTGAAATGCAGGACACCATGCTAGTCTCTGGTCAAGGGGACTTGACCTTGCGGGACGTGTGGCTGGTCAGTAGCCTGCCCTCAAAGACAGCTGCAGTGTCAGCCACCAGGTCTTCCAAATAAAACATCATAGCGCTGTATTTCCAATGGTTCTCTTCTTTCCAATGACGCTTCCTCAGTTCTTGGGATTATTTGAAGATTGACATTTTATTGGACACTTACATAGGAGTGATATGATTAAAAAGCAAGCCATAAACTGGATGGTACCCAGTCCTGTTATTTGCCTTCCCACACATGTGAAGGACCCACAGATAACTGCCAGAGAACACAGCAAACTGGCTTCCAGGGCATGTGGAGGGTGGGGGATTCTAACAACCTAGAATGTAATTTTTTCATTTTTAACAAAAGTCAAGGTGAATCTCACAGAACATGAAATTAACCTTTTTTTTTTTTTTTTTTTTTTTTTTTTTTTTTTTTTGAGACAGAGTCTCACTGGTCTGTCACCCAGGCTGGAGTGCAGTGGTGCAATCTCAGCTCACTGCAACCTCCGCCTCTCAAATTCAAGCGATTCTCCTGCCTCAGCCTCCCGAGTAGCTGAGATTACAGGCACGCCACAACGCCCAGCTCATTTTTGATTTTCAGTAGCGATGGGATTTTACCATGTTGGCCAGGCCAGTCTCAAACTCCTGGCCTCGAGTTATCCACCCATCTCGGCCTTCTAAAGTGCTAGGATTACAGGCCTGAGCCACAGCGCCCAGCCAAAATTAACCATTTTAAAGTATACAAACAAATAGCACTTAGTACTTCCACAATGTTGTGCAAACACCACCTCTATTAAGTTCCAAAACATCTTCATCACCCCAAGGAAACTCTGTAACCATCCAGCAGCCACTTTCCATTTTTCCCTCCTCCCAGCCCCAGGCAACCACCAATCTGCTTTCTGTCTCTATGGATTTGTGTGTTCTGGACATTTCAGCTAAATGGAACCGTACACATATGACCTTTTCAGTCTGGCTTGTTTCACTTAGCGTAATGTTTTTGAGGCTCCATGTTGTAGCATGTATCCGTGTTGTGGCAAGTATCCATGCTGTAGCATGTGTCTGTATTATAGCATGTATCCATGTTGTACCATGTATCTGTGTCGTGGCATGTGTCCATATTATACCATGTATCTGTGTTATGGCATGTATCCATGTTGTGGAATGTGTCCATGTTGTGCCATGTAGCCATGTTGTGACATGTGTCCATGCTGTAGCATGTATCTGTGTTGTGGCATGTGTCCATTTTGTACCATGCATCCATGTTATCACATGCATCCATGTTGTACCATGTGTCCATGTTGTACTATGTGTCCATGTTGTCCAGGTTGTCACATGCATCCATGTTGTAGCATGTGTTCATGTTGTAGCATGTATCCATGTTGTGACATGTGTCCTTGCTGTAGCATGTATCTGTGTTGTAGCATGCATCCATGTTGTAGCATGTGTCCATGTTGTAGCATGTGTCCATATTGTAACATGCATCCATGTTGTAGCATGTGTGTGTTGTGGCATGCATCCATGTTGTCATATGTATCTGCATTGTCACATGTGTCCATGTTGTAGCATGTGTCCATATTGTAGCATGTGTCCATGTTGCAGCATGTATCTGTGTTGTAGCATGTATCCATGTTGTAGCATGTGTCCATGTTGTAGCATGTGTCCATGTTGTAGCATATATCCATGTTGTAGCATGTTTCTGTGTTTCATTCTTTTTCATGCCTGGATAATATTCCATTGTATGCATATACCACATTTTGTTTTTCCATTCACCTGTTCAGGAGCATTTTTGTTGCTTCCACTTTGGGGCTACTGTGAATACTGCTACTGTAGACATTTCTGCACAAGTATTTAAGTACCTGCTTTCAGTTATTTGGAATATATACCCAGAGGACTTGCTCCATCTTTACATCAATGACTCTCAATCCTGACTATACTCTGTAGTAACCTAGAAGGGTTTAGAAAGAATTCCAGACAACCCACTCTAGACAAGTCCTACCCTAGGCAAGTTGAATTTGAATTTATTAGGCAGGGGCCAGGGACCTTTACTTTTGGGTGTGATATTCTATAAATGTATATTAAAAGCTTAAAAATCTGTAAGTAATTTAAAAATTTTAGTTATTTGTAAAGTTAAGAATAATGCTGACTATTTTTTCTGCCACTCAACAGGTGTGGTTGTATGACTTTCATGGTTTATTCTTTCTATTCCTTGCTTTTTAAAAAAAGTTTTATGGAAGTTAAATTTACACACCATAACATTTACTCATTTTAAGTGTACAATTTACTATGTACCTGGTATAGGTGCTCAGTAAGTGTTTGTTGAAGGAACTGAGGGGGAAATAACTGTTGGTTATGACAGTGATATTAGGTTTTCAGCATTTTCTTGACTTACGTTGGTAAATTTTGCCAGATCTTGGGTCTTGCTAGATCTCTTAACTTGCTCGTTTTAACTTTTTGAGGAAACTTCAAATGTTTTCCTGCTCCATTTTACATTCCTACCAGCAATGGACGAGGGTCCTAATTTTTCCACATCTTCTCCAACGCTTGTAACTTTCCTTTGTTTGTTCTGTTATAGCCATCCTAGGGTGTGAGAAGTGGTTTTGGTTTGCATTTTCCTAATGACTAATTGTGTTGAGCACCTTTCCCGATGCTTTTTGGCCATTCATATGTCTTCTTTGGAAGGACGTCTGTTCAAGTCCTTTGCTCATATTTTAATTGGGTTGTTTATCCTTTTGTGGTTGAGTTGTAAGGATTCTTTGTATATTCTGGACACTAGACTCCTGTCAAATATATGATTTGCAAATATTTTCTCCTATTCTGTAGGTTGTCTTTTTAGAATGTATTTTTTTAAGAGCATAACCAGATACTCTATCTCTTTCTTTCATGTTCTTAAGTGCCAAACACTTCTCGGTGATGAACCAGATGACAGGAGAACACGAAAACAGTTACAAAGGTCTCCCTATTCCCAGAGTTCAGATTTCCTTTTAATGTTAGGTTAGCGCAAGGTCTTCTAAGTCCCTCAGTTTTGACAGAGATGAGGAATTGAGGTTACCCAGGAACCCCAGGTGGCAGCTTGGAAACGGGGTCAAGCAGCCCAGGAAAAAAAAAAGAGTTTAGAAAACAAAGAGGTAGGAACTAAAGCCGAATATTTCTAGAAAACAGGACATCACAGTCTAGACTCCAAACTTTATTACCCGTTGCAATCACAGGGGATCTTTTTAATAAAAATACTGACACCTAGTTTCCATCCACAGCTATTTGATTTCATTGGCATGGGTGAGGCTTAAGCAATAGATTTATAAAAGCTCCCTGTGGATTCTAACGGGTGGCAAAGTTTGGGAACCACTGAGATTGGCAATGGAGCCGTCAAACCACAGGGATAAAGGCTGACACTATGCCAGACTTGGAGCCTTTTCTCTCAACGTGGGGTGGGGGTTGGAGTGGGAGGACTGCGGGAGGGGCAAGTGCCACAAGTCTAAGAAGCCAGAGAGGGACTCGAGTACCTTTAAGAAGCTCTTTTTTGACACCTAAATGTCCTGAACAATCATGCTTTTCTCCAAAAGAAGGTGAGATACCTAATTTAACGAGCTTAAGACTGTGTTACAAAGACTGCACTGGCCCACTGAGCTTGCCTGTTGGGATTTCTCCATCTCTGGTCTCCACGTGGAAGAGCAGAAGCAGGTGATGGGAAGAGGTTGTTTCCACCAACCACATAATTCTGCGGTGGCCTGTATCTGAGAGTGAAAACTTGTCGGTGGAAAAGAGGAACAAAATACATTTTAATAAGGATCTAAAGTTAGAGTAATCTGAGGGCCCCATGAAATTGAGAAACAACCTTGTTTAATTTTTTTTTTTTTTTTTTTTTTTTTTTTTTTTGAGACCAAATCTGACTCTGTCGCCCAGGGTGGAGTGCAATGGCACAAACTCGGCTCACCGCAGCCTCCGCCTCCTGGGTTCAAGCAATTCTCCTGCCTCAGCCTCCCAAGTACCTAGGATTACAGGGGTGGGCTACCACACCTAGCTAATTTTTGTATTTTTTTTTATTTATTTATTTTTAGTAGAAATGGAGTTTCACCATGTTGGCCAGGCTGGTCTTGAACTCCTGACCTCAGGTGATCCACCCGCCTTGGCCTTCCAAAATGCGGGGATTACAGGCATGAACCACTGCACCTGGCCCAATCTTGTTTAATTTAAAAACTGCTTCTGTAGATCAAGATTTTGATATAGTTAATATTCCTAAGGTCTGCTGGAAAATCCAAGGGAATAGATCTCAACCTTTACTGAGCATCTGAATTAGCTGCAGTGCTTTTAAAAATACAGCTGTTTGAAGTGTACAGGGATGGAGAGTGGATCAGCGGTTGCCTGGGGCTGGGGTAGGAACAGGATGTGACTGCAAATGGGTACAAGGATCCTTTTGAGGTGGTAGAAGTGTTCTAAAATTGGACCCTGATGACGGTTGTACAACTCTGCCAATGTACTAAAAATCATTAAATTGTACATTTAAAATGAGTAAATGTTACGGTATGTAAATTAAACTTCCCTAAAACTTTTTTAAAAAGCAAGGAATAGAAAGGATAAACCATGAAAATCATACGACCACATCTGTCAAGTGGCAGAAAAAATAATGAGCATTATTCTTAACTTTACAAATAACTAAAAAATTTTTAATCACTCACAGATTTTTAAGTTTTTAATATAAATATGTAGGATATCATACCCAAAAGTACAGCTCCATAGCCCCACCCTAATAAATTCAAATTCGCTTGTCTAGGCTAGGGTAGGACTTGTCTAGAGTAGGTTGTCTGGAATTCTTTCTAAACCCCTCTAGGATTGAGAGTCATCGATGTAAAATCACAAGGATAATAAAATAAGTAAGGTATCATTTTTCTCACTTGATTTATCTCATTTTATTTTACCCCTAGTCATTGGGGATCTTGTCATAAATGAAAATTTTCTGCCAAAAAAAGTATTGGAATCTTGGCAAGGGTAGTAATTTAGGTGCCATAAGTGGGACAGTAGGAAGTTTATGATTTTAACAAAGAGAGTAGAGTAACCAGCCTTAAAACAATCACACAGTGGGAATATCTGTCTCGGAATATCAGTCAGAATATACCTTCAGAAATCACACATCCCAGGCATGTTCCAGGAAAGCGTTCATTTCAAATACTCTGTTCCACTGAGCTCTTAAAGCATGAGAATATTGTAGAGGATAAGAGCTGGGGAAGTGGAGAACGGAGAGACAGAAGAGACAGGGAGTCTTGTATTTCACTGTATACCAATTTGTAATGCTTGAGATTTTGAACCACATACCTGTGTTAACTATTTTAATAAACAGAAATTATAATGTTTCATCTTCCAAAATACATCTCACAGGATTGCCTTTTACACTGGGAAAGATCCCATTAATTTACAATTCAACAGATGTGGGTTCAATCCTGAACATTATAAAGTAAACTGAGGCAAAGGTGGACTGTATTGCTCTTAGTCTTTCTTTTTATTTTTACATTTAGGAAGAGAGTTGGAATTTGAACTCCACCCACAGTAATGTACAGTCTATTTAATGAGGAGGTAGATAGTGCAGTGGTTAAGGGTATAACTTGGAATAAAATAGACCTATGTTTAAATTCTATTTCTACCCATAATTAAATATGAGACCTTGTCCATATTACTGAACCTCCATTTTAGTGAGTAAGTAAGGTTTCTTAGCTTCTTCATAATTAAAATGGGGATTAAAAAAAAAAAGCTAAGAGGGTTGTTATAAAAATTGCATGAGATAATACACTCTGCAAGTGCTTAGTCTAGTATCTAGCACACAGTAATAATCCTTATCTAGAATTGCATCTCTAAAGATGAAAATGGGTCCATGGTGGCCAGGCACGGCGGCTCACGCCTGTAATCCCAGCACTTTGGGAGGCCGAGGCGGGCAGATCACAAGGTCAGGTGATCGAGACCATCCTGGCTAACACAGTGAAACCCCGTCTCTACTAAAAATACAAAAAATTAGCCAGGCATGGTGGCAGGCACCTGTAGGCTGAGGCAGGGGAATGGTGTGAACCCAGGAGGCAGAGCTTGCAGTGAGCCAAGATAGCGCCATTGCACTCCAGCCTGGGGGACAGAGCAAGACTCCATCTAAAAAATAAAAATAAAAAAGAATAGAAAAAGAAAATGGCTCCATGGTGAGAGATTTACTTAGACAAATCCCAGAAGTTAGATTTCTTAACACAGCCAGATCTATCAGCGGAATGTATTGGCTTGGACCTCGTTCACACAATCATAGTTTTGGTGCAAGCCCAATTCCAGTTTGATCTTTAGCCTGGATTTCTTCTGGAAACATGCAGCGGTGTCCAGACAAAATCACAACATCCTGTGCTTCAAGCTGCTAAGGCTGCCATTTTGCAGGAACAATAACCATGAGCTCTGAAAGACGGGAGTGGGGAGCAGCAAAAAGGGAATCCGTCCACTGCACCTGGCTCTGGGACATGCTTGTAAAAGCTTCATGTTCTGGGCGGCAAAGTATCTGCTTTGGTACAAGGAGCTAAGAAAACAATTTCCTTAAAAACAAACAGATCCCAAGAGATCAACCGTTTGGAAAAATTCCTCTGAGACACTAGCAGGCCCTGAATATAAACAGTAAGCAACTTTTTTAGCTAACAGTCATAATTCATACTCCCTCCAAACAAAACACATACACACCCCACAACACGTACACATCTCTGAAGAGTCATTATGATTCTGAAAATTAGGCAAAACACATTTCATTACTGCAACAGGACTCCCCTCTGAACCTTCTACTGACACAGCTACTGAATGTGTTCTCATCCCAGACACACTTAACAGATACTCTACCCTCCTTACGAGATCCTGACAACTCTGCCCCCTGAGAAAATACTTCTTTCCCACAGTTGCACATGAGAAAATTTTCTTCTGAGGTACTGTTAGAGAGAAATGAAAGTTTAAAACATTCTTAGTTATTTGTGTTTGCTTTTCTATCTTTATTTTTTTTTTTTTTTCACAGAGACAAGGTCTTACTATGTTGTCCAGGCTGGTCTCGAACTCCTCATCTTCCCACCTTGGCCTGCCAAAGTGCTGGGATTACAGGTGTGAGCCACCATCCCTGGCCTGCTTTTCTTCTGTAGTTCAAAGACACTCAATTAGCTACCTACTGTTTAACAGGCATTGTGTTAAGTGCTAAGGAGACACAGGTTAATCAGAAACAGACCTGCTTTCAAAGGCACTGATGATCTTATTACAGAGATAAGTTTTGCAACAGAAAAAAAAGTCAATATAATGTGATAACTAGTAATAATACTTAATTTTTAAGCTCTCATTCTGCGGCCAACCCTTTGCATACATGAGCACTTCACAATGACCCATGAGCTAGTTATTACCCCTGTTTCCCAGATGTGCAATCTAAGTCTTACAGCCTTGCATTTTTTACAAGGTTACAATTAACAACCGAACTAAAATCCATTAACCATGTAGCTACCACCTGCATGACCTAAGAATGGTGTATTGGATCTCATGCCATTTCTAAATGCCAGGTACCTTGACAATATTTTTGCTTTTTCTAGATACCAGCTAGATCTGGATTAAGAATGTCAAGCTCATTGTTTGGAGTCAACACATAACAAAGGACTTGAGTCCAACACATAACAAAGGACCTAGGTCTCTCGCAGAGCCAGGAAATGCTCAGTCTGTGAGAGTGAACGACCTCTCACAAAGTCATTAACTCAAATGCATGCTGGGGGAGGAAGCGTATTTTCCACACTGTTTGCCCTTCCATAGACCAGCTCTAGGCCTTGGATATTTTTGCATTATGTTAAATACCAACATTCTCTGATTCCACTTGTCCAGGCATCTCTCTCTCTCTTCTCCTGCCAATCTCATCCCTACATATCCTGGTCCAAGAAGCCTTCCTGGGTCACTCTATGATTGTGCAGCCGCAGGCACTGAATACAGATTCTGCACATTCTCTGCTCATCATTTACCATTTCTCCACCCTTGATGTCACAATTCTCTGAAATCTTAAAATTCCAATCCTGGTGCAATTTTTGAACATTCCTGTCTCATCCAATTCAACACTGACCAGGCTTACTGGTAATATTAAGTATACAGTCCAACACAAGTAAATATTTAATATATACTATTAGTTGAAATTCATATAGTAACTAAAGTCACTCTTTTAGACTTTGTGAAAACCAGAAAACCCCCTCCCAAAAAAAGAAAAAAAACGGTGATTAAAACTAGATTATACTGTAATTTTTCATTTCAATACATGAAGAGCTTTTTTAAAAATCAGCATTTGAGAAAATTTAAAAATCAGAATGATTCTGCTAATGAATCAGGATGCCTGTATTTTACATCTATACTAAGCATTTCTCATTATTTAAATTTAGAAAGAATATAACATATTGCTGAATGTCAAAAAACAGATTTTTAGAAAATGGCCCCACAATCTCATACCCCGATACAAAATGATTATTTTCTATAACTTTCTAGTATTTTATCAGCTTCATATTTAACATTATAGTACATATGCAATTTGCCTTTTCTTCTCTGCCACATGCTGAATTGTCTTATAATCATAATTTACTAATCTTTTCCGTATAATTGAATCTTTAGGCTGATGGAATGTTTTTGCTACCACAAATACTATCAAATGAGCTTGTACATATGACATTCCCAATATGTTAGATGTTTTACCTAGGACAGATTTTCAGAAGTGGTATTACTGCATCAATAACTCATACATTTTTAACCTCCTATTAGAGCATGGCTTTAATAAAAAAAATATGGTCCGGGTGGTGTGGCTCACACCTGTAATCCCAGCACTTTGGGAGGCCGAGGCGGGTGGATCACGAGGTCAGGAGTTCGAGACTAGCCTGACCAACATGGTGAAACCCCGTCTCGACTAAAAATACAAAATTAGCCGGGCCTGATGGCGCATGCCTGTAATCCCAGCTACTCGGGAGGCTGAGGCAGCAGAATCGCTTGAACCCGGGAGGCGGAGGTTGCAGTGAGCCGAGATCTTGCCACTGCATTCTAGCCTGGGCAACAGAGAGACTTCGTCTCAAAAAAAAAAAAAAGAAAAAAAGTACCAGGTGCTGTCTTAGCTTCATTGCTATCATTCCGGTTCCTACAAAAATGCAAAGGCTTTGCTGAAGGGAAAGGGTGCCATCTCTTGCAGATTTCTCCGAAGCCAAGTACCAGCTGGGTGTTTTCACCGCAGATCTGCGCGAACCCGGCACGCAGGACTCACCTTCCCCGCGCCCGCTGCCCCTCTGCCTGCTGTTGTGAAGCGGCAGCACCTCCAGGGATGCGAGGCCCGCGCTCTCCAGGATATTCACTTCCACGCTCAGCCTCCCGGACAGCTGCTGGGGCCGCACGCTGATACTGTGCTCGTACTTGCCCAGGCGCCGCTGCAGAAGCTCCTCATAACTCAGGAAGAAGGCGGCTTTGTCCTTGCTGGGAATCACTGCAGAAGCTCTGAATATTTCAGTCCCCTTCTCTCTGTCAGGAAAAAGGAAAAGAACCCCAGGGAGGTTCAGAAGAGGATAGAGCCAGGTTCCCTCAGTCCCCACAGGACTGAGAGCCATACCCTCTCAACCAGCCTGCCAGGGAGACCCAGGGGTGTGAGTGTGGATCCTGAGAAAGGAAAAATAAAAATTAATATTAGAAGAAGTGAAACCTCGTGCTAGAGGTAGGTCACGAAGGGTCAAAGAATACCGACCAGGAGAGGATTCTAAGAATACTGTCCTACCTCTCCCTGAGACAGACCCAAGGGAGTAATGAGAAAGGACGTTGAGTAGGTGAACTGCTAGAAGAGAGAGCTTCGGAGTGAAGCTGTGAATTGTGCTCTCCCTTTACAAGGGTGACCCATGAATCTTGTCATTTTACATAACTTTAAAATAGCTAACATACTAGGTTTTCACATCTTGGTAAAGTTTGGTGGATATGTTTAGCAGGAAAGGTAGGGAATAAAGGACTCCAAAGCTGACAGAAATACACTCCAGATGCTTTCGGTACTTGGAGTGAGGGTTCTTTTATTCAAAATGGCAGACTGATCACCAGAGGAATAAGTGGGAGTGGCAACCGTTAGTAGGTAAGACGTTTCAAGAAGTTTCCAGAAGGCTTGGTGTGTTCAGTAGAGCAAGAATTTTATAGCTCAGAACATACAGCAAAGGGCTGCAGCAAAGGAGAGAACCCAACTGTGTGGCAGAATCTAAGAGAGAGTGCAGGCTCTGAATTCAGGACACCACAAGATGGAAGGGAAAAGGGAGACCCAGTATAGAGAGGATAATGCCAAGTCCAATGTGAATGAATGACTAAACTGATGGGCTTTCTATACTCCTCCTTCCCAGAACTGGAAAGAGGCACAAGTATTGAAATGGAAAAATTCAAGCACTGAGCAGAATGAATGAAAAGAGACTGACACAGAAACCCACCATTGTAAAACTTCAGAACATCACATAGAGAAAACATAAAAGGGATGTTATCTGATCCCATTAGATGTATCATCAATAATACTGGATGTTATAAGACATTGAAACAATGCCTCAAAGTTCAAAAGGAAAAGCATTTTGACCTTAAAGTCATACATAACCAAAATATTAATCAAGGTCTTAGAAAGTTTACTTCTCATGCACCCATTCTGAGAAAGTTACTTCAGAATGTAACTTCTGCAAAATAAAGGTGAAAGCCAAGAAAGAGGAAAATGTGGAATACACGAAATAAAAAAGCCAACCCAGAAGAAAATGAAAAGAGATACCAGGGTAAAGGTTTTGCACCAAGGCTGAGAAGCAATGAAAGTATTTCATGGATATAAAGATATCCATGTTTTAATAGCTCTGAAATCAGAATGTCTCCCAATGAGTGATGTCTTTCAGCTGCTGTTGGCCAGATATCAGGAGTGATAAGGATGTCACTGCTTGCAGAAACTTGTTCATAGCTGTTCATTTTGTTATGTTAAATCATAACATATTTTAAATAATGGTTATGTGTCTTGCTAGATGTTATATCATTTTATATCATAAGAAAAAAGAAAAGCAATTAGAAACTCCAGGAAAAACAGAAACATATGTCATGATTCAACTAAACTGATTTGTAGCATGACTCTGAACAATTGTGATAAAGACCACTTGGGAAAAATCTATAGTCTAACAGAGTTAGGTTTTAATAACTTGCCACAGCAAGGGAGACCACATACCAGAGGCACAATGAGGCAACTCATCAAACAAAGGAAGAGACAGGGTTTTTACAGAATTAGGGGAAGGATGGAGTATAGGTTAAATTTAAATAGAGCAGTGTTTGGACAGACTCAAAGCAAAGGCTGTGTGTAAAACCATCATTGCAGCCTGGACTGACAAGCAGACTAAAGATTCTCTGTGTCTTTAGAAACTATGACATTAAGATAAATGTGGAATTTTGTGCCTTTGAAAATCCCTTATCTGAAGCTCTGGACCTTGGTTGCTTTTCTGTATCAAAGTGAACCCATGGCTCATGTCCTCCAGACAAGAGTGAGGCATTCCCTTGTCATTAATAAAATTTCCAACAGCAAAGTTTCTGGCAGTCTATAATTTTAAAGAACTAAATTTCTCAAAATGATGTCTTTTTATTCATGAGGAAAACCGGGTTACCAAGTTTGCACCATTTTATCTAGATACAAAGATCGTTTTTCTGCCAAGAGGATGAAGGCCTACACATTGGGCTGGCGGAGAGGAAAAATAATCTTAGTATACTAGGTGGCTCTGCATGCGTTCATGTTATTTCTATAGTCATTAAAAAGCAATTGCTATGTATTGGTTTCAATGTTTAGATTCAATTTATAGAAAAAAGAAAGAATAAAATTATTACAAGTCAGAATTAAGATGCTAATAACTCAAACAATGATTAGGTAACATCATGAAATGAGAAAGGAGAGAGACGATGGAGGTTAGGAGAGGGAATATAATCATTTAAGATAGTAGGGATAGTCCAAGATAGTCTAAACACTGTTGGATTGATGGAAGAAGAAATAAAATAATATAAAAATCTGAATGCAGAGTAAAAGTAGGAGTATTGCTAATTTGCTATATACCCTTTCTTTATAGCAAAGAGTCAACAGATAATGTCTTATTTTTATCAAAAAAATTTTTTGAAGTACGACTATCATAATATTTAGAGTTGGGGGGTAATTACAAAAAAAGACACACAACAACAACAACAACAACAAAAACTATGTACAGGCCAGGCATAGTGGCTCACACTTGTAATCCCAGTACTTTGAGAGGCTGAGGTGGGAGGACTGCTTAAGCCCCAAAGTTTGAGATCAGCCTGGGCAATATAGCAAGACCCCATCTCTAAAAAAAATAAAAAATAAAAAATTAGCTGGGTGTGGTGGTGCACACCTGTAATCCCACCTTCTTGGGAGGCTGAGGTGGGAGGATCGCTTGAGCCCAGGAGGTTGAGGCTGCAGTGAGCTATGGTTGCACCACTGCACTCCAGCCTGGGCAAAGAGTGAGACTTCATTCAAAAAAAAGGAAAATATTAGAAGAGGATATGTGTAGGAAGTGAGAATGAGGGATATGCATGGTAAAATTTTCCTTTTTATTACAAACACTTATCTAATATATTATTCACTAGATATATTTACTATTTTGATAAAAAATTAAAAAGAAAGAGAAAAGTATTTGGAGGAAAGGAAGACAATAAGAGGAATAGGCAAAGGCATAGAAAACCTGGCACTTTGCTAAAATGAGTTTTCAATTCCTTAATTAACCAATACTTACCCATTTTCTTCTGTGGTTTTATTCCTTTTCTCTTTTACTCTATCACCACTCTTCTTTTCTCTCTCTGTAATTTCGCCCTGATACACCTTGTCTCCAATAAGCCTGAAACACAAGAGACAGTTGTGCTACCAGCTTGCAGTTCCAAGACAAATTCAGACATGGATCTTATAACCATGACAACCCCAGGAAATATTTTTATTTGCCTCTTGGATGTGTAGAAAGAATGCATTCCAGACTAGGGCCCTACCTTTGAATAATTCATTTTATTCTGGGGCAATTTTCAACAGGTCCAAATAGCAAGACCCGACCCATGGTGCCTCTGTGATTCTCCAGGAGAAAAATCACAAGATCTGCTCACACCATGAAGATTCACCAACTTACATCTGACCTGGGCCAAAAATTAAACCCAACACCTACCCCGTTTTCCGTATCTTTACTTTTTGGCTCAGGGAAGGAGGAAAGATATCCAATCTAGTATATCAAAGGTTCTACACTGCCTTGTCTTTCAGCCCTCAACTTCACCATGGAGGAGGAAGAACCTCCTGAAAGCTCTTCCCAGATCTCCCTAACTGAAGAAGGCCCTCTTGGTCTGACTTGCCATCTTTATCATATTTGCAACTGTCTGAAATTCATCTCATTTATTCTTTGTTCATTTATCTATTGACTGTTTCTCCCTACTGGAATTTGTGCAGCACAGTGATGCTGTCTTTCTCAGAGAAGTGCACCAGTTTTCATGAAGAGTAACCTGGCCCACAAAGGTCATTCATTTGTTGGAGGGGAGGAAGGAAAGAAAGAAAGAGGAAAGAAACAAAGGAAGAAAAAAATTGAATAAAAAAGAGAAAATAGAAGGAAGGGAGAGAGAGGAGGGAGGGAAAGGGAAAGAAGGGAGGAAGGAAGGAAGGAAGGAAGGGAGGAAGGAAGGAAGGAAGGAAGGAAGGAAGGAAGGAAAAGAGGGCGGGAAAAAGAGAAGAAGAAAAGGAATGAATGAATGAATGAACCAACTAATGAATTTGAACAAAAGAATCGACCTTCTGATCCATATACCACCTACTGGAATATAAATCCTCACAGCCACAAGGCTGTGGACCTCACATCATCTCAGGCTCAACCTGACCACTCCACACAGAAATCTTCATCCCTGACCAGCGTGTCACCTACATAGTGAAGTTGGTGATGAAAGCTGCAGCTGGAATCTGCATCTGGAACTCAATGTCCTGGTCCTCAGAAGCTCTGTTCAGCATTCTGCAGGAAACCGTAGTGAAGGCATAACGGGAAATGATGGTAGACTTCACTGAGAATTCTGTCATCAAAGGTTTGGTTTTCTGCAGGAATGGAAACACACAGTATTATCGGTGATGCATGAAAGCATTTCGGTGGTAGCGGAACGTCTTTTTTTTTCCACAAGGGAAATGATCTTCAGTTCGGGAGGCTTTGGCGTGTGATTCCTACCTCCTTTCTTCATCTTGTCATGATTTCCCCATTTTTAACTCCCTTCCTTTGTAAAACAACCTTGGTTGTTTTGCATAAACAATTAATAACACATAAACAAATCTTTTAACCTGACTTTAACAAGTGAACACAGTGAAGACGTCCAATTTAGCAGAAAATACACATTCCTTAAATAGTTCAATCAATTATTGGAATTTTAGAAGAAAGTATGTGCTGTGTATAATACTATTCTGTTATCACTTTTACATCACATTTACAGGACTACTGAAATGTTCCAAAAACCGGAACATGACTAACAAAAATCTCCTATTTTAAAATTACTTTCAATGTCCACTTAGAGAAACAATACACCAGAGCTTCCCTATCTGAATTACAGGCACATTACTGTGACATAGGAATCAATACTGAACTCAGCAGAGTATCTGGAGAATTTAGAACCCAGAAAAAGGAACGCCTAAGTCTGTGCTAATTAAATTTCTCCCAAAAGCCTCTGATAAGAGCAGTAACTAGAAGGTTCAAATGTAAGAACCTGTTAAAACTCTTCAGGGTTTTTTCTAGTCCTCACAACAGAGCTACATCTGGTGACAGCTGGTAGCAGAGGCCTGAAGAAGGAAGAAAACATTTGTAAGGAAAGCCACAAGCCACTACTAACAGAGTGGTTATCTAACTCCAGGAACTGGCCAGGCAATTGACAAGCGTGTTGTGGGCTGTGTCCTCCTAGAATGCACATGTTGAAGCCCTAACCCACTATCGGAGGTGGTGGGGTTGAGGGGAAGGCAGTATTTGGAGATGAGTGCCTTTGGGGGAAATTAGATTTAGATGAGGTTAATGAAGGTGGGGTCTCTATGATAGGATTAATGCCCTCAAGTGAGGAGACATAAGAGAGCTCTCTCTCTCTCTCTCTCTCCATGTGCATGCACCAAGAAAGACCATGTGGGCACACATTGAGAAGGCAGCTGTCTGCAAGCCAGGACAAGAGCACTCGTCAAAAACCAAACCCTGTAGAACCTGGGTCTTGGACTTCCAGCCTCTAGAACTGTGAGAAAATAAATATATGTTGTTTAAGCCACATGGTCTATAGAATTTTGTTATGGAGGCCCGAGCAAGCTAAAACAAGTCATTACCCCATGACAGTCTTGGAAGACATACACAGTAGGTGTTTTATTCCCATTTCATAGATGGAGGGAAGTCAAGCTTAGTGAGGGCACATAGTGGCCCATGCCAGCAATTAATGGATGTGGAACTTGAACCCAATCCCACTTACTTTAAAGTCTGCACTGGCCACTATTATGCGAGACTGTCTGGCTGCCCTCTGCAGACACGTCCTACTCATCAGTGTGTGCGCAACCCCTATCCTGGCCCTGGGCACACAAAGGCTCTCAAAAATGTTGAATGCAACTGGCTTCCTCTGATAAGATTCTACTCTCTCCTTCAGGAACTGTCACCTAGCTGGGCAATGTTTCTTTCAACCCTCATCTGCTTTATTAACTTATTTACAGCCCTAGGCCTGTTTTCAAAACAGATATAAGGTTGCGACCTATTGCCATCAAAGACATATTCCTGCTGTGACATACAAAGGTCATCACAAACCTTACTTCAAAAAGGTTACTACAGAGGGTTATTCTATTTAAACAAATACGCACTCAAAATGTTTGCGTCAAATCACGATCTGCATTCAAACCACCAAAAGCTTGAGAGACATTTGCTATGATGTATTAGAGAAGTGGCTATAAATATCAAGCACACCGGCTGGGTGTGATGGCTCACACCTGTAGTCCCAGCACTTTGGGAGGCCAAGGTGGACAGATCACCTGAGTTTGGGAGTTCAAGACCAGTCTGGCCAACATGGTGAAACCCTATCTTTACTAAAAATACATTAGCTGCATGTGGTGGTGCATGACTGTAGTCCCAGCTACTCAGATGGCTGAGGCAGGAGAATTGCTTGAAGCAGGGAGGCAAAGGTTGCAGTGAGCCAAGATTGTGCCACTGCACTCCAGCCTGGGTGACAGAACAAGACCCTGTCACAGAAAAAAAACAAACATATTTAATGTGTATATATATATAATATACACACATATCCTCAGGTGTGTATGTACATATATATATAGGTGTACACACACACACACATATATATATAAAGCACACCTCAGGTGTGTATGTACATATATATATAGGTGTACACACACATATATATATAAAGCACACCTCAGGTGTGTATGTATATAGATATATATATGTGTACACACATATATATATAAAGCACACCTGAGGATGGACTCGAACACACACAAGACAGGGAGCTGCGAGGGTTGGAGCCAAGCACATGAGTAAGGGGAGAGAATGGGCAAGTGCTCCATGCAAAGGTGTCAGGGCCATTCATCTTTGTAGCAGACTGTGCAAGAACTTCCAGTCTTGGTAATTCAAAAAAGCCAAAGACAAATGGAACAGCTTAACGAAAATGTTAGGGGGATGTGCATCTTTCTTAGACAGACAGAAGGGATAAACATTTACAGTTCATTTAAGTGATGATCAAGTTAAAAAAAAAATCTGAGCATAGTTGAAAGACTTTTGCCTAAAAGAGGAAAAGAAACCTCCCAGTTTAGTTTGAGAAGGAATTATTTCAAAGTAGCACTTCCCAAAGTGTGGTCCTCAGACCATCAGCATCACCATCACCTGGAAACTTGCTAGAGATTCTCAGACTCCATCCAAATCCACAGAATCAGAAACTCAGAGGGTGGGCCCAGCAAGCTGTGGTTTAACAAGCCCTTCAGGTCCTTCTAATGCCTGATCAAGCTTCAGAATGACTCTTTTTAACTAATTGAACTTTAAAATATATATTTCTTCATCTGCAAGTGAAAAGGGCTTGGATAAATCACCAAAATTACATCCACATCTGTGATCCACAGATTTAAGGCAAAGCTAAAACTGAGGAATAAAACCTTTGGGTTTAGGAAATTATGTGTGAATTGAGAAGCTGGATTATACAGTATCATTTTATGGAAATCTAGTCTCTTCAGGACAAAATCTGCCTCTCTCTTCCAAAGCGATTAGGATTAAAAAAGAGACTCCAACATGTAGTTTTACCAAATGTTTCTGCTAAATGATCTCATTAAAAACATTTCATACATTTCAGTAAAGGCCATGAGGATTAGGCTGGGGATGGTAATGATAATTATCTTAACAGCATGACAACCTGTGGGGTTTTTTTTAAAGTTAAAATTTGTATCTCATTATCTTTCACAAAAAGAACCCCAAGGTGAATAAGACCATGAATTGAGATGAATTATTTACTTTGATCTGTGTTATTTCTGGAACAGGTTTTCTTTCTAAATTATCCATGATTAAATATATTCTTTTATCTCCAAATCTAAACGAGTGTATAAGAAATGCCCCATGGCTGTGATCTTGTGAATTTGCGAAGCATCTAAAGTACCACTGAACACAGCTCTGATTTCTATAGATGCACTGCAAAGTAAATAGGAATCAATGGTTTAAAAAAAAATCCTTCCTGTGTCCATGAGTTCTCATTGTTCAATTCCCACCTATGAGTGAGAACATGCGGTGTTTGGTTTTTTTGTCCTTGCAATAGTTTACTGGGACTGTTGTGGGGTGGGGGGAGGGGGGAGCGACAGCATTAGGAGATATACCTAATGCTAAATGACGAGTTAATGGGTGCAGAACACCAACGTGGCACATGGATACATATGTAACAAACCTGCACATTGTGCACATGTACCCTAAAACCTAAAGTATAATAAAAAAAAAAATCCTACAAACTCAGTATATTCTAGCTTTATCATTCTCTGCTTTATTTAAAATTTAAACCGGTGTTTTAAAAATTATCAAGTAACATATGCACATGGTAAAAACTTCTAATTATGCTGAATATAAAATGAAAATAGCAGCCTCCCTCCCACCCTGGATTCACAGTTCCATTTCCCAGAGACAACGTTTGACAACATTTGTATATCCTTCCATAAATATATACTGTACTAATTTGCTTAATCTCACCTAGTGATATAGTTAGTTCATCTTTCTTTATCTGTGTTTTAGCTATCTCATGCTGCTTAACGAATCACTCTAAAACTCAGTGGTTTAAAACAGCAGCAATCCTTATATTTTCTCTCAGGGTTTCTGTGGGTCATGAATTCCAGAAGGGCTTGGCTGGGAGGTCTGGCTTCTCTACAAAGGGTGGCTGAAGCTGGAATTGTGAGTTGCTGAGGCAGCCAAGGCTGGCATCTCTCTGTCTCATGTTGTCCCTCAATCCCCTCTACATAGTCCTTCCAAATGGGCAAGTGTAGATGAACTCACAGCATGGGCCACTGCACATGAGTCAGGCTGGTCACCTGGTAGCCACAGGCTTTACTGGTCACCTGGTAGCTTTCCCAACAGCAAGGTGGAAGCTAGACGCCCTGTCATGTCCTGACCTCCAAAATCACAATGCATTACTTCTATCATACTCTACTGGTCAAAGCAGGCATAAAGGCACACACAAAGGCGGAGGGCACAGACCCCCATCTCCATGGGAGGAATGGCACATCCAAGTGCTGCCACCTTTGGAAAATGCAATCTGCCACTGAACAAAAAATATCTACCTCCTTCCTTTTTAAAAATAACTGCATAGTATTACATTTTATGGATGTATTAAATTTTAGTTAACCAGTTTCCCCATCATCCATCATCCATTTGTAATCGTTTTTCATCATTTTTGGAAAGTCCTTTCAGATGTCCCTGCTCTCTCATTCATCTGTAGCAGGAGTAGGCAAGCTATGTCAGGCAGGCCACACTGTTTTGTAAATAAAGTTTTATTGAAACACAGCCACATCCATTCATTTACATACTGTCTATGGCTGCATTTCTGCTACAATGGCAGGAAAAACATGGAGAATAACTCAGCTGAGCCCAGCTGCTCCTGCCAAGGAGCCCGGCTTGTGGGAAGCTGCATTGCCCCTCCAGAGAAGCCATCTGCCAACTGAACACCCCAGAGCAACCTCCAGCAACACCAGAGGACAGAAGAATCACCCAGCTGAGCTCTATCCAAATCCTTCCCCACCAAATGATGTGATAAAATGGTTGTTGCTGTAAGCCACTGAATTTTGTGGAAAATTTTTGTGCAGCAATAGAAAACTTGAACACCTGTCTAGTCTTTGTAGACATTTGAGTTTGCAACCCCACTTCAGTGTGACTTGCTGGTGAGTGAAATTTAGTTATTTTAATAGTTATTTCCAACTCTGTGTCATTTCTGATCTTTACACACTTTGTTATGTTTTGTAAACTAAACTTTCAGCATATTAAAAATATGCTTGAAATTTTTTTGGAAAAGGTTAATTTTTTTTTTTTTTTTTTTGAGACGGAGTCTTGCTCTTTTGCCCAGGCTGGAGTGCAGTGGTGAGATCTTGGCTCACTGCAAGCTCCGCCTCCCAGGTTCACACCATTCTCCTGCCTCAGCCTCCCGAGTAGCTGGGACTACAGGCGCCCACCACCGCACCTGGCTAATTTTTTGTATTTTTAGTAGAGACGGGGTTTCACCGTGTTAGCCAGGATAAGTCTCGATCTCCTGACCTCGTGATCCACCCGCCTCGGCCTCCCAAAGTGCTGGGATTACAGGCATGAGCCACCGCGCCTGGCCGGAAAAGGCTAAATTATGAAGATAAACTGTAAAGAAAAAGAGCTCTGAAATATAAACTCTTCACTTTTCCAGTCTAGGCCGAAGTTATTCACTGTGTGACTTTGCCAGATCACACAGGTAAAAGGTAGTCAATCCCCAAAGGCCATCCACAGCCCTGATTTCCAATCCTCCCTCTTTCGAAAAAGAACACAGTGGCCAGGCATAGTGGCTCACGCCTGTAATCCCAGCGCTTTAGGAGGCCAAGGCAGGTGGATCACGAGGTCAGGAGATCAAGACCGTCCTGGCTAACACAGTGAAACCCTGTCTCTACTAAAAAAAAAATACAAAAAATTAGCCGGGCGTGGTGGTGGGCACCTGTAGTCCCAGCTACGTGGGAGGCTGAGGCAGGAGAATAGCGTGAACCTGGGAGGCGGAGCTTGCAGTGAGCCGAGATTGCGCCACTGCACTCCAGCCTGGGCAACAGAGCAAGACTCCATCTCAAAAAAAAAAAAAAAAAAGAACACAGAGACACCTTGGCTAATTCAAGGCTTTTTGCAGGGATAATTGTTTGATAACCAATGAAATATAGAACTCCAAAGGTATACTAAATATAATTCAGTCTTTGGTGCTAATTCAAAAGTTACTTGTGAACCTCAGTTATCATCCATTAAATTGTACACATTGAAGATAGAGGACATTAAACTGAATGTATTCTCTGAACTGTAGTCATATTCTGACACTTCAAAAATTCTTCTTGTCAACTTATCATGTAATTCTTTTCATAAAAGTAGAATACTAGAGGGGGGAGAGTATTAAGTTTACATCTTAGACAAGCAGAAGTTTGCAGCTCTAGCTGCACAGTGTTCCAAGTAAAATTTAGCTCCTTCTGCTAATAGTTCTTGCTCAGTAGTATTTTTAAAATAGATCAAAATCTTCTTCACTTGGTATACTTAAGACTATTTTTAATATGGTGATTTGTTCTTATTTATGAGATAAGAAATAATTTCATTAAATTTAAAATGTGAAAATTAGGAGGTACCTGACAATATTAAGTTTATTATACTATCTTCTTATACTTTAAATTAAGTGTATAGATTTAGTAGAACTTTCCACAATATTACATCAAGAATATGAAGCTTAGTTTACGGGCCCAAGAGACAGTCTGAAAAAAGATTCAAGAAACTATTTTAGTTTTTATGCTTCTGCCCAGCTACAATTCTCCCAGGATCCCCTGCTGTTACTGACATACCACAGCCTGGCCCTTCTGTTACAGTTTCCTTGGTGCAGAATCTACTAGATTCAATTAGGCACAAGTCTATTCCCTTCCCAGTTACCAACACTTACCCCTGCCCTGGTAGATTATGGGATTGTAAACACGAAGAACAGAAACCATGACTACCATTTACTCCTGTTGTCCTTCCCCTTCCCCTTCCCCTTCCCTTTCCCTTCTCCCTCCTTTTCCTTCTCCTCCTTCTCCTTCTCTTTCTTCTTTCTTCTTTCTTCTTCCCCCTTCTTCTTCTTCTTCTTTCTTCTTCCTTCCTTCTTCTTCTTTCCCTTCCCCTCCTCTCCTCCTTCTTCTTCTTTGCATTAGAAAGAGTTTCTATTTAGATCATGAGACATAATAGTGCTTAACATGGTGTTCTTTTTTTACCTACAGCTCTCAAGATAGAGGAAAACTATATATATATACACATATATATATACACATACATATATACATATATATACACATATATATACACATATATATACATATATATATATATATATGAAATCTAATCTTTTATGTCTAAAGAGATAGGGGATATAGGAATGGGTAAATGGATAGATAGATAGATAGATACATAGATAGACAGACAGATAGATACCTTGACTATAAGACCTTCCAGTGTTGAGAAGAAAGATAAATCAGTGAGGTCTGCAAAAGTAAGAAAAGGTTTTAAAACAGATGTTGTGTTTACATGTGGTGAAAGAGAACAGAAAGAACACTCTAAGAACACGGAAGACATGAAAATGGAATGAATCACAGCACATTCCCAGATCAATGAATAGAAAAGAGGGCACGCTGTGAGAAGAATATTGGACAGGCAGGTAACACAGGAAACGGACAACCCTAAAACACAAGCGAGGCCTTTGAATGGCAGAGGCTCATGAAAATGTGTCATGAAAGGAAGGATATAAAACAGTGGCCTCACTTTTTCCCAGTGCATGGTTCTTAAAAATCCAACATGCTTTCCATATTTCTATTTAAGTCATAACTTTGTTTTGGGATGTCCGCTGGAAAATAGTGGTAAAAAAAAATCTTCCTGTGACATAAGATAATTTCTTCATTATTTTTTCCTACAAAGGCAACACAGATGGAAAAGTCATTTGAGGCAGGGAGTGTCTTAATTGCTCAAGGGACCCAAGCTTTGGGTATGACTCATGAGAGGCACTTAAAATCAAGCCACCCGAGGACGTCCTGAGTCACCCAAGATGCCATCTGGAAATGTGGTGGAGGAATGGCTGGGACAGCCTCTGCCAGCACTCAGGCCACAGTGCCGCTTCCTAGAAGATTAACCTTTCATTGTTTTCTTTCAGTCTAACCAGTCTTTAGCGACCATTAGAAGTCATTACGGAGGTGGGAGAGAACTTTGGAAATCATCTAACTCTGCTCCCCTTTGTTTTAGAGAGAAGGCTGGAGTGTGGCAGTTGGCTGACTCCACGCACCGAATCTCTACTAACTCTTAATGCTTCTCCTTTCTGAGAAAAACAATACAGGGCTGGGCGTGGTGGCTCACGCCTGTAATCCCAGCACTTTGGGGGTCAAAGCTGGTGGATCACCTGAGATCAGGAGTTCGAGACCAGCCTGGCCAACATGGTAAAACCCCATCTCTACTACAAATGCAAAAAATTAGGCAGGTGTGGTGATGGGCGCCTGTAATCCCAGCTACTCAGGAGGCTAAGGCAGGAGAATCACTTGAACCTGGGAAGAGGAGGTTGCAGTGAGCCGAGATAATGCCATTGCACTCTAGCCTGGGTGACAAGAGCAAAACTCCATCCCAAAAAAAAAAAAAAAAAATACAGCCCATGTTGTTATTGAATGAAACAGGAGAAAAAGGCACTTCCTTGACTGCTGGATTTACCACCTCGGGGAAATCATTTTACCCCTCTGTAGACAGGAAATGGCATCGGTTCTGAATCACCTACTTGTGCTAATACAGTCTACGTAGTGATGTTTCATTATATTTAGAGAAGGAAAACAAAATGCCATTTTTATTTTTATATAAGAAAGACCTCCCCTCCCCCCGCCCCGTTCTATACACTTCCTGAACAGGATGCACCACAGTGGTCAGAGTTGGGCACCGGCACAGACACACATATGACTCGTCCTCAATGAGGTATGAGGCCCAGAGTCATGCTACCTGCTGTATTGACTGTATTTTCTTGTTTTCTATATTCTTGATGCTCCGGCATTTGGGGCTTTGATCCTGGAAAGACCATCCCTCCCAGGGCTGGCTTGTTCCTAGGAACAGCAGGCAACCCTGCTGCAAGCACACCTTTGATATATAAACCGATCAATCCAGAGCCACACATCCAACCGTCTCCCGTATCAAACTCATGCACCTTGGCTGGGCGCGGTGGCTCATGCCTGTAATCCCAGCACTTTGGGAGGGCAGGGCAGGCAGATCACCTGAGGTCAGGAGTTTAAGACCAGCCTGGCCAACGTGGCGAAACCCATCTCTACTAAAAACATGAAAATTAGCCGGGTGCGATGATGCACGCCTGTAATCCCAGGTACTAGGGAGGCCTCTAATCCCAGGTACTCGGGAGACTGAGGCACGAGACTCACTTGAACCCAGGAGGTCGAGGTTGCAGTGAGCCAAGATCATGCCGCTGTGCTCCAGCCTGGGCCACAGAGTGAGACTCTGTCTCAAAATAATAATAATAAAATAATAATAAATAAAACTCATGCATCAAGCCAATACTCCCCCTACCCTAAATCTCCCCAGGACCAGGTACCTGACAACTAGGGACCATCCCTACAGCCAATCCTAAACCTTCTCAGCCTACCTACTACCCCACCTTGCCCATTCCTTCCCATGAAAACCCCAATGCAGGCTCTGAGACACGCGCTATCCTCTGCACCTTCTGCCCCGACCCACCCTGGCGCCTCCCCATGTGTCCTGGCATGGTATGCTGCCGCCCCTGCCTCCAGGGATCTGTGAGTATGAAATTCCTCCTTCACGTCAATTATTTCTGTGTCTGTGTATCTTACCACACTTGACAGAAACAAACCCTGAGCACAAACTGTAGAACACCTGCTGCAAAGCAGACACCAAGACAGACCCTGCAGTCAGGAGGTTAAATGATGGCAGCGAATCATCTTGGGAAACCCAGGCCAGGATCCATTCAGCACCATGGAAACTCACACACAAAGATCCCCCTGCTTTCCAAAGAGTAAATATTTTGTGTGTATGTGATGCCAGGGAGCTTCATAAAAAGGGTATCTAATTAATTCAGAATAAAATCAAACAAATTCCTGTGGTCCTGGCAATGTTACGGGAGTACCAGCTGTTGCCATCCACATTCTATTCATTAATTCAAGCATGGAACATTCAGAGAATGACAACCGGAGGGAGAAGGCAAGAATGCAGGCTAGAAGGAGACTCATAGGATGAACTGAGCTCCAGAGGCAAGGAGGAGGCACATCACGCAGGGTCGCACACGTCCTTGGAGCTTATCCCACGGGTGATGTGGAGTCACTGAAGACATGCACACAAGAGAGTGACGCGCCAGGTCTACCACTGAAAGATCATTCTAGTACCAACTGGATGGTCAATAAAGTTCATGTGAAAAATTTATGATACTTGTAAAAGTAAGACTTTCAAAATTCTAAGAAATTTCTAAGAAAATCTAAGAGGTTATATAAATGGTCTAAGCCAACGAGTCAAGAAAATCTTTGTACCCTTAGAGGCTACGTGTACAAAGCCTCCTTTGCCTTTCCTTTGAAAGGAAAACATGAGCTACTTATTACTTAGGAACTGAGCACTTTTAAGTGGCAAACATACCAGAAAGAAAATTAATAGATGACACATTCAGAGAGGAATTCTTCCAGTTTAGAAGACAGAAGGTGTCTATCACATACAAAGGTCTCTGATACATTGACAATGAGGTGGATAAAAAACACAATAGAAAGATGGGCCAAGGGCCTGAAAAAAAAAAAAAAAAAGCAATTCACAGGAGAATGACTCTGAATGGCTAACATATATAATTTAAAATGTCCAAATCCTTGTTATGGAGAATGGTTTGAGCAATAAAAGAAAAACATTCCAAATTTGTACATAGGCAGAGGAATGCAAGTTAAAGGAACAATGAGATACCACTTCCTAAGTAAGAGATTGGCAAATTAAAAAGAGTAATTATATCAGTTGCTTGCAGAAATGTGCATATTCATCATTGCTGATATAGTATGAATACAGATAGTATTAAGAGTAATAGTATTCAAAAATTAATCTGACATCTATCAAAAAAAAAAAGGTTGTTTCTGAGACAGAGTCTTGCTCTGTTGCCTAAGCTAGAGTGCAGTGGTGTGATCTAAACTCACTGCAACCTATGCCTCCCAGGTTCAAGCGATCTTCCTGCCTCAGCCTCCTGAGTAGCTTACAGAGTCTCACTCTTGTCATTCAGGCTGGAGGGCAGTAGCATGATCTCGGCTCACTGCAACTTCTGCCTCCAGGGTCCAAGAGATCCTCCTGCCTCTGCCTCCTGAGTAGCTGGGATTACAGGCGTGCACCACCACACTTGGCTAATTTTTGTATTTTTTCGTAGAGACAGGGTTTCACCATGTTAGCCAGGCTGGTCTCGAACTCCAGACCTCAGATGATTCACCTCCCTTGGCCTCCCAAACTGCTGAGATTACAGGCATGAGACACCTAGCCCAGCAAAATTTTAAATGTATATGCACTTTGAATTGTAAGTCGTACAATTAAAAACAGCCGCATAAAAGAAGAAATGAAAGTGTTTTTTGAAGCATTGTATACAGGGTGAAAAAATCTGGAAATAAATTGAGAGTTCATCAATAACAGAAAGTTTAGTAAATTATAATACATATAAATATAAATACAGATTTAAATACATATAACTGAGAGGCCCATTTGGTGTATTAGTTAAGAGCATGGACTCAGACACTGAACTGGACTAAAATCCTGGCTCTACCACCTCTTCCCAGCTGTGTCATCTTGGGAAAGTTACTCACTCGCTCTGAATTTGTTTTCTCATCTGTAAAATGCCTCAAATAATTGTTATAAGAGTAATTGAAGGCCAGGTGCAGTGGCTCACACCTATAATCCCAACACTCTGGGAGGCCGAGGTGGGCAGATCACCTGAGGTCAGGAGTTTGAGACCAACCTGGACAACATGGTGAAACCCCATCTCTACTAAAAAATACAAAAATTAGCCAAGTGTGGTGGTGCATGCCTGTAATCTCAGCTACTCAGGAGGCTGAGGCAGGAGGATCTCTTCAACCCAGGAGGCAGAGGTTGCAGTGAGCCGAGATCACGCCACTGCACTCCAGCCTGAGCAACAAGAGTGCAACTCTGTAAGCATTCGGTTGACATGAGCCGTCACATGCACGCATGGTTTTAGAGCAATGATCAGAGGTCTCGGTATGCAAATGTACCTCGGGTTCCCCTGCTGCATTCGATTTTTCAGTGGCACTTGTCATCATCTCAATCATTAGTATGCTTACAATTTACATGTACATACGTATTGCTGGGAGGCTGTTCTCCATGAATCTCTGGTGTTTCTGCACAATTTGCAAGCAGAGACTCTAGCTGCCTTTGCTGGGAACTACCTTTACAAATGTATAGTGAATAGCCTCAGAAGACAGGTTCCCCCTTCAGGGAAGAAGACAGGTTGGCTTAATGTGCAGAATAATAAAGAAAATATCTCCCTCCAGGAACAAAGACCAGGCAGGCTTAGTGCTCATGATTAAAGAGGCACGTTCCCTAAGTTAAGGGCTCCTTTCACACCATGCAAACCAACTGCATGGCAGGTGTCATCTAGCCATCTCTATCACCTTCTGGGAATTGGGGGAATGGCACACATGCTTTGACTACTGCTATTACTGTGAGTAATAAATCATCCTTTGTCTCTGACCCAGGAGTCTCCTGTTTTCCACTAGCATCCATGAAATGGTAACAAACTACTTATTAGCTTGTAAGTACCTTTAATCTCAGCCCCTTCACAATTCTTGACATGTTTATGTACATATGTGATTATCTAGGATTACGTGAACGTAGAGAAAACATGAAAGAAGGAACACTAGGCTAATGAATTTGGGGTATGGGGAAGCAAGATTGGGAGGATCAGAAGAAGGAAAGGAGATGAGAAAACCAAGCAAAAAAAATTTTTTTTAATTCAAATCTCAATCCAAACAAAGATGGTCATGTTTGTGATATTGGTAATGACAAGAAATCTGAATTCACTCAAACACCAGCCAGGTGCTGGGAGGGCTAGGATAAATGCCTCACCGAGTCTAAAGGCACGTCTGTATGTTTTGATATTTCACTCCATGCACAGTGGTAACGAAGAACTGAGGTCCTTTCAAATAAGCTCTTATAGTTTCTGAACATTTGCCCAAGTCCCAATCTCTTAGCCTCCAGCATGCATTGAGAGCCTGTCCAACTTTCATCACATGATGCTTTAGTCTACAAATATGAATTCTTTGGTTGCTTTAGCTGTTTACTTCACAACAAAGCTCTTATTTCCTGGGTAAGGATGTCATAAAAATAAATAAAAGTTATGTTTAGGCTTTAAAAAAATAAGCCTGCAAAGACCTTTGTGGTTTTAGTCCTACTGAAATAATCAGGTCTCCTTCCAGAAAAAATAAAGAAAAAAAAAAATCCACTTAAAGAAAGCCTTATAAAAGACTCAGCTGTGCTGTTTCATCTCAGAATTTTTCTACAAGCAACGTTATATGTTTTGGAGGATCTGCAAGCAAAGTGGATACCTGGTTCAAAATAAATAGAAGAATGAGGCAATGGAATTTCAAGATGCACCGTGAATATACCTACCAGCCTCTGCAACAGTCTGACTTGCCTCGGGACCCTGAGTCCATCCTAGAAAAGAGAAGAGACTGTTAAAAAGGTGATTTTAAGAAAAGAGAAGAGACATGAAATATGACTGTGAGGTCATTCTTACATGAGTTATGCAAGGGGGTTAAAATCTATTCAAATTCACCAAAAGCCCTATCTATCCTGAAAAGCAGTTTTGACTTTTTATCAGGGAGTTGGTTTCCAGGCCAGAATTAGAATTCAGCCCTGTCAGATCTGGTTGACTCTTAACCTGTAACGTCACACTACCTCGTCGCCTGAGCATTCTTCTATCTGTAAGAGGAAATGGATGAAATGACAAGAACAAAAAGATAGAGTATGTGTGTTCTGTTTCCTTTTATTTGGGCCTTCACGTTAAACTCTTTGCTACTGTGTTTATTACAGTAAGTAAAGGTATTCAGTCTTAATTCCAATGAGCTCACTATTCAACTTAAAACTCCAGGAAACTCTGGAAGCAAAATTGAACTTATCTTGAATTTTCTTCATTGTGTCTTTCCTGGATGATTTCTTACATTCTTCCACATGCAGGGGAGGGATGCAGGAAAGTGATAAAATCATCTTTTGATAGACACGGCCTCGCTCTGTTGCTCAGGTTGGAGTGTGGTGGTGCAATCACAGCTCACTGCAACCTCAACCTCCCTGGCTCAAGCCATCCCCCAACTTCAACCTCCCAAGCAGCTGGGACTACAGGCATGAGCTGCCACATCGGGGTCATTTTTGTATTTTTTGTAGAGACAGGGTCTCGCTATGTTGCCTAGGCTGATCTCAAACTCCTGGGTTCAAGTGAACGTCTCACCTCAGCCTCTCAAAGTGCTGAGATTTATAGGCGTGAGCCACTGTGCCCACCCAAAAGTTATATTTTAAAAAAAACTCATTAATAATTAATTAGCCCCTCTGGACTAATTTAAAGGTCTTAGCTGGTTATATGAACGTTACTTATGGCAAATCTCATTAACTAATAGAAGTGTAAACTATTATTGCTGGGAGTAATAAGTCTTCCTTTCTTTCTGGAGGGCAGTTTTACAATGTAGATCAAAAACATAAGAAATGTGCCTAGACTTCATGTCTTTTTTTTTTTTTTTTTGAGACAGAGTCTCGCTATGTTGCCCAAGCTGGAGTGCGGTGGCAGAGTCTCGGCTCACTGCAACCTCCACCTCCCAGGTTCAAGCAATTCTCCTGCCTCAGCCTCTGGAGTAGCTGGGATTACAGGTGCCTGCCAGCACGCCCTGCTAATTTTTTGTATTTTTAGTAGAGATGGAGTTTCACCATGTTGGCCAGGCTGGTCTCAATCTCCTGACCTCGTGATTCGCCTGCCTCGGCCTCCCAAAGTGCTGGGATTACAGGCATGAGCCACCGCATCTGGCTTTTTTTTTTTAGACGGAGTCTTGTTCTGTTGCCCAGGCTGGAGTGCAGTGGTGCCACCTTAGCTCACTGCAATCTCCACCTCCTGGGTTCAAGCGATTCCCCTGACTTAGCCTCCTGAGTAGCTGGGACTGCAGGCATGCACCACCACGCCTGGCTAATTTTATTTTTGTATTTTAGTAGAGACGGAGTTTCACCATGTTGGCCAGGATGGTCTGGATCTCCTGACCTCGTGATCTGCCCGCCTCTGTCTCCCAAAGTGCTGGAATTACAGGCATGAGCCACTGTGCCCGGCCAAGTTTAACTTTTTACGATACTGCCAAACTGTTTTCCAAAGTGGCTGTAACATTCTGCATTCCCACCAGTATGCAATCTTTTAATTTATAAATTCTACTTATAGAAAAGGGAGGAAAATACTGACAGAAAAAAAAAATGAACACAAAAGAAAATTCTTGGCAACTTTTAAAACGATTGCTCTTAATTAGAAATAGCCTAAAATGCCCTGAAAATGTGGTTCAGTTAAGTAGACTATGATACATTGATTAATTACCACACAGCTACTGAAAATAAGGACCTGCACCTACATTTACTAACATGGATCAACATTCATTTTACTGGACTTCAATGTTGTTCTCCAAATGTGTTCCTAGCTCTCAGCCAGAGGGATTAGTCCTTGTGGGTAGATAGGGTCATGTGACTAGTTCTGGCCAGTAAGTTATGAATGTAAGTAACATTAGTCCCTTCTGAGCCAAGCATTAAGTTAATGTTCAGTGTCCCAGAATTGCCTTTTCTTCAGCACAGTAGTTAGTAATGTTCGGGGTAATGGCTGCTCCATGAAGCCCAAGTTCACAGTGACCAACAGGTGCAGAGCTGCCCCACTGCTGACCCAAGATGGACAAGGTGTATAAGCAAGATGTAAGAGTCTGTTGTTTAAGACATTGAGAATTGGGGATTGTTGGGTACCACAGCATAACCTAGTCTATCCTGAGATATGTTCATGACACAATTTTAAGTGACGAAATCAGGTAACAAAACACTATATGTAACATGATCCCATTTTTGTAAGTGTTTTTATGTATAGAATGTGTATCAAAGTGCTAATCAACGGCTGTTACCTTTGATTGACATCTTGTTCTTTAAACTTTTCTGTATTACCTCAAGTCTTAACAAAACGCAGATATTTCCATTTTGAAGACTAAAAGTATAAGAGAAACTCTTTTAACCACATTCCCTGCTTTATCTCCCCACCCAAAAATATACATACATTATAAGTTGCCATTCTAAGCCATTATAGAGTCTACTATTCATTAGAACATGGGATGGAGAAAAATAGTACAGGATTTAGGCTGACATCCACTCTGACTCCAAGTAAGAAAGTTGCCATTCTAAGCCATTATAGAGTCTACTATTGAATAGAACATGGGACAGAGAAAAATAGTACAGGATTTAGGCTGACATCACCCTGACTCCAAGTAAGAACCTATCAATGAAAGAGTCAAACTCTGTAAAATATTTGAAGAGATTTATTCTGATCCAAGTATCAGTGACCATGGCCCATGACACAGCCCTCAGAAAATCCCGAGAATACGTGCCCAGGGTGTCGGGGGCACAGCTGCTTGGTTTTATACATTTTAGGGAGACATGAGACATCAATCAAATACATGTAAGATATACATTGGTTCAATCCAGAAAGGCGGGACATCTCGAAGGTGGTGGGGGTTTCCAGGTTATACGTAGATGTAAAAGTTTTCTGATTGGCAATTGGTTGAAAGAGTTATTATCAATAGAAAGGAATCTCTGGGTTATAATAAGAGATTGTGGAGACCAAAATTTTATATGCAGATGAAGCCCCCAGGTAGCAGGCTTCAGAGAGCATCAACTGTAAATGTTTCTTATGAGACTTAAGATCTGTGTTGATGTTCGTGCTGGAGGGGTACAAGCAGGCATGTCGAACCCCCACTTCCCAGACCCCCACTTCCCATGATGGTCTGAACCAGTCTTTCAGGTTAAACTTAGAGGGACTTGGCCTAGGGGAGGAAGTCCATTCAGATGGTTGGCGGGCCTTCAGATTTTATTCTTGGTTTACAAACTGAACACTTCCTAGGAGTATATCGGTTTTGGAATTCTAAAATGAGGTGAGGCTGGGCACGGTGGCTCACTCCTGTAATCCCAGCACTCTGGGAGGCCATGGCGAGTGGATCACCTGAGGTCAGGAGTTCAAAACCAACCTGGCCAACATGGCGAAACCCCATCTCTGCTTTAAAAAGACAAAAATTAGCTGGGCGTGGTGGCAGGCGCCTATAGTCCCGTCTACTCAGGAGGCTGAGGCAAGAGAATCGCTTGAACCCGGGAGGTGGAGGTTGCAGTGAGCCGAGATCATGCCACTGTACTCCAGCCTGGGCAACAATGCGAGAGTCCGTCTCAAAAAAAAAAAATTAAAAGTAAATTAATTAATTAAATAAAATAAAATGAGGTGAGATGTACAAGACACTGTGAAGGAAGGCCATCATAGGGACCCTGGGCAAGTTCTTTATCAGTTCTGTAGGATCATCTCTTGCCCTTCCCTCCCTAAATTGTGGAGCAACCTGGGGACCACTTAAAATAACTATGGTCAGAAGGAAAGCCCAGCCCCTCTCAGGTATTAAGTTCCCTGACTGATCTAAAGTATTTTCTTTGAAGTTTTCTCTTTTGTAAAATAGGTTTTCTGAGAAAATAAGCATGCTTCAAGGAGAACAAGAGAAGCTGGTTTTTCATTTTTGAGATGACTATCTGATGTCTCAGGGGATCACTATGGCCACACTTCAGTCCAAGTTTCAACTCAGCTTGACCCAGAATCAAAACTTCCCAGTACACATACATTGCTGGTGCCAGCTAGGATTGGAATTGCAAAGGACATTAATACCATCATCGTTTTTAGTTAAGAATTCCTGATCCTTTTTATTGTTTGAGTGTTTTCCCAGTGCCTTTTAAGAAAGTAGGGGTGGAGTCTGGGTACAGAAAAGTAACTGACTCCCAGCTTCAGGCAAAACTGCCATAAATAGTCATCTTAGAGCTTCCACTGACTTCCTTGAGGCCCCAAATCATGGACTGAAGAGATGGTGCTACCCAGCTGAGGTTATTTCTCCAGTATCAGAACAGAAGATCTCTAGACCACAACTTTTATTAAGAAAAACGTAAGCCACCATCTCTGCCACCAAGGACCATTCTATCTAATTTTCAAAAATATATATACTCACGAAAGCACAATAGACAAAGTGAGTTTTATAAGTTACAAAAGAAATAGATGAAAGAAGAGATCACTATCCTCTTGAGTGACCATGAGAGGCTTTATGAAGGAGACAGGGCTGCAGCTTAGCTGTGGAGATGTGTCTTGGAGTGGGATGAAAGGGAAGAAGAAAGTTAAAGAGAATCAGTTTCAACACAGGAACAATCCTCAGAACATCAACTTCATAGATCTGCACCTGCCTCTAACACAAATGGACCCAGCAACATCACCACCAGGAAACAGAAGGTGAGATAAAGGCTTCCTTAGCACAAGCATGTGTCAGTAACATCATCAGAGCTGTGGAGTGTGGAATCTCCAAACCTACCCCGTTATCAATTAGTGCAACTATAGGTGGAAAATAAAACCTGCCAGTGCTGCTTAAGTGTTTATAATTTGACTGACAGGGGTTCTGTTTTTCTTCCCAGGATCCATCAGAGCATCAGACCATGACTGAGGGAGGAAGAGAGATAGGTACTTGAGTCATCTCGAGAGTCCATCCATGGGAAAGAATGGGAGGCAGGAGGAGAGAAACAAAGCCTAATTCTTGAGCATAGACACTCCACCTTTGGGATGGATGCTTTAATGACCCAGCTGACTTCAAGACAGATGTAAAGCGAGGTTTACAACCTCCACTCTTCCTTTTGAGCTGTAACATTGTATCCATGACTCTAGGTCCCATGACACAGGCGTCCCCATCCCTGGGGCGTGGACAGGTCCCGGTTGGTGGCCCGTTAGGAATCGGGCCACACAGCAGGTGAGCAGTGGGTGAGCCCGCATTACCGGCTGAGCTCTGCCTCCTAATGCTCCAGGCACTAGATTCTCATAGGAGGCAAACCCTATTGTGAACTGTGCATGCAAGGGATCTAGGTTGTGTGCTCCTTATGAGATTCTTACTGATGCCTGATGATTTTAGGTGGAACAATTTCATCCTAAAACCATCCCTCCCACCCCCAGTCCGTGGAAAACTTGTCTTCCACAAAACCAGTCCCTGGTGCTAAAAAGGTTGGGGACTGCTGCCATAACAGATCCAAGAGCGATTACACTGAGGCCAGCTTCAGCCAAACACCTTCAACTCACTGAAGTCACGAGTTCCCAGAGGAATCTGTACAAGGAATTTATCCACCACCTGGCCCCATTCTTCTGAGGGCATTCTGAAATGCTGAAACCAAAACTGAGAAACTAAAGGGCCAATTACCTCAGAGATCTGCTATAGGACCTGGAGCAGAACCAAGGGCTAAATGTTGGAAAGTCACCTGAGATGCCATTTATCATGTGGGCTGAGAACAGTCAGTCTGAGAATATTCCCATTTGGGTAATTCTATATGACTCACCCAAGATTTTTCTTCCTTGAAAGTAATGTTGCTGCAAGTTGTTTAGCTATTAACCATTTCAATTTGGGGTGCCTATCACCTTGGTAATAGAAGAAGAAACTTGATATTCCAGCTAAAATTCCAAACAATTTCCTGAAAGATTTTTTTTAAGTTTTTTTGAGGCAGACCCTCAACTCATACCACCCAGGCTGGAGTGCAGTGACGTGATCACAGCTCACTGCAGCCTTGACTACCCGGGCTCAGGTGATCCTCCCACCTCAGCCTCCCAAGTACCTGGGACTACAGGTGCATGCCACCATGCCCAGCTAATTTTTGTATTTTTAGTAGACATGGGGTTTCAACCATGTTGTCCAGGCTGGTCTTGAACTCCTAGGCTCAAGCTATCTGCCCACCTCAGCCTCCCAAATTGCTGGCATTACAGGTGTGAACCACCGTGCCTGGCTGACTAAAATTTTTTAAAAGCAAGTGCCATTAGGCAAGTCACCCTGCTTATTTTCTTTCCCTATAAAATATCAGGGGCCGGGGGCAGTGGCTCACGCCTGTAATCTCAGCACTTTGGGAGGTCAAGGCAGGCCGATCATCTGAGATCAAGAGTTCGAGACCAGCCTGGCCAACATGGTAAAACCCCATCTCTACAAAAATACAAAAATTATCCAGGTGTGGTGGTGGGCGCCTGTAGTCCCAGCTACCTGGGAGGCTGAGGCAGGAGAATTGCTTGAACCCAGGAGGCAGAGGTTGCAGTGAGCCAAGATCACGTCACTGCACTCCAGCCTGGGGGCAACAGAGTGAGACTGTCTCAAAAAAAAAAAAAAAGAGAGAGAGAGAAAAGAAAAATCAAGGAACTGGATATTGCTTGTGGGAAAATAATGAGTGGTTCAGAGCCCTCCTCCTAAGAAAAGCTCAGGTCTTTATCCTCTGGCCCCCATCTTCCTAAATCGACCTACTCCACTGTTCCTCAGATCCAGAGACACCCGGCTGGCATTCCCAGCAGCAGCGCTGACGACATGATAAGCAAGATCTCCTTGTATGTGAGCATCCAAGGACTTGGGGAAAGTGCTAGTTAGGAACACCAAATCACACACAACTCATCACCCAGTTCTCAGGACTTCCCCACCCTTCCTTTCCGCCCTCAAGAAATAGCATATGGCTGCTTTGGGAGTGACCAAATCTCTGGAATTTCTCCCACAGCATACTCCTTCCACACTGCCCTACAAACTCATTTCAACAATCCAGCCCTGCACATAGGGAGATGTTATTGAATGGCCAGAAGCTTACAAAATCTTTCACTGGCTTTGTTTTTTAAAGAGTTAAAAAAAAAAATGGCTGTCTTAATTTTTTTTTGTTTTTTTCCCCCCAAAATGCAAAGATTTGCCTCTGAGTGAGAATTTATAAGAAATTAAAAATCTGGAAATGTCCAATTCAGGGAATTAGAAATGTATTACCACAATATATGTTTGAATTACGACTAGCATGTATTGCACATCACCTATGGGCCATGAGCTACAAACACAAATCACATTTAAACAAATTCAACTAAATTATAAAGGTGAACGTGGCTTGCTATTTGAAGGATTTGCTGAGAGCCCCAGCTTTGGGGTTCAGCACACCTGTACTCCAATCCACGCTTTGCACTTAGTACGTTGTTGCAGCCGTCACTTCTCAGAAAGGACTTCCTGGTTGTCCTTTGTCAAATAAGTACATTGAGACATTACAGCAGTAGTAAGAGACTTAACCAGGCTGTGCATAAATAGTAAAAGCAGCTAATATTACCTAAGTGTTTACTACATGCAAATGCTTTGCCTGAATTAACTCTTTAATCCTCAAACAACCGTAAAAGCAGAAGTGTGTTATTTTTATAAAAATTTAATTATTATTTAGATGCTAATAAAACATAAGCTCCAGGACCCCTCACTTGTGCAAGCCCCTAAAAATGCATGATATTTGTGGTGCCTGTCAGATTGTCAAAATGTGTAATTTGTTGTGCTTTCTTTATCATTCTAAGTAAATGGTCATTTTAGCACCTAACTTTGTAGTTATAATTTGATACTTTTTGCCTTCAAGAGGGTCCTGCAAATTGTGTAAACTTTACTCTCCTCCCAAAGCCTAGATCCATCCCTGCCTATGTAGTAGGAATTATTAACAATTCTCTATTGCAGATGATGAAACTGAGACCCAGAGAGGTTAAGTGATTTGCCCAGGTACACACAGCCAGTAAGTGATGGGGTCCAGATTTGAACCCAGGCAGTCTGGCACCACATGGAGTACTCGACCAGAATACATTATTGCCTCTTATTATTTTCACATAAAGCTCCTAGCAAACTCCCTGAGACATAGGGATATTACAGATAATAACTGGTGGCTTTTACTATTCTGTCAATCTAAAACTGCTTTGATAATAATGGGAATATAACTCTATCTTTATTTAAAGACACCATATAAATTTAAGCTAACAAAACAGATAACTCTGTAGCAGACAGTTTTTATACAAGGGATTTTCTTTTAAATACTAATTTCCCAAAATATCCTTTAAAAATACTACTATTCAAAGTGTGCGGCTAGGCACAGTGGCTTATGCCTGTAATCGCAGCACTTTGGGAGGCCAGGGCAGGTGGATCACTTGAGCTCAGGAGTTTGAGACCAGCCTGGCCAACGTGATGTATTTTTGTCTCTATTAAAAATACAAAAATTAGCCAGGTGTGGTGTAGTGCACCTGTAATCCCATCTGCTTGGGAGGCTGAGGCATGAGAATCACTTGAACCCAGGAGCCAGAGGTTGCAGAGAGCAGAGAGCCTGCCACTGCACTCCAGCCTGGGCGACGCAGTGAGATTCTGTCTCAAAAAAAAAAAACAAACAAACAACAAAAAAACTAAAATGTGGCCCATGGACCACCTGCATCAGAATCATCTGTGCCCCATCCCAAACCTAATGGATCTAAACCAATGGAAGTGGAACTCAGGAAGCTGAATGTTTAATGAACACCCCAAGTGACTTTTTCCACCCCAAGGGTGAAAACCACTGCTTTTAGGAGTCATTCCACTATGGGTTACTGACTACCCACTGTCTACAGATGGGGTGAAGGGTGAGAGGTGAAGGAACTTGAACCAAAGGTGTTACTGGTATATTTCCAATTACAGGTGAATGACAAATAACTGCAATGCAAGTTAATAGTCATATTCAGCTATATTAAAATATAGCTGAATATGACTATTATATTATAGTCCTATAATATGACTGTTATATTATGTTATATTATAGTCCTATAATATGACTATAATAGTCATATTCAGCTATATTAAAATTTGCATAGACATACATTTTTAAAATTAAGTTTACATACAATTTTAAAGACCATAATGATGGAGAATAGAGTGCTCATTACACTCCCAGGTTCTGTTCTAAGATTTAAGTATATTAATTGTTTCACTTTTCAAAACCCTAAGTAATTGCATCATCCCCATACAGAGATAGAGGCTCACAAACGTTAAGTAACTCCTTAGTAAGTGCAGACCCAAGATTTGAACCCAGAATTCTGGTGCCAAAGCCTATGCTCTCAAGCCCTATATCATAAAAACTAAATATAAAAAAGAATGGATTAGGGATAAAAGGTAAAATTGCAAGTTCATAGAACTTTATACCTTGGATTTTTTTTTCCTGATTTAGTAATTTTCAAGATAAATAAATATTGTGCTGGGTTGAAGCCAGCATGAAATCACTAAAACAGGTCAAAGCCATGTTTTTCTATGATGGCAAGTCCAGAGACTGTGAAGCCTACTTGAACTTGGTAGATGTTAGAGTTTAAACAGCCTTCCTAGTTCAGACACAGAATCTTTGTTTCAGTCCATCCCACACTCTCCTGTCTCCACGCCCCAAAAAAAGTTTCAAGATCTTTACCCTAAATTCCTTCACTCAGCACTTCAACAGCAGGAGTCTAAGACCATGGCCAGCATTAAGTGCTGACAGTGTTTTAAGCATTCAGTTCTCACAACCCTGTCATTTCTCCACATTTCACAGAAGAGGAATGTAAGGCTGAAAGGCACTTGCCCAGGGTCCCAGAGCTGATAAGTGACAGAATCAAGAATCAAGAGGTCCCAGACATCCTGGCATCAAGCCCACGCCTTCAGCCATCTACTAAAACATCTCCCAGTGATTGAGTGTCCACTGTAAACCAGGTGCTTAACACAAAAGTAGCTGAGTCCTTGCAAGTTTGCTCAAAAAGAGCCGCATTCCCTGCCCTGACCAACGAGGACATGAAGGCTCTGAGAGATTAAAGGGCTTGCCCAGAACACACAACTAAAGCCCAGCCTGTCTCTGCATCCAAAGCCTGCACTTTTCCAACATCACTACGATGCCTCCTGGGATTTTATTAGCTATTCGCCCCCTAGAAGGAAGTATCATTACTACCATTTTACTGTTAAGCACATTCACAGGACAGAGAACATGAAGATAACTGTCTTCATATTTAGGCAGTTGGTCTTCAAAACTGCTCTTCAAAACAGGGGCTGGAAAAGGGAGAAAAGGTCCGCCTACTTGTATCTTCCTCCCGTCGTGCACAAACACGCTGGAAGCTAAACGGCTTAAATATTTAAATGGCATGTGTGTGAACAGCACTTCTACTTTGTGACAGGGCCATGTTGCACATTAGCTCGCAATGCTATTTGTGTGAACCCGCTTCATACTTTTTAAAGACAAAAATGCCTGTCTATTCATCATTTTATTGACATTTCATATTTGCAGGTTTTATTCGCCTGTGAGGTTAAGACATTTAAAACACAAATCCTGACAAACGCACAGACCAGGAACTCAGACGCTTTGGCCACTTTTAAATGCTAAACCACTGGTAGGTAGTCACTAAATGGGAAAGTCGTGTTCTCCCGGTTTTCAGATGGGAAAAGCTGAGGCTTCCAGGAGTCTAGAACTCCTCTCAGATTGCCTTTCTCCCTGGACCAACTGGGAATGATGATAACAGCAGACTGCCCCCCCACGCGTGGTAAGGAAAAAACCTTGTAATTATAATAACTTTTGGAGCTGCCCCAGAAATTAACAACGAAGAACAGAAATCTGCTCAATGAACAGGAACCAAGAAGAAAACTCGGCTCCGCAGGACAAGTCCCGGGCACAGTTCTACTGGAAGCCTCAGGCCAGATCAGGCACCGCGGCTCACACAGAGCTGACCCACGAGTGACCCACAGAGGGGGATCCCTGGGCCTCTGCTGGGATCCAGGGCGACGGTCGAAGGAGGCCCAGGCAGAAGCTCCGAGGCCGGGTCGGCGGAGGGAAGGGGGCGGCCGCGCCCCGGCCCTGGCTCCCCGCGGCTCCACTTACTTGCTCCGAAGAGTGGCCCCAGCTCTGCGCCTCTTCCTGCGACCCCACACACAGGGACAGCCCCAGGCACAGCCCCAGCAGCAGAAGCATGGCGGGGCGAGGGCGCGGGACGCTCGGGGACCCGGCGGGACACGCTTTGCAGCGCCCAGGGCTCCGGCCACTGCGGGACGCGCTCGGTGCCGCCCACCCCACGGTCCCAGCCCGGACCCCGCCCACCCCGTGGTCCCCTCCTGGACTCCGCCTACCCCGGTCCCAGCCCTTGACCCCGCCCACCCCACGGTCCCAGCCCGGACCCCGCCCACCCCGTGGTCCCCTCCTGGACTCCGCCCACCCCACGGTCCCAGCCCGGACCCCGCCCACCCCGTGGTCCCCTCCTGGACTCCGCCCACCCCACGGTCCCAGCCCGGACCCCGCCCACCCCACGGTCCCAGCCCGGACCCCGCCCACCCTGTGGTCCCCTCCTGGACTCCGCGTACCCCACAGTCCCCTTCTGGACTCCAACTCTCCCACCCCCAGCCCATACCCCACCTCCCCGCCCCAGACTTCCCCAGACCCTGCCTCTCTTGACCCCCCAACAGCCCGGGCCTCGCCTCCCTGGGCCCCAGTCAGGACCCAGCTTCCATAGGTCCCCAACCCCAAGTGCCGCTTCTCCACGCCCCCATCTCTCCCCACCTCCCCAGTCCCGGCCCTACCTCTCCTGTCCCTGTCCCCACCGAGGCCAACTTCCCGGACCCAACCTACAGCCACCCCCTTAAACCCGGGCCCCGCCTCCCTGTGCGCCCCCACACCAGGCCCTGCCTCCTCCCCAGCCCCTACCCCGCCCCGGGCTGGCTCTGTTCTGGGAGAAGGCACTCCAAGCCTGCTTCGCCGCGCACAGCAGGGGCCACTTGTGTTGGCCCCACGGACCCCTCCCACACCCTCCCATCCTGCAGCTGTGACGCTTAACTAAGGACCAGTCTCCTCTGTCGAGCCTCCTATTCCGTTTCTTGCCAACACCCTCTGCCTCCTGGGCCCCCATCCCACACCCCCCCGCAACTCTTTCTTCCTCTCCCTCAAGGTGCGTGCAATATGCTTCTTTGTGGACTTGCTTAATTTCTGTCGCCAGAGGACGCGAGAAAGCCAGCCTGGCCCCCGCAGCTGCCAGCCTGAAGCCGGCAGATCGTCACCTCTGCATTGGCCACAGACGCTTAGTTGGCAGGACAAAGGGTACTACCTGCGGTCTAGCGCAGGAGGGACTGGCAAGGCTGCCGGCCTTTAGGTTCTGGACTAAGGAGAAAGAGACGAGACGAGGGAAGTATCTTGGCAGCGTGTAGTATTTCTGAGTTTCTGGTTATTAATCATGAAAGTGAGTGCCAGTATGTATCTTAGTTACAAACTATTGGTGATACTTCCATCCTGCCCTTGGAAGAGTTCTTATCCACCAGCCGTCCACACCTGGCCTTCTACAGGCTGAGTGCGTCTTTTTTATATGGTGATACACATTGCAGTTGGGGCTACTTGTTTATTTCATCTTGCAAAGGATGTTTTTTATGTCTCTGTGACAATTTCATCTAAATAGATGAGGTGAGTGACAGACCTTAAGGACCAAAAAGAGGGAATGGGCTAACTTCGGACCATGGAATAGAGAATAGTATTCCATGCAGGATATTATGGGGCCGTTAAATAATCATCGCGACGTCTTCAGAAACATGGAGAATGTTGATAGTGTAATCTAAAGAGAAAATCACATCACCAAATCGTATCAACAGTATGATTGCAATTAGGTAGAAATACATATGGATGGACATAACTAGAAAAAAAAACATGAAAAATAAAAGCAGTGGGTAGGTTAGTTTGTGGTGAGATCCTCGAAAATATCTATTCTTGTTGAAATGCTCTTTGTTTAATGAATTAGGAGAGGTTAAAAACAAACACCTTGCTACTGTGAAATAAATGAAAGGAAAATTATTGTCATTAGCAGTTAATCCTTTAATAGCCTAACCACTAGTCAGCATGCAACCAATAAGAAACAACTGTAGCTGGTTATTTTTCCCTCAAGAGGAAAGTAACTACTTGTGAACCAGAAGTTGAACTGGACAAAGCCGGGTTATTTGCAATGGGGAACCATACAGCGGCCATTATTTCAGTCCATGATTGCAATAGAGGAGAGACTCCATCGTCTTTCCTTCCCTGCCATCCCTCTCCCTTGAAATGCTGAAAGGGCCCACACTAAACTATTTTTGCCTTTATATCTGATCTCTTTTTTTTTTTTTCCAAATTCATGCTAACTGGGTTTTACAGCAGTTTACATTAGTTAAGAAAAGTGAGTTTTATTTTCTTCATCTGGGAGGACCCTCTGATTCTACCCTAGACTGTGGTACTAATGTGTTGTTTGTTTAATATAAAGCCAGTTTCTCCAATTGGATCAGTTCGTTGAGGACAAGCCTCTCCCCCAACTTCTAGCACTATGCTAAATATATTGTTAGCACTTAAGGGCCTTTTGATGAATGAGATTAGTAGATGGGAGGAATGAGTGTGGAGGGTAGTGCCAGGCTGTGCCAGGGAGGTGGGGCTGGGCTGTAGTGCAAACTTGACCTCTACCTAGCTGTAAGACTTCATAGAGTTTCTGAACTTCCTATTATTTTCAAGCTGTAATAGTTCAATATTCTATGTGACACCTGTGTATCTGTATGATGATCTTTAAAATCTAGGTAGGTATGATAAAAATAAGACCTAGTGAAAGTTTTCCAAGACTGTCAACAAGCAAAGGCAGTGATTTATGTCAGCCTTATAAATAAGGGCCAAGGTGTCCCCACATATATTTGTCCTTTGATTCCATGTTTCTCATTTTACCTCCAGGAGGAGCTGAATTTCCAGTTACTGAACACATAAAATCTCAAAGCTAGAAAAGACTCTGCAGGATGTCTAGCTCAATTCATTCACCAGGACCACGTGCCATGAGTGACAAATCACAGAGAAGGCCCCCGGAGTTCATGGACAGTATCTAGATAAAGAGCTCAGCGACAAGGGACTCAGAGTCCAAGAATGAACAGGAGATGTTTCTCCTGGGCAAGAGATGCTGCTCTGTCCACGCCACTTCTAGGAAACGATTCCCACAAGTAACTGAATGATGGGCCAAAGTATTCTAGAATTGTCGAATCACACTTGTGAGAGTTATCCCTTTATCCTGGTCTCCTACTGGAGACTACCAATAGACAGGCCCAAAATCATGGTCAAAACAACCATGACTTAAAGAGATTAAAGAGTTGAAAACAGGCTGCATATTTGTTTTCTTTTAAACCTCTCCTTTGAGTTTACATCCTGACATCCCATAGCTCCTAAATCCAGCTATGGTTACATTCAAGCCACCACCCAGTCCTTTGGTCTCCACCTCCTCTCCCTCTCTCATCCTCCCTTCTCAGCCTCTGTAAGGCCATTGTTCTATTCTGGGCCAGCTGTTTCTCCCCATCCTTGGTCTACTCCTTTTTTATCTACTTATATGGCCTTGTGTGTCTCTCTTGGCCAACTGAGAGCTCTAGAATCGGTAGTTTTTTACAACCTTGGCTTTTTTTTTTTCTTGATTAGAGGGGACTACTAGGGAGGAAATGGGTTCCTTTTGACTTTGACTTGGTGATTTCTCAGGAGCCCAGTTATAGCCTGTCAGGAGTCTAGTTATACCCACTTTTCATCTGCTTCACCAAGCACTGAGTTTTGTCCACAGAGATCTGTGAAGGAAGAAATAGGGAATGCAGTTTTCTAATTTATGATTGGTGATTGCTGAACTCAACTGTTCACAAAGTGTAACACTTACCATATTTTAATTATTGGCTTGCAGATTTGAGACCTAAATTAGACTCTGATTTCTTCATGGTCAAGGATTCTATCATTCTTGTTTTGACATCCTCAGGCTCTGACACATGGCCCGGAATAGAGTAGACGTGCTCTATGTTTGATGAATGAATGAAAAAATGTATATCTGCCATTAGGTTATCCTGTGCTAGTTGTGTATGATATGACAAGTTTTAGACAGACTCTGTGACCTTGAAGAAGTTACCATTTAGATATGAAGATGGAGCTAACAAAATGGACAAAATTTGAACTCAATAGTGATTTCCTAAGAGGAGAAGGGACAAGATTGTGATTGCAGTTGTGGTCTGGAAGTCTTCATGAAGGATGTGAAAATTGATATTTGCATGAATTTGATTTTGAAAGCCAAGTGGAGAAGAGAAAACATTAAGGAGACAGAGGAAGGAGGGGGAACAAGAGTGGAAAAGGCTTTGACATTGGGGAAAGAACAATATAAAATTCTGAGGTTCAAGTCTGGGCAGTTGCTTGTGGAATTTGGTGGGGGGTGGGGAGGCTGAAAAATGGGAAAGTATAACACAGTGGTCCCAAACACAAATCTGCCAACCAGTGCAGATTCCTGACCGCATTTTCTCCATCTGCTTGTGAAAGGAGAAAACTGAGTTATTATGGTGTATTTATGTTTTTTGTTGTTGTTGTTGTTTGTTTGTTTTTTTAAACTTTGAGACAAGATCTCTGTCTCCCAGGCTGGAACACAGTTGCGCCATCTCAGCTCCCTGCAACCTCTGCTTCACGGGGTCAAGCAATTCTCCCGCCTCAGCCTCAACCATGCCCAGCTAATTTTTGTATTTTTAGTAGAGACGGGGTTGCGCCATGTTGCCCAGGCTGGTCTCAAACTCCTGAGCTCAGGTGATCCATGCACCTCAGCCTCCCGAAGTACTGGGATTACATGTGTGAGCCACCATGCCCCACCAACTTCTTACTTTAAAGAACTGTCCTTTGCTCTGCTCTAAGTTTTTTGTTACTCCTTGGTCAATAACAATATTGATAACACTGCCTTACTGTGAGGCCGTGGGGTGGAGAGTGAAAAGAGTATGTGCCCAGGGGAGGTATGTATGTTGGGGAGGGAATGGTAAACCAGGATCTCAGGAAAACAGTGGAAAACCTGCTTAGCTGGGCATGGTGGTTCATTCCTGTAATCCTAGCTACTCAGGAGGCTGAGGCAGGATAATCACTTGAGGCCAGGAGTTCGAAACCAGCCTGAGCAACATAACAAGACCCCCATCAAGAAAGAGAAAAAGGAAGGATGGAAGGAAGGAAGGAAAGGAAGGAAGGAAGGAAGGAAGGAAGGAAGGAAGGAAGGAAGGAAAGAAGGAAGGGAGGGAGGGAGGGAGGGAGGGAGTGGGAAGGAAGGGGAGAGGGAGAGAGGGATGGAAAGAGAAAGAGAGAAGGAGGGAGGGAAGAAAAGAAAAATGGAAGGAAGGGAGGGAGGGAAAGAAAGAGGGAAGGAAAGCAGGAAGGAGAGAAGGAAGGAAGGAAGAAAGGGAGGGAGGGAGGGAGGAGAAAGGAGGGAAAGAAAGACAAAGAGAGAAAGGGGGAGGAAGGGAAGGAAGGAAGGAAAAGAAAGCAGGAAAGAAAGAAAAGAATAACCTTCTTGATGATACAGAAATCCTGCTCACACATCCCACAAATGTAGTAGCATGCACATGCAACTTACAACAACGATTACTATTTCTGTTTCCCATGCTGGTTGCCACTACCAATACTATAAAGTGAGTAGTTGAACATGAGTACTTTTCCAATGACATCAGTGCTGTTGGCTCCCTATCCAGTATTCATCCAGGCTGTGACACCTGTCCAGAGTCATATATGTCAAGAGCTCTATACAATTATGCCTAATATGAAATGCCAAAGGAACGCAAGCCTCTGGCAGTGATCTCATCAAATCTGCACATGCATCTACTGTTTGATCCACCAAACCCACTTTGGAGACTTTATCATGTGAATGAACCTGCTCACATACAGAAAGGTGTAGGTACAAGATTATGCATTACAGCATGAATTTGTTTGTAATGTGCAGAGATTGGAAACAACCCAAAAGTTTATTAACAGGAGTCTGGTTAGATACAATGGGGTACAATGACGCCTGATTAGATACAACGTGGTACTACGAAGCCTGATTAGATACAATGCGGTACAAATGAAGCCTGATTAGATACAACGCGGTACTATAAAGCCTGATTAGATACAATGGGGTACTATGAAGCCTGATTAGATACAATGGGGTACTACGAAGCCTGATTAGATACAATGTGGTACAAATGAAGCCTGATTAGATACAATGCGGTACTATAAAGCCTGATTAGATACAATGGGGTACTATGAAGCCTGATTAGATACAATGGGGTACAAATGAAGCCTGATTAGATACAATGCGGTACTATAAAGCCTGATTAGATACAATGGGGTACAAATGAAGCCTGATTAGATACAATGCGGTACTATAAAGCCTGATTAGATACAATGCGGTACAAATGAAGCCTGATTAGATACAATGCGGTACTATAAAGCCTGATTAGATACAATGGGGTACAAATGAAGCCTGATTAGATACAATGCGGTACTATAAAACCTGATTAGATACAATGCGGTACAAATGAAGCCTGATTAGATACAATGCGGTACTATAAAGCCTGATTAGATACAATGGGGTACTAGGAAGCCTGATTAGATACAATGGGGTACTACGAAGCCTGATTAGATACAATGTGGTACAAATGAAGCCTGATTAGATACAATGGGGTACTACGAAGCCTGATTAGATACAATGGGGTACTATGAAGCCTGATTAGAAACAATGGGGTACTACGAAGCCTGATTAGATACAGTGTGGTACAAATGAAGCCTGATTAGATACAATGGGGTACTACGAAGCCTGGTTAGATACAGTGTGGTACAAATGAAGCCTGATTAGATACAATGCGGTACTATAAAGCCTGATTAGATACAATGGGGTACTATGAAGCCTGATTAGATATAATGGGGTACTACGAAGCCTGATTAGATACACTGTGGTACAAATGAAGCCTGATGAGATACAATGGGGTACTACGAAGCCTGATTAGATACAGTGTGGTACAAATGAAGCCTGATTAGATACAATGCGGTACTATAAAGCCTGATTAGATACAATGGGGTACTAGGAAGCCTGATTAGATACAATGGGGTACTACGAAGCCTGATTAGATACAATGTGGTACAAATGAAGCCTGATTAGATACAATGGGGTACTACGAAGCCTGATTAGATACAATGGGGTACTATGAAGCCTGATTAGAAACAATGGGGTACTACGAAGCCTGATTAGATACAGTGTGGTACAAATGAAGCCTGATTAGATACAATGGGGTACTACGAAGCCTGGTTAGATACAGTGTGGTACAAATGAAGCCTGATTAGATACAATGCGGTACTATAAAGCCTGATTAGATACAATGGGGTACTATGAAGCCTGATTAGATATAATGGGGTACTACGAAGCCTGATTAGATACACTGTGGTACAAATGAAGCCTGATGAGATACAATGGGGTACTACGAAGCCTGATTAGATACAGTGTGGTACAAATGAAGCCTGATTAGATACAATGCGGTACTACGGAGCCTGATTAGATACAGTGTGGTACAAATGAAGCCTGATTAGATACAATGGGGTACTACGAAGCCGGATTAGATACAGTGTGGTACAAATGAAGCCTGATGAGATACAGTGCGGTAGGACAAAGCCTGATTAGATACAATGTGGTATAAATGAAGCCTGATGAGATACAATGCGGTACAAATGAAGCCTGATTAGATACAATGTGGTATAAACGAAGCCTGATTAGATACAGTGCGCTACTCTAAAGCCTGATTAGATACAATGTGGTACAAATGAAGCCTGATTAGATACAATGTGGTATAAATGAAGCCTGATTAGATACAATGCGGTACTACGAAGCCTGATTAGATACAATGCGGTACTTTAGAAGCCTGATTAAATACAGTGTGGTACAATGAAGCCTGATTAGATACAATGTGGTACTACGAAACCTGATTAGATACAATGTGGTACTATGAAGCTGTACAAAAGAATGAGGAAGGCTTCTATGTCTTGCTACAGAAAAATGGCCAGTATCATGTAATTAGGGAAGAAGGAGCAAAGTGCAGGCTAACTAGTGTAAGAAGAAAATAAGAAAGCATATTCATATTTGCTTGCATGTTTTGCATAAAGAAATTCTAGGAAACATAAACCATGAAGAAAAGTATTTGCAGGGACGGGGTGGTAAGAGGATGGGAACAGGACAGATTTGATCTCAGGAAGGGATGGGTTTTGTTTTGTTTTGTTACTGTATTATTTTAATATTTGATTATTTTTGACCACAGTGAATGTACTACGTATTCAGGGTTAATAAATTAACCCTGAGGAGGAGGAGGAGGAGGAGGAGGAGGAGGAGGAGGAGGAGGAGGAGGAGGAGGGGGAGGAGAACAGCTGACCCCTTGGGTCTCTCTTATTGAAGACTTCAACTCTCCTGGGTTTGCTGGGTAGACACAAAACTCAGTGGCTCACAGTGGAACTGCACTCCCCTCTTCTAGCTTCCCCTCCTGGGCTCATGCGCGCGCGCGCGCACACACACACACACACACACACACACACACATGCCAGCCATGCGCAACTCCTGGTTTCTTCTTTCTTCTTGCCCCTTGCTTTGCATGGATTCTTCTCTTTTCTGGAATGTCCGCCTCTACCTCCCCACCCCACCCTGCAAATGTCACCTCTTCCAGAGTGTCTCCCAGATCTCATCAGGTTGATAAATGCCACTAGTGCCTCCAATAGAGCACCCAGCTCTTTGTCTATGTGTCTGTTTCTCACTAAACCAAGACCCAGCAGAGGGCTGTCTTCTCCTCCTCCTTCTTCTCCTCCTCCTCCTCCTTCTTCTTCTTTCTTCTTTTTTTTGATGGAGTCTCGCTCTGTCACCCAGGCTGGAGGGCAGTGGCATGATCTCAGCTCACTGCAACCTCCACTTCCCAGGTTCAAGTGATTCTCCTGCCTTAGCCTCCCGAGTAGGTGGGACTGCAGGCACATGCCACCACGCCCAGCTAATTTTTGTATTTTTAGTAAACAGGGGGTTTCACTATGTTATCCAGAATGGTCTCTATCTACTGACCTCGTGACCCGCCTACCTCAGCCTCCCAAAGTGCTGGGATTACAGACGTGAGCCACCGTGCCTAGCTATCTTATTTTCATCTTTGTGTGCTTTGTCCACATTCAGCATGTACCTGAGCTTGGGAAATGTTTGTTGAATGAATAAAGGAAACTTGGTTAGTATGGCAGACCTAGACTTAGTTTACTTAGTAAGCTTTCATGTTGTCATTTCTTTTGAAATACCTTTAGCATCAGTCTGCAAAGGCATTGACAGGATGCAAGACCTTAGACTAAGTGTGTACCTCTCTAAAGGGGAGTATTTTTAAAGAGCAGCAGAATATCGACTCCTCTATTGCCAAAAACATGTTAGGACACAATCATCTCTCTTTTTTGTTTATTCATTTTGTGGGAATTATAATTACAAAAACTGGAAAAAAGCAACTGAATTTTGCACACTTGATGTAATACTATATTGAGGCTTAATCTTTTCTTAGAGTACTGAATTCCCACGTTCTTGAATTATTTGTGGCAGAAGAAGCAAGTTCCAATCCATGCACTTCCCCTTCCTCATCTCTATTTCTCTATCCCAAACCCTCACCTCTTCAAGGATCTCCCCGTTTTGAAAAATCTGCTCTCAAAAACTGGTACAACCATCCTCCAGACACACTAAAAATAATTTTCCCTTGAAAAATTTTAAGGTTCATAATATGTAGTAATATATTTATTATATTCCTGAAGTCATCAGAAGGCACAATTAGCATTAATTTTGCCTTATTTCCTAAAAGTGCATCCCCGCACACACACACAAAGCCAACACTTGCCTTCATCTTTGCTGTTCTGAATTAATGTATAATTTAGTGCCAGGCAAGCAGTTCTGAAGAAATATTTATCAGATGAGTGATGATTTATTTCTACAGAAATACTTAAATACTGAAAAAAAAAAAATCTTAGTCCAAACTCAAGGATCCTTTTTATTTTCTTTGGGGAAGATGCCAGAGCAACAAGTTGCATCCTAGCTTTCTAGGCTTTAACCTGGGATCGCAGAAGACCAGGGATAGAACAGAGGATGTGCTAACACTGTGGAATAAGATGGAGCTTCAGTTCCACCTGTCTCCACATCCCGTGCTAGTCCCCCACCCTCGTGCTTTCTTTTTTTTTTTTTTTTTTGAGAAGGAGTCTCACTCTGTCGCCCAGGCTGGAGTGCAGTGGCCCGATCTCGGCTCACTGCAAGCTCCGCCTCCCGGGTTCACGCCATTCTCCTGCCTTAGCCTCCTGAGTAGCTGGGACTGCAGGTGCCCGCCACCATGCCTGGCTAATTTTTTGTATTTTTAGTAGAGATGGGGTTTCACCGTGTTAGCCAGGATGGTCTCGATCTCCTGACCTCGTGATCTGCCCGCCTCAGCCTCCCAAAGTGCTGGGATTACAGGCGTGAGCCACTGTGCCCGGCCCATGCTTTCTTTTACTCTAAGGCATGAAGACAGAGAAGCCAGAAAAACATAAAGCTAATCCCCAGGGTGTGTTTTCTCCCTGAAGAGTTGCCAGATGTGTTTCAGACAGATGTTGGGGAATGTCCAGAGAGTTTTCGCCAAAAGCTGCAGGCATGTCTTTGGAAGGGTTTTGGCTAACGTCAGGCAGTGTTGGTCTTGTGGTTGATGCTGAGAGATACCAAATCCTAACAATGAGGCATCATCGGGTTCTTTAGGTGGTGCCGATGGGCAGGTTGCCCGGCTGGCAGGGAGGAAAGCTTCTTCTCACTGCAATACATGTGGAAGGTTTGCATCACCCAGGAACAAATATGTTGAACGAAATACATAATCCACTTTCCCCTACATGTCAGAGTTATCTCCATACTGAGTTCCCATTCCCTTGAGCAGAACAAAATTTACTCTTGCCAATGCGTGATAAACCATCAATATGGGTTTTCTCAAAAATCAAAGTGTTGCTTTCTTAATCAATTCAGGGTTCCTTGCCTTCCCACCTATCCATGGAGTTGGTTCTAAGTTCCATGAAGTCATCAGGGAATAGGGTGGGGGTGAGGGAGGAGCCACTGGTCTTACCATCACCTGTGTTATGGACTGAATGTTTGTGTCCCCCCCAAATTCCTATGTTGAAGCTCTAACCCCCACTGCAATGGTGTTAGGAGGTGAGGCCCTGCAGAGGTGATTAGGCTTAGATGAGGTCAGGAGGATGGAGACCTCATGATAGGATGAGCATCCTAATAAGAAGAGGAAGAGAGGACAAAGGAGCTCGTTTTCTCTCTCTCTCTCTCTCTCTCTCTCTCTCCTCTCGTCTGCACACTTTCTCTGTCATTCGCACTCTCTCTGTCTGTGTCTGTCTTTATTCCCTCCCCCATTCCCCCAGCACTGAGAAAAGGTTGTCGTCTGCCTGCCCGGAAGAGAGCCCTCACCAGGAACAAAATTAGCTGGGGCCTTGATCTTGGACTTCCAGCCTCCAAAACTGTGAGACATAAATGTCTATTATTTAAGCCACTGGCCTGTGGTGTTTTGTTATAGAAGGCTGAGCTGACCAACACAAGCCGTCCAGGCTGGTCCGTGCACCATCACATCTGGTTTAGAACCATGTCTGCTCTGTGCTGGACTCCACACAGTGGCACAACTGGCCACCAGTTATAAGGATCATCCCTGTCCACCCAAGTCCCCTTCTCCCACCTGCAAGACCTCTGCAGGATTGCTGATTTTCCATATCACATCCCACCTCCTCGGTCACCTAGGAGAACCTGGACTCCTTCCTTCTCCATCAGGAGTGAGTCCATAGACATGACACCAAAAGCACAATCTATAGAAGAAAACAATCAATAAATTGGACTTCACCAAAATCTAGAACTTTTGCTTATAAAAGTCCCTGCTAAGAAGATGAAAACATAAGCTACAAGCCAGAAGAAAATATTTGCCAAACATGTATCTAACAAAAGACTTCTATCTAGAAACTATAAAGAACTCTCTAGGCTGGGTGCAGTGGCTGACGCCTGTAATCCCAGCACCTTGGGAGGCCAAGGTGGGCAGATCACCTGAGGTCAGGAGTTCGAGACCAGCCTGGCCAACATGGTGAAACCCTGTCTCTACTTAAAAAAAAAAAAAAAAAATTAGCCAGGCATGGTGGCATGCACCTGTAACCCCAGCTACTTGGGAAGCTGAGGCAGGAGAATCACTTGCAATCAGGAGGTGGAGGTTGCAGTGAGCCGAGATCGTGCCATTGCACTCCAGCCTGGGCAAAAAGAGTGAAACTCCATCTCAAAAAAAAAAAAAAAACTCTAAATTCAACTGTAAATAAACAATCTGATTAGTAAATAGGCAACAGACATGAACAGATATTTCACCAGAGGGGATAGGCAGATGGCAAATAAAGACTTGAAAAGATGGCGAATCTTATTAGATATTAGGGAAATGCGAATTCAAACCACAATGAAAAATATCACTACACACCTGTTAGAACCACTAAAATAAAAAGCAGTGACAATAGCAAAAGTTGGCAAGACTACAAAAAGCTGGATCTCTCAGAATTGAGGGTGGAAATGTAAAATGGCACAGCTATTTTGGAAAATAATTTGGCAGTTTCTTTAAGAAAAAAATCCTAAAAATTAAACATATGCTTACTATATGACCCAGGTATCCCAGTCATAGGCATTTATCCCAGTACTAGGCATTTATCCCAGAGAAATAAAAACATGTCTACATAAAAACTTGTATGTAATTTTTTTTTCTGAAACAGAGTCTTGCTCTGTTGCCCAGGCTGGAGTGCAGTGGTGCAATCACAGCTCACTGCAGCCTTGACCTCCAAGGTTCAAGTAATCCTGCCTCAGCCTCCCAAGTAGCTGGGACCACAAGAACAAGTCACCATGCCCGGCTAACTTTTTTGTTACTTGTAGAGATGAGGTCTCCCTCTGTTGCCGAGGCTGGTCTCAAACCCCTGGACTCAAATAATCCTCCTCCCTTGGCCTCCCAAAGTACTGGATTACGGGTGTGAGACAACGCACCTCCCCTGTTCATAAATATTTGTAGGAGCTTTATTTGTAATAGCCTCAAATTTGAAACAACTGAAATGCTCTTCAGTAGGTAAATGGTTAAACAAACTGTAGTACATTGAACCCATGGACTACTACACAGCATTAAAAAAGAACAAACCGTCAATGTGTGCAGCAACTTGAATGCATCTCAAGGGCATTATGCTGAGTGAAAAAGCCAATACGCTGGGCATGGTGGCTCACGCCTGTAATTCTAGCACTTTGGGAGGCCGAGGTGAGTGGATCATGAAGTGAGGAGTTCGAGACCAGCTTGGCCAAGAGATCAGCCTGGCCAATATGGTGAAACCCCATCTCTACTAAAAACATAAAAATTAGCCAGGCATGGTGGCAGGTGCCTGTAATCCCAGCTACTCAGGAGGCTGAGGCAGGAGAATTGCTTGAACCCAGGAGGCAGAGGTTGCAGTGAGCCAAAGATTGAACCATTGCACTCCAGACTGGGCAGCAGAGCGAGGCTCCAACTCAAAAAAAAAAAGAAAAAGAAAGAAAGAAAAAGCCAGTCCCAGAAGGTTATCTACTGCGGGATTCCATTTGTATGCCATTCTTGAAATGACAAAATTATAGAAATAAGAGTAGTGTTTGCCAGGGAGGGGGAAGGGAGGGAGGATTGGTGAAGCTATCAAGCGGAATTTGCATGAAGGAGATCACTGAGATGATGAAATGTTGCTTGATTGTGGCGTTGGATACACAAAACTACACATGTGATAAGATTGCATAGAACTACACCCCCTCCACACACACACACACACACACACACACACACACGCAGGAGCGCACCAGAGGCTGCTGAAGCCTGAGTAAGTCTGTGGATTCTACAGTGCCAATCTCTCTGATTTTCTATTGTGTTATAGTTGTGCAAGATGTTACCAGGGTAAACTGAGTAAATGGTACAGGGAACCTCTATGGACTACTCTTGCAACTTCGTATGAATCTAGAATCACCTCAAAGTAAAATTTTTAAAAAGTAAAGTTTTTCATATCTACGTCTTTGTGGAAGATGGGAGTCTATGTGGAGGTGGGGCAGGGAGGGGAGAGAACGGTCTTTACCTGCTGTGCCTGATATTTTTGGCAGCCGTGTGTGTTGCCCAAAGGCCATCCGTCTGCTGGAGAATTTCCTCTTGCTCTGGGGAGTTCAGTCTTTGTCTTATTCAGGACTTCAACTGATGGGATGAGGCCCACCCACATCACGAAGGGAAATCTACTTTCCTCAGATCTCATTTCAATGTAAATCACACCCAAAAACCAGCCTCACAGAAACAGAAGACTGTTTGACCAAATAGCTGGGTACTGTGGCCCAGTCAAGTTGACCCATAAAATTAACTATCTCACCCTCAGTGCTGGATTGTGTCTGTTCTTTCCCAGTCCTCACCTTCCTCTCTTTCTCAACAGAACATGTCTGGTGTATTAGTCCGTTCTCACACTGCTATAAAGAAATACCTGAGACTGGGTAATTTATAAAGAAAAGAGATTTAATTGGCTCACAGTCTGCAGCCTGTACAGAAAGCATGGTGCTGGCATCTGCTTGGCTTCTAAGGAGCCTCCAGGAAACTGAAAACCATGGCAGCAGGCAAAGGGGGAGCAGGTGCATCACATGGCCAGAGCAGGAACTAGGACAGTACCAAGGGGATAGCACTAAACCATCCATGAGAAATCCATCCCTATGATTCAATCACCTCCCACCAGGCCCCACCTCCAACACTGAGGATTATATTTCAACATGAGATTTGGGTGAGGACACAAATCCAAAACATATCACCTGGTAAAAGGGAGGAGGACTCAGGGTGAGGAGACCCAAAAGAAGGGACCCACCCACCCCCTCTGAGGGCTCCCAGCCTATCGCTGGTCGGTGTATAAGCCAAGGACTCTGGGAACACAGTACTTATTTTGAATTCTGTGTTAAATTTCTCCATTCTCAATAGAGGTGGTGGCTGCACTACACTGTGAAGGTACTAAATGCCACTGAATCGTTCACTTTAAAATGAGTAACTTGTTGCCTGAGTGCTGTGGCTCATGCCTGTAATCCCAGCACTTTGGGAGGCCAAGGCAGGCAGATCACCTGAGGTCAGGAGTTCAAGGCCAACCTGGCCAACATATAGTGAAACCCATCTCTGCTTTAAAAAAAAAAAAAAATTAGCTGGGCGTGTTGGCAGGTACCTGTAATCCCAGCTATTCAGGAGGCTGAGGCAGGTGAATCATTTGAACCTAGAAAGCAGAGGTTGCAGTAGGTTGAGATAGTGCCACTGCATCCCAGACTGGGTGACAGAACAAGACCCTGTCTCAAAAAAAAAAAAAATCGTACTTTTAAAATAAAAAATGAAAATAAGTAAAATGGCTAACTTGATGTTATATAAATGTTGCCTCAATGTTTAAAAATTATTTTTAAAAACAAAACAAAACCAACCTCTCATACTCCAATAGTACTAATACAGTGAACTGACACAGTAATTCGGAATTTAAAACTTGCAATAACTGCAAGTAGGCTGGGATGGAGATACAGAGAAAAATGGAAAATAATAGAAGAGTGTGTTTTCTGAGACAATCTGATGGTTGAGCTCCACAGTGGCAGCCCGTCTATTAGGGGCCTGCAGCAGCCAATAATGAGCTTCAATGGCATGAACATTCTTTAAATGAGGACAGTTCTTTTGTGGAATGAAATCTTCAAAGCAGTTCAAGATTTTGTAATTTATTGAAGATATTTGCCCCTGCAATTCCCAGATGCAAATGTGTAATTCTAATAAAATATCTTAAATGTCTTGTTGACTATGTTAATTCCTAAGATGTGGAGAAAACCTAACAGAGGTCTATATGGCTGCATCCAGGGACTTTAATTGAAATTAAATGCGTACATCAATTAAGTCTACAATGCAGAATAAAGGCAGCGAAAGTTTGCATGCTAATGATAGCAAACACTTCTATTTTGCTTACGTGTGCAAGGCATCATTCTAAGTGATTTACTAACATTACCTCATTTAATCCTCTCAACAACCATACAAGGTAGAGGCTGTGATTATCCTGACTTTACAGATAAGCAGAGACAATGAGAGGTTAAGAACTTGCCCAAGCTCACATGGCTAATAAGTGGCAGCCCAAGGTAGGCTTACTTTGTTTTTCTTCTTCTTCCCAAAATACTATTTAAGCCCTAGGAATTTAAGCCTATGTGTGTGTGTGTGTGTGTGTACATCCATGCATTTGTTTAATGTCAGGTTTCAGAATTTGTGACATGACACAATCTTTTTCAGTGTGGCTGTGTTCCAAAAACACAAAAGATCCCGGTGGGAGTGTTGGCTCATGCCTGTAATTCCAGTGCTTTGGGAGGATCACTTGAGCCCAGGCATCAAAGACCAGTCTGGGCAACAAAATGAGGCCCCATCTATTAAAAAAAAAAAAATTAGCTTAACATGGTGGTGCATGGTTATTTGGGAGGCTGAGGTGAGAGGATTGCCTGAGCACAGGAGACTGAGTTTGCAGTGAGCCAAGGTCTTGCCACTGAACTTCAGCCTGGGCAACAGAGAAAGAAAGGAAAGCAAGTGAGAAAGACAGAGAGAGAGAGAGACAGAGGAAAGAAAGAAAGAAAGAAAGAAAGAAAGAAAGAAAGAAAGAAAGAAAGAAAGGAGGAAAGAAAGAAAGGAGAGAGGAAAGAAAGAAAGGAAAGAAAGAAAGAAAGAGGAAGGAAGGAAGGAAAGAAGGAAGGAAGTGGGGAGAGAAAGAAAGAAAGAGAGAAAAGGAAGGAAGGAAGGAAAGAAAGAAAGAGAGAAAAGAAGGAAGGAAGGAAAGAAAGAAAGAAAGAAATTAAGAAAGGAAGGAAGAAAAGAAAGAGAGAGAGAGAAAAAGAAAGGAAGGAAGGAAGGAAAGAAAGAGAGTGAGAGAAAAAGAAAGAAAGAGAAAGAAAGAAAGAGAAAGAAAGAAAGAAAGAAAGAAAGAAAGAAAGAAAGAAAGAAAGAAAAGAAGGAAGGAAGGAGGGAGGGAGGGAAGAAGGAAGGAAGGAAAGAAGGAAGGAAGGAAGGAAGGAAGGAAGGAAGGAAGGAAGGAAGGAAGGAAGGAAGGAATCCCCAGGGACTGTTATGACTATCTCCATGCACACAAACTGGAAATTTTTGAAGAAACTGATAAATTCCTGGAAACACACAACCTTCCAAAACTGGATTAGGAATTGAAACCCCGAACAGAACAAGATCAAGCTCCCAAATTGAATCTGTAATTAAAAACCTACCAACAAAAAAGAGCCCTGAACCTGATGGACTCACAGCTGAATTCTGCCAGACATAGAAGAATTCTACAAACAACTGGTGCCTATTCTACTGAAACTATTTTAAAACGCATTCTACATAGCCAGCATCATTCTCATACCAAAATCTGACAAAGACACACACAAAAAAGAAAACTATAGGCAGATATCCCTGATTAACATAGATTCAAAAATCCTCCACAAAATGCTAGCGAACCAAATCCAGCAGCACATCAAAAAGTTAATTCACCACAATCAAATATGGTTTATTCCTGGAATGCAGGGTTGGTTCAACCTGTGGAAATTAATAAATGTGATTCACCACACAAACAAAATTAAAAACAAAAACCATATGATTATCTCTACAGATGCAGAAAAAGCTTTCAATAACATCCAGCATCTCCTCATGATTAAAAGCCCTTAACAACCTAGGCATTGAAGGAACATATCTCAATAATAACAGCTGTCTATGACAAACCCACAACCAACATCATGCCGCATGGGTAAAACCTGGAAACATTCCCCTTGAGAACTGGAACAACACAAGGATATCCACTCTCACCACTCCTATTCAACATGGTACTGAACGTCCTAGACAGAGCAATAAGGCAAGAGAAAGAAACAAAAGACATCAAAATAGGAAAAGAAGTCAAATGATTTCTCTTTGCGGATGATACAATTCTATACCTAGAAAATGCTCACAACTCCACCAAAAGGCTCCTAGAACTGATAAGCAGCTTCAGTAAAGTTGCAGGATACAAAATCAGTGTACAAAAGTCAGTAGCACTTCTATACACCAATACTCCAGCTGAGAGCCAAAGCAAGAACACATCCCATTTACAGTAGCCACACACACACACACAAAAAAAATACCTAGGAATACATTTAATCAAGGAGGTGAAAGATGTCCACAAGGAGAACTACAAAACACTGCTGAAAGAAATCATAGATGATATTAAAAAATGGAAAAACATTCCATGCTCGTGGATTGGAAGAATCGGTATCATTAAAATGCCATATTGCCCAAAGCAAGATACACAGTCAACACTATTCCTACGAAACTACTGAGATCATTTTTCATGGAAATAGAAAATAGTATTCTAAAATTCATATGGAACCAAAAAACAGTTTAAATAGCCAAGGCCACCCTAAGCAAAACAAACAAAGCTAGAGGCATCACATTACCCAACTTCAAACTATACTACAGGGCTACAGTAACCAAAACAGCACAGTGCTGGTATAAAAATAGACAAATAGACCAGTGGAACAGAATAGGGGACACAGAGATAAAGCCATGCACCTACAACTGCCTGATCTTCGACAGAGCTGATAAAAACAAGCAATGAGAAAAAAACTCCCTATTTAACGAATAGTGCTGAGATAACTGGCTAGTCACAGGCAGAAGATTGAAACTGGACCCTTACCTTTCATCATATACAAAAATTAACTCTAGATGGATTAAAGAGTTAAATGTAAGACCAAAAACTATTAAAATCCCAGAAGAAAACCTAGGGAATATTATTCTGGACATCAGCATTGTCAAAGAATTTATGACTAAGTCCTCAGAAGCAATTCAACAAAAACAAAAATTGACATTGGGACCTAGTTAAACTAAAGAGCTTCCACACAGCAAAAGAAACTATCAACAGAGTAAACAGACAATCTACAGAATGAGAGGGAATATTCACAAATTGTGCATCTGACAAAGGTCTAATATCTGGAATCTATAAGGAAATTACACAGTTCAACAAGCAAAAACCAAATAACCCCATTTAAAAGTGAGGAAAGGACATGAACAAACACTTCTCAGAAGAAAATATACAAGCAGCCAACAAACATGAAAAAAAGGCTCAAAATCTCTGATCTTTAGAGAGACGCAAATTAAAACCACAATGAGATACCATCTCACACCAGTCAGAATGACTTTTGATAAAAAGTCCAAAAATTACAGATGTTGGTGAGGTTGTGGAGAAAAGGGAACACGTATACACTATTGGCAGAAATGTAAATTAGTTTAGCCACTGTGAAAAGCATTTTGGAGATTTCTCAAAGAGCTTTAAACAGAACGTCCATTCAGCCCAGCAATCCCTTTACTAGGTATATATCCAAAATAAATCGTTCTACCAAAAAGACATATGCACTGTATGTTTATCAAAGTGTAATTCAGAGAAGCAAAGACAGGATCAACCTAGGTACCCATCAGTGGTGGATTGGATAAAGAAAATGTGGTACATACACTCCATGGAATACTACACAGCCATAAAAAAGAAAGAAATCATGTTATTTGCAGCAACGTGGATGGAGCTGGAGGCCATTATCTCAAGCAAACTAACACAGGAACAGAAAACCAAATACCACATCTTCTCACTTATAAGTGGGAGCTAAATATTGTGGACACAGTAGACACGGGGGACTGCTAGAGGCAGGAGGGAAGGAGGGGAACTAGGACCCAAAACTAGCTATGCTCAGTACCTCAGTAATGGGATCATTCATACACCAAACCTCGGCATCACACAATATATCCAGGTAAAAAACCTGCACATGTACCCACTGAAGCTAAAAGTTGAAATTAAAAAATGAAACAATACATCTATGTCCCTAATAATGCATATGCCAATTCTATCTAAATGAAGCCATACAATTTAAATTCCTAATAAAGTCCATTAAATCTTCCTGCCCCTCTCCTCTGTTCCTCAGTTTATGCTCTCTCACTCTTAAATCTCCCCCCTGGCCAGGCATGGAGGCTCACACCTCTAATCCCAGCACTTTGGGAGGCCAAGGTGGGTGGATCACCTGAGGTCAGGAGTTCAAGACCACCCTGGCCAACATGGTGAAACCCCATCTCTACTAAAAATATAAAAATTAGCTGGGCATGGTGGCACACACCTGTAATCCCAGCTACTCAGGAGGCTCAGGCAGAGGTTGCTGTGAGCCGAGATCCCGCCACCACACTCCAGCCTGGGCAACAGAGCAAGACTCCATCTAAAAAAAAAAAAAAAAAAAAAACCTCCCTCCCATCCAGTCTTGGCTTCTTGCTGCTTTTCCGCCATCTCTTTTGCTTTGTGCACTGCCAAAGTCTAAAACTAAAGCTTTTAACAAAAAGCTATCACAATAACCTCCTAACTAGTTTCTCTTCTGATTTTTCTCCTCTCTAATCTTTTTACGATATCACTAGGATTGTCTTCTTGCTCTTAAAAACAAATCAAAAACCACTTGAAATAGGTAATATTAAGGAAATATGATTCATTATGTAAGCTGTAATAATGGCGTTGTGGTCACATAAAAAGATATTCTCAGTTGAGGGTGCATCTTGAGTGTTTATAAGTGCAATGACTCAATATCTGGAATTTGCTTTAACATACTTCAGGAAAAGCTGGGCACACAGGCTCACACATATAGACCCAGGTCCTAGAGAGATGGAGGCAGGAGGACTGCTTGAGGCCAGGAGTTGGAGACCAGCCTGGACAACATAGCAAGACCCTGTCTCAACAGCAACAAAAATTTAGCCAGGTGTGGTGATGTGCACCTGTAATCCCAGCTACTCAGGAGACTGAGGCAGGAGGATCACTGGAGCCTAGGAATTTGAGGCTGCAGTGAGCCATGATCATACCACTGCACTCCAGCCTAGGTGACACAGCAAGATCCCATCTCTAAAACAATTAATGATTAAAAATTTTAAAAATTAAAAATAATCCAGGAAATAAAATGTAGGAGGAATAAATGAAAAAAAAAAAAGGTTTCAGAATGTTTAAGATGATTGAAGTGGTCATCATGGAGACATACTTTCAGTCATACCTTCCCACACATCTCCACACTTCAGTCATTCCAGCCTTCTGCAGACCTTACGAAAGTGCCCACCTGGCCCGGCCTGGGAGCCTTTGCTCATACTGCTCCCACTGAAAACGCTTCCTGGCACCTCCACTCACTGAGCCCTGCCCATTTTTGCAAGCTCTACCCAAACGCTATTTCCTCCTTTCCAGATTGTCGCAGTCATTTGTATCAGTACCATTACCCTTTGCATTTCTTCATGGTTAGTTAACTGTGTGATCCCTCTCCCGTATGAAATTCCTAGATCCTGTAAGACAGGAGCCACGCCTTAGCCACTCTCATAGTCCTTTGATCTGTCCACAGTGATCAATGCCCTGTCTCGCACGTAATAGGTACTTGACACATTTTTGTTCCATTGAACCCTACAGTGAATGAGTTCCTTTGTAACGTGAAGAGCCATGTCATAACAAACAATTATAATGATGACTGACACTTGTATAGCACTTAACTGTGTTCAAGGCTATGTTTGAAATGCTTTACAAAGACTGACTCTTTTCAATAACCCTATGAGATAGGTATGATTATTCCCGTTTTACAGACAAAGAAACTGATGCCCAGAGAGGTGCAGCAACGTGTCCAAGGTCATAGCTAATAAATAATACAAACTCAGGCTGTCTGGCCTCAAACACTGTACTCTTAACCACAGTGTACACTGTCTCATGTGCCGTACAGTCCAACAACGTGCACTGCATGCAGAAATATTCGGTACATACCGACTGGTTGATTGGCTGCTTAGTTTCCTGTAATAAGTATCTACATCTTCTGTTTTGTAAGTGCCGTTTCTGAATAACACTTTATAAATGAATTACCCTTATATATTCATTCTGTATGTACATTTTGTATCAGAATCAATCTATAATAACAGTTATAAGACTATGTTTTTGGAGAGGAAAAACTACTTCATTGTCTCTAGTGATATTGGGTGTGTGTGTATTTAATACCACTGCAATAAAGCCCCATATTGTATTATCTTTCTAGTACGACATAGCCCTTTACGTCCGCCGACTGCATATTTCATCAGCCCCCAGCGTGAGGCGCTGTTTTACCTTCAAGTTCCTGGTCCCTCGCTTAGCTCAAGTCCCGTCCATCAGCTGCAAACAGGCGGGCACCTCACGCCATCTAGCGGAGACGCACTTTGAAGACCGCTTCAAGGGAATTGCTTAATTACGGGAGTCTCATAGGGACACCATCCAACAGCCACATGAAAGTAACAACAGACACTGAGTAAAACCAGAATCTTTCCCCCAATAAGTGGCTGCTCTAAAATTATTTTCCCAAACTCTCCTAGGTTGCTGCCCCTTGTTCCTGAGTCTACACAGCAGCTTCCTACGGAACACACCCTCTGTGATTCTATAACAGCGCACTCTCCTGATCCGTTGGCCACAAAGACTTACTTTCTACACAATATGAGGAAGGGGCTCCCGGCAGAGTCAGGGTCACTGCCTGGTGCCTATGGAGAGGCTGCAAGTTGTCATGGAAAGCACAAATGTGTGTGGGATCTAACAAAACTAAAGAGCTTCTGCACAGTAAAAGAAACTATCAGAGTGAACAGACAGCCTGCAGAATGGGAGAAAAATTTTGCTCTATATCCATCTGACAAAGGTCTAACATTCAGCGACTACAAGATACTTAAACAAATTTACAAGAAAAAAAACTCCATTAAAAAGTGGGCAAAGGACATGAACAGACATTTCTCAAAAGAAGACACACATGCAGCCAAAAAAGTATGAAAAAAGTTCAACATCACTGATCATTAGACAAATGCAAATCAAAACCACAATGAGATATCATGTCACACCAGTCAGAATGGCGATTATTTAAAAAGTCAAAAAAAAACCGCTGGGTGTGGTGGCTCATGCCTGTAATCCTAGCATTTTGGGAGGCCGAGGCAGGAGGATCATTTGAGGTCAGGAGTTCGAGACCAGCCTGACCAACATAGTGAAACCCAGTCTCTACTAAAAATACAAAAATTAGCCGGGCCTGGTGGTGCACACCTGTAATCCCAGCTACCTGGGAGGCTGAGGCTGAGGCACTCCCACCTAGGTGACAGAGCTAAAAAAAAAAAAAAGTCAAAAAAACAACAGATGCTATTGAGGTTGTGGAGAAAAAGGAATGCTTTTACACTGCTAGTGGGAGTGTAAATTAGTTCAACCACTGTAGAAGACAGTGTGATGATTCCTCAAAGACCTGGAGGCAGAAATACCATTTGACCCAGCAGTCCCATTACTTGGTATATACCCAAAGGAATATAAATAATTCTATTATAAAGAAACATGCACGTGTATGTTCATTGCAGCACTATTCACAATAGCAAAGACATGGAATCAACCTAAATACCCATCAATGATAGGCTGGATAAAGAAAGTGTGGTACATATACACCATGGAATACTATGCAGCCATAAAAAGGAACAAAATCATGTCCTTTGTAGGGACATGGATGGAGCTGGAAGCCATTGTCCTCAGCAAACTAACACAGGAACAGAAAACCAAATGCTGCATGTTCTCACTCATAAGTGGGTGCTGAATGATGAGAACACATGGACACATGGCTGGGAGGAAAACAGGCCGGGGGCCTGTTGGAGGGTGGAGGGTGGGAGGAGGGAGCACATCAGGAAGAATAGCTAATGGTTGCTGGGCTTAATACCTAGGTGATGGGATGATCTGTATAGTAAACCACTATGGCACATGTTTACTTATGTAACAAACCTGCACATCCTGCACATGTACCCCTGAACTTAAAATAAAAGTTGAAAAAATAAAAAGTACAAATATGTGATGCATAGTGACCCTTCCTCAGCTAAAGCCACTCACCTTTGCTATCTATGCAAATGCTATTTGAATGTGCTATTCTGAACTTGGCAGCAAGTTCAAGGGCCTCCCCAAGATTCTTGCAATTTCTGCGGCTTATTCTAATGGTCACATTGACTTTCTTTCATGTTCAACTCCCAGCCTCAGCACTTTCCTTCAGTGATCCGGTTTCCTTCTACTTCCAGGCACAGGGAAGATTGCAATCCCCCACCCCCTTGAAATTAAGCATGGCCATGTGCCTTGTGGTGGCCAATGAACTACAAATGAAAACGCCATGCAACACTTCCAGGTAGAAGCATTCAACCCGTGTGCTCCTTCGTGTTTCCCTGCTCCCTGCCACATGCCATGCCGCTCTCAGCCTGGGCCTCTGGAGTGAGGGCCACACAGGGCAGAGCCCTTGGCCCACCAAAAATGGGTAAGGAGTATGTCCAAGAAAAAGCACGCTTTTGTTGTTTAAGCCACTGAGATTTGGGGATTGTTTGTTACCAGAACATAGCCTAGCCTATACTGACTAATACACTTCCCAAAGTAATTCTCTCTCTCTGTGTCTTGCCTGCACATATAGAGCCATGGAATATGGCTCTCTTGGTTTTTAATTCTCCAAAATACTACTCACTAAAGGCATCTTGGAATATAGGAAGCAGTTTTTAATTAGGCATTATTCATTCTTGTTTTTAAAGATTTTTTTGCCCACCATTCCCATTGCCAGAACAACCCTTCCACACTCCTTTTGTCTCTTCTCCCCTCAACACCTGCAACACACAAAGCATTTTAGCAATTCCTTTGTCTTTTTGTCTCCTCTTGAACCAATTGTTCTCAACTGTGTCAGATCTGATGTCCTGTTTTTTTATAATAAATATTTTGACACTCCCTCTGCTACCCCCAAAATAAAATTAATAGATAATATACCTTATCTAGACACATGATTTTAAAATTGAATATACATTTTTAATTGTAATATAAAGGAGGACATGTCAATAATAAAATATGATTTTTAATAGTCACATGCTTGGGCATAACCATACGAGAAGACATTATGAAGGAGTCAGATGGTTACCAACAAATACGGATCACTATGCCTGCAACACTACAAATTCAGACTAACAGAGATGTGTGGTATGGGTTACTCACGTACCCTAACAGCAACAGTGGCAACTGTGATGTAATTTTTTTCAAGTGGTGAACACTTCTTTTTTTTTTTTTTTTTTTTTGAGACAGAGTCTCGCTCTTTCACCCAGGCTGGAGTGCAGTGGCGCGATCTCCGCTCACTGCAAGCTCCGCCTCCCAGATTCACGCCATTCTCCTGCCTCAGCCTCTCCGAGTAGCTAGGACTACAGGCGTCCGCCACCACGCCCTGCTAATTTTTTGTATTTTTAGTAGAGACGGGGTTTCACCTTGGTCTCCATCTCCTGACCTCGTGATCCGCCCGCCTCAGCCTCCCAAAGTGCTGGGATTACAAGCGTGAGCCACCGCGCCCGGCCGAACACTTCTTGATTTAAAGTGCAATTATACCTTGATTTACTCAGTCTTTGCATTCTCTCAAAATTCAATGTATATGCTATAGATTGCATGTTTGTGTCTTCCCAAAATACCCATGTTGAAAACTTACTCCCAGTGGAATGATACTAGATGGGGTTTTGGAAAGGTGATGATGTTTAGATGAGTTCAGGAGGATTAAATCCTCATGATAGGATTAGTGTAATCCCAGCACTTTGGGAGGCCAAGGCAGGCAGATCACGAGGTCAGGAGATCAAGACCATACTGGCTAACATGGTGAAACCCTGTCTCCACTAAAAATACAAAAAAATTAGCCAAGCATAGTGGCAGGCAACTGTAGTCCCAGCTACCCGGAAGGCTGAGGCAGGAGAATGGCGTGAACCCAGGAGGTGGAGCCTCCAGCGAGCTGAGATGGTGCCATTGCACCCCAAACTGGATGACAGAGCAAGACTCCATCTCAAAAAAAAAAAAGAAGAAGAAGAAGAAGAAAAGAAAGACACTAGAGCTTGCTTTCTCCACCATGTGAGGATGCAACCAGCAGGCAGCCATCTGCAAGCTGGGAAGGGAGCCCCCACCAGATCCCAGATCTGCCAGCACTTTGATCTTGGACTTCCCAGCCTCCAGAGCTGTGAGCAATAAATGTTTGCTGTTTAAACCACTCAGTTTGTGGTATTTTTGTTATAGCAGCCCACACTAAGATAGTATATTAAAACATTTCAAAAATAATATGTGAAACAGAATTAGGTTATAGGACCAAAGAATTTTTAACCTGCCTTTCACTTACACTTACACAATATCTGGCAAGGCACTTGTATTGGTCTGTTTTCACACTGCTGATAAAGACATATACAAGACTGGGCAATTTACTAAACAAACAAAATTTAATTGGGCTTACAGTTCCATGTGGCTGGGGAAGCCTCACAATCATGGTGAAAAGGAAGGAGGAGTAAGTCACATCTTATGTGGATGGTGGCAGGCAAAAAATGAGAGCACTTGTGCAGGGAAATTCCCCTTTTTAAAACCATCAGATCTCATGAGACTTATTCACTATCACAAGAACAGCATGGGAAGGACCTGCCTCCTTGATTCAGTTGCCTCCCACTGAGTTCCTCCCACACCATATGGGAATTCAAGATGAGATTTGAGTGGGGACACAGAGCCAAACTATATCATTCCACCCCAGCCTCTCCCAAATTTCATATCTTCGCATTTCAATACCAATCATGCCTTCCCAGCAGTCCCCCAAAGTCTCAACTAATTTCTGCATTAACTCAAAAGTCCACAGTCCAAAGTCTCATCTGGGACAAGGCAAGTCCTGTCTGCCTATGAGCCTGCAAAATCAAAAGCAAGTTAGTTATTTCCTAGATACAATGCGGGTATATGCATTGAGTAAATATAGCCATTCCAAATGGGAGAAATTGGCCAAACAAAGGCACTACAGGCCCCATGCAAATAAAAAATCCAGCAAGGCAGTCAAATCTTAAAGTTCCAAAATGATCTCCTTTGACTCCATGTCATGCACTGTGTAATGTTTATGCAAGAGGTGGCTTCCCATGGTCTTGGGCAGCTCCATCCTTGTGGCTTTGCAGGGTACAGCCTCCCTCCCAGCTGCTTTCATGGGCTGGTGTTGAGTGTCTGCAGCTTTTCCAGACACACAGTGCAAGCTGTAGTTGGGTCTACCATTCTAGGGTCTGGAGGACTGTGGCCCTCTTCTCAACAGCTCCACTAGGTGGATACCCAGTAGGGGCCTCCCATCCCACATTTCCCTTTGTCACTTCCCTAGCAGAGGTTCTCCACAAGGACAACACACCTACAGCAAACTTCTGCCTGAGCATCCAGGCATTTCCACACATCTTCTGAAATCTAGATGGAGGTACCCAAACCTCAATTCTTGACTTCTGTGCACTTGCAGGCTCAAAACCATGTGGAAGCTGCCAAGGCTTGGGGCTTGCACCCTCTGAAGCCATGGCCTAAGCTCTAGATTAGCCCCTTTCAGCCACAGCTGGAGGGGCTGGGACACAGAGCACCAAGACCCTAGGCTGCACACAGCATGGGGACCATGGGCCTGGCCCACAAAACCATTTTTTCCTCTTAGGCCTCTAGGCCTGTGATGGAGGGGGCTGTTGTGAAGACCTCTGACCTGCCCTGGAAACATTTTCCCCATTGTCTTGGGGATTAACATTAGGCTTCTTGTTACTTATGCAAATTTGTGCAGCCAGCTTGAATTTTTCCTCAGAAAGTGGAATTTCCTTTTCTATTGCATTGTCAGACTGCAAATTTTCCAGACTTTTATACTCTACTTCCCTTATAAAACTTAATGATTTTAACAGCATCCAAGTCACCTCTTGAATGCTTTGCTGCTTAGAAATTTCTTCTGCCAGACAGCCTAAATCATCTCTCTCAAGTTCAAAGTTCCACAAATCTCTAGGGCAGGGGCAAAATGCCACCAGTCTCTTTGCTAAAATATAGCAAGAGTCAATTTTGCTCAAGTTCCCAACAACTTCCTCATTTCCATCTGAGACCACCTCAGCCTGGGCTTTATTGTCCATATAGCTATCAGCATTTTGGTGAAAGCCATTCAACAAGTCTCTAGGAAGTTCCAAACTTTCCCACATTTTCCTGTCTTCTTCTGAGCCCCTCAAACTCTTCCAACCTCTGCCTGTTACCCAGTTTCAAAGTCACTTCTACATTTTCGGGTATCTTTTTAGCAGCATACCACTTCAGGTACCAATTTGCTGTATTAGTCCATTTTCACACTGCTGATAAAGACATACCAGAGTGAGACTGAGCAATTTAAAAAAGAAAGAGGTTTAACTGGACTTACAGTTCCATGTAGCTGGAAGCCTCACAATCATGGTGGAAGACAAGGGGGAGCAAGTCACATCTTACGTGGATGGTGGCAGGCAAGAAATGAGAGAGCTTGTGAAGGGAAACTTCCCTTTTTAAAACCATCAGATAGTGTGAGACTTACTCACTATCACGAGAACAGCACAGGAAAGATCTGCCTCCATCATTCAATTACCTCCCACTGGGTTCCTCCCACAACAGGTGGGAATTCAAGATGAGATGTGGGTGGTGACACAGCCAAGCCATATCAGCACTCATATGTTTTGTGTTACTAAAGACAATTCTTTATTTTTAAGTCTTGTCCTGTGCATAGCAGGACATTTAGCATTCCTGACTTCACTCACCAAATGCTATCAGTTTTCCAATCATCATAGCAACCAAAAAAATAACCCCATAAATTTCCCAAATGAACCCTGGTGGAAGTTCACCTCATGGTTCTAAAATATTCCAAAGTGGAACTCATCACTCATCTTTTATCACAAATCAAGGGTGTGTGTTTATTTTTATTTTTGTATTTATATATGCACACACACACACACACACATGCACAGGTTAAGTCCTCACTTTTTGTTATGGGGTCTTAAACATCATCATGGGGGCAGATATTGTGCAAACTAATTTTTATCAACAGGAAAAATTATAATTATAAACTGATCTTTAAATCGTTTTCAAAATATTAAAAGCTTTGTTATTGTCAGTTATAAATGCATAGAAAATTTTTTAAATGATAAAACTAATATTTAAAAAACATATTAAAACAATAAGAATTAAAGTACTTTATATATTTGTTTAAAAACTTATTCATAGTAGTTTGAGCAGGGCTCATTTTCTTCTCGTTGTACAATTTTGGATCCTAAGTGAGCAACTTGTTTATGCCTCAAGAAATTGTTCTACCCCTTTCTAAGTTTGGATCCACTTCCAATGTGTGTGTGTGTGTGTGTGTGTGTGTGTGTGTTTTCAGTGGTCAAATATCTTCAGAAGTTTTTTACAGTGTGTTTTTTTGCTGGTGTTTTTTGGCTTGCTTTCTCCAAGACATCATCTTTTTTGTCACAACCACTTTCCTTATTTCTGTCAGTAAATTCACCTTCTCAAAGTCTCTCTGGCTGCACACCTAGAGTTTTGAAGTGGGGGCAGGGTGGGGGCAGTGTCAACCTTCCCTGGTCAGCTATGTCTTCTATAACTAAATTTATGATCAAACTCAAATTTTACTCCCAGCAGTGTCAGTTTTCATTTCCTTGCTGTACTTTCATTTTCATTAGCCATTCTCTCTTTCAGTTATCCATTTTTGTAAAGTGTCACATGAGTTTATCACTGGAAGATAAGGAAGAAGCACAAGTACATACTTTGCTGTCTGTGCATGAACCCAAGAACAGATGTGCAGTGACCAAGACTGGGAAAAGAATGAGAAGCTGTGAAGCCATTGGTCACTAATCATGCTTCTATGTAAATAGCAGATGCCGATGATGCATCTGCTATTCACATAGTGATTTTTGGATGAGAAGGCTGGCAGCCAAGTGTGTGCTGTGTGCAATTCCTCACATGGACATGCTACAGTAATTGAAACTTAAACCATGTTGTTGGTGGAGTAGTGTCATTTAACTAAATCGTGGTAACTTAAATCCGTGCATGGTAAACAAGGACTGCTGCGATATAATATTCTATATACAGAATTGGATTTTCTGGAGAGATAATATACCACTTCCTTAGAGACAAAAGCAGCTTCAATCAGTTGTGATTTCAAGCATGATATTTTTTTCTTGTCTATATAGACACAGAGTAATACTCAAGAAATAGGAACCCACTGTGCAGATAAATTCACAACCTACTTTCATTTTTTTTTTTTTTTTTTGAGATGGAGTCTTGCTCTGTCGCCCAGGCTGGAGTGCAATGGCATGATCTCAGCTCATCCCAGGCTCACGCCATTCTCCTGCCTCAGCCTCCCGAGTAGCTGGGACTACAGGTGCCTGCCACCACACCCGGCTAATTTGTTTGTATTTTTAGTAGAGACGGGCTTTCACCGTGTTAGCCAGGATGGTCTCGATCTCCTGACCTCATGATCTGCCCACCTCGGCCTCCCAAAGTGCTGGGATTACAGGCTTGAGCCACTGCGCCCAGCCAACAACCTAGTTTCTATCTAGAAGAAACAAATTATAGTAAGTTTGTTTATATAGATCAGGTCCTATATAAAAAATAATGCCATACATGTTTTAAAGGGCCAATTTTTTTTTGTTCTTCTGTTTGCTATAACTTAAAGAATACCCTAGAACCACACTGACTCAAAATTCTTCTCTTGTTGGTCTGCATTTGTATGCTGCCTTCTTTTCAAAGTTCATCTCAAATGGACTCTCCAAATAAAGCAAGAAGAAAGCTAAACAAGAGGAGAGAGGTGCTCTGAGACAAGAGGGTAGTGGGAGGAAGGCTTTTTCTAGCTTTCTGTTGAATTATGGAAACTTCACAGTCCCTAGAGTTCATCTTTCAATAGCCTCTATCTCCAATGCAAGAATCCCTTCATTCCCTTCCTAAAATCTGGTCTTACAGCCTCTGTTTAGATATGTCAATAGCAGAAACAATAATAATAATAATAATAGCAGCTATTTAATGGGAATTTGCTCTATTCCAGTTATTATAAAGATCTCTACATGTGTCATTTCTAATCATCTTTAATAACATAATATTTGTTAGGCCATCATTTTCATTTTTGACTCAGAATCTCTAAAACCCCATTTCCTTATGCCATTTCCATGCCCCATTTTCCTTGTAGTGGATTAAAGATGGTCCCAAATTCCTGGCCATTCTTCTAATCAGAGGTGAGGTTTATTGCCTGCCCCTCTCCTTGAATCATGGCTGTCCTTGAGACTCGATTTGCCCAACAGAAGTGCAACAGTGTAATTTCCAATGATGGGCCTTGCAAGATAGACAATGTCATTTCTGCACACTGAGAATGCCCCTTCTTGAACCTCAGCCATGTGGGGAGAAGGCTAGGTCATGTGGGGAGGCCATGCAGAGGAGAACCGAGGTGCTCTGGTCAGCAGCCCCAGCTGTGCTCCCTGTCAACAGCACCAATGGCCAGCCATGGATGAACTGAGTTGGATGTTATTCCCTAGCCGAACCTCTGCTGACCATGGGCCCAGCCAACAGACCATGCAGCAGAATAACCACCCATCTGAACCTAGTCAACCCACAGACTCAAGAGAGAGATTAAACTGTTGCTTTGAAACACTAAGTTGTGCAGTAGTCAATAATTGAAGCATTCTAGAAGCAATAACCCTCTGGAAATACAATGATTAAGCCCAGCTTCACAGGGCAGTTTGGCCCAACTGACTACCAGGAGAAGCTTGTCCTGGCCCAATGAATCCTGCCTCACTGTATCTCAAAGGAATGTGCTGGCAGGTGCCCAGCACTCATGGGGTGAGTTCCAGAACAGCCAGAATGGCCTAGGTTCACTCACTTGAACACCCTCTGCCCCAGCCTTGTTTGCACAGTGTGGACCTCACACATTCTTCTGCCACATAGACTGGCACGTTCTCCAAACTTCCGATTTCTTTTCCCATATTCTGACTTCATTCCTTGATTCCAGCATGAAGTCTCCATAGAAAAATAACCCCATAATGAACCTCCTCTGGCCTCGCACATGGATCACTGTCATACTTACCTCACCTTCTCATTTTTCTTGAACTGTGTATTAATAGCATATTCTTGTGCAACAGTTTCAAATCTCTATCCTGACCCACCTTTTATATAATATTTTATATAATAAAATCTTTTATATAATATTATTATATAATATAAGTAAAATCTTTTATATAATATTCCACTCAGAATTGAATGTGATGTTTTAGGTATGGTCTACACTGGAGAATGCACTGAGACTTTACTGTAGTGCTTCTAGAATTTATATTCAGCATACCTTCTTTTTCATCATTCATGTTTATTTCAAGCATATGTCATTTGAACCACTTTAGTGAATTCTAGGGCCCTGTTTCTTACCACTAAATTAATTTCTTCAAGTTAACATCATTGTAGTCATCAATGCTTTTCTGGTTGGATTTGTTCAAACAACTGGTTCTATAATTAACCAGAAAAAAATTCATTCCATTTTCATTTCCCACCTCATCCACGATAAACACATTACAGTCAATCTATGCTTATCGAATCTGGATCTGCCAGTTTAGAAACAGCACAGCAAAGAGAAGTAAAATTAGCTCAACTTAATGTTCAACCAAGCACTGTGTCATCACCGATTCTTTAGGCAGTAAATGGCCCCTTGCCATTTGCAAGCTCTAAAATCCAAGGGAAGAATCTGGCTATGACATATGGGAAGTGTTTATGGGTTATGTGTGTGTTACCAGCTCCTGGGTCTGCTGACAAATTAGTCTGCCTCTCAGTATCTGACGAGGACTGGGCCCATGTCTCCGGCTTGGACTCAAGCCCGACATCTGCTATGCCTGAAGACGTGGTTCCTGTTGCCTCCTGAGACCCTTATGAAGGTCTTGGCAGCGTGTAGTGACTCATGCCTGTAATCCCAGCACTTTGGGAGGCCTGCGCAGGAGGATCTGTTAAGTCCAGAAGTTTGAGACAAGCCTGGGCAACATAATGAGACCCAGCATCTACAAAAAAAATAAGAGGGTCTTAACAGCATCTTCTCTGCCTAGCTTTATTTCCAGACTCTGCCCCCTTTGCCCCCACCTCCTGGACTGTCTTCCTCTGTCCTCATTGGTGTGAGGACACTCCCACTGCACACCTATTCTCAGTGCCCAGTGAGCTTCCACTTTGTCCCCATCCCATAGCTAGTGAACCTCCGTCGTCAAACCCCTCCCATACACACGTGTCAAGTTGCTTCCTTTTCAAAAGTTTTCTCAAACCATCTTTTTAATCACTGCATGTCATTTTTAAAATCAAGTCTACTACAAGCTCGCCAATCTATATTTACAGAAATCTAAATTTTTTCCTTTTTGAAAATTGAAGTAATCTAATAGTCATCATTTACAAGCACTTTCAATTCAGAACTTCTTTCTGTGCCCTGCGGTGTAATTAGTCCGAGAAACAATTCATTTAAATGACTTCAGGCCGGGAGTGGTGGCTAAAGCCTGTAATCCTAGCACTTTGGAAGGCCGGGGCGGGTGGATCACCTGAGGTCAGGAGTTCGAGACCAGCCTGGCCTACATGGTGAAACCCCATCTCTACTAAAAATACAAAAATTATCTGGGCATGGCAGCACACACCTGTAATCTCAGGTACTCGGGAGGCTGAGGCAAGGAGAATTGCTTGAACCCACGAGGCAGAGGCTGCAGTGAGCTGACATGGCGCCACTGCACCCTAGCCTAGGTGACAGAGCAAGACTCCATCTAAAAAAATAAAAATAAAAAAAATATGTAGAGACAAGGTCTTGCTATGTTGCCCAGGTCTCAAATTCCTGGCCTCAAGTGATCCTCCCAACTTGACCTCCCAAAGTGTTGGGATTACAGGTGTGAGCCACTGTGCTGACCTGTTTTAACACTACTACTAGTAACTAGTAACTAGCACTTAGTTAGTACCTAATGTGTTCCAGGAACTGCTCTAAGTCCTTCATACATACTCATAGGTGAGTATTATTTGTTATTCCCATTTTTCAGATGAGGACGTTGAGGCATACAGAGATTTGCCAAAAGTCATGAACCCAGCTCGTTAGTCAGAGAGGCAGGCCAGGGAAGGGGTTGATGATGACGCTGCCGACTCATACTGTTCAGTCCACTTCCCATAATCACCACCAACCTGGGCCCTGTATCTTGACCCTACCCCACTTCTCTAGCCACAGCCTGGCAGGATACATAATGTGGAGAAAGTCTGTTTTCTACACGTATTTGAGCTGTGATACCTTCCTTCTGATTGTAAAGATATTTTCTTATAGCTTCTTCAAGAATTGTCTATTTGAATTTCCAAAGATGACATTTGATTACTCTGCTACATCTTTTCCCCTCTGTTGACCACATGACTTAACCACTCTGAGCCTCACTTTCATCATCTTTTAAATTAGAGGATCTAGCTAGATAACCTCTAACATCCCTGGTGGCTCAGATATCCAAACACACTCTTCGCCCTGTTTACACCTTGGAGGGAGCCACAATTACTCATATGAAGGTGCTTCCCAGCCTGTACCTGAAATACCAGCACCAGATCTTAGTGTGATCGTGAGACCACTTCCAGATGAGAACCCTTCCTCGCCAGAAAACACCCAGACACCCTGGAAAGAACAGCAAAAGCTGCTACACTGGAATTGACCTACCGTGGCTGGTCACATGTCTACTCTACTCTCGATTTCTCTACTCTGGCAATGGATTTGAATTTGAACTTCAGAGGTAAGCAACACAGAATAGGAAAGAACTGAAATGGCTCAACAGCAAAGCCACGTTTCCATGGCTTAAGAACCAGTGAGAGAATCCATTCCATGTTCTCTAACTTCCCATTTTTGGCTTGTGATACTGCTATTCAGTTTCAAATATTTTTCTTTTGAAACATCTTCATGTTCTGGCCTCAAATGATATAAACCCACACCTGGCCAGGCACAGTGGCTCACATGTAATCCCAATACTTTGGGAGGCCAAAATGGGTGGATTGCTTGAGTCCAGGAGTTCAAGACCAGCCTGGGCAACATGGTGAAACCTCCCATCTACAAAATATACACTCACACAAAAATTATCTGGGTGTGGTGGTGTGCACCTGTAGTTTCAGCTACTCAGGAGGCTGAGATGGGAAGACTGCTTGAGCCCAGGAGGTTGAGGCTGCAGTGAGCCATGATTGCATCACTGCACTCCAGCCTGGGTGACAGAGTGAGACCCTGTCTCCATTAAAAAACAAAAACAGGCTGGGCGTGGTGGCTCACGCCTGTAATCCCAGCACTTTGGGAGGCCGAGGCAGGCAGATCATGAGGTCAGGAGATCGAAACCATCCTGGCTAACATGGTGAACCGTGTCTCAACTAAAAATACAAAAAATTAGCCAGACGTGTTGGCGGGCACCTGTAGTCCCAGCTGCTCGGGAAGCTGAGGCAGGAGAATGACGTGAACCCGGGAGGCGGAGCTTGCAGTGAGCCAAGATTGTGCCACTGCACTCCAGCCTGGGCAACAGAGCAAGACTCCGTCTCAAAAAAAAAAAAAACCAGAAACAAAAAAAACACACCTCTGCATTAGAGAGGACAAAAAATGGAGCAGAGTAATCAAATGTCATCTTTGGAAATTCAAACAGACAATCCTTAAAGAAGCTGTAACGAAATGTCTTTACAATCAGAGGAAGGCATCACAGCACAACTATGTGTAGAAAACAGACCTGCTCCATGTTATGTGCAACCTGACCCACCGAACAAGCAGGTCGGGGTCAAATATAGCTATTTTTCCAGTGAATTCATCCAGCTTTGACTTTGGACTTTTACAAACATGCTCTTTCACAATGATAGGGCTGGAGCTGAATGCTATAAATGTGAGGCAGCTATTATTATACTGTCAGCTAAGCCACAATGACTTACACTCAGTGATGAATCTCAAGTTTGTTGATATTTCCCAGAGTTCCCAATGAGTACTAAATGTTATCTCTTTGTTCAAACATTATGAAATATTGTGATTTTTTTTCTTGTAGATTTCCTACTGATTTTCACATACGTGAAAGTGAACATTCTTGTGGCATTTATGGTAGTGATTTCCAATCCTAGAAATCAGAGGCATTTAAGTAACAGTGGGTATGTTCAATTCACCATGTCACAGCTGCCCAGGCATGATGGGAGGGGCTGGCAGTGGGGTGGGGAGTGCAGGGGGAAAGGGTCTCAGGTTCAACACCCAGTAGCCTGAATACACAGCCTATGCTGTCGTGCTTCTGAACATCAAGAGAGAGAGCAAACGTTGTTTTGTTTTGTTTTGTTTTCAAGACTTTGGGATCAGGCTGAGCACAGTGGCTCACGCCTGTAATCCCAACACTTTGGGAGGCTGAGGCAGGTGGATTACTTGAGGTCAGGAGTTTGAGACCAGCCTGACCAATATGGTGAAACCCCATCTTTACTTTAAAAAAAAAAAAAATACAAAGTTAGTTGAGGTGGTGCACGCCTGTAATTCCAGCTACTTGGGAGGTTCAGGCAGAGGAATCACTTGAACCTGAGAGGTGGAGGTTGCAGTAAGCCAAGATCATGCCATTGCACTTGAGTCTGAGCCACAGGGTGAGGCTCCCTCTCAAAAAAAAAAAAAAAAAGGACTTTGGGATCTGAAGACAGGGTATCAGCATGGAAAAAAGGTCCAGCCTGCTTTTGGTTTGGTTTATTCTGAGATAATTCTGAATATCAGATTAAAATAATCAGAAAGGAAATGATCAATGGAAGGAGGCATGATGCTGAAAGTTACTGTTGTTTTGGGGAAAACATGCCATTGGGTCTTTTTTTATGTATTTATTTTTTTCTTTTAAGACCAAGTCTTGTCCTGTTGCCCAGGCTGGAGTGCAGTGGCGTGATCTCAGCTCACTGCAACCTCTGCCACCCCAGTTCAAGCAATTCTCGTGCCTCAGCCTCCCAAGTAGCTGGGATTACAGGTGCATGCCACCACACTCGGCTAATTTTTGTATTTTTAGTAGAGACAGGGTTGCACTCTGGTGGCCAGGCTGGTCTCAAACTCCTGACCTCTGGTCATCCACCCACCTCGGCCTCCCAAAGTGCTGGGATTACAAGCGTGAGCCACCGTGTCCAGCTGCCATTGGGTCTTAATTGCCCAGAAACAGTATCTCAGTCGAGAATGCAAAGCTGTGGCAGGATTTTTCCATGAGGGGTCCACTGAGGCACTCAATGACCAAGGTGGGCGCTCACCTAGTCCAATCTAGGCAAGGGAGGGGAGAATCTGTTTTCTCCTTTCCGTTATTTCAGAAGTTATGTTTCCCCAGCAGATACACGGCTGTGCAATTTCGAAGACTGAGGGGAAGCTAGGGAGGAAAACACAGACAACTCTCTGTTGCATGCCCTGTGAATTGGGCTTTGAATGTAGCAAGGAGCTCCAGGATCCCAGAAGTTGGCCTGGGGTGCTTCATCCTGAGGATGAGACAACCTCCCTTGTGTTGTAATTCTGCCCACAGCTGGAGCCTCCTATTTCAGTGTTGCATCCAAAAAGTTACATTTCCTGTTTGTTGCAAGAAAAATAGAATCTGACCGGGATGGAGGCCAGGCTTGGGGGCTCACACCTGGAATCCCAGCAGGTTTGGAGGCCGAGGCGAGCAGATAGCTTGAGCCCAGGTGTTCAAGACCAGGGTGAGCAACATGATGAAATCCCATCTCTACAAAAAATAGCCAGGCAGTGTAGTGCACACCTGTAGTCCAGCTACTCTGGAGGCTGAGGTGGGCAGATTGCTTGAGCCAGGGGAAGTTGAGGCTGCAATGAGCTTTGATCTCACCACTGCACTCCAATTCTGAGACTGGGGAGTATTGATTTGCCACTGACCTGAGCCCGGCTGATAGGGGCAGCAGGACAGACACTGTTACCTTAATCAAAGACATTCACGAGGCATCCTCACTGAAGATCTGCCCTAGTATCCTGCACAGCCACTTGCCTCGCTCTTTATAGGTAACAGGTAGACAGCCACCAAAGAGATAGGGGAAAACATGCACAGTGGATTCTTTGCTCAGAAAAACCATTCTGTGTCTTCTCCCACTTTTTCTAAATTTTTCCTGCTTTAATTTAGATCAAAGGATTTTGTTTCTTGGAATAATTCCATACTTGGTCCTTTAGAAAGGATGACAATTATCTTTAGGTCTCTCTGATTTTAAGATCAATAGAAATCAGCAAAAGCCAAAAAATAAAAAATAAAATAAAATAAAAGCACATAAGCACATTCAAGCACATCCATCTGCCCCTGACTTGTCCTCACAGTGAGCAACTGCTTCTGACTTTGCTGTTTGAATAACCTCTGGGTGTTCGATCCACCCACACAGCTCAAGTTTGAGCTCCAGAACAAATATTTGTCCCAATTTTGAACAAAGTTAGAGGGTTTTTTTCTTCTTTTTTCTTCTTTCTTAAAGCGAACTGTACTCCTCTGCTGTTCCTTTGAACTTGGCTCAGTAGGAAGAAGTGATATCCTCCCCAGACCATCTGCTTTGGGGAGCTTGGCAAAACTGTCCAGCAAAATGAAAAGACTCACGTGCTTTTTCATCTGCTTCTTTCTTTCTGAAGTATCAGGCTTCGAAATCCCCATAAATGGACTCTCTGAAGTAAGTACTTCCAGATCACTCCTTGCTGTTGGCCTGTTCATGAGCTCAGTAAATTGTCTATTGCAATTGCTATTCAATGGCCTTATTCTGTGTGTAATGGAAACTTAAGACAAAATTCATCTGAGTGCAAGTGTTTACTGTTATAATTACTGGAATGTATATTTACCTTTTAAAGCATTAACAGGTTTTGCATGAGAATTAAGTCAAGCTCAATGGGCAGGCATCAGAGTGTAGCATTTATGGAGCAGAGCTGCTCACTCCTCATCTAAAAAAATGGGGGTAAGAATAGACCTAACTCAATGGTTTGCTTTGAGAATTAAATGACACAGTGTAAACTCTCTGGCAGAGTGCCTGGACTAGTAAGTGCTTAATAATTATTAGCTGTTATGATGAGGAAGAAATATTATCACTCTTTTACTAAGAGTATAAGAAAAGTCATTATCAAAGCACACTGTTTTTCATACCTAAGTGAACAGTGATATTTGTAATAAGAGCACTTTAAGTATTCCTATTAAAGCGGAAGACAGCAAGCGGAGTGGACAAGTACAAGAATAATTCCCATGGAGTATAGGTCTCCACTTTTGTCCCTTAGCCTTCTCCAATGTAAAGAAAGTCTTGGACTGAAAGTCTGTTTCTGAAAGTCATACAAGAGCTATTTTTATGCCAGAAAAGCAAAGCATGTTATGGGAACATCCCAGCAAATGCAAAGGCTTATAATACTTGCAGAGTGGATTACCTACAAAAATGCCAGAGAATACGACGGCGTATTTACAGAGGGAAAATATCACTCTGTCTGCTTTGAAACTATCATATTTTCCCACACTTAAAAGCCACCAGAGTGTGTTGGAAATCTCAAATTGAAGCCAAGACATCCAAATGCGTTTGTGCTTTTTCAGTCATTTCTAACTGGCATTTCCTTTTAGAAAATACCTACATTTTTAACTTGGGGAGATGTATGGTTCATGTCTGTCCAGTCAGACACTGCAAATGCCTCCAGGGTCTACCCAGATACTTCCCCAGACACCCCCCCAATCACTGGGTTGTTTTGATCCCTGTCTTACCACCTGCTGGCAAACTCAGAAATGAATTCCCATGTCCAACAAATGCGAAGGTGTTGTTACCTTCCATTTGGACACCTCTGAGACGTAACCAGCAAGCAATAGAAATATACTAAAGGAATCATTTTATACAAAATTGTGATTGCCCAGAGGTAGAGGAAAGAATATAAAATAACGAACACCAACAGCTATCTCTTTGGCTCTAGATCTTTTGGAAACCATCATTCTCAGCAAAGTAACACAAGAAGAGAAAACCAAACACCGCATGTTCTCACTCGTAGGTGGGAATTGAACAATGAGAACACATGGACACAGGGAGGGGAACATCACACACTGGGGCCTGTTGTGGGGTGGGGGTCTGGGGGAGGGATAGCATTAGGAGAAATGCCTAATGTAAATGATGAGTTAATGGGTGCAGCAAACCAACATGGCACATGTATACCTATGTAACAAACCTGCACGTTGTGCACATGTACCCCAGAACTTGAAGTATAATTTAAAAATAAAGTTAAAATCCTAATTTTTTTTTAAGTTTGTAGACTATGAAGATCTCGTGGAACTAGCCCCAGGCAAATTTCAATTGGTGGCAGAGAAACGGAGATATCAGGTACAGTAAGCTTTACTTCCAAAAGGGGAAAAAAAAAGTGAAAGAGATTCTGGTAGAAGATAAGTGTTAAGATGCCTTCTGCTAGATTTTCTTAAGAGTTTGTTTTTTAGCACAGAAGCGTCCAGATCTCTCATACCTTGGTGGAAGAGATCACCCAGGTGAAATAAAAAGAGAAATTCACACATCTGCTCAGCAGCCTTCACACCATAATGCTCAATTTAGTCCCTTAAAGAATACATGACTCGGCACAGTGGCTCCCACTTATAATCGCAGCACTTTCAGAGGCCAAGGAGGGAGGATCACTTGAGGCCAGGAGTTCCAGATAAGCCTGGGTAACATAGTGAGGCCCTATCTCCACCACCCAGCTAATACATATATATGCTGGCATGCACCTGTAGCCCCAGCTATTTGAGAAGCTGAGATGGAGGATCGCTTGAGCCCAAGAGTTCAAGGCTGCAAGTGAGCTATGATTGCACCAGCCTGAGCAACACAGGGAGACCCTGTCCCCACTCCATTAAAAAAAAAAAAAAAAAAAAGAATACATCGCTATGTGTTTTCTTCAAAACTTAAGATTCTGAAATTATTTCCTGTCTTACGGGAAGGATTTCCTGTTAGGAAGACTTTTGTTATTTTAGCGATGACAGACACTCCCCCTTGCAGCCTCACAATCTCCTTCCTCTGGTCACTCTGAGGGCACCTGAGAAGGAGACCTAGCCACGTTGGAAGTTGCAATCCTGGGGGCCACCAGCGGCAGTATAGACAAAACCCTCTAATTAAGGGGGTGAGTTTTCCGGAACACCAGGAAGGGCTTGGCTTCTTCCCCATGGAGCCCACATGCTGAGAAAGGAGGTATTTATGGAAGCAGCAACCCTAAGCTGATCAATGTCTTATTTTATATGGGTGTAATTTTTTACTTTCTGAAAATTCAGGGTTTTTTTTGTAGACCAATAATATTAAAATCCAATAAGCAAGACTTCATGTCACGATTTATTTCGCCACAAGAGAGAAAAAATTGTCATTGAGCATTGCATTCAAGAAGTCTACAAGAGGTCAACCACTGGCCTTACCATGTCACACAGCACAGAACCTCAGTTCACCCTGAATCAGGCAAGCTGAGCTTATATCCAACACCCGACTTCTTGGATCTATTATTAACAACTTACCAAACATTACATGTTCGCCCACCATCCTTAAGCCATTCACTTTCAAAGGCAAGGGGATCGCCTTTGTTCCTTTCCTCAGGACAGTCAAGTGTATGGATAATCTCCTTGCATGGTGGTTAAAAGCATAGAATTTTCTAGGTGCCAGTCACTGTGTTTGGCTCTGGGGTTACACCGTGGAGGAAATACATGAAAATCGCTGCTTTTTTGTAGCTTAGTTTAAAGGAAGGGACAGACTTTAGTCAAATAATCCCTCAAATAGAATGAATCATTATGAAACAAGGTGAGCACTCTGCAGGAAGGAATATCCTGCTGCGAAAACACTTAGTAAAGAAAACCGACCTAGTCTTGGGGCGTGAGAGATTTTCACTGGAGGAATTCCGCTGGAGCTGAGATCTGAAGGGTGAGTAGGAGTTCTCCATATGGGGGTTGAGGAACCCAGCAGGGGCACTGCAAACAGTGGCAACAGCATGCCCACAACCTCATGGCCAATGGAGGATCAAAGTCTCCATTGAACTGAGTAAAAAATAGAGCAAATAGCATCGAGGGGATATACGCCACCCAGGATGCATTTGCTTGAATATTTTTATTTAAAAATTACTTGTTCTAGCATTATATCCAAGAGTGACATGCACGCCACCAAAACTGGTTAAGAAACTTGTTGAGAAACTCATCAGTGGGAAAACAGTTTTCAAGAATGTTCAATATTTATGTCTCAACTCCAGTGAATGAATAACAGCTCAGTATTGAAGAAAAATAACATTTCTTTTTTGACTGAGAAAACTGTTTTGGCCCTCAAGGTAATAAGTAACATACAGTTGAAGAATGATTGTCTAACTTCCTTTCACAGAGAAGCCTTGCAGGAGAATCGGAAGAAATGATGGTAAGTTGACTGGATGTTTTTACAGATTGAATGATTTTCCTGTTAATAATTACCAGGAAATCAATCTGGGTGTCTCTTTTGTCTTCGTCACCGAGTATTTACCTGACTTTCGAAATAGTGCCTTGCCCAACTGTTTGCAAGTGTTTCTAAAATTCAGCATTGAAGAGTGCAGTCTTTACAGACAGGAGGGAGGCCACCAAGAGCTGAAGGGGCCCCTCTCTTGATTTTCTTGAGTTTTGCCATATAGCATAGGGTCCTTCCCACTGTATAAATTTGTGTATTTATTCTTACTCAACCTTTTTGATTTACGTATTTATTTTTACGTTTTTATTTTTATTTTTTGAGACAGAGTTTTGCTTTTGTTGCCTAGGCTGGAGTGCAATGGTGTGATCTCAGCTCACTGCAACCTCTGCTCCCCGGGTTCAAGAGATTCTCTGCCTCAGCCTTCCGAGTAGCTGGGATTACAGGCGTATGCCTCCTCGCCCAGCTAATTTTTGTGTTTTTAGTAGAGACGGGGTTTCACCGTGTTGGCCAGGCTGGTCTGGAACTCCTGACCTTGGGTGATCCACCTCCCTCAGCCTCCCAAAGTGCTGGGATTACAGGCATGAGCCATCATTTCCGGCACCATTTTGATTTAAAGTATGACACCTGACAGCTCTGGAAAATAAAAGAGTGCCCGTGGGAAGGAACTTTTAAACACAAAACGACCCAGTTCCCTGAGATGTTCAGAGTAGAACATCCTGTGGCAAGAAAACAGCCTGAGGACAAGTGGTTTATGTTGTGCTCCCTGCCCTGAATTGGCAGAAACTGCCAGCAGTGCACACTTCAGGGGGAGGAAGGACACATAGATTAGCCTGGATTTTATTTTAGCTTCAGGTGAGTTGCATAGTTAATTAGTCGAAAGGTTTAATGTTGGACTACAAAGTTTGGGGAATGATACCTGGTATTGAGATAAGTAAATTCTTTTGGAGAAAAAAGCAAAATCTAATGGGACCCATAGTTGTCATAGACCTGAAGGAGCTTGCAGCTCTCAGTCACCTCCTGAAAAGTGTGGGTTTCTAGGACCTTGCCTTTGAGCACACTAACATATGAGAGTCTTTACACAGGAGCTGCTTTAAATCAGTAGTGATCGGGTAAGGAGGTCCAGAGTGTTGGACCGATACTTGCATCAGGACGCCCTGTCCAAGATCAGTCCTCCTTGCTTACACCCGTCACTGTTCTCCTAGCTCGTTTTGGCTTGGGGGAGGAGAAAAGGACTGCAGATGAAATTGTAATCGAGGAGACTAAAGAAGGTAGAGAGCTGTAAGGGGAGTTGGTGGAGACCACATGTGTGTTTCCACCCCACAGCACCCCTGTCTGACCCTTACTAAAGATACAACCAGGGTCCTCTTTCAATCTTGCAATCCAGTATCCTTTCCCCGGCTGATGGTCTTGCATTTGGAGTTATTTCCTGGACTTCCTCAATCCAATCTGGCTTCCCACAACCGTTTTCTATTCGTATTCTAATTTTTGAAAAATCATTATTTATAGACTCATAGGGCTGAAAAATGCCTTTAAGCTCAAAGTATCTTGAAATGAAGGCAGACTTCAGCTCGTTGGGGGTTCCAAGAAGTTAGGAGAATGCTTAACAATACGTGAGTTCTGTCCTTACCAAGGCCCTGGAATTGCTCTGCTAGTAAAACAAGTGAAATGTAGTGTTGTCAACATCAAATGCACTACGTTTGATGAAGTTCTGCATGATTATTCTATTAGTACGGTTATGCTTTCTTGCCAATTTCAGGAAGAGGCTGATCAAGTAACTCTTTATAGTTATAAAGTCCAGTCTACTATTACTTCTCGGATGGCCACCACCATGATCCAGAGCAAAGTGGTGAACAATTCCCCGCAGCCTCAGAATGTCGTGTTTGATGTTCAGATCCCCAAAGGAGCCTTCATTTCCAACTTCTCCATGTGAGTAACTTCCGTGTAGAGCCAGAAATTGTAGGTGCCGTACTCACAGAATCAAAACCCCTCATAGTTAGAATGGACCTTAGTGGTCAACTGTCCCAGAGGACCAGCTGGATGTCAAGGGTCATTGTGAGGTTGGTCCCAATAATTTGCTCCTCTTTAAAGCATTAGAATTTGTGAATTATTTGCTTTCTGTTTCTAATAAGCTAAAGCAAACTTAAGGCTATCTCTATGGTAACAACCTCATACTTACTTGAATTTAATGTACTTTCTTGGGAGGAGAAAAATATACTGGGTTGCCCTGGCTTATAGGAAACCACATAAGAGCGTGTGCACAGCAGGTCAATGCCATCTGCCATATGCTTCTCTACGGGGAAAAAAAAAAAAAAAAAAAAAAAAAAACAAGTTGAGAACCACAGATTAAATCCAATTACTTATCCAGTGCTTGACCTCCTCTATAACACTGCTGACAAGTGTGTGATGATTTCCTTAATGATAAACTCACTTTTCCCAAGGCAATCAACTCAATGGTTGACAGCTCTGTTAAGAGTCTTTTCTTATACTTCATTTAAATATTTTCCACTTTCTACCCAATGACTCTAGTGATAATCACATAGAATTTTCAAAAAGCTCTCTACAAAATACATATTGAAGTGTTCATAGATGAAATGATGTGCCATCTATCTGAGCTTGGCTTCTTCTTTTTTTTTTTTTTTGAGACGGAATCTCACTCTGTCGCCCAGGCCAGAGTGCAGTGGCGTGTTCTCAGCTCACTGCAAGCTCCGCCTCCCTGGTTCACGCCATTCTTCTGCCTCAGCCTCCTGAGTAGCTGGGACTACAGGCGCCTGCCATCATGCCTGGTTAATTTTCATATTTTTAGTAGAGACGGGGTTTCACCGTGTTAGCCAGGATGTTCTCGATCTCTTGACCTCGTGATCTGCCCACCTCGGCCTCCCAAAGTGTTGGGATTACAGGTGTGAGCCACCGTGCCTGGCCTTGAACTTGGCTTCTTAACAACTGAGGTGGAAAGCATGAGAGTATAGACTAATTAAGATTGGCTGAGTATTCATAATGGTGTAGCTCAGTGATGGTCTCATGGACATCTCATATTAGTCCCTCTATTTTCTGTGTGTTTGAAATTTTTCATAATAAAAGAAGGTTAAACTACTCCAATACTTTCCAAACGGTTAATGCCAGTTATCTCATCCACTTGGAGCCTTCGTGTATCAAAGTTAAATATTCTCTATTCCTCTAAGTGATTGGAATGATTTCTATGTCCAGATATCAAGGTGGCCACCCCAGAGTATGTTCCAGGTGGTCAATGTCCCTCTTAAGTTGCCAAGAACACAGCAAAGTACCGTGCATAAAGTCTGGCTACTTTTTTTTATGAAGACATTAGGTTGAGTTACTTCTCATCCACTTTTGTCTTTCATACACCAAGGTAATCAGTGATCATTGTGGATAAATAGTAAAGGGTTCAACTACCATGTACTTTGGCTGCTGAAAGTGGCAGTCATGTGAACTCTAACCAAGTGGGCAGAAAAAGGCATTGTGTCACTTTAATTTGTATCCTTTGAATTAGCTTTAAAATGTATCACTTTTTTTGTCTGCCTTTTCTAAAAAGCAAAGGGAAAAGGAAAGGCTTTTCTGTAGTGGTATTATATGACCCCATGTCTAGAAATGACATTGAAAATTATTTTAATAAATTCCTATTTTTAAACCACATAATCAGAACTTACTCTAAAGATCTCTTATTTCTGTTTTCCTTCTTTTTTTTCTTTTTCTTTCTTTCTTTTTTTTTTTTTTTTTTTTTTTTTACTTTAAGTTCCGGGATACAAGTGCAGAATGTGTAGGTTTGTTACATAGGTACACATGTGCCATGGTGGTTTGCTGCACCTATCATCCCGTCATCTAGGTTTTAAGCCCGGCATGCGTTAGCTATTTGTCCTAATGCTCTCCCTCCCCTTGCCCCCTACCTCCCGACAGACCATGGTGTGTAATGTTCCCCTCCCTGTGTCCATGTGTTCTCATTGTTCAACTCCTACTTATGAGTGAGAACAAACAGTGTTTGATTTTCTGTTCCTGTGTTAGTTTGCTGAGGATGATGGCTTCCAGCTTGATCCATGTCCCTGCAAAGGACATGATCTCATTCCTTATTATGGCTGCATACTATTCCATCCTTCATTCTGTTCTTTCTTTACTATCTCATTACATAGAAGATTTGAAGTACAAAGGACAGAATCATGAAACATGCATTTACTTTTATTTCCCTCTGCTCTGGGCTGAATTTATAAGACCAGAGACGATATCTGCTTAATTATCACAACTTAAAATGAGCTGTGTAGACCTGTGTACTAGCCAAAATATCCCTTCTACCTTTTTATCAAGATCCTGAATATTCTATGGGAGATTATTTCCTTTGTCCTAAAGACTCCTTGGCCTTTGAGACTTAGTTATGATTTGATAGAAGCATGACAGCCTTGACCAGCAGTGTGACCTTGGCAAGAGTCATCTGTCTCCTGGGGTCTGATGTCTCTCATCTAAAGGGGCAAACCCAGAAATGTGCCTCAACACTCGTGCTGTCGGCATTTGGGGCAGGAAAATTCTCAGTGGCGCTGTCCCCCACATTGCAGGATGACTAACATTCTTGGTGTCCTCCCACAAATGCCAGCAGCACTTCCAAGTCATCTCAACAACCCAAACTTCACACATTTCTAAATTGCTCCTTGGGAAAGACACTGCCCATTTGAGTACTGGAAGTTCCCATTTACTTCCAAATTTCTGGATTCTACCACTCTGACCAACCATTACTTGGTAAGGATTAGGTGCTAGCCAGCTAAAAGTAAGGTGGATAGAGATGAGATGCAAATAGAAGACAGAGGTCCCCAAGGGAGATGGTTTCCAGATAAATACCACCTTGGTAGGGGACCCACCAGCACCTTCCCCATTTTTCTTTATTCTTTTCCACTCTTGCAGAAGAGCATAATAGTCTGTCTTCATCAGCTCAGGCTGCTATGACTAAGTACCATAAAGTGGGTAGCTTATAAACAACAGAAATTTAAAATTCATAGTTCTGAAGGCTGGGAAGTCCAAGATCAAGGTGCCCAAAGATTTCATGTCTGGTGAGGGCCGATTTCCTGGTTCAGTCAAGATGGAAAGAGATGAGAGAGCATTTCGAAGTCTGTTTTTTATGACAGCACTAAATGCTATTCATGAGGAGAGAGCCCTCATGACATAATTACCTCTCCAAGGCCCCACCTTGTAATGTCATTGTCCTAGGAAGTAAGGTTCAACATACACATTTACGGGGAACATAAACATTCAGTCCATTGCATACCCCATAGCTATGCCAAATCCTTAGCTCACAGAATGACCTGATGAACCAAAGGTAACGAGATAATTTGGAATTTATCAGTCACCTCTCCCAATCACATTTGTCATTCGAAGGGGATACCCAAAGAGAACCATCCTTAATCTAAAGGATGAAATTCAAAAATGAGGAAAAATCTAAAAACAAACAACAGTACATGAGGGAAAGTTTTAGGATGGGAGCCTACCAAACCCCTCTCAAGCCACACTATCCAATCAATAAAGGAAGTCCTGTCTATAAACTATTCAAATGCCTCCCTTCTTATTTCTTATAGACACAAAATGATCATTGACCTCATTCATTAAACCAGCCTTGTTGGGTTGTTTGCTTGCTCTTGTTTGTTTTGCTAAGATTACTGTTCTGGGCCAGGCGCAGTGGCTCATGCCTGTAATCCCAGCACTTTGGGAGGCCAAGGCAGGCCGATCATGAGGTCAGGAGTTCGAGACCAGCCAACATGGTGAAACCCCGTCTCTACTAAAAATACAAAAAGTTAGCCTGGTATGGTAGCAGGAGCCTGTAATCCCAGCTACTCAGGAGGCTGAAGCAGGAGAATCGCTTGAAACCTGGAGGTGGACGTTGCAGTGAGCTGAGATCGCACCATTGCACTCCAGACTGGGTGACAGAGCAAGACTCCATCTCAAGAAAAAAAAAAAAAAAAAAAAACGATTACTATTCTGACCAACTGGTTGCCTTCTGCCATTTTTCTAGGACTGTGGACGGCACGACATTTAGGAGTTCTATTAAGGAGAAAACTGTGGGCCGAGCTCTCTACGCACAGGCCAGAGCAAAAGGCAAGACGGCTGGCTTGGTGAGGTAAGGCCTGAGTGAGCAAGGCTTGCCCACGCCTCTCAGTGGTGTTTTCCTCTCCTATTTCCTTCCCACAGCAGCAAAACAGCCTCTGGAAAGGCACAGCACCTGAGCCAATGGCAACCTCTCGGAGCCAGATGGTAGAATTAGGCACTGCAGTTTCTATTTGCCTAAAGGTCCTTCTTCAACCAATGGGTTTTGGGTGATCACACGCTGGTTGTGCTTACATCACTGTCTCGCAGGTAGATGGATGTTCTGTAAATAAACACTGCTTTTTCTAAAGAGCGAAGAGAGAAACTACAGAAATATTGGTGATCTTGTGATCTTGTTACGAAACTTAACATATATGCAGGAGGAAAAGTTTGACATTTGCCTTAATGATTTATTCTGCCTACTTGTAGGGATAAGGAGTTTTTTTATTGTTGTTGTTGTTTTTTGAGATGAGGTCTTACTTTTTTGCCCAGGCTGGAATGCAGTGGTGTGATCACGGCTCACTACAACCTCAAACTCCTGGCCCCAAGCGGGAATGCCTCAGCCTCCCAAGTAGCTGGGACTTGGGGTGCACCACCATGCCTGACTAATTTTTTTAGTTTTTGTAGAGATAAGGCCTTGCTTTGTTGTCTAGGCTAGCCTCAAGCGATCCTCCCACGTCGGCCTCCCAAAGTGCTGGGATTACAGGCTGAAGCCACCATGCTGGGCTGCGATAGGGTCTTTTTAAGCATCAGTTACTTCACTTAAGTTTTGTTTATTTTTTCCCCTTATAATCTAAGTAAGACCTGGGAATGCCAAGCCACCCTCAAAAAGTAGCTTCTCTTCAAAGGGAAAAAATCTTCAAAGGGATTTTCACCTTCTCACTCCTTGCACTGCACACTCACTTTTTTTTTTTTTTTTTTTTTTTTTTGAGACGGATCCTCACTCTGTCGCCCAGGCTGGAGTGCGGTGGCCCGATCTCGGCTCACTGCAAGCTCCGCCTCCCGGGTTCGCGCCATTCTCCTGCCTCAGCCTCCCGAGTAGCTGGGACTACAGGCACCCACCACCATGCCCGGCTAATTTTTTGTATTTTTTAGTAGAGACGGGGTTTCACCGTGTTAGCCCGGATGGTCTCAATCTCCTGACCTCGTGATCCGCCCGCCTCGGCCTCCCAAAGTCCTGGGATTACAGGCGTGAGCCACTGTGCCTGGCCCACGCTATTAGGCCAAATGCTGCCGTGTTTCTTTCCTCCTCTCCTCCTCTCCTATATCCCCAAACTCACCTGTAGTTGAAGTTCTTTTCCTTTCATTCATGCATTTGTTCATTCAACAAAAATGCATCAAATACAAGCTCTGTCCCCGGTTCTGTCAGAAGCAGCAGCAACACAAAAGCAGACACCGTCAGTCTCATGCAGGAGGCAGACAAGGAACCTGTGACGACAATATCTGTAGTGGGCCAAGGGCTAATACGCAAATACAGAGAGGGTACACAAAAAACACTATGGGAGTTCCGAGTGCCGAGTGTGTCATCCTGTCTGGGAGTCCAGGAAATCCCCACAGAGGACTGATGTGTAAGCTGAGCCCAAGTAGATTACAGTTGGCCTTCGTATCCATGGGTTTCACATTCTCAGATCCAATCAACTGTGGATGGAGACCTGTGGATACGGAGGGTCCACTGCACCATACTATTTTGTAACAGTGACTTGGGCATCGCCGGATTTTGGGGTATTCTTGGGGAATCCTGGAACCAAACCCCAGAGGATACAGAGCACCAACTATAGTAAAATTCAGCCAGGTAGAGAAAGGAGAGAAGAGGCTCCAAGCAGAGGAAAGTCCTCTAGCCTTGCTGCAGGTGAATCAGTTCTTTTATCTTTAAGAATCATTTTGCCGGCCAGGTGCAGTGGCTCACGCCTGTAATCCCAGCACATTGGGAGGTCGAGGCAGGCAGATCATGGGGTCAGGAGATTGAGACCATCCTGGCCAACATGGTGAAACCCCGTCTCTACTAAAAATACATAAATTAGCTGGGCGTGGTGGCGTGTGCCTGTAGTCCCGGCTACTCAGGAGGCTGAGGCAGGGGAATTGCTTGAACCAGGGAGTCGGAGGTTGCAGTGAGTCAACATTGTGCCACCGCATTCCAGCCTGGAGAAAGAGCAAGACTCCGTCTCAAAAAAAAAAAAAAAAAAAAAACATTCTGCCATCTTTGTCCATCATTTTGACCACATCACCCATTCATTTATTTGTTTATCCATCCCACAGATACTTATTTCTACCAGAACTCTTCTAGGCACTGTAGTTAGTGCAGGGAACGCAGAGCTCCCACCCTAGTGCGCCCCTCGGGTAAACATGGTCTCTCACTGCAGACTCTGTCTCAAAGCTTTGCACGAGGTCATGCTCATCTTTTTCTTCAATTATTTGATATCGCAAGCTGACTGTCCACAACAACTCCCCAATCCCTTAGGCTGATTATGCAACATCTCACCTTGCTTATTTATTTCTTTTCTTTTTTTCTCTCTCTCTCTTTTTTTTTTTTTTTTGAAATGAAATTTCACTCTATCACCCTGGATAGAATGAAGTGCAGTGGCATGATCTCGGCTCACTGCAACCTCCACCTCCCAGGTCTAAGCAATTTTCCTGCCTCAGCCTTCTGAGCAGCTGGGATCGTAGGCACCCACCATCATGCCCGGCTAATTTTTGTATTTTTAGGAGAGACGGGGCTCACTACAACCTCCATCTCCCAGGTCTAAGCAATTTTCCTACCTCAGCCTCCTGAGCAGCTGGGATCATAGGCACCCACCACTGCGCCCGGCTAATTTTTGTATTTTTAGGAGAGACAGGGCTCACTGCAACCTCCACCTTCCAGGTCTAAGCAATTTTCCTGCCTCAGCCTCCTGAGTAGCTAGGATTATAGGCACTCACCATCACACCTGGCTAATTTTTGTGTTTTTAGTAGAGATGGGATTTCACCATGTTGGTCACGCTGGTAACTCCTGACCTCAAGTGACCCACCCACCTTGGCCTCCCAAAGTGCTAGGATTACAGGCGTGAGCCTCTGTGCCCAGTGTATTTACTTATTTCATTTAAAAAATCATTCCCTGTTTATCCTAACACTGGAATCACCAGCATTGATAATTCTGCTGCTTTCTCTTTAAACCATAAACACTTCAAGATCAATGATCATATTGAACTCAGTATGTATGTGACTAAAATAAGGCCTTATGATAGAAAAACATACTCAAGCCGGGTGCAGTGGCTCAGCCTGTAATCCCAGCACTTTCAGAGGTGGAGGCGGGTGGATCATCTGAGGTCAGGAGTTTGAGACCAGCCTGGCCAACATGGGGAAACCCTGACTCTACTAAAAATAGGAAAATTAGCTGGGCATGGTGGCGCATGCCTGTAGTCCCAGCTACTCGGGATGCTTAGGTAGGAGAAAGCTTGAACCCTGGAGGTGGAGGTTGCAGTGAGCTGAGATCACACCACTGCACTATAGCCTGGGCAGCAGAGAGAGACTCCAGCTCAAAAAAAAAAAGAGAAACAAACTCAATTTGATGCAAAAATAAAGTTTTTCTTCTGAAGACTTTCAGAAATATCAAGAACTCCTACAGTGAACCTCAAATGCAGTATGGGAAGAGTGCTATCTTTGAACCATCCAACCGTGGATGTGAGTCCTGGTCCCACAGTGGACTGGCCATGGGGTCTTGAGCAGGTCCTCTACAAGCCTAATTTTTTTTTTTTTTTTTGAGACAGAGTTTCACTCTTGTTGCCCAGGCTGGAGTGCAATGGAGTGATCTCGGCTCAATGTAACCTCCACCTCCTGGGTCCTGGTTCAAGCAGTTCTCCTGCCTCAGCTTCCTGAGTAGCTGGGATTACAGGCACACACCACCATGCTCAGCTAATTTTTGTATTTTTAGTAGAGACGGGGTTTCACCATGTTGGCCAGGCTGGTCTCAAACTCCTGACCTTGTGATCCGCCCGCCTCGGCCTCCCAAAGTGCTGGGATTACAGGCGTGAACCACCGCGACTGGCTCAAGCCTAATTTTTTTTATCATCTGAAAAGTCAGGGTAATGATCTCCATATTGCAGAGCTGCTATATCAGCAATGATAGATGTCAAGTTCCTGGCCCAGGATAGGGGCCAATCCCTGGTAGCTTTTTGCAGACAACACTCAAGTCAGTAAGAAGCTCTGGGAGCCGGAGATTGGGTAGGAGAGGAGACTGAAACTCTTGTTGGGATTCAACTGATCTAGAAGCTGCACTTATCTCTAGTGTATCTACTGTTCACTTTCATGAACTACTGAGCAGGATGGACCGTCCAGGAAAGTCTACACGCCCTCTGCCTAGATCCTGGGTCTTGCCGCTCAATCATGTATCTGTTGATTTTTGTTGGGGGCTTTCACCTTTAGGAGCAGGGCTCTTGATATGGAAAACTTCAGAACGGAAGTAAATGTCCTCCCAGGAGCAAAGGTGCAGTTCGAACTTCACTACCAGGAGGTGAAGTGGAGGAAGCTGGGCTCTTATGAGCACAGGATCTATCTGCAACCTGGACGGCTGGCCAAGCACTTAGAGGTAAGCCGGGATCTGTAGGGTTTTTATAGTCCCTGACCCTGATTTATACTTTCTGCTTGCACTAGCACTTGTGGTGTTGGATGCCACTCAACTCTGCAAGACAGTGGGATGTATCGAAAAGATGGTGGGTTTGGAGTCAGCCACACCACTTCCTTACAGCTCTCGGTCTCCTTAGCAGCCGTATTATGGTGGTTTCTGAGATCTGCTATAACAAGTTACAGCAAACGCCACAGCTTAACACAACAGAAATTGATTCTGTCATGGAAGTCTGAAGTCAAGGTGTCTGCAGAGCTGCACCTCTCTCTCTGGAGGCTCCAGGGGAGAGCCCGTTCCTTGCTTCTCCTGCTGTCTGGCAGCTGCCAGCCTTCCTTGACTTGTGGCCTTGTAGGCAGATCACTCCAATCTCTTCTTCCACGGTCGTATCCTCTCCTCCACTGAGCATCTTAAATGCCCCTCTGCCTTTCTCTCACAAGAACACCTATTAGGTTTGGGGTCCACCAGGTAGTACAGGATGATCTCAACTCAAGATCCTTAATTGCATCTGCAAGGACTGTTTTTCCAGATAAATCCATATTCACAGGTTCCAGGGGTTGGGCATATCTTTAGGGGGGAGGCCACCATTCAACCCAAGACACTAATCTTCAAGGACCAGTTATCCTGAGTCTTCACTCTCTCATCTATGAAAAGAGTACTGTAACAGACTTTTGTTTGTCAGTTCTTTTTTTAAACTTTTATTTTAAGTTCAGGGGCATATGTGCAGGTTTGTTACATAGGTAAATTCCATGTCACAGGGGTTGGGTGTACAGATGATTTCACCACCTAGGTAATGAGCATAGTACCTGATAGGTAGTTTTCCGATCGTTTCTCTCCTCCCTCCCTCATCCTCAAGTGGGCCCTGGTGTCAACTGTTCCTTTCTTTGTGTCCATGTGTACTCAATGTTTAGCTCCTACTTAGAAGTGAGAACGTGCAGTACTTGGTTTCCTGTTCCTGTAATATGTGGCCAATGACAGGAGCTTGATGAAGGTTAAGTGAATTGTCTTTCCTGCCATCCCAGGCATCATCACCACAAGGGAGCAGTGCCTCGGGCATCCACTGCATGACTATCCATCTGAACTCACCTCTGCTGTCATCTTCATCTCTTGCTATAAAGACTAACCTGCTCTTTTCTTTGCTCAAATCTTTGTGACATCCTATGACTGTTTAGTGTAAGAGGCAGAGCTAGGCAAGAGGAAACCTAAGAGAGTACAGAGGCCAACATGCCCCTCCCCCTGGCAGATGGGAGAGTGAAGCAGACATCTCCCGTGTCTCTCATTGTCCGGAGACATGGGAGACGAAAGGGAATGAATTAATCACGATGAAACTTTAATTACCATTTGAAAAGCTGCTCGTCGGATCAATAATGCCCACTGTTTGGCATCAGTTCACTATCAGAGTCTATGCTGTTGAGTTCTTTTCTGGGCCACTCCTAGCACATACCGTGCTTTTGTGTGAATTGAAAAAAAGATGCCCATCCTTCAGGCAAATGCAGCGCCATCCAGCGCACGTGACTTGGCCAAGATGCTCTGTACAATTAAGTGTGTTGTTGGATGTTTTTCCAGTACTGATGATGGATGAGTGTCAGTAACCCATATTCTCTTCCTCAATGCCATGAATCCTGTGGTAAATAATTTGAAGCAATGGTTAGATGTGATTAGCATCTCAGCCTAGGAGGAGACAATCATTGAGACTGTTGATGATAACAATATTAACAAAAAATTAAGTGACTGCCTGGGCAGCACAGCGATACCTCCCCTCTACTGAAAATAAATAAATAAATAAATTAGCCAGGCATGGTGGTGCACCCCTGTAGTCCCACCCACTTGGGAGGCTGAGGCAGGAGGATAGCTTGAGCCCAAAAAATCGAGGCTGCAGTTAGCTATGATCATGCCACTGTACCCCAGGCTGGATGGCAAAATAAGACCCTGTCTCAAAAAAAAAAAAATAGCAGCTAAGTAACTCAGAAACAGAAAATCTAATACTACAGGTTCTCACTTATAAGAGAGAGCTGAATAATGTGTACATGGGGACATAGGGTGTGGAATGATAGGCATTGGAGGCTCGGAAGTGTGGGAGAGCGGGAGTGGGGAGACTTGGGCGAAGTGTGGGAGGGTGGGAGTGGGGTGAGGGATGAGAAATTACTCAACGGGTACAAGGTACATTACTTGGGTGGTAGTTGCACTAAAAGCCTAGACTTCATGCCTGTGCAATATATTCATGTAACCAAACTGCATTTGTACTCCTTAAATTTATACAAATTTTTCAAATTAAATACACAAAAATATAAACAAACAAATCATAGAATTAAATAAAAAAAGAAAAAAATGGCAGCTATGACTGTGGTTTGGTCAAGAATCACCAAAGGGGATTTCCCTAGATGAGCTCTGTTCAAAGCAAGAAGACAGAGAAGAAATAAAACGACCCAAGATTTGGGGGAAATGGTCTACTTTTGACAGGTCTACAGAGTAGATGCAGTGCTATTTAACAACGGCAGGTCTACAGAGTAGATGCAGTGCTATTTAACAATGAGGGGGAAAAAAAAGAAGGAATTCTTTTTTTCCCTAACAATGCAAATGCTCTTAAAAATAAAAAGACTCGAACAGAATGAGGAAGGGAGTTGACTCCTAGGGGAGTGAGGCAGCAGAAGGAGAGTTCTGAGTTGACAGAAGGGGGTTAAGCCTCTGTGGTGAGATGAATCCCATCGCAGGAACTTGCAGATCCTGCAGGAGAGTTCGTGGGGTCGTGCCCGGGAAACCTGCGGAGGAGAAAAGCATCAGAGGACTTATTTGTAATTTTGCTTCTTGCTTAAAAAGACTTTAAAGACTTTTAATGCTTTGGGTAATTTTCTCTTGCATCTCTAGGTAGATGTGTGGGTTATCGAACCTCAGGGACTGAGATTTCTTCATGTTCTCGACACATTCGAAGGCCATTTCGATGGTGTTCCGGTCATTTCTAAAGGAAAACAGAAGGTACCCTGAGCCCTGCGTGTTGCCAGGCATCCACGGGGCCTCTGGATCGTGGGTTCTGTTCTCCTTCTGTGCTCTGGAGAATAGAAAAGCAGGCTGGTGTTGAGTTGAGGACACTGTTGAAGAAATGGGGATCCCCAAGCAGAGTCTAGGGTCTCCCCAGGATACACAGAACACTCCCGGTGGTTTCCTTCCATTTTGACCAGAGATTGTCCCTTTTTGAGTCTCATTTCCCCCTCAGTCCCCTGCTTAAACAGTAGCTAAAGGACAGCTTTCACATCCTATATGGCGGATTTTCATTCGTTAACCATAGCAAGACATGTTCAGCTCTCTGCCTCAATGGCCAGTGATAACCAATGATGACTCCTGTAAGGAGAAACTCCTCTAAGAACATTAAAACATTTCACAGACTCTTTCCAAAGCACATAGTCAGCCCTTCTACAGGGGATGAAGGAAATTCTTTGGCTTTCTTCTAAAAAGGCCTGAAACCTTGCAAACAGCATGGCAGGCTGGAGATGCTCCCCGCAAAAGCCCTGGCATGTCCTTCCCATCAGTAATGGGTCCACCGATGTCGCGGGGATGCAGAACGTCCATTGGGCAGCTCCTCTTCCCTGTGTGCTGGAGAAGGGGCAGCGCCAAGCACTGGGAAGGGGCTAGAGGCAGAGGCTGTGACGTCACCATTCTTTCTAGGCACACGTCTCCTTCAAGCCCACAGTAGCAAAGCAGAAAATATGCCCTAGCTGCCGGGAGACTGCGGTAGATGGGGAACTGGTGGTGCTGTATGACGTGAAAAGAGAAGAGAAGGCTGGTGAACTGGAGGTGAGTGCACACAGGCTCTGGTTCTACTGCCAAGCCTGTGCCAAAGAGCTGCTCCTTTTTGAACAAACTCCCAGGCCTGTGGGTGGTTTCTAGCTGCCAGGGCAAGTGTTTCTAGCTGCAGAGAAGGGACTAAAATCATATTCTTTGAATATACTGCTAAGCATTATCTTTTATGTATGAAAAACTAAATGAAAGGTCATAGGGTCTCATGCTCTTGTCCCAGGAGGGCATTCCTGGGCCTCATATGAAGAACAATGGAATAATTACAGAACAGGAATTTTAAATAGGCTCCCAAGGCCCTTTGCAATTAGATAATCAAAGAAAGCACAGAGATTACGGGGTGAGGAGGAAGGCTCATCCACAGTCTAGAAAGATCAAGAGCCAGCGGTGAATTTCAGGGCTGAGGTTTATCATGAAGTTTCTTGAAAAGTTTCCTTTCCCCTTTAGTCATGTCCTAGATGTGTGTCTTCCTTTCTTTGTACTAAGGTGAGGACTCTCAGAATGTACCCAAAAACTCCAAGAGTCTCTCTAGGGACAGCAAGCGGAGCACACACCTTGTACCTGGACACTGTAGTTTCCTGGAAAGAGGCAGCCAAAGGGCAGAGGAAAGAGAATTAGGTGAGCCAGTCAGCAAGTCTGCAGCAGAAGACAAAGAGGATGGTCAGGAGTCCAGCTGGGGCAGCCGCTCGTTAACTTCAAGAAAAATCCAAATTTTCGGCCAGGCGCGGTGGCTCACGCTTGTAATCCCAGCACTTTGGGAGGCCGAGGAGGGCGGATCACGAGGTCAGGAGATCGAGACCACGGTGAAACCCTGTCTCTACTAAATATACAAAAAAATTAGCCGGGCGTGGTGGCGGGCGCCTGTAGTCCCAGCTACTTGGAGAGGCTGAGGCAGGAGAATGGTGTGAACACGGGAGGTGGAGCTTGCAGTGAGCCGAGATTGCGCCACTGCACTCCAGCCTGGGCGACAAAGCGAGACTCCGTCTCAAAAAAAAAAAAAAAAAAGAAAAAGAAAAATCCGAATTTTCTAAAGTGGCCCATACACGTCCTTCGTGATCTGTCCTGCTGATTCTCCACCTAGTTCCCTGAATTCTTGGATTCTACAGCCCCATCTTGCTGAACCACATATGGAGCCCCATATATGCCATATTTTCTCATCTCTGGGGCTGCACTGTCTGGAACTCTCTTCCCCATTCCCCACTATCTCAACCTGGCCCAGCTCTAAGAGAGTGGCTGAGTCTGAGCTCATCCTTAGGTCCCAGTGGAGATGCTGCTTCCTAGAGAACCGTCCCATGCGTGTGCGTTAGATGCACACTGGGCTCTTGCCGAGCCCTTTACTGACTAATCATGGTGATTAACACGCTGCGCTGCACATTGCCTCCACTTACCCTTATCCTCTGCTGGCTGGGAGCCTCCTGAGGGTGGGGACCCTGCCTGATTAACCGCCGGTTAGCAGGGCGCCTGGAACAGGGGCTCTCTGTAAAGACTGAGTGATGTGGAGTGGAGTGGCGTGGAGTGAAGTGGCGTGAAGTGGGGTGGAGTGGAGTGGCGTGGAGTGAAGTGGCGTGAAGTGGGGTGGAGTGGAGTGGCGTGGAGTGGAGTGGCGTGGAGTGGAGTGGAGTGAAGTGAAGTGGCATGGAGTGGAGTGGAGCAGCGTGGCGTGGAGTGGAGTGGTGTGGCGTGGAGTGGCGTGGCATGGCATGGAGTGGAGTGGCATGGTGTGGAGAGGAGTCAAGTGGAGTGGAGTGGCGTGGAGTGGCGTGGAGTGGCGTGGAGTGGCGTGGCACGGCATGGTGTGGCATGGAGTGGAGTGGTGTGGAGTGGAGTAGAGTGAAACAGAGTGGAGTGGCACGGCATGGTGTGGCATGGAGTGGAGTGGTGTGGAGTGGAGTGGAGTGAAACAGAGTGGAGTGGCACGGCATGGTGTGGCGTGGAGTGGAGTGGTGTGGAGTGGAGTGGAGTGAAACAGAGTGGAGTGGCACAGCGTGGTGTGGCGTGGAGTGGAGCAGCATGGAGTGGAGTGGAATAGAATGTTCTCCTAGGAAGGTCTTGACCCTCACAGGAGAGGAGGTGGGGGAGCAGTAGGAAAATGTGGAGGCAAATGCACATCAAGCTCCACCTCCTCCTCCCTGGAGACCCCTCTCTTCTCTGAGTCCCCAGGTCCCCATCTTCCTACCTTCTAAACACGAATCATGATTTGACTCACAAATACGTTATATTTTTCAGGTGTTTAATGGATATTTTGTCCACTTCTTTGCTCCTGACAACCTGGACCCAATTCCCAAAAACATCCTCTTTGTCATCGATGTGAGTGGCTCCATGTGGGGAGTTAAAATGAAACAAGTAAGTACCCCCTTTTTTGCAGTGGTTGGGGGGACTCCCTATCTTCTTTGATCACCTCTTAAAAATACAATCATTCTACCCCTCCTCCCTACTTAGGGCTGAAGCTCAGGGACTGTGCTTACTGACTGCCAGTGTAAACTCTTCCTAACATTTTGCGATTATTGCATTTCACAGGACATACACCTCCATCTTCTAATCATTCCTCCAGTGTAAAATTCCCTGCCTTCTCTTCTTCCTCTTTCCTGTTTCCTCTTCCTTCGCTTCCTCTTTTCCACTCTCTATCCAATATTTCCTTGAAAAATTGTCTCAAAACTCACCACTTTGAAAAATGTAATCTCTATATAACCTCTTCTTTCAATGATCAGTCACATTTTTGCTCTTCTACATGTTTTTTATAATATCTTGTCATTGTCCACATGTAACTATTGATTCGATATATACATATTATTTCTAGTTATATTGTAATTGCTTGAGGGCAGCTATCCATCTTGTTTTCCAGCTCAGAGCTCAATATAGGCTTACTCAGTGATAAGTGAGATGTATAGATGCAATTCTAAAGACCAAACAAGGAAATGATTTAACTTATCCATCAACCCATTCATCCATTCAACCAAGTTGAACAACCAACTAACCAGTCATATGGCAACTATTTTTGACCACCCAAGAGTTCACTACTACCCTAAGATCTATAAGGAACTTAAAAGAAGTCCCTGTCGGCCGGGCGCAGTGGCTCACGCCTGTAATCCCAGCACTTTGGGAGGCCGAGGCAGGCGGATCACCTGAGGTTGGGAGTTCGAGACCAGCCTGACCAACATGGAGAAACCCTGTCTCTACTAAAAATACAAAATTAGCCAGGCGTGGTGGTGCATGCCTGTAATCCCAGCTACTCGGGAAGCTGAGGCAGGAGAATTGCTTGAACCCAGGAGGCGGAGGTTGCAGCGAGCAGAGATCGCGCCATTGCACTCCAGCCTGGGAAACAAGAGTGAAACTCCATCTCAAAAAAAAAAAAAAAGATGAAGACAAACAAGAAGATGAAGAAGAAGACCCTGTCTTTCACAGACCCTGCCTGCCTGGGTCTGTACTCCCAGGCAGGGTTTCTCAGCAGTGGGACTATTGATATTTTGGATGGGGTCATTCCTTGTTGTAGGAGGCCTGTCTGGTGCATTGCAGGATACTTAGCAGCATGGTCTATGGTCTATTTGCTAAATTTCAGTAGCACAACCTCCCCTGCATCATAACAAGCAAATATAACGTCAGACATTGCCAAATGTCTGCTGGGGGGAATAATTGACTCTGATTGAGAACCACTGCTCTGATACAACAGTTTATTCACTGCTTTCTTCCTTCCATCATTCATTCATTCAACAAATATTTATGAAGCACCTACTATGTGTCATACACTTAGTTCATCTGTGAGCAAAACAGACCCAAAGCATAAAAACAGAAACCAAACAAAAAACGCATTGCTACCCTCTGGGTGCTTATGAAACTTACATCTGGGGGAGAGGGTACAGAGAATAAACAATACACATACAAGTACGAATGGACAAGTACGTTCAATGGCAGCATTATGATAAAAGTTTTTTTTTTTTAAATAAAAGAAGTGTATGTTAGAAATCAAGAGTGGCAATTGCAGGGGGATGCAATTTTAAATAGGCTTGTCATATAAATAGGTGGTTTCCTGGAGAATCTCTCTGAGGAGACCCTGAGAAGGTGAAGGGAGAGTTGTGCAGATAACTAAGGGAATTAAATGCAATGAACAGCTCATGCAACAGTTCTAAGTCGAAAGTGTGCAAAGAACAGAGAGAGATGCCAGTAGAGAGGGGCAGCGGGAGATGAGATCTGAGAAGTGAGAGGCAAGGTGGCTCATGGAACGCCTGTGCAGTCATGATCAGAGCTGGATTCCGGAATCTGTTTTGAAGGTAGAGTAAACAGTATATCCTGAAGGGCTAGCTGTGAGGCAAGGGAAGAAAAGAGAAGTGAAAGATGTCCCAGGACTTTGCCTGAGCGACTAGAAGGATGGAGTGGCCATCCATGAGTTGGCAAAGACAGAGATGGAATCAGACATTGCAGGGAATGTCCCAGTTTGGTTTTGGATCCAAAGTCTGAGATGTCTATTAAATACCCACATTGGCCATGGAAGCCTCCTCAAAAGTGAGATGTGGAGACACATGGTTAGGACACACCAGCACATAGAAGGTACTGGCAGCATTGGGACTAGATGAGAATGCCAAGGTCTAGATGGACAAGGGAGCCAAGATCAGACAACAGAACATTCCAATATTGGGAATTTGGGAAGAAGAGGATAATTGGTGATAGAGACTAATAAAAACAATTAGTAAGTGGGGGAGAAAAATAAAGAGAGAATGAGGCCCTGGAAAACAGTTGAGGAATTTGTGTTCAGGAGGGAGATGAGAGCACTTGCTGATGCATGAGAAATGAAGACGGACCTTTGGATTTAGCGACATTAGCATCATTGGTGACCTTGACAAGGGCAGTTTCAGTAGAGTGACAGGGATGAAAACCCGAAAGGATTGGGCTTATGAGAGAATAGGAAGAGAAGATTTGGAGGCAGCGTGTTTAGACAATTCCTCAAGGAATTTTATTGCAGAAGAAAGCTGAGAAATGAAGAAAGTGGATGCACATGGGTGAGAAATAACGTGTTTTTATGTTGACGGAAATGTACCAATAGAATAGGGAAATTGAAGAGGCAAAGGACAATTGCTGGAGCCATGTTCTTTAGTCAAAGAGAGGGGATGAAATCTAGTTCATGAGTAGATGGGTTTGCATTAGGTAGAAATACTGCTAATTGTTCTTTATTATCAGGTAGGAAAGAAAAATGTGCAGGTACAAATATTGCTAGTTGGGATTTTATGGTAGCGGGAGTCTGTGGGAATGTTCTTCTGTCTGCTTCAGTTTCTCAGTGGAGCTGGAATCAAAGTCATCACACGTAAGCTAGAGAAAGAGGGTGATGGTGGTGGTTTAAAGAGAAAGATCGCCAGGCACGGTGGCTCACGCTTGTAATCCCAGCACTTTGGGAGGCCGAGGTGGGCGGATCACGAGGTCAGCAGATCGAGACCACGGTGAAACCCCGTCTCTACTAAAAATACAAAAAATTAGCCAGGCGTGGTGGCGGGTGCCTGTAGTCCCAGCTACTCGGGAGGCTGAGGCAGGAGAATGGCGTGAACCCGGGAGGCGGAGCTTGCAGTGAGCCAAGATTGTGCCACTGCACTCCAGCCTGGGCGACAGAGCGAGACTCTGTCTCAAAAAAAAAAAAAAGAGAAAGATCAGGAAATAGTTTAAGAGACTGGGTGAGTAGATGGACTTGAGAAATGTATTTTATTTTCAGGCATTATAAAGGTGGCACTCGAAGTTTGTGATCCTTAACATAAAGACTAGTCAAACTGGTTGTGCAAAACAAAATAAGATAGTAAAAGTATCAAAAAGCCAACAGTACATGCCCAGAATAAATGAGGGGTAGGTCTGCATTGACTGAGGTGGGCTCCAGAGGTTTTCTGGAAGAAGTTTAGCTTGAGAAGAACTTGAAAGACGACCAGGATCAATGATTGGTCTTCCTAGTTCCTCTGAGGCTCAGATTTTCTGTAATGGGACCTGTCTTTATTCTCTATTGAAATAGACTGTGGAAGCAATGAAGACCATATTGGATGACCTCAGAGCAGAAGACCGTTTCTCTGTGATTGATTTCAACCAGAACGTTCGAACTTGGAGAAATGATTTAATTTCAGCTACAAAAACACAGGTTTCAGATGCCAAGAGGTATATTGAGAAAATCCAGCCCAGTGGAGGTGAGTGTGTTGGGCTAAAGCCCAAGGAGAAACTTCCTTTGGGTTCAAATCATGATTCACTTAAGAAGCATTATTCCCATCACAGTGGTCTTTCCCCAGTGTTCAAGGGCCTATCTTAAATAATACATTTATTGGTAATGGATGAATGCTAAGTTTGTAGTGAAAGTAGAATTTATAATCCAGCCCACACAAGCTTTGAATCATTTTAATCTCTCAGAAAAAGGTTCAGTGATACTGGCCTTCTTTATTGCCTGCATAAAGCATAAAATGTTACTGTCTTCAGAGTATCTTGGCAAGGCTGATTTGGATACTTTAATCTGGTGTTTAACAAACTAACAGTCTGTGCTTTGAAAGGGCTAATTCATCTCTAAGGGGATAGTTTACTTCAAAGTGAATCTTTCACTGCACTGGGGGACCACCAGCTTGAGCACAGTTGGTGTCACTCAGAAAGCAATGAAATGATTTTGGCATGGAATAACTGATGGATAAGTGATCAGCCGACATACGAGTCTGAATCCAGGATGGGATTTTCTGTGTGTGGCGAGAACGCATACCCAACGTTTCATTATGCTACTTCAACAGGCACGAACATCAACGAAGCACTCCTGCGGGCAATCTTCATTTTGAATGAAGCCAGTAACTTGGGACTGTTAGACCCCAACTCCGTCTCGCTGATCATTTTGGTTTCTGATGGAGATCCAACAGTGGGCAAGTGTCACTTCAACTTTCTCAAGACAAACACTTTTCACTTTTGTTTCTTGGAATGGTGGTTTGCCTAAAAGGGGAACTCTAATGGCATTTGCCTGAGTTTCTAGAACATTTTAAACCCATGCTTCCTAAAGGAGGTCTTCTGATCCTGCAGCCCTCACCCCTTAAGCTACTGCTCAGACACTTACAGCAAGGGCGCTCTTGAATGCCTCAATTCCACCTCCACAATATGCGGAAATCTGAGTCTGAATTTTAATAGTATGTTGTGAGGATTGCTGATGCATTCTAGGGAAATGCATTTATTTCCTCAACTTGAGGTATGTGAAGATGGTGTATGGGGGTGGTGAATGATGAGTATTGATCCCAGATCTCCCAGCAGTACCTTTGGAGGCCACAGTAGCATATTCCCTATTATTCTCCACACTTCTCCCAGTTGCAGCTAGAGAAATGACAGCTCTCTGACACAACCTTGAGGTTAAACATTTTTCTTTCTACAAAATGGCAGCAACATCTCCCTACTTCTATTATTTATTTTTATTTTTGTTACATTATTTTATTTATTTTTTGAGACAGGGTCTTGCTCTGTCATCCAGGAGGGAGTGCAGTGGAGCACACACAGCTCACTGCAGCCTCAACCTCCCGTGCTCAAGTGATCCTCCTACCTCAGCCTCCTGAGTAGCTGGGACTACAGGTGTGCACCACCACACTCAGCTAATTTCTTTTTTTTTCTTTTTTTTTTTGGAGAGACGAAGTCTCACTATGTTGCTCAGGCTGATCTCCAACTCCTGGGCTCAAGCAGTCCTCCCACCTTGGACTCCCAAAATGTTGAGATTACAGGTGTGAGCCACTGTGCCAAGCTATCTTTGTTTTACTTGTGTCTTTATTCTGGCCACTGTAAGTAATAGCGAATGCCAGATTGTTTGCCCGAGTGTGCTGTTGTACAGACTAGGACCGAGTCTAACACATTCTGACACAGCCAAGTGGAATGAAAATGCATGAGGCAAAAACAATGGCAGTCAGAGCTTTAGAAAGCCAGAGAGCAACCATCTTATTAATAATGAGACTAGAATAAGCCAGTGTCATGTATTTGTTGTAGAGCCAATGTTTTCTCCCTCAGATCAGATTACTTTTAAAATTCAAGTTTTGAATAAAATCATAAGGTGGAAAAGGAAATATAGTTTAAAATATTAAACTGGCCAGCCATGGTGGCTCACACCTATAATCCCAGCACTTTGGGAGGCTGAGATAGGTGGATCACCTGAGCTCAGGAATTCAAGACCAGCCTGGCCAACATGGCGAAACCCCATCTCTACTAAAAATACAAAATTAGCCTGACAGGGCGGCGTGTGCCTCTAATCTCAGCTATTTGGGAGGCTGAGACAGGAGAATCACTTAAAACCATCAGGCAGAGGTTGCAGTGAGCTGAGATGGTGCCACTGCCCTCCAGCCTGGGCAACAAAGTGAGACTCCGTCTCAAAAAAAAAAAAAAAAATTAAACCATAATTTGGTTTAATTATGGTTTCTCACTCCTGTTTCTCAACCATTCAGTTGCTGTCCCTGGAATCAGTCACTGGTTACAGTTTCTTGTGTATCTTTCCACAAATAGTTTATGCATGCCTGTATACTATATATACATGTTTGCACACATGTATGTGTATATGCATACATACACATACATACATTTATACATGCATGCATGCAAATGCCTCCTATGTACCCTGATATTTACCCTTTTTTTTTTTTCTCCTCTAAACATGCCCTTGAGATTGTCTGGTATACATACATAAGGTGTTTCCATGTCCTTTTTAATAACTGCATAGTATCTCACGGTTTGAATGTATCATCATCTAACCAAGCACCCTCACTGGTGCATATTTATGTTGTTTCCAATATGTTGCTATTCCCAAATAATGTTGCTATGCAACACAACCCACACTTCATTTCAACATATATGAGCGCATCTCTAAGAAAAACTCGTAGAAATTGAGTTACTGGGTCAAAAGGTAAATGCAATTTTAAGTTGGACACATTTTACTAAACTGCCCTCCCTGGATTTTCCAGAAAATTTATGATATTACTTCTTCATTCTTTTCCTTTCGGACATCACCAACTTTAGGTGAACTAAAACTGTCAAAAATTCAGAAAAACGTGAAGGAGAACATCCAAGACAATATCTCCTTGTTCAGTTTGGGCATGGGATTTGATGTGGACTATGATTTTTTGAAGAGACTGTCCAATGAAAACCATGGAATTGCACAAAGGATTTATGGAAACCAGGACACGTCTTCCCAGCTTAAGGCAACATTTTCTTCTGTTCTTTTTTTATTCTTCACTGGAAATCATTTAACTACCCATATCTGATGCATGTATGATGCATAACTGAACTTAACTCAAAATGGTCATGATCTCAGCAATATTTGGTTGCAAGGATCAGGAAAGTGCCCAGTTCCTTTCTCACACGTTTCCTCCCACCCTCATATTTCTGCAGTAACAGTGAGGTATGAGGCAGATGGGTGTTGGAAACAGCTTTCCTACCCCCTGAACAAAAAGGTCTTCTGAGCATCACCAAAGCTCCTTGTAGCTCTCCCACCCCACTAGCAATTGGTCTTCTTATCATCATGGCCAACTGTTTTCTCTTTAACGTGCATTGGCATCTTGGTATCAATTTTTCACAATGTAAATTTTCTTAAGTATTAAGATACAGGCTGAGTGTGGTGGCTCATCCCTGTAATCTCAGCTCTTTGGAGGCCAAGGTGGGACGATCACTTGAGCCCAGAAGTTTAAGACCAGCCTGGGCAACATGGTGAGATCCATCTGTTCAAAAAATAATTTTTTTAAATTAAAATACATATATCGAAAAGATACAAACTACTTGTTTGACTAAATAGATGAGAAAATGATGTAGGGAAAGAAGATGTCTTTCCCCGCCCTTTGTCAGTACCAGGCATCATATTTAAATTTGGGAACAACTAAGAGATAAGATTCTGATTTGGGGAATATTAACCCAGCTGACTTTTTAAAAAATTTAATTATTATTATTATTTCTTGAGACAGAGTCTTGCTTTGTCACCCAGGCTGGAGTGCAGTGGTACGATCTCGGCTTACTGCAACCCCCCCCTCCTGGGTTCAGGTGATTCTGGTGCCTCAGTCTCCTGAGTAGCCAGGATTACAGGTGTGTGCCACCATGCCCGGCTAATTTTTGTATTTTTAGAAGAGATGGGGCTTACCATGTTGACAAGGCTGGTCTCGAACTCCTGACCTCAGGTAATCCACCCGCCTTGGCCTCCCAAAGTGCTAGGATTACAGGTCGAGCCACCATGCCCGACCTCCTGCTGACTTTTATCACAAGTTTGCCCAAGAGTTTTTCACTGACCATGACAGAAAGGGGAAAAAATGCCAGGCTCTTAAATCAAAGGTAATGTTCTCAACAAGTCTTTGTCTTCTCTTTGTTTTTAATCTGATAATTACGAGCATTTTCCCTTGTCCCAGACATCCTGTGTGAATAAATTAAGAGGTATCTGCTGATCCTTTGAAGAATCTCAGAGTATGTTTTAGATCAGCTGGGCGTAATCCCTGTAATCCCAGCACTTTGGGAGGCCGAGGCAGGCAGATCAAAAGACAGAAGTTCAAGACCAGCCTGGCCAAGATGGTGAAAACCCGTCTCTACTAAAAATACAAAAATTAGCCGGGCTTGGTGGCTGATGCCTGCAATCCCAGCTACTCGGGGGGCTGAGGTGGGATAATTGCTTGAATCCAGGAGGCGGAGATTGCAGTGAGACGAGATCCCACCACTGCACTCCAGCCTGGGCAACAGAGTGAGACATCGTCTCAAAATAAAATAATAAAATAAAATGCTTTAGATCTACAAAGCAGTATGAACATAATTTCTCTCTCTCTCTCTGTGAATTGTAGAAATTCTACAACCAAGTCTCCACTCCATTGCTCCGGAATGTTCAGTTCAACTATCCCCATACGTCAGTCACGGACGTCACTCAAAACAATTTCCATAACTACTTTGGAGGTTCAGAGATTGTGGTGGCAGGAAAATTTGACCCTGCTAAATTGGATCAAATAGAGAGCGTTATCACGGCGACTTCGGTACTTCCACTTATCCGCTTATTCTATCTACTAATTGGCCCCCTAGATACAGTCCCTCTTGAATGTCAGCTCTGCCTACCTGGAATCGTGGGTGTAGAACAGAAGCAATCAGTGATGGAGAAGGCATGAGAATATCTCTGCCATCTTCCCAGCTATTCCATAAATCCTGACCTTTTCACCCAAGCCCAATCCCAAGCACAGGAATGCATTTCCTTCCTCAGTAGGCTTTGCCTTCTGTTTCTTTTTTATTCCCATTCATTCCCAGCAGGTACTAAAAATGTGAATCAATTAACTATAATTCCGTTACCCAGTGTCTCTCAACTGAACCTTCCATCATCTAGGCTAACACGCAGTTAGTCTTGGAGACCCTGGCCCAGATGGACGACTTGCAGGATTTTCTCTCGAAAGACAAGCACGCAGATCCTGATTTCACCAGGAAACTGTGGGCCTATCTAACCATCAACCAACTGCTAGCTGAACGGTAAGAAGAGAAGAGTACCCACACCATGAGATCTGCAAAACTGCAATGTCCACCAGGAATATATGAAGTCATACACAAAAAGAGTTTGGAAGCAAGAAAGACAGCACACTAGCACAGGCTTGGATTGTTACCCTCCACTAGTTCTGAACACTTTAGAGAAAGCTGGGTTCACTCTTTTTCTTCTTTATTGAGGTATAACATACAGTAAAGTGTGCAAAATGCATTAAATTATTTATTTTTATTATTTATTATTATTATTTATTTTGAGACGGAGTCTCGCTCTGTCTCCCAGGCTGGAGTGCAGTGGCGCCATCTCGGCTCACTGCAAGCTCTACCTCCCGGGTTCACGCCATTCTCCTGCCTCAGCCTCCTGAGTAGCTGGGATTACAGGTGCCCGCCACCATGCCCAGCTAATTTTTTTGTATTTTCAGTAGAGATGGGGTTTCATGTTATCCAGGATGGTCTTGATCTCCTGACCTTGTGATCCGCCCGCCTCGGCCTCCCAAAGTGCTGGGATTACAGGCGTGAGCCACCGCGCCCAGCCAAAATGCATTAATTTTAAGTGCACCATTCAATGGATTTTTATATCTACCATCCATGTAATCACCACCCAGATCCAGATGTAGGTTCCCTTGTTCTCCTCCCTCAACACCTGCCCCCCTCCTCTAGTGGAAACCACTCTTTCAATGTCTGTGATCATCAGTTTTGCCTGATCCTAAATTTCGCATAATCATGCAATCTGTATTCCTCTGTTTCTGGCTTCTTTCACTCAATATGATGTTGGTGAGATTCATCCATGTTGCTTCATGTATCAGGCATGTATTTGCATTTACTGTCTCGATCTCCTGACCTCATGATCTGCCCGCCTCGGCCTCCTAATGTGCTGGGATTACAGGCGTGAGCTACTGCACCCAGCCCTGCATTTACTCTTGAAAATGGCTTCTTGTCCAAAGAGAAATTGATGATTATTAACAATTATGATGTTCCCTAAGGAAGGGCTCCCCTATGCTCATCTATGTCCCCTCTGGTTGCTTCATGTATCAATCATTTATTTGCATTTACTCTTGAAAACGGCTTCTTGTCCAAAGAGAATTTAATGATTATGTGATTATGATGTTCCCTAAGGAAGGGCTCCCCCATGCTCATCCATGGCCCCTCTGACTTCTCAGCCGAGCTGCATCTCAACTCTCCAACATGAAAACTATATCCCCAGAGCAATGGATGGTTAACCACCTGCATCAAAATTACACAGAGGTGTTTGATAAAAGTTCCCATTCCCAAGCCTCATACCATCTATAAGATAGGATTCTCAGGAAGACGGAACAGGGTCTAAATGAGGCTGGGAAAATGAAATGCAGTTGTATGACTGAACTCATAGAGAAAATCCCTAATGTCGACAAGAGTAGAAGAAATACGCAAGGCTGTAAACTATGACCGTGAAGTAAATGAGAAATAGCTCCCGCTCTGACAGAAGCACACTGGATGTATTTACAGATATATAGCAAATTGTTGCAGAAGTTAAATATTGATTTTAAAACAATTCCTATAAAAAGATCAGTAGTTGCTAAAGGTTGGGGAGTGGGAGATAGGTGAGTAGGTGGAGCACGGAGCATTTTTACGGCAGTGAAAATACCCTATATGATACCCCAATGGTGGACACCTGTCATTATGCACTTAACCAAAGCCATAGAATGTACACCACCAAGGGTCAGCCACGTTAACTGTGGACTCTGCATGATAATGATGTGTCAGCTTCTTCCATTGTAACAAATGCACCACTCTGATGTGGGATGGATGTGGATAGTGGGGAAGGCTGTGTATATGGGGGACCGTGTGTATGCAGTGGGGACATGGAAAATCTTGATACCTTCTGCATAATTTTACTGCGAACCTAAAACTGCTCTAAAATATAAAGTTTTAAAAAAATGCCCTGGGAGCCAGATGCGTGGCTCATGCCTGTAATCCCAGCACTTTGGGAGGCCAAGGCGTGTGGATCGCTTGAGTCCAGGAGTTTGAGACCAGCCTGGGCAACATGACAAAAGCCTATCTCTACAAAAAATACAAAAATTATCTTGGTGTGGCGGCATGTGCCTGTAGTCCCAGCTACTCAGGAGGCTGAGGGAGGAGGCTCTCTTGAGCCTGGGAGGTTGAGGCTGCAGGGAACCGTGACTGTGCCACTGCACTCCAGCCTGGGCAGCAGGGCGAAACCTTGTCTCAAAAATAATAATGATAATAAATAAGTAAATAAATAAATAATGCCTTGGGACTTAGCTAGATAAAATACTCAGCTTCTCGAAGCCAGTGAGTTCTGTTTCCTGATTACTTTGCGGCTCTGCCCCACCCCTAGGATTAGACCCCAGCAGCGGTGGGGTGCAGGGTCGGGGAGCTGACTTGCGCTCCCCCTCCAATGCGGCCATGCTCCGTAACACCTCTACTTCTTGAATACAGAAGCCTGGCTCCTACAGCTGCCGCCAAGAGAAGAATTACAAGATCGATCCTGCAGATGTCTCTAGATCACCACATTGTGACCCCGCTGACCTCGCTGGTGATCGAGAACGAGGCTGGGGACGAGCGCATGCTGGCGGATGCCCCGCCCCAGGATCCCTCCTGCTGCTCAGGTCAGGGCTGCACCTGTGGGGACAAGTGGCCAGGCAGCTCTCTTGCCCTGGGGGGAAGTCCTAGTGCCTCCGCTCTCTCCCACCCCAGCCCACCTCTTGCTCCCAGCCCTGGGCCCTCCTGTGCCCAAGCTCTTCCTGCCAGCTGGGAGGAGGATGGATTACTGCTGTGGTCGTTGACCATTTTGCTCACAAGTTTCCCAGAGGAACTTTTGAAAACCTATGTATCCCTTCCATCATTTTTGACATCAATATTTGAAATTTTTTATATTAGCCTGGGCGACATAGCAAGACCCCATCTCTAAAGAAAAAAATTTCTTAATTAGCTGGGTGTGATGGTGGGCACCTGTAATCTCACCTGTTTGGGAAGCGGAGGCAGGAGGATCTCTCCAGCCCAGGAGGACCACTGCACTCCAGCCTGGGTACCATCACATCTCACTGCAACCTCCAACTCCTGGGCAACAAATACAATTTCTATATGCAACTAACATAATTACAGTATTTTATAAATATTGGCCTTTTAAAATAAAACTGTTACATCACTGTTTTCTTTTTCTTTTCTTTTTTTTCGAGACAGAGTCTTGCTCTGTTGCCCAGGCTGGAGCACAATGGCATGATCTCAGCTCCCTGCAACCTCAGCCTCCCAGGTTCAAGCAATTCTCCTGCTTCAGCCTCCCAAGTAGCTGGGATTGCAGGCATATGCCACCACACCCGGCTAATTTTTTGTATTTTTAGTAGAGACGGGGTTTCACCATGTTGGCCAGGCTGGTCTCGAACTCCTGACCCCAGGCGATCCACCTGCCTTGGCCTCCCAAAGTGCTGGGGTTACAGGCGTGAGCCACCGTGCCCGACCATATCACTGTTTTCAATACACCTAATAAAACAGAATACCTAATTGGTTACTCACTATCATTCATTTTTTAAAAATATATAAGCAAATCCTATATTACAATTATTAGAAACTGGCCAGTCATGGTGGCTCAAGCCTATAATCCCAGCACTTTGGGAGGCTGTAGTGGGTTAATTGCTTGAGCCTATGAATATGAGACCAGCCTGGTCAACATAGCAAAACCCCATCTTTAGAAAAAAAATACTAAAATTAGCCAGGCATGGTGGCACGTGCCCATACTCCCAAATACTCAGGAGGCTGAGGTGGGAGGATTGCTTGAGCCTGGAAGGTGAAGGTTGCAGTGAGCCAATCACGCACTGCACTCCAGCCTGAGTGACAGAATAAGACTTTGTCTCAACAAAAAATTATTGGAAGTTTTATATTATTCTTTTTTCTAGTTGAATTTGTATTTCCACTCCACTTGCCCAGCAGAACTATGTCCTATTGTGATATGTTTTTACGCTTATTTTAGTAATCACCTCACTTATCTATAAGGAAAAAAGTTTATAAATTTTAATTAAAAATTTAATTTAAAATTCATAACCATAAGATTCTGAGTATTCAAAATTCTCTTCTGAACTGGGTCTGATTAATATTACTACTAGTAGCCAAGTGAGCAAAATAATATAAATAAATTATAAATTTGATTACACGTAAGAAGTAAAACTGGAGTGGAAATATTCTATAATCTCTTACTGGGAAAAATGTGACTGAGTGTTTTTCATGTATTCATGGGTAAGTATTATTTATGAATGGATTGAAAGAGACAGGATTCAGCATCAATTCTACTTTTAAGAGAACGTGTATGGGCAGAAGTCCTGATAAATATTGGGTGGTATAGACGAGTAGATAGAAATGGCAAGTGTCTGGTTATATTCAGTTACTCGCTTATCTGAACTCTTTCATATTATATGCCAAAACATGCATACGGACCTAGCGTCCCAAAGATTTTGTATAATTTATCAGCTGACAACGTGAGCCCTTCTTCAATTTTGTTGAAAGCAAAGAATTGGAAGCCCTGTGGCTTGTACAAGCATTCACTCCTGATCATTGGAATCAGGTTTTTTGCCCTACGCCAGTATTCCAATGGATGTTCTGGTTCCTGGAGGACTCTGGGGGAGGGCAGTGAAGAAGAACAGGCCTTCTACTTGTAAACTAGGAGAAAAGACTTTCTTTAGGAAAGAGTCTGTCTAAACTGAGACTCTAGAAATTGCCTTTCAAACAGTCCATGCTCTCTGAGTCCTGCAGAAAGTCTCCAGGCACCCCCGAGAGTGCACACACCCAGGACTAGGAGACCTCAGGTTTATACGTCTCTTTCTTTTCTCTTTCTTGCGGACTGGTCCTACTGAAACATATATACATATATGATATATACACACACACGTATATATAAAATATATATTATATAGAACATATAATTATTAATATATTATATATAATTATATATAATTATATGTTCTATATATTATATATAATTATTATATATAATTATATGTTCTATATATTATATATAATTATTATATATAATTATATATTCTATATGTTATATATTATATATTCTATATATTATATATAATTATATATTCTATATAATATATTCTATATAATTATTCTATATAATTATATATTCTATATAATTATTCTATATAATTATATATTCTATATAATTATTCTATATAATTATATATTCTATATAATTATTCTATATAATTATATATTCTATATAATTATTCTATATAATTATATATTCTATATAATTATTCTATATAATTATATATTCTATATAATTATTCTATATAATTATATATTCTATATAATTATTCTATATAATTATATATTCTATATAATTATTCTATATAATTATATATTCTATATAATTATTCTATATAATTATATATTCTATATAATTATTCTATATAATTATATATTCTATATAATTATTCTATATAATTATTCTATATAATTATTCTATATAATTATTCTATATAATTATTCTATATAATATATTCTATATAATTATTCTATATAATTATTCTATATAATTATTCTATATAATTATTCTATATAATTATATATTCTATATAATTATTCTATATAATTATATATTCTATATAATTATTCTATATAATTATATATTCTATATAATTATATATTCTATATAATTATATAAATATATAATATAATTACATTTTATATTAGATATATAATATATAACTATATAATGTATAATTATATAATATAAATATATGGTTATATATTTATATTATATAATTATATATAACATATTACATGTTATATATTACATATAAAATATAAAATATATATATTTTATATATATATTAGATTCAGGGGCTAAATGTGCAAGTTACATGGATATATTGCATGTTACTGAGGCTTGGGGTACAAATGATCCCATCACCCAGGTAGCAACCATGGTACTCAGTAGTTTTTCAACCCTCCCCCACATCTCCCCCTTTCCCTCCCTCTCCCCTCTAGAAGTCCCCAGTGTCTATTGTTTCCATCTTTACGTCCATGTAGTACCCAGTATGGACTTCTCAATGTAGTACCCAAGGTAAGTGAGAACATGCAGTATTTGGATTTCTGTGAAATATATTCTTAAGAACGCTTTGTACACAATGGAATATGTTCTGCATTTTTAATTTTGTTCAAGCGTGACACCAAGTTTACTGCACTTGTCCAGGGTTCAAGGAACTCTGACTTGTAATGTCCCCGTGACAACAGCCTGGAGCCTCACAGATAAATAGATCTAGGGAGAAACGAACCCTAGATTAGTTTCTAGGCATGGCTTTTTCACAGAGAGGTAGCCTGGCTATCAGAAAGCAAAAAGCGCCTTTTGTTGTCATGTGAAATCTCTCTCACCAGTAGGGAAACCTCTCTGGGAAACTAAACTGCTCGGCTTGTTTGTGAGTGAATAGGGAGGGAGCCAGGAAGATGCCACGGTAACCTGGGCCTTCTCCCAGACTTAGCTCCCCGGCCTGCACTGGAGTCACCAGGCCCTTCCCCAGCCCTATAAAGTGCTTCCTCGCACTGCCACCCTTGCTCAGGTTCCAGACTCCAGAGAGAACTGTATCACAGGCCTCCTCCCTCAGCAACATGCCAGAGGCAGCCCGGGAAGAGAGAACTCTGGAATAAAAAGAGGAGAAAAACCTAAGCTGACAACACCTGGGGGTGCATAAAACAGATTCTTGACACGGTGAGCAATTTCCATGGAAATGTAAACCTAGAAACTCACAGTTGCAGGTTTTTCTACACAGGGGCCCTGTATTACGGCAGCAAAGTGTCTCCAGATTCCGTCCCGTCTTGGGCCAATCCTTCACCAACGCCCGTGATCTCCATGCTGGCACAAGGATCTCAGGTGCTAGAGTCCACGCCACCCCCACATGTGATGAGAGGTAAAGCTTCTACACTGCTTGCACGTCCCAGAACTCAGCCGACCATAATCCTGGGAAGCACTGTGTGAATGAGGCCGGGTGCAGCGGCTCATGCCTGTAATCCCAGCACTTTGGAAGGCCAAGGCAGGCAGATCACCTGTTTTTCTATAGAAATCCACCTTGTTTGTTTTTAATCATGTATTTACAGAATCCTAGTTTTGTTCAGTCTTTAAAAAAACCTTTCTGCAAACAGTTTCAGTGGGAGGTTTGGGTAGTAGCTGCGGTCATCCAAAAGCCAGGAAAATGTATTTCTTTGTGAGAGTTTTGGTGGCTGTGGCTTCCTTGTGTAGTCGCAGACTTCTTTGCCCTCCATTGTCAATTTCTTTGCCTTTCCATTACAATCTCTCTGGCATCTTCTACCACAGCATGTGAGACAGGGAGCTGCCCCGGGGAAACGGGAGGGAGTGTCTCCTCTCCTGTTCCCAGCTCCTTGCGTTGCAGTCTTCACCCACAGAGATGACAGCTGCTGGCAATTAGCTAGTTCATCTAGAAAACCTGTGTGCAGCTTTTCTTTCCTTACTTTTCTTTTGATTAGAAAAAAGTAAATTTCAACATTCAAAGACAGAGCACATCCCTCTCCCTGAAGGAAGGTGCAAAGTCCCAGCTTGACTTGAGTGTTTGAAATTTAGAAGGGTGGCTCCTGTTGGTCCTAGAGTTGTGAGCTTTCTTGACTGCCTGGAATATAGACCTTTCCATCAAGAAAGCCTCAAAGCTGGGTCTCCAGGTTGTATGCCTAGCACATACCAAATACCACGTTGTAGCAGAGAAAACTTAGCAAGGACTTTGAATGGACATTTAATGTTATTTCGGGCAAGGCACATGGCTCACACCTGTATTCCCAGCACTTCTGGAGGCTCAGGTGAGAGAGGATTGCTTGAGGCCAGGAGTTTGAGACCAGCAAAAAAAAAACCCAAAAAAGCCCTTTTCAAAAAATTAGCCAGGCGTAGTGGCGCACCTGTAGTCCCAGCTACTCAAGAGGTTGAGGTGGGATGTTTGCCTGAGCCCAGAAGTTCGACGTTGCAGTGAGCTATCATTGCACCACTACATTCCAGCCTGGGTGACAGAGGGAGACCCCGTCTCAAAAAATAAAGTAGAGACCAGGCACGGTGGCTCATGCCTGTAATCCCAGCACTTTGGGAGGCCGAGGAGGGCAGATACTTGAGGTCAGGAGTTCGAATCCAGCCTGGCCAACATGGGGAAACCCTGTCTGTACTAAAAATACAACAATTAGCCAGGCATGGTGGCAGGTGCCTGTAATCCCAGCTACTTGGGAGGCTTAGGCAGGAGAATTGCTTGCACCTGGGAGGCGGAGGTTGTAGTGACCTGAGATCGTGCCACTGCACTCCAGCCTGGGTGACAGAGCAAGACTCTGTCTCAAAATAAAATAGGATAAGATAAAATAGGATGATAAAATAGTAACTTCATCTCACCCTTAGGGCTTATCTCTAAAGTTATTATTTTTGGGCCACAAGTAACTTGCTCCTTCACCTCCATTGCTGGTAGCGCTTTGTACAACACTCACCTATCCTACCCCAGCTCCATGGGGAGTCCCACGAACCATGCAGAAGTCTCAGTTAACAGCGGCTAACGTCTGCAGCTATGCATGAGTGGGGAATCTGTGCGGAAGCTGATCGTGCTGGAGGAGCAGTTGCTTTTACTGTGCCTTTCCGACCAGCAGTTTCTGAGAGCCAGACACTACTGTGACGCCCAGGGAGTGAGCTGCTTAAACTATGGCTTTGCAAAATAAAGCTTTTGGAGAAAATTGTTGAGATCAAGTTAATTTACTTTTAGATATTCTTCCCAGTTAAGACTGTAGTGCTTCTTCCAAGTTTCTCATCTCCGTTGTATGATGCAGTGAAAAGGATGAGGACTTCAATGTCAGACAGTCCTGGAGACACATCTGCCCCATGACCTTGTCCATACACTGAAATCTCCCTAGGGCTCAAGCAGCCCACCTCTAAAATGGAGATGATAATACCCTCCCTGCAGGGTGGATACAAGTTTCTCCTTCCTAGTAGAAGCTCTGTTATCACTGACCAGTGTTCTGCCCATAAACCTCAGGTGCTAGGAATCTATAACATTAGTCACGGAGGTCCTTGATCTACTTTCTGCCTGATCAAAATGTCAAGCTGTGCTGACTCATTTAAACATGATGCTTCATTTCTGTTGTCTTGAATTATGTCAACTCAATATGGCAGCACAGATTCACTGTTGCCTATCAGAAGGTCTGATTGGCGGGATTTCAGTTAATTAAATGGCAAAACCCATCGTTGTCTTTAATAAAAGCAATTTTCTTCAAACAGAATATTTCAAACTACCATATTTGTGTAGAGGAAGAAAGAGGGTATCATAATATAATGATTATTTAAGGTTTTTTTTGTTTTTGTTTGTTTGTTTGTTTTTTGAGACAGAGTTTTGCTCTTGTTGTCCAGGCTGGAGTGCAATGGCTCAATCTCGGCTCACCGCAACCTCCGCCTCCAAGGTTCAAGCGATTCTCCTGCTGCAGCCTCCCGAGTAGCTGGGATGACAGGCGCCCACCACCACACCCAGCCAATTTTGTTTTCCGTTTTTTTGTTGTTTTTTTTTTAGTAGAGCCAGGGTTTCTCCATGTTGGTCAGGCTGGTCTCAAACTCCCAACCTCACGTGATCTGTTCGCCTCGGCCTCCCAAAGTGCTGGGGTTATAGGTGTGAGCCACCACACCTGGCAAATATTATTTTTAAAAGAGCCTTTGTTCTATGTTTTTCTTATTTTATTTTATTATTTATTTATTTATTTTGGGGACAGAGTCTTGCACTGTCACCTGGCTTGAAGTGCAGTGACGCCATCTCGGCTCACTGCAACCTCTGCCTCCCAGGTTCAAGCGATTCTCCTGCCTCAGCCTCCCGAGTAGCTGGGATTACAGGTGCCCACCACCACACCCAGCTAATTTTTTGTATTTTTAGTAGAGACGGGGTTTCACTATGCTGGCCGGCTGGTCTCAAACGCCTGACCTCAGGATCCACCCGCCTCGGCCTCCCAAAGTGCTGGGATTACAGGCATGAGCCACTGCACCCAGCCTGTTCTGTGTTTTTACAATGCCTTGTAGCGTCCAGCTCCAACAAAAATCAACTAACCGTGGACTGCAGAGCATGAACCTGGAGGTGTGAACTGAACATTTCTGGCCTGAGTGACTGCTTCAGCCACTGCATGAGTGTCCTGTAACTCCTCTGCAACCTTTTATTAATACTGCTACCAACAACTTGCCTAAAATGAGGGTCAAGTCACGTCACATTTATTCTCAGAAGCCTTTAATAGCTACTCAACAGAATAAAGGCCCATTCTTGAGCGTCTCAGGGTCTCTGTGATCTCTACTTTTAGCTCCTTTTTTCTGCATTCTTCAAGAACCTGTCCTCTGGCCGCATTGAGTTATTTTCTAAAGGAAGCATAAACTGTTCTACATCCACTCCTTCCTCATTCTGTCCACTCAGAATAAAATCTCTCCCTCCTTAGCCTTTTGTCTTTCCCCCTTCTCCTCTGACCTTAAAGATAGTTCACAAGCCACCTCCTCCATTCAGCCTTGCCATCTGCCTGGGGGGCACTAATCATTTTCATTTTCTCACAGCATTTTACTTGAGCCATTATTGCACCATGTACTTCACTCTGTCTTACATTCGTGATTATGTCTGCCCCTTGCACTAAAGTATTACTTTCTTGAAGTTACTGACCATGACTTATATTTATAGTTACACCAAACATTGCCAAATTTAGTTATTGCACATAGATTTTTTTTTTCCTTCACCAAATATTTGTTGAATGGTTAAATGGGAAAGAGAGGGAGAGGGAGATGGGGGAGGGGGAGGAGAAGCAAGGAAGGATTAGCTAAAATAATTAGGTTCAATAACAAAGGAGGACTTTCTTGGGAGTAGCTTGATTCTTCATTGCTCTTGGAATTGAATAATATTAATCTATACGTCAACAATAATATTGGGTCTCCTTTGTTTTCCTGCATTGTATATGGCTCCTTAAAAAATATATCTCCAGTCTGGGTGAGGCGACTCACACCTGTAATCCCAGCACTTTGAGAGGCTGAGATGGGTGGATCACTTGAGCTCAGGAGTTTGACACGAGCCTGGGAAACAAAGTGAGACCCCATCTCTACAAAAAATACAAAAAATTAGCTAGACATGGTGACACGTGGATGTTGCCCCAGCTACTCAGGAGGCTGAGCTGGGAGGATCACTTGAGCCTGGGAGGTCAAGGCTGCAGTGAGCCGTGATTGCAACATTGCACTCCAGCCTGGGTGACAGAGGGAGGTCCTGTCTCAAAAAACACCCAACTCTATTTTTCTGTCTACACACACATTCACACACACACGTGTGTGTATGTTTCTTATATTTGTGGGTGCATATTTGTGTGTATTTCTTATTCCTTATGTCTTTCTTATTCATTTTTTATCTCTAGCATCTAGTCTAGTGCATACATTTTTAGCTACAAAATAAATATCCTCTATATTTGTAAAATAACGTAGGGTTCTGATGAAGGCTCCACGACAAAGGGATAATGGAGTATGAACCACTGGGTCCCCGAGGCCTGAAGGAGTACCGAGCATAAAGGAGAAGCACAATAAATATTTGTTCTGATTAATATTTGTTCAGAAATGACAATATTTGTTCAGAAATGACAAAGTGCTCAAAATCATCTTCCTTTTAATGATTTTGTTTACATTTTCTTTGTATATTTTCCAGTTGAAAATGACCCACATTTCATCATTTATCTACCAAAAAGCCAAAAGAACATTTGTTTCAATATTGACTCAGAACCTGGAAAAATCCTCAACCTGGTTTCTGACCCAGAATCAGGTAAAATAAAAATACATTATATTTGCATTAGACAATTAGCTCATTGTCATGCTTTCCTGTCACTGCCTGTGATTTCTTTCTTTCTCAGCTTAATATAAGTTCTACATATTTCAGTGATATTAGTGAGAAATTAAATTATAAATATATTCTTAACTATTTTGAACCATTATAGTTCAAAATATATACTCTGTCTCTGAGTATGAACTAGCAGATCTTGTTGTGATATAATTAAATATGAGCCAGAGACGATGGCTTATACCTGCAATCCCAGCACTTTGGGAGGCCGAGGTGGGCGGATCATCTGAGGTCAAGAGTTCGAGACCAGCCTGGTCAAAATAATGAAACCACCCCCCCACTACTAAAAAATACAAAAACAATTAGCCAGGCATGGTGGCACACACCTGTAATCCCAGCTACTCAGGAGGCTGAGACAGGAGAATTGCTTGAACTCAGGAGGTGGAGGTTGCAGTGAGCCAAAATCACACCACTGCACTCCAGCCTGAGTGACAGAGTGAGACTCCATCTCAAAAACAACAACAACAAAAAATTTAAATACTATATGATAGTAAATTATTTAAATTAAATTTTATAAACTGACATAATTAAATTTTATAACTGATATAAAATTAAATTTTATTAAATTTTACAACTGTTATTAAAATGTTATAAAATGAGAATCACAAAGAAGAAAATGTTAATGTAAATCTTGAAGCAAAATTACAATGATTTTCCAATATTGCCATGTTTTTATAAATTTGAATTATAGTACCCACACATGCAAAATAAATGGCACAGAAGAGAAAACATCATTTTTTTCTTTCCTGTAGGAATTGTAGTCAATGGTCAGCTTGTTGGTGCCAAGAAGCCCAACAATGGAAAACTAAGCACCTATTTTGGAAAACTGGGATTTTATTTCCAAAGTGAAGACATAAAAATAGAAATCAGCACTGAGACCATCACCCTGAGCCATGGTTCTAGCACATTCGCCTTGTCCTGGTCCGACACGGCTCAAGTCATGAATCAGAGGCAAGTATGACTCCATCTGAACTCCGGCCTGTCCGTGACACACGACTGCATAGATAAATCCAGGCATCAGTGACATCAACATTAAAAATATTTTAAATATAAGGAAGTTGAGGTTCAGAAAAATTGTTCTCACTCCCTACTCTGTTCCTGGCAGTGGACACTGTGTGTTTTTGGTCACCACTGGGTCCCAGGACCTAGTCTAGTGCCTGGCATCAGTGAACACTCACTGTGTATGTGCTGATCGGTGAACGAATCCTCCAGCTGAAATCCACACCGACTCTATCGCAGAGTGAGCGCCAAACGCCACGGTTGTGTCCTCTGCGTAGAAGCTTCCCAATGAGTATCTGTTGATCCATCATTTAGCTATAAACTGTTGCAAGCGCTTAGATAACTAGCAGAATTGTCTGGGAGGAGTGAAGAGTTCATATTAGGGGTGAGAAGAATGACTTTCTAAAAAGGTCTCTGTTCTGGAATGGTTTAATTCCACTTGGACTTTCACACCAGGGTGCAGATCTCAGTGAAGAAAGAAAAGGTGGTAACTATCACCCTGGACAAAGAGATGTCCTTTTCTGTTTTACTTCATCGTGTTTGGAAGAAGCATCCCGTCAATGTTGACTTTCTGGGAATCTACATACCCCCTACAAACAAGTTTTCACCTAAAGCCCACGGACTAATAGGTAAAGCGTCTATTGACCATCTGACAAGGGTTGGGCCACTCTAATTCTTTAGCAGCTTTGGCTGACAGTGGTTATAAGTTGAGGACATGGCAGGTGTAGACTCACGAGCACAGAGGACCAACATAGTAGCGTGGAGTCACTCGGGAATGTGACAGCCAGGACCTTTTGCCGTTCCAGAAAAGGTTGTCCAGGGCCAGGATTTCAGCATCACAAACTGGGCAAGTTAAGAGAAGGGACAGCACATTTTAAGTTTGATGTTGAAGGTTTTTTTTCTAACTGAAGCAAGGTGAACCCATTTAGGACTTCTGTGATAATAAGCAGAACACACACCCTGGACAACTGTCCCTAGTATTTTAAGAAGGGCTCAAATATAAAGCCTGTGACATCACAAACAAACCTTCTTCGTGTGATCTGAGCTATGCTCTCAGGTGCTCACCTCACTCTCCTGCCATCAGGGTGCTCGACTTACTCACGATCCACTAGACCAACCTCATGTATAAAATGACCATGAGCTCCAGGCATGGTGGCTCATGCCTATAATCCCAGCACTTTAGGAGGCCTGGGCAGGTGGATTGCTTGTGGAGTTCAAGACCAGCCTAGGCACCCCATCTCTACCAAAAAATTAGAAAATAAAAATAATTAGCGGGGTGTGGTGGATCCTGCCTGGAGTCCCAGCTACTCAGGAAGCTGAGGTGGGATCACTTGAGCCCAGGAATTGGAGGCTGCAGTGAGCTGTGACTGTGCCACTGCACTCCAGCCTGGGTGATAGAGGGAGACTCCATCTCTTAAATTAATTAATTTATTTATTTATGAGATGGAGTTTCTCTCTTGTTGCCCAGGCTGGAGTGCAATGGCGCAATCTCGGCTCACTGCAACCTCCGCCTCCCCGGTTCACAAAATTCTCTTCCCTCAGCCTCCCGAGTAGCTGGGATTACAGGCACGCACCACCATGCCCGGCTAATTTTGTATTTTTAGTAAAGACGGGGTTTCCCCATGTTGGTCAGGCTGGTCTCGAACTCCCAACCTCGGGTGATCTGTCCACCTCAGCCTCCCAAAGTGCTGGGATTACAGGTGTGAGCCACCGCGCCCAGCCCCATCTCTTAAATTAAAAAAAAAAAAAAAAAAAGGTTGTGAGTGGTGGCTCACACCTGCAATCCCAGCACTTTGGGAGGCCAAGGTGGGTGGATCGCTTGAGTCCAGGAGTTCAAGATCAACCTGTGCAACATGGTGAAAACCTGTCTCTACAAAAAATAAGCCAGGCGTGGTGGCTCACGCCTGTGGTCCCAGCTACTTGGGAGGCTGAGGTGGGAAGATCACTGGAGCCCAGGAGGTGGAGGTTGCTTGCAGTGAGCCGAGATAGCACCACTGCACTCCAGCCCGGGTGACAGAGGGATATCCTGCCTCAAATAAAGTAAAAATAAAAATAAAGAAAAAAGATGGTGAGCAGCACAAATGTGCTCCCAGGAAGGACCCTCCCTCCCATCACCACTCCTTTTTCCTCTCAGCTTGTCTTTCCACCCTAGAAATCCTGGAGAGAGGACCGAAATGTAGCATGGAGCCAATAATGAGCCTGTCTTTTCATTTAACTATGATTACATGTCAATCAATGTCTGATTCTGTTTCGCTAGGCCAGTTCATGCAGGAGCCAAAGATACACATCTTCAATGAGAGACCGGGAAAGGACCCTGAGAAGCCAGAGGCCAGCATGGAAGTGAAGGGGCAGAAGCTGATTGTCACCAGGTAGGCCTCGGGCGTAAGGACAGTGACGAAAAGGCCTTGTGTTAGAATTAGACCCACACAGCAAAATAGAGGAGCAAGAAGTGTTGTAAGCACTACCTACATCACACTAGCAATTCATTAGGAATAGACACACACAGCATTCGCAGAAGGACACTTCTGATATCCCACCTTAAATGTAAACAATGACTGGGTATCTAGGGTCATGCAATGCCGAGATTAATTAACCTGTTGTTCTCATCTTCATACTTTAGAAGCCCTCACAAGAGCTTCACAAGTTGGATAACTGGACACATTGATCAAAGGAGAGAATCATAAAACACCTATTACCATAGTGCTGCAGAATGAATGTAGATTTTTACATCAGGCTAGAGCTTTCCTTTTGCACATGGATCTCTGACTGCTTTTTTTGTAGCTTTTCTTACACAGACCACCCCCATATGCTTCATCTGAAGTGAGAACTTAGACGCTCGTAACGCGTTCTGAGTGTAAAAGTCTTACAAATCTTGATATTTTTTCCCAGTGCTTTACAGTTGTCTCACCCATGCCAAATTTGATACCGTTTGAAAGCAGCTTACCCCTTTTTAGAGTTTTTACAAAGCAGCCAACTTTGCTTTATTAGAAGAGATTCTTCATGCACACAAATGTCATTGGCTTTGACATACTTAATTAAACCATAACATTACAATGATAACCATAAAATTGTAGTCGGAAGTATTGCCACGAAAGTAGATTTGTGAACTGAAACAATGGATTCTTAGTGAATACACCATTCAATTAGTATCAGTTTATGGGAGGAACGAGGTACCGACGGGAATCAGTGAGCATGTGTCACAGAAGCAATGGTGAGCACAAATTAATAATGTTAATATTAAGTCATCTGAAGTTGGCAGAAGGGCATTTACTGCCAGGCACGGTGGCTCATGCCTGTAATCCCAATGCTTTGAGAGGCCAGTGTGGGAGGATCACTTGAGACCAGGAGTTCAAGACCAGCCTGGGCAACATAGTAAGACTCCATCTCTACAAAAATAAAAATAAATATAAAAATAATTAGCCAAGTGTAGTAGATTCTGCCTATAGCCCCGGCTACTCAGGAGGCTGAGGTGGGAGGATCCGTTGAGCCCAGGAGTTCGAGGCTGAAGTGAGTTATGATTGTGCCTCTGCACTCCAGCCTGGGTAACAGAGTGAGACCTGTCTCATAAATAAATACATAATATATAAAAGGCCAGGCGCAGTGGCTCAGCACTTTGCAAGGCCGGGGTGGGTGGATCACCTGAGGTCAGGAGTTCAAGACCATCTTGCCAACATGTTGAAACCCCCCCATCTCTACTAAAAATACAAAAATTAGCCGGGTGTGGTGGCGGGCGCCTGTAATCCCAGCTACTCAGGAGGCTGAGGTAGGAGAATTGCTTGAACCCAGGAGGCAGAGGTTGCACTAAGTGGAGATAGCACCACTGCACTCCGGCCTGACTCCATCTCATAAAATATGTATATATATGTATATATGCATATATAAATAAATATGTGTGTGTATATATCTATATATATATATTTACTATAATGACAAAAACTAAATGCTGGGCCTTCATTTGGTCCACTGCAAGCACCTCATGGTTCATAACTGAAACTGAGCTGTCCCATGGGCTGGGCACAGTGATACTTTTAAGGCTCATTCACACAATGTGCCAGATCCTTAACAAATTGTTGGCTACTTTGCCCTTCAAGTGGAGGACATGAATCTGCTCAGAAACAGCAGGTATCACCCTTAAACACAGAGAAAGTGCAGTTAAGAGGTGCCGCCAATGCATTCTTTTTTTTTTTTTTCAATGACAGAGTCTTACTCTGCCGCCCGGGCTGGAGTGCAGTGATGCGATCTTGCCTCACTGCAACCTCCACCTCCTGGGTTCAAGCAATTCTCTTGCCTCAGCCTCCCGAGTAGCTGGGACTACAGGCGTACACCACCAGGCCCAGGTAATTTTTCTTTTAATTTTTAGTAGAGACAGGGTTTCACCATGTTGGCCAGGCTGGTCTTGAACTCCTGGCCTCAAGTGATCCACCCACCTCAGCCTCCCAAAGTGCTGAGATTACAGGCGCGAGCCACCATGCCTGGCTGCTGACTCATTCTTTAAGTGACCTGTGAGGTCAGCCTCAACACTGTGGAGTCTTGTTCCTGCCTTCTTTCCACTGGCTACTGTTTCCCTTGCTGGAAAAGCCCACATGGGTCAACTCTAAGGGTTCTTCGAGTGCTCTAAGGACGCTCCGCTGATTCTCTGTCCTTCCAACACCAAGCCCCAGACTTGGTGTTTCTTTTTCACATGACTTGGGGAGCAGCGATAGGTGGGGGGGCGGCAGATGTGGTGACAGAAGGAACACAAAGAACAGCAAGGAAAAGAGGGGGTCTTGTGTCTACAGGTGCCCGGCCAGCCGTCCCTCAGTCTCCCCCTAACCACATGCCTTGCTTCCTTGCAGGGGCTTACAGAAAGACTACAGAACGGATCTCGTGTTTGGAACGGACGTTACCTGCTGGTTTGTGCACAACAGTGGAAAAGGATTCATCGACGGGCATTACAAGGATTACTTCGTGCCTCAGCTCTATAGCTTTCTCAAACGGCCTTGAAGGTTTATAGTTTGGGAAATTATATATATTAATATACATCTTTCCCCTGTCACTTTTGCACATATCCTTTGGTTTGAATAATTAAAATGAACCAGATATCAGGGTGGTTAATTAAAATGAACCAGATATCAGGGTGGTTTATAAAGCCTGTAAACACATCTAAAGAAAATAAACATTTTACAAATGAGCTTTTAGGATTTTGTTGCATTTTTAGATGCCGAAGTGTGTGGATCAAGGTGGTGCCGAGACAAGCCAGCATCTGGACAGAGCCTTAAATTTGGTGTTTACTGTGATCATTTATTAATATCTTTTCTTTTTTTTCTTTTGAGACAGGGTCTAGCTCTGTTGCCCAGGTTGGAGTGCAGTGGCATGATCATAGCTCACTGCAGCCTCAAGCTGGGCACAAGCAATCCTCCCACTTCAACCTCCCTAGCAGCTGGGACTACAGGTGCATGTCACTATGCCTGGCTAATTTTTATTTTTTGCAGAGACGACGTCTCGCTACGGTGCCCAGGCTGGTCTCAAACTCCTGGGCTCAAGTGATTCTCCCGCCTCAGCCTTCCAAATTGCTGGGATTACAGGTGTGAGCCACCATGCCCAGCTGATCATTTCACTGCTGTTGAGTCTCAGGTCCTTAACCTTGCAGATCGCGTCCATTTTTCCACTGCTAGTTACACGGGAAGTACGATTATGAGAGGGTTATATGGTGAGCACAGAATACGAATGGGGGTTACTTGATCTTAGGTGCTTTGTAGAGATTTATACTAAAGCCCTGTTGCCCTCTGTAGAGATTTATACTAAAGCAAGAATAGCCTTGCTGTGGTGCCTGTGATAGCCCAGTATTTTTAGCCAAAATTCTCTTCATAATGTTGGTCCCTGGGTCCCTTTTGAGTTTCTGAGGCCTGGATTAGCCAGAGTTCTCCAGAAAAACAGAACCCACAGGAGATTTACAATAAGGATTGGCTCATGTGATTATGGAGGCTTGTAAATCCAAAATCTGCAGAGTAGGCTGATGATGGTACAGAAGACCCAGGGAGGAGCCAGTGTTCCAGCTCAAAAGCCACCAGGCAGGAAGAGCTGATGCTGCAGATGAAGTTCGAAGGCCGTACACTAGAGAATCCCCTCTGACTTGGGCAGGTCAGCATTTTTGTTCTATTCAGGCCTTCGACTGGTTAGACGAGGCCCACCCACACAAGGGAGGGTGATTTGCTTTACACATTTTTTTTTCCCTTGAGATGGAGTCTTGCTTTGTTGCCCAGGCTGGAGCACAGTGGCGCAATCTCGGCTCACTGCAACCTCTACCTCCCGGGTTCAAGTGATCCTCCTGCCTCAGCCTCTCAAGTAGCTGGGATTACAGGTGTGAGCCACCATGCCCAGCCCCACTTGTTTTTGTTGGTCCCAAATTCTGCACATATTTAAAATCGCTCAGGATGTTACCTCAGATGGCTAATTATACACATTGTTAATGTTGCTAAATGAATTCTGAATCATAGTTCCAAATTCTCTGGAAGCCCTCTGTGTCTGTGAATCAAGTTTCACACAAATTTAATATACCTTGAACACAGCATCTTTTTTAGTACTCCTGGTAGAACTGTTATTTCATTTGCATTTAAACCATTTCTGAGTAATACCACTTACATGCTAAATCTTAGACTTTATTTCAAATAAAGTAGTAAATTATGTTCTAACAAAAGGCCAATGACATTTATAAGGCAGAATAAAATAAGCAACAAATTTAAAGCGAAACTAGGTTACTTTATGCTGTCTGCATTTGTATAGTGGATTTTGGTGCTAAGATGCAAGTCTGAACCACTGTAATTCTGTGCTTTCCTGTGTTTACAACTTTCCTTAAAAAATCAATTCCTAAAATGAACGTCTTTTCAAAAGTCAAATTGCAGAACTTGCACTTTAAAAAAGCTTTTTAAAGGCACATCTTTATGCATCTTCCTTTCTGTAATCTGGTAAAAATCATTTTTCATTTTAGAGGCAAAACTTTTTTTTGGACATATCCAACCCATATTTGAAAAAGCAAGTGAGCACCTCTAAACCTAATTGCAAAATCTTAAGGAAATGTGATTGTTTCTAGAAGCTAAAGATTACTGGCCGGGCGTGGTGCCTCGTGCCTATAATCCCAGCACTTTCGGAGGCCAAGGCAGGAGCATCACTGGAGGCCAGGAGTTCAAGACCAGCCTAGGCAACATAGTGAGACTCCCATCTCTTCATAAAAATAAACAAAAATAAAGATAACCTTAGTGCTGAGGAGGTAAATAGCACTACCTCTTAGTTTTCTTCTTCTGTAAGAAGTGCTCACCTATGATACACTTTTGAAAAACCTACTGCCTCTTTTCCATTTCCTATTTCAAAAATAGAAAAATATTAAATATTAGAATGCTAATATTCGACATAAATTTCAAAAGTGATATTTTAGCATTAACTCTGTTATTTGGTTAAAATCTTGAATTTAAAACTTCTACCTGTAGATATTAAGTTTAGCTTCTTAGTATTTTACGTGTGCACAGTGGTCTTAAAAGTAATAATGAAAATCTTGGGGTGTACATTTATATGTGGTAATAGAGTTCTATCAAAAGAAACTGCAGCTTTACAGGATCACTTACTACCATCAAGTGGCATCTTCTCTTTAGCCTTATCCCAACTGAAGGAGATATAAGTGACTCCAAAGGCCCAGTAAAATCAAAGTAAAAATTACCCGGCCATCTAGGTACATAGAGATGCTTGTATGCTATAAGAACTTAGTGTTATTTTTCTTCACTTTTTCACACTGGCTGAGTCTACTTCTTGGTAACTTTTCCCAAAATAACCACAGAAGAGAAAACAAAAACCTCCAGGATGGCTCCCTTAAGTGGCATAATTATTCAGTTATCTAATTAACATTTCTAGAGTCACTGCAGTCAACCTAATGACTAACTTGTAATCAAGGCTGATCATATTCTGGCTGGGCGTGGTGGCTCACGCCTGTAATCCTGGCACTTTGGGAGGCCAAGGCAGGCAGATCACCTGAGGTCAGGAGTTTGAGACCAGCCCGACCAACGTGGTGAAACCATGTCTCTACTGAAAATACAAAAATTAGCTGAGCCTGGTGGCATGCACCTGTAATCCCAGCTACTCAGGATGCTGAGGCAGGAGAATCGCTTAAACCCAGGAGGCAGAGGTCGCAGTGAGCCAAGGTCGCGCCACTGCACTCCAGCCTGGTCAACAGAGTGGGACTCTGTCTCAAAAAAAAAAAAGGCTGATCATATTCTAATCCTGTGATTCCATCTTACCCAAGTAGGAACTGAGGTGTATACTGGTATCAGTGAACAGTTTCTCAGGCCCAGCAGTCAGGGCAGATTTTCAAGTAGCTGCTATACATGATCAAGTTTCTCTTACTGGCCTATCATTTCATTTGATTATCATTGAACACTGTCTGTCAATTCCTATAACACATACCTTGGGTCTCTATCTGCTTCTCACTCATATCTCCAGCACCTAGTACAACGGCTTACCTACTGAAGGCACTCCATAAACGCTGGCTGAATGAATTTGATGCAATCATGTCAGAAAAAACTGAAACTGAGAGGCAGTTAGAAGTAGATGCCAGAAGACAAAGGAAAAATCAGCAAATGAGATTTAATGAGATTCTAATGAAGAAAACAGGGAATTTGGTCTTTCAAGACAACAAAACCAACAATTTGATATGACCTCAAGTCAGCTGTTAAAAAAGAATAGCTTAAAACAAAATGAGAAGACAAGCCACTGACTGAGAGAAAATATTTGCAAAAGACACATTTGATAAAGAACACAACTGAAATATACAAAGAACTCTTAAAATTCAACAATAAGAAAATGAGTAACCCAATTAAATAATGGGCAAAAAACCCTGAAAGACGTCTCACCAAAGAAGATATACAGGTGGCAAATAAGCCCATGAAAAGATGCTCCACATCATACTTCATCAAAGAAATGCAAATTAAAGCAACGACAAGATTCCATTGTACACCTATTAGGATGGCCAAAATCCAGAACACTGACAACATCAAATGCTGGTGGAGATGCAGAGCAACAGGAACTCTCATTCATTGCTTGTTTGAATACAAAATGGTACAGTCACTCTGGAAGACAGTTTGGTAGTTTCTCAGAAGACACCTGGCATATGATCCAGCAACTGTGCTCTTTGGTCTTTATGTAAATAAGTTGAAAACGTCTATCCACAAAAAACCTGCACACGTTTGTAGCAGCTTTATTCGTAATTTCCAAATCTTGTAAGCAACCAAGATATCCTTCAGTAGGTGAGTGCATAAACTGTGGTGCCTTCAGACAACAGAATATTATTCAGTGCTAAAATGAAGTGTGCTATCGAGCCACAAAAACCTAAGCAAAACAACATGGAGGAACCTTACATGCGTATGTTCTACTAGGTGAAAGAAGCCAATCTGAAAAAGCCACACACTGTATGACTCCAATTATATGATCTTCGATGGAGACAAAACAAGGGAGACAGTAAAAAGATCAGTGGTCAGCAGGGATTTGGGGGGAGACAGGGTACAGACGGAACACAGGAAACTTCTAGGGCAGTGAAACTGTTCTGTGTGATACTACAGTGGCAGATACATGTCATTACACATTTGTCAAAACCCACAGAAACTGCTCTAAAAAGTAAAGTTTATGTTTGAAAAAAAGAAAAATAGCTTATGATGCTTCAAAAATAAAAGTCTAATATGAGACCTGTTGTTAGTTATCTGCAGTCATTTTGCTTAGCATAAACTCTATCAAGCTCTACAAACTCAGAGGGAAAAAACTACTGTCAAGTCTATAATCGTATTTTTATGCTTCAGATATTTTTCATTGAATTTAACCTCAAGTAGGCTACCTCATTTCATTCTGAAATAATTTCAGAAAGACGTTGGAGAATTAAATGTGGGAGGCAGACATGAAACATTTTTTCTCTGAAGAAAACCACCGAGTTGATTCCAAACTTACATTATTTGGGGGAGGCATATGTAATTTGTCAGGTTTTACTCATCACTATTTGTTATCAGGGAGAACCAGTCTCCTTTTCTAAATTCTTCAGACCAGATTCTTAGTAGTCCAGGCTCAACTTCTTGGCTCCGTTTCCAGACATGACCACTCACTGCCATTTATTCAATACCTACTATGTGCTGGACTTCATGTCTGATGCTTTATATGTATTTTCTCTAGGTCTCACATCAACCCTGCCAAAAAACATTTTGACAATTTATACATTAAAAACATCGCAATTAAAGAACATTGACATTCTAATATTACAAAGCCAATGAACAGAACTGCCAGAATTTGATCTAAAGACGGCCCACACCCAAAACCCAGCTGCTTTCCACAATGGGCTGTCAGGTTACTTTGGAAAAACCTTAATTCATCCCTGAAGAACATTTCTGTAAAGCTACTGACATCATCCTATTAGTATTTCTTTACTGCCTCTTACGTTTCTGTAACAGCGTATGTTCTCCCACCTTCTGAGAATAGAAGCTATCAGCCCTCCCTGACTCTCAGTTAAAGAGAGATATCCCAGGGGTTGGCATCGTACCTGTGTCTGACGTCAGCTTATTCCCATCCTCATGTTTGAAGTGATCATCCTGGTATGGTCTGTTTTTTGTTTGAACTCTTGTAGAAGATCAACTCAGGCAAAGCATGGTAGCTCACACCTGTAATCACAACATTTTAGGAGGCCAAGGCAGGAGGACTGTTTGAGCTCAAGAGTTTGAGACCAGCCTGGGCAACATAGCAAGATCTCGTCTCTACTAAAAAAAAAAAAAAAAAAAAAAAAAAAAAAAAAAATTAGCCAGGCATGGTAGTGCATGCCTGTAGTCCCAGCTACTCGGGAGGCTGAGGTTGGAGAATCAATGACCTAAGCCCAGGAGGACGAGGCTGCAGTGAGCCATGATTGTGCCACTTCACTCCAGGCTGGGTGACATAGCAAGACCCTATCTCAAAAAAGACAAAAAAAAGAGGCCAGGTGCGGTGGCTCATGCCTGTAATCCCAGCACTTTGGAAGGCTGAGGCGGGCAGATCACAAGGTCAAGAGATCGAGACCATCCTGGCCAACATGGTGAAACCTCGTCTCTACTAAAATTACAAAAATTAGCTGGGCGTGGTGGCGCATGCCTGTAGTCCCAGCTACTCAGGAGGATGAGGCAGGAGAATGGCTTGAACTGGGGAGGTGGAGGTTGCAGTGAGCCAAGATTGCACTACTGCACTCCAGCCTGGGCAACAGAGTGAGACTCCGTCTCAAAAAAAAAAGAAAAAGAAAAGATAGATCATCTCTCTCTTCCTGGTGCTGCTGAAGGGTAAGATGTAAACCTAGAATGCCCAAGAACGTAAACGTAGAGAGCCAGCACAGGAAGCCACAGACAGAGCGTGAGCCCTGGGAAGGCTGTTCCCACTCAGTCCCGCTGTCTTGGAAGCTAGCGTCTGCTCCTTTCAGTCATGTGCACTATAAATATCCCTTCGCTTATCCTTTGGCACAGGCAAGTGTGGGTTTCCTGTATTTTGCATTTCCTAATAATATACTGCCCTACTTATTTCAAACTGTATCGTTAGGCAAGGTGCCGTGGCTCATGCCTGCAATCCTAGCACTTTGGGAGGCTGAGGCAGGAGGATCACTTGAGCCCAGGAGTTTGAGAGCAGCCTGGGCAACATAGTGGGACCCAGTCTCTAAAAGTAAAAAAATTAAAAACAAATAAAACCGTATAGTCCAACATTGCTGGTAGAACTGTAAAATGGTATAGCTGCTCTGGAAGAGTTTGGCAGAATCGAAAGCTTCTGTTCACATAAAATCCTGTAAATGGATGATCATGGCAGCATTATTCACAATAGCCAAAAAGTAGAAACAATCCAAATGTTTATCAAGTGATGAATGGATAAACAAAATATGGTACGTCCATACAGTGGAATATTACGCAGCCATAAAAAGAAATGAAGCACGCCTACATGCCACCACATGGATAAACCTTGAAAACATGATGCTAAGTGTAAGAAGCCAGTCATAAAAGATCACATATTACATGATTCCATTTATAAGAAATGTCCAGAAATGGCAAATCCATACAGATGGAAAGTACATTAGTGGTTGCCTAGGGCTAGGGCAGAGGGGAAAAATAGCGATTGACTGTTACAGGGTTTCATTTTGGAGTATGAAACTGTTTTAAAATCACACAGTGGCGATGGTTGCACAACTCTGCAAAGTACTAAAACCCGCTGAATTGTATGTATATTTTAAATGCGTGATCTGTATGGTATACGGATTATGACCATAATAAAGCTGCTTCTATATTTATAGTTTGATGTTTAAAATTTAATTACACTTACAGTTCAACTTTACTACTCTACTACTGAAAATATAGAGTGTATGAAGGATTTCCTCCAATTACATGATTCTAAATTGTCATATATAAAACACTTTATAATAACATTCTTTAATGAAGATATAAATTCATCAAGTAAATTACAAAGGAAACAAAAATAACAAGGACAAAATTACATCGTTTTGATACTTCATGAGACATAATTAAATTGTTCTCAAAGGTTAGCTGAACAACTATACAGTAATATTTTCAAAAACCTGTTTCTTTTATACAAAAGAATACCCTAACACAGTAGAGTCTCATAATGCCTTGGCGAACACCAATTTGATGCTTTAAGATTTTAATGGATTGTTAACAAATTTTCAAACTCAGGCAAGTTTAGAAATGTCTTCATATTGAATTCCTTCAACTCTGCGTCCTTTTAAAGGGCCCTACAAATTAAAATAATTTAAAAGAGGTTAAAAACACACATTCCTAAAAGACAAAAAAATGACACCATACTTATGGACACAAATTTGCCTTTTCCGTATCCCTAAAATACCATTAAGGTAGTTAACATTTGTATACATCTATGAATTTTAAGAATAATCTATGGCATTCTCATTAAGAACTACCGTATTTTCTTCTGTGACATCTGACATACGTTATCAATAGATATTGTGGCAGAGACCTACTAGCTGTTCAGTATCTCCTCTGCTTCCTGGATAAATAGCTAATTTCCTACCTCCCTTGTGGTTAGCTGTGGCTATGCATGCAGCTCTAGCCCATGGAAGCAAACAGAAGTGATGGTCCAGACATGCTATCCCCGACACACAATCTGCCAAGCTCCTTTTGCCTGCCCAATGCACACAGACATGGCAACTGGAGATGCCACTTGAGGGCAGTACAGCCACTAGCTGGAAGGACCCTGGGTTCATAAATCGCCACTTAGAAAAGAGTTCCCTGATCAGAAATACCCATTTGGGGTTTTTAGAGTGAAATGTTAACTTCTACGATGTTTGTGCCATTGTCCATTTGGGGTTTTCTTTTTTTTATAGGAAATATCATTTTGTAAGCATTACAGATACTCAAACATGTTTGTCTAGGTTGGCTGTGATAGTTACACTGGTCTAGATTATAAAAAAGAGTCCAACTTTAAATTTATTTTCTTCTTTCATATCGAACAAAAAGGGAAAGAAGAAAACTTAATTAATGAAAGATATTTTCTATCACAAAAGCGGACATAACCTGGGAACACAGAGGCTAAGAATATGGGCTGTGGACCTACACTCCCCAAGTTCAAACCTCACTTTCAACAATTGATTTAACCTCTCTGTCCTTCAGTTTCCTCTCTGTGCCTTATTATCTCCTAGTGGAAATAATAGTAATGTCTGTATGATTGGGTTGTTGGGAAATATAAATGAGTTATTTCATATAAAGTGACTAGACTTGGAATTTATAATGAGAGCTCAATAATTTTCAACTCTAATTATTATTTAATCTTTTGTTTAAAATTTGAGAGTTGGGTCGGGCGCAGTGCTCACGTCTGTGATCCCAGCACTTTGGGAGGCCGAGGCGGGTGGATCACCTGAGGTCAGGAGTTTGAGACCAGCCTGACCAACATGGTAAAACCCTATTGCTACTAAAAATATAAAAATCAGCTGGGTGTGGTGGCACACACCTGTAATCCCAGCTACTTGGCAGACTGGAGCAGAAGAATTTCTTGAACCCAGAGGCAGAGGTTGCAGTGAGCTGAGATAGCGCCATTGCACTCCAGCCTGGGCAACAGAGAGAGACCCTGTCTTGAAAATAAATAAATAAAATAAAATAAAATAAAAATAAAATTTGACAGTTAATCCTCTCCCTTGCAAAATATAACATGATGATGATGATGATAATGATGATGACAATGATGATGACTCTAACCCTAGAACTGAGATTTTAACATTTTTTTACTGCTTCCCTTAACAACAAATAATTATCATATTTAAAGGAATTAAGTTCCCAGATAAAGTATAACCTAGGTTGGATTTTTCATTATCATGTTTAATGGTCTATGGTTAATTATATTTTTCTGATAAGTACCATAAATCTGGAGAATAAGAAGGGAGCCAGACATTTGGGCTTATAGGGCAAATAGCTAAAAAGCTAAGGCTATTTAGGAACAATTTATTGGATGTTAAAAATCTGCTTGATATATGCATAAATTTCAAATATTATCAATGACATGAAAACTTAAGGTGCCAGAAATGATAAAAATAACCACTTGCAAAGTGTGATGACACATGCACACACAGAGATTTTTTTTTTTTTTTTTTTTTTAATGAGGACAGGCTGAAGAAAAGAAAAAAATTAGGAGATAGATTCCCCTTTTTTTTTTGAGACGGAGTCTCACTGTCACCCAGGCTGCAGTAAGTGGCAAAATCTCGGCTCACTGCAACCTCTGCCTCCCAGGTTCAAGCGATTCTCCTGCCTCAGTCTGCCAAGCTGGGACTTCAGGCATTTGCCACTGCGCCCAGCTAATTTTTGTATTTTTAGTGGAGACGGGGGTTTCTCCATGTTGGCCAGGCTGGTCTCGAACTCCTGACCTCAGGTGATCCGTCCACCTGGGCCTCCCAAAGTGCTGGAATTACAGGCATGAGCCACCATGCCCAGCTGGTAGATTCTCTCTTCTAAAACAAGTACATGTTGTTTTGCAATCAAATAGAAAGGCTTTTCACGCGGATTTGCTCCTAAGTTCTACCTCAGTACATAAGATGAAACTGGGTCTATGGTGCAGAAGGTGAGAAATTAGCTTTTGATGAATGGACACAACCTGCGAACCAAAGGTATCGAGATGGAACTCAACACAGCCTCAACAGTAATCAGTTGTTTTGTGTTTCCCTGAGATGAAAACATGAAACAGGATCTGCATTTGATAGCACTATGAAATTAATAAGGTAAGTTTCATGCATGGTCCATGCAAAAAAAAAAAAGAAATAAGGGAAGGATAAGCAAGTTGTCAAGGAAATACTGGATTTTCTATTGCCTTATGCTGACAGAGTCAGAGAAAATCTAGTCTTTTGTTAAAACTCAATCTGCTAATTTAGTCAGACTGACACGTTCCTCAATACCAAGTAAGAGTCCTTTTTCCCTTTTTTCCCCTTAGCTTACATTAGTAACAGTTAGCGAGTAACAGTTTCTAGGTTAGCATTGTCAGGATCAGAAAAAAAAAGAAAAAAAAAGCTTGATTTACTGAAATGAGAATTCTCTCAAATAAGGACCTAAATGGTTTTTCCAGAAAACCTTCCTAGACACAAATTCTCTCACAGGTCCATGGGCTTAGGGGGCCTATAAACTCCCCAAGAGAACAAATAAAATTCGGCAATTATGTGCAATGTTTTGAAGAGTCCAAACTTTCATTAAACTCTCTAAGTGATCTATTACTCCCAAGCTCCCCCAGAGATGCTAAAATTGACTGTACTGGAGATGAAAAATTCTTTTGTTTAGCATCAAAGATATGCAGTGCAGTAGTTCAGAGTTCTAAAAGGAAACTTTCTTTCTGAAGGTATCTCAGACCTCACTCACAGACCGGTCAGTGAAATATCAGTTCTAAGTCAATAACCAACTTTATTTGTAAGTCAGAGTTCTTTAAATTACTGTATTGATCTCCGCTACCTTAAATCCTTTATGAAAAAAGGGAAGACATTTTAAAAAGTGGTTGACCTCTGTGGTTCCCTCCCTCTTGACAATGAGTCTACTTCCCCCACCAACTTTACTATCCCAAATTGAGTTTTATATTCGATATGAGGGGGAAAAAGGATATAAAACTGTACCTGTTATACACACTTTCATAAAACACCAAGATTGGAAAGGAACAGACCAAAATATTAATGGAGTTTATTGTTGGGCTGGGGGATTATGATTAATTTTTATAATTATTTATATTAAATTTTTTTTGGGTTTTATGCATGAGTACACATTTCTTTTGTAATCAGAAAATAAAATACTTTAGCAATGGCAGAGTCACTGGAGAAAATAAGCTTACAGATTTCCAAATAGGATAGAAGGCTAACAAAAAACTCAAATTCTAAAATAAAGAACAATCCAATTAAAAAGAACTATGGCACATTTTTAAAGCATTTTGAAATTTCTGTCTTTGTGTAAACAAACTTACAGTTTCAATGACGATAGTAGCTGAAAAAGTCTTCTCGTTGATGGATTCTAGGGTACCTTCATTTCCTCTGTAACCTCCATTTAAAACTAGAATTCTTTTTCCTATGATGGAAAAGAATATAAAAATTAATGCGAAGAAATATCTCCACTTTTCTTCTAACTTGTTACAGCAAAATGTACTACACCAAATAAACATAATAAAAAACAAAACCCTTTTTCTTAGAAGTTCTCAATCATTTAAGAAGTGTGTAGTATTTTAGTGCAGTGTATGGATACTTTCACTACTCGAACATTCTAAGACTTCTCATTTTTCCCCCAATTATTTGTTAAAGGAATATATATGTTTTACTTTTAGACTGCAAAGAATATAAGGTACTTGGAGAAAATGTTCAGAGTCCAGAAGTAATCAGAGAAAATTTAGCTTACTTTGTCTCTTTGCAAAATTCATAAGATGGTTTGGCAATTTTACAAAAATTTAAACTTATACCTAACACGTGACTGAGCCATTCTATGTATTTACCCAAAAAAAAGAAACCAGATATCCACACGAAGCTTTGTACATATATGTTCACAGTAGTTTTATTTTTAACAGCCAAAAGCTGTAAATAAGCCAAATGTCTATCAATAGATAATTGGATAAACAAACTGGTACAGTAGTCCGCCCTTATGCCAGGTTCTGGTTACTCTCAGTCAGCATGGTCCAAAAATAGGTGTGTACAGTACAATAAAATATTTTGAGAGAAAGAGACCATATTCACGTAACTTTTATTATAGTATATTATTATAATTGCTCTATTTTATTATTAGTTATTATTCTCAATGTTTTACTGTACCTAATTCATAAGTTAAACTTTATTACAGGTATGTATGTAGGAAAAAAACATAGTATATATAGTGTTTGGTATTATCCATGGTTTCAGGCATTCACTGGTGGTCTTGGAAGGTATAGGATAAGGGGGGAATACTGCATATCCATACAATGACATACAGCAAGAAAAAAGAATGAACTACAGATACATTCCACCACATAGGTGAATCCAAAATAATTATGCTGAGTGAAAGCAGCCAGACCAGAAAACAGGATACATTTATATTTATAGAAACTTAATTTATATAAAATTCTAGAAAAATATGAACTGAACTATAGTGACAGAAAGCATGTCAGCAGATGCCGAGGAAGACAGAGGACGCAGGAGCAGAAGGGAGGAGGGAGGCATTAGAGAGGGAAATCAGGGGATCTATTCATCATCTTGATTGTAGTGATGGTTTTATGGAAGTAGGCACATGTTCAAACTTATCAAATTGTATACTTTACATATGTGTGATTTATTGTACATCAATTCTACCACAATAAAGCTAACACAAATTTTTCTAATCTGTAAAAAGAATTTTTACTTTAGGGGGAAAAAGAATAAAGAATATGATAATTGGAAGTTCCAGAGACTGATGTTATCACTACGTTGGCAATGACACCCCCAGGAAGATTTTGAGTCAGAGGTAAACAACCTGGTCAAAGTAGTGTTTGTACTCAGATACGGATAAGTTTCCAAAAGGCAAAGACACCTAAGGGGAAAAAAAGCAAAATAACACAGACTTTCACTTGACTATCGCAGAGAGCTAAACAAATACATTACAGATTGAACATTCCTAATCTGAAAATTTGAAAAGCTCCAAAATCTAAAATCTTTTGAGTGCTGACATCATGCCACAAGTGGAAAATTCCACACCTGACCTCCTGTGACAGGTCACTGTCAAGATGCAATCAAAATTATTTAAAATATTGTATAAAAGTACCTTCAGGCTATGTGTGTAAGGTGTATATAAAACATAAATGAGGATGCGTATGGTGGCTCACAGCTGTAATTCCAGCCCTTTGGGAGGCTGAGGTGGGTGGATCACTTGAGGTCAGGAGTTTGAGACCAGCCTGGCCAACATGGTGAAGCCCCATCTTTACTAAAAATACAAAAATTAGCCAGATGTGGCGATGCATGCCTGTAGTCCCGGCTACTTGGGAGGCTAAGGCAGGAAAACTGCTTGACCTGAGAGGTGGAGGTTGCAGTGAGTCAAGATCGCGCCACTACACTCCAGCCTGGGTGACAGAGTGAAACTGTGTCTCAAAAATAAATAAATAAATAAAAATAAAATAAAATAAAACATAAATCAATTTCATGTTAAGACATGGGTTCCAACCCTAAGATATCCAATTATGTATATGCAAATTCCAAAATCCAAAATTGGAAACACTTCTGGTCCAGGCATTTCAGATGAGAGATTCTCAACCTATAACCATAAGCCTAATATAACAAATGCTATCTATATACGTCTACGTTTTGTTCCAGGAAAAAAAAAAAAAAAAAGTATTCCAGGAAAGGAAAATCCATTGATGCCACAAAACAGCTTCATCAGAGAGCCAGTAAACTACAATGCCCTTGAATCCAATCAGAGATGAGTTACCCTGGCAGTTAATGTCGCCAAGACAGAAAAATAACTACAACCATCAAGTACTGTCAAAATACAGTGGTTTAAAAATGGAACCGCTCATTTTGATGGCATATGTATTAAATGGTCTGCAAACAGATTTACCTGGTGCTGGAATTACTGTCTCTAAATGAGTCTGGTCAAGTTTCAGCTTGTCTCCAGAATCAATCATCTTTACAACAGCCGTATATTTGTCAATTACTTCCTGTCATGTAAAATGAACACTTTTATAATAGAAGAAATATGTGCACACTCATTTAAAAGGTCAAAAGCAAGTGAAATGAAGACAAATAAAATATCAATCAAAAGAAAGAGCAACTCCTTCTACAAATGACAATTTCCTAGATTGCATACATGATTTCCCAGTCTATGGTTCTCAATAAAGAACCCAATTCAAAGCTTAGTAAAGGTTTTCATCTGGAAAGAATAACAGATTGGTGGTCCTGGAATAAGACTTTAAGAAATCTAACAAGAGGGGTAGTATTGCCTAGCTTAATGTACAGTGGAAGAAGGGCAATAGGCATGCACAAGGCTGGGTGCTAGAATAAAACTAAATTTAGGAAAGGCAAAAAGGGAGAAAAGGCCTAGAATACTGATACAAACTTTAAAATCTCAAGAGTAGGCCGGGTGTGGTGGCTCACACCTGTAATCCCAGTACTTTGGGAGGCTGAGGCAGGTGGATCACCTGAGGTCAGGAGTTTGAGACCAGCCCGGCCAACTTGGTGAAACCCCGTCTCTACTAAAAATACAAAAGTTAGCCAGGTGTGGTGGCGGGCGCCTGTAATCCCAGCTACTCGGGAGGCTGAGGCAGGAGAATCACTTGAACCTGGGAGGCAATGGTTGCAATGAGCCGAGATCGCATCACTGTACTCCAGCCTGGGCAACAGAGCCAGACGCTGTCTCAGAAATAAAAATAAAAATAAAAATAAATAAAATCCCAGAGTGGCCAAAAGACAGTCTCTCAAGCAAAACACAAGAAGTCCTCATAAGACCTCTTACAGCATAATTATTAGGCTGGTGTAAAAGTAATTGCAGTTTTTGCCATTACTTTTAATATATGGCCTATCATTAAAAAATAAAATACATTTTACTGACAAGCAAGGCATGCATGCTGAGGTTTTAAGGAGTTGCTGACGGGACTTCATACATACGATCTGTCCTAGTAAGAAAACAGATCAACGTTGAGTATAAACTATGGAAGAAAAAGAAATATTTCTCCAACAATCATGAATTCAGCTTCCATTTCATGGAATAATCAAGAATTTTAGACACAATACTTCTGCTACTAGGACTTGATTTTCAAGAAATACCAAAATAGCTTCACTCAGTGACCCAAGCTTTTTTCACAAATTCCATTCATAATTGCATGTCCTTACCTTAACAATAGCCTTTTTCTTATGATATTTCTCTCCCAGTTTCTTGGTTATAATTTTCACAATAATTTCCTAGGAAATAATAACAAAAAAGAGATGAAAGGAAAGACAGAAGTGATTATTTGTAATTTACTTCTTCCTTTTAAACTATGTTCACCCAAAACCACAGGAAAATGTAACTGCCCTGCCAAATAAGAAATGCTGGAGTTCTCTGCCTTCCCAACAATGAAAAACATTTCCTTAGCAATCTTTTATTCCTTCTTCCCCTTTCTGTTCAACGTGGTTAGCAAGAGGAAAAAATATATATACATATATATACAAAATGTCTGATTTCTACATTGAAGATTTCTGGAAATCTAGGACTGTTATCCGTAAATCAACTCTAATCGGTAAATCTCAACTCTAGTACTTCAAGTCTTTCGTAGATAGTTTCTTTCCATTGCAGGAAGTGAAAAGCACTGAGTTGTTCACTGCTGATAAAAACTCAGATTGCAAGAGACTCACTGGAAATTGCAAGGCACTGAGCCTTCAAGCTTATGCAGGACAGTTCTCACTATGCCCCTTTCTCATTAAGTTGCTTTGAATTTTCATACAAATGGGATTCCTCCAGATTAGTTATAGCTAAAGGTATTGTTCTTCTGACTATCTAATTCTCAAATGGGAGGGAAATCTGGGCTTACTTCTTATGAATGAATTCAGTTTGCTTCTTTACCATTTTTTCCTGATTTGGATTAGTTGTCTAAAAACTAATAATGAAAATTAAATTGCCTAACAATGCAATATTCACTGCAATGATTCTATATTTGCTACTTCAAGTGAATATATCAAAGAGATGGTCAAGTATTTCATAAAGCCATGCTTAAAATCATACTACTTTAGGAAGGACTTTGGGGAGAGGGTATTTAATAGTAGAAAGATACATTTATGGAAAAATGTGAATGGTCTTATTCTGAAATCTCTCTTTTAAGACTTTCTAAACGAAGCCAATTAATGCCAACACAACTTCTCCAATTTAGTCATACTATTTTCTGGGCTAATTTCTCAAAGGCTCTCATGGGTTCACACTCTAGTAATTGGAAGATAATTCATTACATCACTCTACTTATTGGCCCTTGTCCACAGTAGATCTGTTAAAAATCTTTCCTTTCTGAGTTTAAAAACTAGGCACAGTGGGCCAGGTGTGGTGGCTCACGCCTGTAATCCCAGCACTTTGGGAGGCTGATGCAGGTGGATCACCTGAGGTCTGGAGTTTGAGACCAGCCCGATCAACATGGAGAAACCCCGTCTCTACTAAAAATACAAAATTAGCCGGATGTGGTGGCCCATGCCTGTAATCTTAGCTACTAGGGAGGCTGAGGCAGGAGAATTGCTTGAAGTCAGGAGGCAGATTGCGGTGAGCTGAGATCGCGCCATTGCACTCCAGCCTGGGCAACGAGAGCGAAACTCCATCTCAAAAAAAAAAAAAATTAGGCACAGTGGCTCGGGCCAGTAATCCTAACACCCTGGGAAGTCGAGGCAGGAGGATCACTTGAGGCTACTATGTTGACCAGCCTGGGCAAAAGAGTAAAACCTTGTCTCTACAAAAAATACAAAAATTGGCAGGGCATTAGTGGTGCATGCTTGTAGTCCTAGCTACTCTGGAAGCTGAGGTGGGAGGATCGCTTGAGGCCAGGAGTTTCAGACCAGCCTGGTCAATAAAGCAAGACCCTGTCTCTATTTAAAAATAAAAAAAAGAATAAGACACTCTGAAAGTTTTACAAAAATGTCACATCTCAGTTAAGTCTAAAATATGGCATCAATAAATAATCATTTTAAAATATTGTTAAATGTTTAAAAACTATTTTTAAATTATTTTAAAACAATAAGCAATAATAAATAAGCAATAAAATATAAAACTCCCTTGAGTTTGTGAAATTAAAGCTTGCTTTTCTCCACAATGTACCTATTAATAAATGGACATTCTAGTTCCAATAAGTTGTAAATTGAAAACCAACACTTGAGCATTTACAGTTCTACTTTTTGAACTCATTTCTGAAAACATAACCTTTTGTCTTATAGCAAAAATTGAAAATTCCTGGCTCAAATTCAAGATGTCCATAAACAAATTTAGCACTAAACTTAAAGAACATTATTAGTCTATAAGCATGAAGTAACTCTCCAATAGAGGTGCAACCAATAATTAAAGATCTAATAGGAAGAAAAGTCATTGTAAGTTATAACTAACTCTATATAGATTATACGTGTTTGAAAAGTTTAGTTACTTATACCAAATGCTAGTTAAATCATTCACCTAAATATACGTTTAGAACTTAAGAAACTCCAGCTGAATACTTACAGGCTGTAGCCAGTAGTCTGTTCGGGCAGTTCTTTTCTTTTCCTCTTCAATCTGTAGAACACATAATGTCTTAAAATCATCTCCCTAAAATCCTCGCCGGATTTCAAAATACTATTCTATTTAGCAAAATAACACCATAAAACTGTGAAGTCTTCTACTTCACAGAAGACCAATGACATAATTTGTGAGCTCTGATAAATAAACATTATTTGTCATTAGTTTTCGATTTTAAAAAACTTGCATTTTTAAAAGTATATAATAAAGCAAGTTAACTGACCTAGGAAGCAAACAGACACAACTCCTATTCAGCTGCAAGACCAGCCAGTACCTGCCCTCACCCACTTTCTCCCATATGACTGTCAGAAGCTGGAAAAGAGGCCACGCTTTCATGCAGTAAAATCGTAACACATGGATCAATGTAGCACAGCGTGGTTAAGTATACAGCCTGGTAGCAAACAGGGGGTTCCCTGTTTGAAAATGACAGTAAAGCTCATGAATGAAAGGGAAGAAAAATACCACCAAGAGATAAATAAATGAGAGTGACCAAAAGAAAAGAGTGCTGTCTGGCTGTATGGCGAAAATATCGAATCTTTTTCTTTCTCAACTGCTTACAGTTAACCCTAAGTACCAATTTTCAATGGGATCAAACAATGTAATAATCCCTTGGTTGATCTGAAACCTCATTTTAGGTTGGGCGCAGTGGCTCATGCCTGTAATCCCAGCACTTTGGGAGGCCGAGGTGGGTGGATCACGAGGTCAGGAGTTTGAGACTAGCCTGGCCAAAACGGTGAAATCCTGTCTCTACTAAAAGTACAAAAATTAGTCAGGCATGGTGGTGCATGCCTGTAGTCCCAGCTACTTGGGAGGCTGAGACACGAGAATTGCCTGAACCCTGTGAGGCGGAGGTTGCAGTGAGCTGAGGTCACATCGCTGCACTCCAGCCTGGGCCATAGAGTGACACTCCATCTCAAAAAAAACAAAAGAAAAACAACCTCATTTTAAATCCTTCAACTTTTCAACAATATTCTAAAATTAGTATGCATTATATTTAAAGAAGGTCAATTTGGCTTTCCATTTTACTTTGAATAAAATTAAACTTAAAAAATCCCTGTCACAGCATGTAAGACCTCTGTGGTGTTGGCCCTCCTGGCTCTCTGACCTCAAACGCCACCAGGTGCTTGCTGCACTCCAGTCCTGTGGGCCTTTCCTTCAGATGCTTGATCGTTCCTGTCTAGGCACTGTTCACAGGATCTCTCCCCAGGCCCTACCCTCATACCTCCTTGGCACTCAGCGTTTTGTGATCACTCACTGGTTCACTGCTGAGCAGCTCTGTCGTTAGAATGAAAGCTCCATGACTAACAAGGACTGTTTTTCTTTCTACTATACAGACCTGGGGCCTTGCACAATGTGCAGCATGTAACAGTGACTCAGTTTCATAGTATATTCATCTTGTATTATACTTGAAGTTTTTTAGATCGTCCTGAATGGTGTGAGGACTAGGAACAGAGAAGATTAACAGCCAGCCGGGTGCAGTGGCTCACACCTTGTAATCCTAGGACTTTGGGAGGCCGAGGCGGGCAGATCACCTGAGGCCAGGAGTTCAAGATCAGCCTGGCCAGCATAGTGAAATTCCGCCTCTACTAAAAATATAAAAAATTAGCCAGGCATGGTGGCAGGTGTCTGTAATCCCAGCTACTCAGGAGGCTGAGGCAGGAGAATCACTTGAACCTGGGAGGTGGAGGGTGCAGTGAGCTGGGATTGCACCACTGCACTCCAGCCTGAGCGACAGAACACAGAGCAGGACTCCGTCTCAAAAAAAAATAAAAAACAAAGACTGAACGGCATTTTCTATCCCTTCACAATGAAGACGAAAAGAAATGAGGAGACAGAGGAAATAATATTAAAGAAAAAAGTTAGCTTCCTGTATCCATTTACTCTTTCTCTTCTATCCTGCCTCTTCTCCTTTCCCACTTATTTTCTTAATTCATTGATAAGGTAGGCTATGTGTTAGAATGGAGAAGGGGATAGTTAGGAATATATTAAGAACCTCCTGCAGAATTACTCTAGAGTCTTGGGTAGATTTAGAGCCCAAATATGGCCCTAAATATGGATAATCATGTATTTCCAGTGATTTTTCACATAGACTTAGCCATCAGGCTAAATCAAATTAAAACCATGTCACACTGGGCCAGGTGCAGTGGCTCTCACCTGTAATCCCAGCAATTTGGGAGGCCAAGATAGGCATATCATTTGAGGTCAGGAGTTTGAGACCAGCCTGGCTAACATGGTAAAACCCTGTCTCTACTAAAAATACAGAAATCAGCCGGGTGTGGTGGCACACATTTGCAATCCCAGCTACTCGGGGAGGCTGAGGCAGGAGAATCTCTTGAACCTGGGGGGTGGAGACTGCAGTGAGCCGAAATTATACCACTGCACTCTGGCCTGGGCAACAGAGAGAGACTGTCTCAACAACACCAACCAGAAAAAAAACATGTCACAGGTTTCTCTTGCTAGCTAGGAGGTGCTAAGTGGAAGTCAAAGTCAACAGGAGAGTAGTGGTTGAAGGAGGGAGGCCAACCACGAAGGACTCCAATTTCTAACTGAAAGGGACCGTAACAGCGCAGGGAGTTTCAAAGACAGCACCTGAGGCATTAAAAGAAACCTATTTAGGTGGAGCATGGTGGCTCATGCCTGTAATCCCAGCATTTAGGAGTCCGAGGTGGGTGGATGACTTGAGGTGAGGAGTTCGAGATCAGCCTGGCAAACATGGTGAAACCCCATCTCTACTAAAAATACAAAAATTAGCTGGGCGTGGTGGCAAGCGCCTGCAATCCCAGCTACTTGGGAGGCTGAGCCAGGAGAATCATTTGAACCTGGGAAGCAGAGGTTGCAGTGAGCCGAGATTGCGCCACTGCACTCTAGCCTGGGCAACAGAGCGAGACTCCATCTCAAAAAAATAAAAAATAAATAAATAAATAAACCTATTTAGAGGGGCTCCAACTCCAGTTCGGGAACTGTATGTAGCTAGGTCACTATTCCCTAGTCTGTACATGATAATTTTCCTAATTTTCTATTAATCTAATAAATGGTGAAATGATTTAATTTTCCTTGGGTTCTAAGGTGTCCACATGCAGTCCATAAACTGTACCTCCATTATTTCATCCAGTGCAGATTTCTTTTTCTTCTTTTCTTTAGACTGAGCTGAGCTCTGGGAAGATTCTTTTCGTTTCACTGATGCTGAACTTCCTATCGTCTTCAGTGCACTCGGTCCCAGAGTACTGATGAACAGGAGAACCATGCTTGTTACCAAGAACCATACATAAACCAATGCTTTACGATGTGCAAAATTCACAATATAGAATCAATGTGTGACATATTAATTTACAGGAGATTAGTGAAAACCATGGAGTACCTGTCCACATCTCTTACAGAAGTATCAGCACTGTGTGAGCATTTAACCCGTGCTGTCTTTAACTCTCTGTACCTATCAGCACTGTGTGAGCATTTAACCCATGCTGTCTTTAACTCTCTGTACCTATCAGCACTGTGTGAGCATTTAACCCATGCTGTCTTTAACTCTCTGTACCTATCAGCACTGTGTAAGCATTTAACCCATGCTGTCTTTAACTCTCTGTACCTATCAGCACTGTGTGAGCATTTAACCCGTGCTGTCTTTAACTCTCTGTACCTATCAGCACTGTGTGAGCATTTAACCCGTGCTGTCTTTAACTCTCTGTACCTATCAGCACTGTGTGAGCATTTAACCCGTGCTGTCTTTAACTGTCTGTACCTATCAGCACTGTGTGAGCATTTAACCCGTGCTGTCTTTAACTGTCTGTACCTATCAGCACTGTGTGAGCATTTAACTCGTGCTGTCTTTAACTCTCTGTACCTTCTCCTCACTCCTTCGGTCAGTGCTACTATACTCTGTATAGCAGAATGATGGTAGGCAGCTTAGGCTTTGGTGTTGAGCAGATCAGGGTTTGAGGCTACTTCTATTAGGACCTGGAGTAGTTCACTTTCCTAAGCCTCAAATCTTCATCTATAAATGAAGATAATAACATGACCCAACTCCTAACTCAAATGCAAGAATTAAATGACATATTTTCAAATGACCGGTTTAAGTCTAGCACGTTACTCTTAGTTCTGGTTTTGTAAAGCAAAGTTCTCAACGTGTTACTTAAAAGTTTTTCATTGCTCCCGACTGCCCAGAGTTAACAGTGGAAATCCTTTTTTTTGAGATGGAGTCTCACTCCGTCGCCCTGGCTGGAGTGCAGTGGCGCGATCTTGGCTCATTGCAACCTCCGCGTCCCAGGTTCAAGCGATTCTCGTGCCTCAGCCTCCCAAGTAGCTGGGATTACAGGCACCTGCCACCACGCTGGGCTAATTTTTGTATTTTTAGTAGAGATGGGGTTTCACAATGTTGGCCAGGCTGGTCTTGAACTCTTGACCTCAGGTGATCCACCTGCCTTGGCCTCCCAAAGTGCTGAGATTACAGGCATGAGCCACTGTGCCCGGCTGACAGTGTAAATTCTAAATTCTTTACTGCCAATATACAACTGTCACCAATGGCCCCAGAATACCATTCTAGTCACCATCCCTGACTTACTATGTACACCAGCCACTAAGAACAATTTGCTATTGACTGAGCCATGCCCTATGCTTTCAGCCTCTGAAAATTTGCACATGCCTTGTTTTATACCTAAAATAATCTCTCCTTTTATCTCCATTTGTTAAAATTCTTTAAGGTCCATTCTTCATGAGGGTTCTTGGATCTTGCAGTGTTTTGAACTGCCACAGCGCCTTGTAGCATGCATCACATTACACCTTGTATGATAATCATTTGTATGTACGACTCCTCTCTTGTAGTACGGAGGAACCATCTATTTTTTCCTGCAAAGTAGCAGTAACTATCTTGTAACTGACATTAAATAGATGCTCCATTAATATTTGCTGATCAAATGACTTTTACCCATCTAATCATTTAATGTGTCATATTTACAAAAGATGAAGCAAAGCATAAATATTTACACAAAGCTACCATGGAGCTAACCAAGAAAAAAATACATGATAGTAGAGAATACAACATTTTTATTATTTTCCTTTATTTGGACTTTAAAAAATGCATTTAAAGGTAGCATTAGATTGATGAACTGCTGGGTTACTTTAAGCTTGAAGTCAACTAAAACCCCTACTTCTTTTCTCTATGGAGAATTGTAGGTAAGGACTCTGTCACTGTTTTCATGGGGGTTGTTTTTCTTTACCTGTCAGGCTTTCCATTTACCTTTGCAAAATTTTACTCACTGGGTTTTGACCTGTAATTCAACCCACTGAACATATATTTAAACTCTGATTCTATTACTGAATGCATTACCCAGGGTGTGAAAACTATAAATAATGGACATGGGTTTTGAACAGGCCAAATCCATGTAAAGATAAGCTCCTCAACGTGCTACTTAAATGTTCTTTAGATTTAAGTGTACTTTGAACTAGGGATCCAGGGATAATTCAGATCATAATCAACCACAATATGTCTACAAAATAGGCACTAATAACCCTAGTAAAAGAGGAGTTAGGATTAGGTGGTTATTTTGGCTTGAGTGATCACCACTTCCTCGTCTCATGTTCACAAACTACCTATTTCCTATCGTAATCTGTTGGAAATGCTTGTTAATCTATTATTTTCTAAAGATTTTTCTCCACTTATAAAAAAATATTTGCTTATTTTTCTGCCTTCTGACTCCTCTACCAATCTCCATGATACCTCAGAGGTTCTCAACAGTGAGTGTCCAAATATTAATACATCTATAAATTATTTCAGTATTTTGGTATTAATCTCAGCTTAGACACTTGAGTTTATTTAAGGCTATTATTTACTCTTCTTAAAACTCAGCTGGGCCGGGCGCAGTGGCTCATGCCTGAAATCCCAGCACTTTGGGAGGCTGAGACAGGTGGATCATTTGAGGTCAGGAGTTTGAGACCAGCCTGACCAACATGGTGAAACCCAGTTTCTCCTAAAAATACAAAAAAATTAGCCGAGCATGGTGGTGCATGCCTGTACTCCCAGCTACTTGGGAGGCCGAGGCAGGAGAATCGCTTGAACTTGGAAGGCAGAGGTTATGGTCAGCCGAGATCACGCCACTGCATCATTAAATGCTTAGAATGTGTTAATAATGGGGAAAAAGATGACCAGAAGAGCCCAGGGTGAAGTGGGAAAACAGATGTAAAGGGCATTCCAGGAAGCGGAACAGCAGATGTAAAGGCAAGAAAGGACGAGACCCCAGGCTCATTTAAGAAAGCACAAATCAATGAGCACAGCTGAGAGCAAATGGCAGGAGACACACAGGATCACAAAAGTCACTTAATAGTATGTAAAAAATTTCGAGGTCATCTTAGAGATGCTGAAACCAAGAGATGTTAATAAATGAGTGACATGGTAAGAGCTGAAGTTTAGAAAGGTCCTTTTGCTGGCAATATCAAGATTCCATTAGAAGGGTGAGAGACTGAGACAGGGGTAAGGCAGAGTTAAAATAAAATCAAGGCAAGATATGAATATGAGCAGAATGAAAATGGAAAGTAAGGCTCCTTGAACAGCCCTCATTTTTGCTTTCAGTAACTAGGGTGAATTCTAGCCCTTCTTAAAGGAGATAAAGAAGCCCAAAGGAGAAACGGAAATGAAAATCAAGTAAACTTTTTCAAGCAATAAGGGGGCTCATTTTCGTGCCTCAACATAGCCTAAAATGTCCACTTTACATCATTTAGTTTTTCTAGGTTTTAGATATGTAAGAGATATAAATCCACAGGAGAATGAATCCCAAACTATATTATGTACCGTAATCTCAGAGAAAAAAAGTTTTAGATGTCTTTCAGTTGTATTACCTGTGACACTATTTACATACTTATACACATATTATTCCTTATTCATGGACTCAAGTCACAACATATTAACATAGATAACTTATTAAATAAATTATCAAAATTGGTCAAATAAAACTAATATTTTTACTAATATCAAGGTTTGGCATAGGGGTACAGAAGGCTGAATAGACCCCCAAAAATATCAGGTCCTTATCCCTGAAACCTATCAGTGTTATGTTACCTAAGAAAAGAATCTTTGCAAATGAGATTAAGTTAAAGATCTCGAGATGAGGAGCTTGGCCTGGACTATCAGGGTGGACCCTAACTATAATCATCCCTTTTCTTGTAAGAGCAAGGCGGAGGGAGATTTGACACCTGGAGGAAAAGGTGATGTGAGGATGGGGCAAAGAGACATTTGAAGATGCTCATCTTAAATACTGTAGAGATGCAACCATGAGCCAAGTAATGCCGGCGGCCAACAGAGCTGGAAAAGGCAAGGGACAGATTCTTCCCCAGAGCTCAGATTCTTCCCCAGAGCACAGCCAGCAGGCTCCTTGATTTCAATCCAGCGATACTGATTCAGATCTGACCTCCAGAAAGATAACATATTTCTGTTGTTTTAAGCCACCCAGTTTGTGGTAATCTGTTACAGCGACCATGGAAAACTAATACAAGGGAGGTCAATTTGGGGAACACTGGAACCAATTTTAACATCCATCTACATCTAGGAATAACACATACTTCAAAAGAACAGACAGAAATGCATAAAGTTCTAAAAGTATAAGGCATGTGTGTTATATTTAAGCCGATCTTCCAGGTCATATCATGCCAATGTTAGACAATTCTTCCGGAATGTACCCAGATGTAGAACCCAAATAACCAACTTCTTGATGATATCTAATGTAGGTGTTAATTTTGAAATATTATTTTGACCAAAGTTAAGACATCTGGCAAATCATTTTAAAGCTGATCTATATTGCTGATTCAGCCTATCTATCTCCTTCCATACTCCTAGCCACTTATTCAATAGTGTAAATAAACAATGACCTATAAACAAACCCGAAAAATTTAGATCTAAAAAAACAACATGTAAAATACTAAGTAAAATAGAAAATATCACCCGGCTTAAAAGTAAATTCCAGTAGATACTGATACTTGACTCTCTTGTCTTATCTTTTTTAACCTCCATATCAAAACTGAATGTAGTGCATGTCAGAAATAGTGAATATAAGATTTGGTGAAAGAATACATAAAAATTGCAAGAGAAGATAATGTAGAAAGTAGGTAGAACTACCTGACCACATGCTATGCCAGGCTTTGGCAAACAACAGCCTAAGGGCCAAATGCCAGCTGCCACCTGCCACTGGCTTTTGTAAATAAATTTACTGGAACCCAGCCACGCTCAGTTCCTTCATGCACTGTCCATGGCTGCCTTTTCACTACAACAGCAGAGTTCAGTTATTGTGACAAAGACATCTGGCCAAAAAGCCTAAAATATTTACTATGTGGCTCTTACAGAAAAAGTTTGCTGACCCCTGCCCTGTGCTAGACCACCTAGAAGGGCGGGCAATGATTACTGAGTGTTTCCTGGTGTATTTACACTGTACTGGGGGCTACGAAGAGAGGTTGATAATCTCTGTTCTCAGAAAACTCACAATGCAGCAAATAAAAGAAAAATACATACCCAGCTAACTTTTAAACTGTGACAAGTGGGCTAAGACAGGAAAAGAAACAGTTTTATATCACGAATAAGGAACCGTTAAATGGAGAAGGATTCATGGAGAACCAAAAGTTTATTCATTTGAAACATATAATCAAAATGAGGCTTTCCTCAAAAACCAGAATCATCTCATTACAGGCAAATAGGAAAAGAATAGTTGCTAGCTGGGCACAGTAGGGCATGGCTGTAATCCCAGCTATTGATACCTGGGAGGCTGAGGCAGGAAGATCACCTCGAGCCCAGGAGTTCGAGGCCAGCCTGGGCAACATAGCAAGACCCCATCTCTTAAAAAAAAAAAATTGCTAAAAAAACAATGCAACCAACAAAAAACCAAAAACAGGTGAAAACTACAACTAGAAAAAAATTATTCACAATACTTCAAAATGCAGTAACCAACATTTCACAAAAATCCTAAAGTTTTAAGATATCCGTGAATGATGCAGCTCACCTTGACTTGGAAGATGTTGCTCCGGATGAACTACATGCTCCTTTACTCAAATTAAACGTGACTAGAAGAAAAAAATGTTATTCCATATGTACATTTCAGGAAAATCATAATAAAACTTCTCAGATAAGATACTACAAAGTGTTCACAGAGGAACTCCAGGACATTTTCAATAAATGAGAGCTAAAATGTTCCTAAGCAGAGACCACACATTCCTGTAAAACGTCCCAGACTGACAGCCATAGAACAGGAGGAACCTCACATGCCATGTCACCATGGCGGACCACACGGGCGCTTCCCCACTCTATCCCCATTTCCCCTGGGGAACAGTACTTCAATTCTGTTTGGGTCTCCACACCTCTTGCCTGTGGCTCAGGGGACATAACACCATTTTCATCTCTGGGGTAAATTCTGATTGTCTAAGCCAATCAACATAATCCCAGTGACTGCTTTTTGGGTAGACATGTGACACAGTTCTGGCCAATGACATTTGAGAGGAAATCTATTGAAGGGAGGAGTGTCTTCTTGGAAAAGTATCCTTGCTCCTAACAGGATTCTAGAAGAGCATCCAGAGATGCTGTCTGCCATCCTCAAGACAATGCAGAGTCTGCATGTGATGGCTGGAGTGTTGGCAGCTACCCTGTGTCCATACAGCATGCAGAACCACCTTACCTCTGAGATTCTTATTATGGCAAGATATTTCCTTATTGTTTAAGTTAATTGTAGTCAATTTTGTTACTTGTAGCTTCAGCTATCCTATCCAATTAATTCATTAGTATTACCTTTTCATTAAATCAATAAGAACAATGTAACTCAGACAGATTAGATGTCTTACTCCCAGATATGTTGACAAGTTGCATTTTTAACAAAGCCAATATAAAAGCATCTATGTTTAAAAAAAGAAAGAAAAGAAAAAAATAAAACTACCTTTCTCTTCATCATTTTCTCTGCTTAATTCCGTAAAAGTAGGGACTTCCTAAAAAAAAGAAAGTTTTAAGGTTTTGGTGTACAGTGCACTTACTACCACCATTCAATAGGCCTAAATTATGACTTGCTACCTGTGTTCCCAGGCAGCTCTAATACGCAAGTGATTAAGATCCCAATTAAGAAATTACATGCTTTTGGCCAGGCATGGTGGCTCACGCCTGTAATCCCAGCACTTTGGGAGGCCGAGGCAGGTGGATCATGAGGTCAGGAGTTCAAGACCAGTCTGGCCAACATAGTGAAACCCTGTCTCTACTAAAAATACACAAAAAATTAGCCAGGCATGGTGGTATGCACCTGTAATCCCAGCTACTCGGGAGGCTGAGGCAGGAGAATCACATGAACCCAGGAGGCGGAGGTTGCAGTGAGCCGAGATCGTGCCACTGCACTTCAGCCTGGATGACAGAATGAGACTCTGTCTCAAAAAAAAAAAAAAAAAGAAAGAAAAAGAAATTACATCTTTTCACCCAGTATGGTGGCTGATGCCTGTAATCCTAGCATTTTGGGAGGCAAAGGCAGGTGGATCACCTGAGGTCAAGCATTCGAGATGAGCCTGGCCAACATGGTGAAACGCTGTCTCTACTAAAAATACAAAAATTGAGCCGGGTGTGATGGTGGGCGCCTGTAATGCCAGCTACTCAGGAGGCTGAGCCAGGAGAATCGCCTGAACCCAGGGGGTGACTGTTGCAGTGAGCTGAGATCGCGTCAATTCACTCCAGGCTGGGTGAAAGAGCGAGACGAGCCTGGCCAACCTGGTGAAACCCCGTCTCTACTAAAAATACAAAAATTACCCGGGCATGGTGGCAGGTGCCTGTAATCCCAGCTACTCGGGACACTGAGGCAGGAGAATTGCTTGAACCTGGGAGGCGGAGGTTGCAGTGAGCTGAGATCATGCCACTGCACTCCCCAGCCTGGGGGACAGAGTGAGCCTCTGCATCAAAAAAAAGAAAGAAATTACATGCTTTGGCCGGGCATGGTGGCTCATGCCTATAATCCCAGCACTTTGGGAAGTCGAGCTCAGGCGGGAGGAATGTTTGAGGCCAGGAGTTCGAGACCAGCCTGGACAACATTGCAAAAACCCCCATGCCTACAAAAAAAAAAAAAAAATTATCCAGGCATTGTGGTGCACGCCTATAGTCCCAGCTAATCCTATGAGGCAAGAGGTTCACTTGAGCACCAGAGATCAAGGGTGCAGTGAGCTGTAACCACGCCACTGCATTCCAGCCTGGTGACAGTGAGAGACAGTCTCTCAAAAAAATAAATAAAAAATAGAACGTACATGCTTTGCAAATATTATCCAATTGAGAATTATTCTAAATACCAAAAAGCAGCTTTTCTATACCAAACTGCAGAAGTTTACCTATATTTTTACTTCTATTACAACTTAAACAGGAAGTAACAAAAATATAAGGCAATAAACTTTAGGAAAAGCAAAAGCTTTTTTTCTTAAGTCTGTTCAAGAACAGACTAAACTAATGAATAATCAATAGTGGTATACTGGAACAATGGTTACTTCTGGGAGATGGGGTATTAATTGGCAATGAGCATGAGGAAACCCTCTGGGATACTAGAAAAGTTCTATATCTTTATCTGGGTGGTGGTTCCACAGGTTATCTGTCACTCTTTCTACACATGTATATTTGTAAAAGTTCAGTGAACTGTACACATAAGATTAATGCACCTCATACACTTTAATCAATGTATGTTAGAGCTCAATAAACAGTTAAAAAAACACTCAGTTTCACATACACACCAGGCTATATTTGCCTGCTCACACACAAGTGTCAGAATGTAAGCCACAGGAGGCTGGGCATGGTGGCTCACGCCTGTAATCTCAGCATTTTGGGAGGCCGAGGAGGGCGGATCACCTGAGGTCAGGAGTTTGAGATCAACCTGGCCAACATGGGGAAACCCCGTCTCTACTAAAAATGCAAAAAATTAGCCCGGCGAGGTGTCTTGTGTCTGTAGTCCCAGCTACATGGGAGGCTGAGACACGAGAATCGCTTGAACCCAGGAGGCGGGGGTTGCAGTGAGCTAAAATCGTGCCACTGCACTCCAGCCTGGGCAACAGAGTAAGACTCTGTCTCAAAAAAAAAAAAAAAAAAGCCACAGGAAACAGTTTTTTGTATCTTTTGTTCACTGAGTATTCCCTGTGCCTACAAGAATCTTGGCACAGTGGAGGCATTTATAAATATATGTTGAAATAAATGCCTCAACCTAGTTATTCTAATACCTCAGCTCCCTCCCTCCCCATTCATCTGGCTCGCACCCCCTGATTCTTCAAGACTCCTGGGCACTGGGGTTGTATCCACCCTCAAATACTCTGTCCTCCCAGGCGAGAGTAAACATTGCTTCGCTATGTTTCCACATGCTGCATTTACCTCCAGTACTGAATTAATTATAATCAGTTGAAATTATGTGTATATGTCTTCCCATTAGGTAGCATCTCTATTTAGATAGAAGGAAATTGAGGTTTGGGAAGATAATGTAATTATACAAGATTACGAAGTTAGTAAGTCAGGAATTAAACCAAGGTTTGTCAACGCCAAAAATGTGCTTTTGACACCAGGCTGGTTCTCCTCTTAGTTCAGGAACAGTGCCCACAGAAACTTGATTCAATGCTGAAAAAACACAAGCTGGCCGGGCGCGGTGGCTCACGCCTGTAATCCTGTAACTTTGGGAGGCCGAGGGGGGTGGATCACGAGGTCAGGAGTTGGAGACCAGCCTGACCAACATGGTGAAACCCTGTCTCTACTAAAAATACAAAAATTAGCTGGGTGTGGTGGCGGGCGCCTGTAGTCCCAGCTACTCAGGAGGCTGAGGCAGGAGAACTGCTTGAACCCGGGAGGCGGAGCTTGCAGTGAGCTGAGATTGCGCCACTGCACTCCAGCCTGGGTGACAGAGTGAGACTCCATCTCCAAAAAAACAACAACAACCACCACCACCACAACAACAACAACAAAACCAAGCCACTGCGCTTCTTTAGACCTTTGGACATTGCGTCTCAGGATGATGTTGCTTACCCACCTGTTCCTTCCCTTCCAGGCCTCTTCTCACTTGTTCTTCAATAAACTTGGCAGTTTTTTCTTCATCATCCAGGTCCTGCTTTTTCTTTTTCTCCAGTTCCAGTTGCCGGCGGATAGTTTCTGGGTCCCTGTCTATGTACTGAATATACCAGCCTTTTGGTGTCTCGTCCACTTTGCACAAGCCTTAAAAAAACAGCCGCCACCATAAATTAGCATACAGTCAAAGCAAAACATAAATATGAATGTGTTTCATCTCTGCATATTTATTCATTCAAACACACTCAAATCAGGCTGAGTGCAGTGGCTTACACCTGTAATCTCAGCACTTTAGGAGGCCGACACAGGTGGATCACTTGAGGTCAGGAGCTCAAGACCAGCATGGCCAACACGGTGAATCCTCATCTCTACTAAAAATACAAAAGTTAGCTGGGCGCGGTGGCGCACACCTGTAATCCCAGCTACTCAGGAGGCTGAGGCAGGAGAATCGCTTGAACCCGGGAGGCAGAGGTTGCAGTGAGCTGAGATCGCACCACTGCACTCCAGCCTGGCAACAGAGCGAGACTCAGTCTCAAAAACAAAACAAAACACCAAATACACTAAAATACATTCAAATACACAAATTCATGCAACAAATGGGATTTTCCATATTTATATTTAATGAAATTTAGATACTGTATGTGGATTCGACTAACTGTGGGTGAGAAATATTAAAAAAAAAAAAAGGATGGTTGCATCTGTACTAAACATGTACAGACATTTTTCCTTCCCATTTTTCCCTAACAAGAGTATAAAAACCATTCACATTGTATTAAATATTATAAGAAATCTCGAGATGATTTAAAGTATGTGGGAGGATGTATATAGGTTGTATGCAAGTACTACATCATTTTATTTTATATAAGGGACTTGAGTATCTGTGAATTTTGGGTATCAGAAGGGGTCCTGGACCCAATCCCCCATGGATACTGAGAGACAACTGTATTATCTTGCATAGTATTTATTCAATTCTATCTAAGTATTTAATATCCAATGGTTATATGATGTTCTATTAACTTAAGGCAGAAATTATGCTCCCAAAATGGAATCAACTCACACGATGAATAGGCAAAACATGACCCAATTTTTTTCTCTTTTTTTTTTTTTTTTTTTTTTTTTTTTGAGACAGAGTCTTGCTCTGTCGCCCAGGCTGGAGTGCAGTGGCGCAGTCTCGGCTGACTGCAAGCTCCACCTCCCAGGTTCACGCCATTCTCCTGCCTCAGCCTCTCCGAGTAGCTGGGACTATAGGCGCCCGCCACCACATCCAGCTAATTTTTTGTATTTTTAGTAGAGACGGGGTTTCACTGTGGTCTCGATCTCCTGACCTCGTGATCCGCCCGCCTCGGCCTCCCAAAGTGCTGGGATTACAAGCGTGAGCCACCGCGCCCGGCCTTTTTTTCTCTTTTCTTAGCCCAAACATCTCATCCTATGAGATTAGAAATGGGAAAGAAAAAGCAACTTTACAATCTCATTCTTACCTTCTCTGCCCAGCCACTTAGTAAAATCCGTCAGAGTTTCCCACTGAGTGGCATTCATGTGGATGTGCTCTCGGTGGCTGATGTATTCGTTGTAGACAATGTTGTTGTGGACCCTTTTAGTGCCTGAGAACAAAATACGACACTGATGATCCTCAGAAGATTATGCGATTTATAAAGTTATTATTTGCACAATATTTAAAATGTTTACCAAAGCGTCTCCTGAGAAGTTCTAGAAAGTCATTTCGGAATTCCCTAATAAAGAAAGAAAGGAAAGCATTAAGGTAATTTCTACAAACATATAGCATCATCTTTCTGAAATTTAAGCAGTAGTACAGTTTTTGTTTTTGTTTTTTTGAGATGGAGTCTCGTTCTCGTCACCCAAGCTGGAGTGCAATGGCGTGATCTCAGCTCACTGCAACCACCACTTCCCAGGTTCAAGTGATTCTCTTGCCTCAGCCTCCCAAGTAGCCAGGATTACAGGGGTCTGCCACCAGCCTGGCTAATTTTTTTTTGTATTTTTAATAGCAATGGGGTTTCACCATGTTGGGCAGGCTGGTCTCACTCGTGACCTCAGGTGATCTCCATCTGCCTTGGTCTCCCAAGGTGCTAGGATTACAGGCGTGAGCCACTGCATCTAGCCAGTAGTATAGTTTTAATGTCCAAATGATATATGAAACATCTACATGAATATGGCTATGAAACTTTAAAAGCTGATCAAGGAAGGAACTCCAAAAGATTATAGCTTTTAAGGATTAAGTTAAAAGTCAGTCAGGAGTTGAAATTTTTTGTCTTGGTAAAGCAGTCGTAGAAACAGTTACCACATACCTTTGGAATGGGTCCTTCATGAAGTCTGTTAGTGCCACTGACGGTGGCATAATGACCCCAGTCTATCTATGATAACAAAACTGCCCTGATTCCACGTGAAATTGGCACTTAATATGTCCCTCTGAGCTGGGTACACTGTATTAAGTGCTAGATAAACACAGGTGAATAAGACATGAATCTTAACCTTCAAGGAGGTTACAATCTAGCAGAACCAATCATAACAAAAGTTAAACTGAAAAAGAAATGTAACAAAATATCATTGAAAGAGTCACAGGAGATGCCCAGAGGTGATTTTGTTGTGGGCAGTGAAGGATAAGTAGAACCCTAGAGGTGAACTGCAAGAGAAAGCTATTTCCAGCTGGCACAGAAACATGAAAGCCTCACATATCTGAGAAATGGCCTAATTTGACTAAAATTTATGGCTGATAAAAATGAGAGTGAGAGTGAGGGTAGAGTAGAATAAGGGAGACGATGTGGCTGGGAAACCAAAATAAGGTTTGGCTAATTTTTGAAGTACCCTTGAATGTCACGCGAAAGAGGCTGAGTTTTGTGCAGTCAATAGAAAAGCATTAAATAATTTTGTCTGGCCTGGGTACAATGGCTCATACCTGTAATCCCAGGACTTTGGGAGGTCGAGACAGGAGGATCACTTGAGCCCAGGAGTTCGAAACCAGCCTGGGCAACAAAGTGAGACCCTGTCTCTACACACAGACAAAAAAAAAAAAAAAAATCAAAAAATTAGCCAGGTGTGGTGGTGTGCATCTATGTTCCCAGCTACATGGGAGGCTGAAGCAGGAGGATCACCTGAGCCCAGAAGGTCAAGGCTGTAGTAAGCCATGACTATGCCACAAAACAAGACCCTGTCTTAAAAAAAAAAAAAAAAAAAAAAAAAAAGGCCGGGCGTGTTGGCTCACACCTGTAATCCCAGCACTTTGGGAGGCTGAGGTGGGTGGATCACCTGAGGTCAGGAGTTCAACACCAGCATGGCCAACATGCCAAAACCCTTTCTCTATTAAAAATATAAAAAATTAGCAGAGCATGGTGGCACATGCCTGTAATCCCAGCTACTTGGGAGGCCAAGGCAGGAGAATCGCTTGAACCCAGGAGGCAGAGGTTGCAGCGAGCCAAGATCGTGCCACTGCACTCCAGCCTGGGCAACAAGAGCGAACCTCTGTCTCAATAATAATAATAACAATAATAATAATTTATAAACCAATTATTTAAAAAACTTGTTTTGATTTCTATGTGTTGATACATCTAACACACATAAACAGAAGTTCTAGGGGTCTTCAATATTTTTTAAAAGTATAAAGGGGTCCTAGGACTAAAATGTCTAGAAGTTTGGAAAGAAAGAGATGGTAAGAAGCAAAGAGATATTTATTAATGGTAATGATAACAACAGCTAATCTTAATTGAATATAGGCACTCTTCTAAGCACTCATAAAGTGTTAATTCATTGACCTTCATATAAACTCTATGAAGGATCAGCAACACTTAGAAGAGGTTGCTATTTTTAGTGACAATTTTTTTTTTTTTAGACGGAGTCTTGCTCTGTCACCCAGGCTAGAGTGCAATGGTGTGATCTCGGCTCACTGCAACCTCTGCCTCCTGGGTTCAAGCAATTCTCCTGCCTCAGCCTCCTGGGTAGCTGGGATTACAGGTGCCCACCACCACGTCCGGCTAATTTTTGTATTTTTAGTAGAGACGGGGTTTCGTTATCTTGGCCATGCTGGTCTTGAACTCCTGACCTCGTGATCCACCCACCTCGGCCTCCCAAAGTGCTGGGATTACAGGTGTAAGCCACCTCGCCTGGCTTCTTAGTGCCATTTTAGAGATGAGGAGAATAAACCACAGAAAAACTTAAGTAGGTCATCCAAAGGCATACAGTTTTTAAATGGAGAAGGATTTGAGTTTGGGAAGTCTGAATGCAGAACCTGTGTTCTTTGTCACAACTGTGTTAGAATGAAAGACAGTTTTGTATATTTGAAGTGGAAGAAAGGAAAAACTAAGTTGTGAGAAATAATTTTGTAACAGTTTTATACTATGATTTTCAAAAGAAGATAAAAACAGCATAGAGAGAATACAGTTATGTTAACATATAAGAAATAATAGAACTTCCAATATTTAAAATATTAACCATCTATTAAATGTTCAACTGAATAAAGCTTATAAGATAAAGAGTTCTTTGAGTTACTTACTCTGAAAAATAATCCATAAACTGCTGAGGATTTTCTGAAGCCAGCAATAGTTGTCTCTGATGAGATTCGGACATACAATGACACTTAAAGCCATTCTACAAAAAATGTAAAAGTAATAAATTCTGATTTAGGTCATCAAAATGGGCTCTAAATAGAAGTATTTAGTTAACACCCAAAAAATCTGCTCTTTGATGATAAATTAAAAAATAATCAAATCACTAGCTATAACTACTCTATCAGGTTTTCAAAAAAATTTTTTATAGGGTTGAACTTTCAACTCTGCTAATCAAAGAATAATCCTTGAGATCAAAGAGACAGCAAAAGAGTGCTGTAGAAAACAGACATTAATAAGAAACACACCAGGCACAGAAACAGAAGAGAGATTCCATTTTTCAGACTTAAGTTAACCAATTCTTATTGAGCACCTACTTTATACAAAGTGTCAGACAAGTGCTCAAAGGAGTAAAATGGGTCATTAGTGAATTTCCACCACAGAAACTACTTTCACTCACTTTACTTCAGCTCATTATCCAAAATACATTGCTGCATATTATATTAACCTTGTTAAACATATTACATCTGTACCTTTGGAAAAAAACATACAAGTTTTCACTTAGCATACCTCTCCTTAATATTTGAACCTCATTCTTCACTAGTGATAGAAATGAAAAATGCGCCTTTCTTGTATTCCCCATCTCTATCTGAAGCACAATCACCCAAGCCAGGAAACCAGACAACATCCTAGATTCATTCTTCTCTTTCTACCTTCAATTTAATAGGAAGTCTATTCAGCTTCTTAGTAACCCACATCCAGTCCCTCTGATCAATCTCACTGACACCGTCCAGATTTCCAGTCGATTTTGCTTCAAATAGTTTCCAAATCTTTAGATCATGGACCTCTTACACAATTTTTGCCTCATCTGTGCCCTATAAGAATCATAGTTATTATTTAAATTTATTTTTAAAAGAAACTTGGTATCAGCCTCATAAATAAAAAAACAGTATCGCTTTCCATAAATTAAAAAATAAAATAAAATGAACAAACAATAAAGTTACTAAATCCTAGAAACCCAGGAGTAGATTGGGGGGATACCCTGGCTCTGACCTTCATTCTTTTCAGTCTTCCAGTATCAGGAGATTACAGAAAAGAATTAATCCTTTACTCCTTTCCCATAAAAATTCCATATCGGTATAACATTTAAGGATGGCCAGACACAGTGGCTCATGCTTGTAATCCCAGCACTTTGGGAGGCCAAGGCAGGAGGACTGTGTGAACCTCCGAGTTCAAGATCAACCTGAGCAACACAATGAGACCTCCATCTCCACAAAATATTTTTTTAAAATTAGCCAGGCATGGGTGGTATGTGCCTATAGTCCCAGCTACTTGAGAGGCTGAGGCGGGAGGATTGCTTAAGCCCAGGAGTTGGAGGATGCTGTGAGCTATGATCGAGCCACTGTACTCCAGTCTGGGCAAGAGTAAGACCCTGTCTCAAAAAGAAAAAGACAAGTTTAAGGATAACCAAATAGCCCTAGTTGATGAGCAAAAGCTCATTTATACAAAAGCATGGCAGCCAATCATAAATGTTAAAAAAAATTAGAAAAATAACCTCTTTGCAACTCCTAATAAAATAACTGACCCAGGCAAGGATGCCAAAACACACAGGTAAAAGGTTAATGGGAAACTAGATATACAGGCATGATTTCTAAGTATTACCCCAATACTCACTTGCTGTTACATGGGGGAAAATATTACTTTCTAATATTATCTACAAGCTGTCACCTTTACTCAATTTAAGTACTACCAAACATTATTGGCTTCCTTATATGATGCTATATGAGATATATAAGATCACCTACAAAGAATACTATAGGCTGGGCGTGGTGGCTTCAGCCTGTAATCCTAGCACTTTGGGAGGCTGAGGCAGGAGGACTGCTTGAGTTCAGGAGTTTGAGACCAGCCTGGGCAACATGGCGAGACCCTATCTCTCTACAAATAGGAAAGTTAATTAGGCATGGTGGCAATCACCTGTGGTCCCAGCTACTTAGGAGGCTGAGGCAGGAGGAGGATTGCTTGAGCTGGGAAGGTCACGGTTGCAGTGAGCCATGATCACGCCACTATACACCAGCCTGGGCTACCGACTGAGACCTTGTCTCAAAAAAAAAAAAAAAAAAAAAAAAAAAAAAACATATTCCTCCCTGCAAATGTTTAACCTGAAATTAATCTGTCAAGATCACCTACAAAGTATTCTTTCTCCCCAAAATGTTTAATCTAACCCACTCAAAGCTTTTAGATATAATTTCCAGTTGACAGAAACTACGAGTTAGAAGGCAAAAGACAACCAGAGGAAACAAGTCAACATATATGGGATGCTACAGGACAACAGCCTGGCCTCCTCTCTTCAACAAGTCAATGTCAAGAAAAAGAAGGCCGGGCGCGGTGGTTCATACCTGTAATCCCAGCACTTTGGGAGGCCGAGGCAGGTGAATCGCCTGAGGTCGGGAATTTGAGACCAGCCTGGCCAACATGGCAAAACCTCGCCTCTACCAAAAATACAAACATTAGCCGGGTGTGGTGCCAGGCGCCTGTAATCCCAGCCTGTAAAGTAGCTGGGACAGCTACTTGGGAGGCTGAGGCATGAGAATCACTTGAACCTGGGAGGCAGAGGTTGCAGTGAGCTGAGATCGCATCATTGCACTCCAGCCTGTGAGACAGGCGAGACTCTGTCTGGAAAAAAAAAAGAAAAAGGGGTGGAGGGAAAATGGGTTATACTCTAAATTCAGAATATAGAGAGAATTAAATTTAGAGAAAACTAAAAGTCCTAATAACTCAGCGCACAGGGGACTTTTTGGGCAGTTAAACTAGTTTGTGAGATTATACAATGGTGAATACATATCATTATGCATTTGTCAAAACCCATAGGATGTACAACACCAAGAGTGAACCCTAATGTAAACTATGGATTCTGGATGATACTGATGTGTCAATGTAGTTTCATCCATGGTAACAAATATAACACCTTGTTGCAGGATGTTGATGATGAGGGAGACTGGAAGGGGGAGCAGGGGTCCCAATAACCAAACCTATAACAGTCTATTGCTTTTGACTGAATCTTGATTTCAAGGAGCAGTTGGAGGACAACTAAGGAAGTGTGAATGTGTATTAGATGATAAAGAGGAACGTCTATTAATTTTGTTATGTTGATGACATATACTATGGTTACATAGAAAAGTATCCTGAAATTTTAGAGATGCCTATTTAAGTATTTAGAGGTGAAATATCCTGATATTGGTATCTGCTTTAAAATATTTTTTAAAAAGTAAATATGGCAAAATTACTTAAAGTGTTAAGTCTGGGTGTTACAGACTGCATGTTTGCATCCCCCCAAAGTTCATATATTGAACCCTAACCCCCAAGGGAATGGAATTAAGAGTGGGCCTTTGGAGGTGACTGGATTTAGATGAGGTCACAAGGGTAGAGCCTGCATGATGAACAGGGTGGGACCATATCTCAAAAAAAAAAAAAGAGGAAAAGAAGTTTCTACTAGAGCTTGCTCTATCTGCTTTGTGAGGATAGAGGCAGTTTCGCAAACCAAGAGGACGCTCACTAGAATCTGACCATGCCAGCACCTTGATCTTGAACTTCCCAGCCTCCAGAACTGTGAGAAATAAATTTCTGTCATTTAAACCACCCAGTCTACTGCACTTTATATGGCAGTCCAAGCAGACTAAGACATTAGATAATGGATATACAGGTATTCATTAATAGAACTAAAGAGAATAACTGTATCAATATTAGTATGAGTCCCACCTAAAATATCTCTTCCTTCACTTGTAGAAACACTGGATTAGATTATTCCAATCGCCTCAGTGTTCTTCCACCCTTACCCAATCCAATCCAATCTCTGGAGAAAAACATGATCACATCACTAGCCTGCACAGCATTCCATCAACCACCTCTTTAATGGGGAAAAGTGTAAATTCCATAGTGCAGCATATAAGGCTTTTCAAGATCTGTCCAGACTCCTTGAGCCACTCTATATATACTTCACTCATTTAAAACTCAGCGACAATCCTACAAGTAGGTGAAATTGTTATTCCCTCTTTACAGATAAGTAATGGGGAATGTAAGTAAATAACTTGTCCAAGCCCACACGGCTGGTAAGTGGCCCAGCTCGACTTTAAATTTTGACAGTCTGATATATCCATAAACCAGATAAATCCATAATCTTAACCACAATATTATTCTGTGCCCGGTACAGTGTAGGTGCTCAATAAATGCTTGCTAGATGAGTAGTGTGGAAGAGCTTAGCTCTCCTTTTTCACCTGATCCCAAAAGAGGAGTGAATCCTAACCACTCTGTTTCTCTTAAGAGTCAAGTCAGAGCTGATGACTGTTACTGGCATTGCCCGGGCGTCTAGTATTGCAGTATCCCCTCCCCTGTGAGGGCTGCAAAACCTTTTCTGATTTCATTTCTTTGGTGGTGGGGATCGGACTGGGGAGGAATGAGGGGTCGCAGAACACAGGCTGCCCGCTGGGCCCGGGGGCTGCGGGGAGGGACGGCTCTCGTGCGCTGAGTAGTTGACTCGCCCAGTGCAGACCTCAGAAGCCGCATGACCCGGACCCCGGGAGCCCCAGCCCCGCGCCCTCAGCCCCGCGTCCAGGACCTGATCCTGGATTGCCAGGGGCCCTCCTGGGAAGACGGGGCCACTCCGGGCCCACTCACCTCGTCCCGACACTGCTTCTGGCACATCTGGCAATACCAGCGTAACTTCTGCAGCCCCTTGGACTTGATCCTGTTGGCGATAGCCTTGGGAGTAAGAAAATCCGACTTCCCCATGGCGACCACGGCAGCGACCACTTCCCGGACCCCAGTACTCAGCCAGCCGGAAACGGAACCGGGCTGGCGGCGGTGGGCGGGACAAATCCCAGCTGAGAGGAGGAAGGAGGTGGGGCCTGGGAAGACGGGGTTGCAACGCTCGCGAGACTCCCCTCACATTAGCGCGAGGAAACGAGACTGAAGAAGAGAGCGAAGTGGGAGGGGCGCGCTGGGGAGCTTCTGCGCGTGCGCTCTGAGGCCTGCCTGACCGACCTTCAGCAGGGCTGCGGCTACCATGTTCTCTCGCGCGGGCGTCGCTGGGCTGTCGGCCTGGACCTTGCAGCCGCAATGGTATGGCAGCTTGCGGGAAGATCGGCAGGACCGCAAGGGATGGAAGAGCTTGGGCACGGGGCAGGGAGGAGGAGATGGGCGCGGGGGCAGATCTGGGGTTGCAGGGCCTAGCTGGGCCCCTGGCCCCTCGGAGGCGCGGGTTAGCGGGGGCTGCAGGAAGCGGCTCTGAGGCCGGCAAGGCGTGCGCAGGGCCGAGCTCCGGCGGAGCAAGGTCCCGCCCCGTTCCCTAAGGTCGGAGGGCCACCTGGGACCTCGGGACTGCGGCCTGAGTCCAAACTGACGTCTGGGCGGTCTTGAGTTCCCTCAGCTAATCAGCACTTCCTGAGCTTCCACTGCGAGCCAGGCCCCCAGTCTCAGGGCCTGCAAGGTGACGGGAGCCTGAGCAATAGCCCAGGGGAAGGTTAAGTTGTGCTTTTTGTCCTCGACGCCCTTTGAAACCCTCCAGTGCTGGACAGAGTGACCCTTTAAGATTCGATCGAGTCAGAGAGCGCGGCCGTCGAGCACCTCCCGTGTTGCAGACGCTTTGCTGGGTGCTGCAACAGCAAAGGCGAACATCCTAGATGCCTCTGAGGGTGGTTTTGGTGCAGAAGGGACCGTACAGATCTGTCTGAGGGCGGGGAAGGGAAGGACACCTAGCACTACCTTGAAACCACTTGCTGAAACCGTAACCCTGCAAGGTCATGAAATTGCCCCCAGGTCCTGGAGGAGGAGTTCCGTGGGCTTTAAGTGCCATTTGTTAACTGACAGGCAGCTAAAGGGTGCCACGAGCCTCGAGAATTTTAAACATTAGTTCCGGGTAGGGGGACCTGGGCTGGGGGAAATGCATATTAGAAGGCTTGGGAATGGGCAGGTAAAAGTTGGTTTGTGGGTGGTGCTGTTCAGTTTTGAAGCTTGACAGAATCTGGAAGAATTTCAGACACGCTGCTAAGGGGATTATAGGCTGTTTCGTAGCAATTCCCTGCTCTTAACAGTATGGAGGATTTCTAAGGCGCTACAGTGCTAAACTAGATTTTTGTATCCTAATTTATATGAAGGGACCATAAATCATTAGTAGAAATAAATATGTTTTTCATTAAGCAAATAACTGATAGTAATATACGAGATTTTCAGAATGAAATCTGATGTGAATTAGCCACATAAAATTTTTGGTGGCTTGGCCTGGGAAGTCAGATTTTTTTTTGTCTAATATGGAAAAAGAACATTCATGGGAATTAAAAGGTCACTGTAGTTGAATTCTCAGTTGTATGGATTGTCCCACTTGTTAACCAGTCAGCAGACATTAGCTGAGTGCTTGCACCGCACCCGGTGGTACTTGGAAAGTGCCAAGATATGATGGTGAACAAATAGATAAGGTCTCAGTCAGTTTCCTGGGACAGTGCCTGGCATGCTGTGGTGCTCTGTGAACATCAGCTCTCCTGTCCTTACCTTCTTGCCACGCATTAATGTTATCTGTCAGTATTTTAGAACCTTAGTTTCTAAGTTGATCTTTAAAAAAGTGGAAAGAGTTTCTGAAACAAAGACAATATTTTACAAAAAATTCTAGAAATATCTTTTTTTAAAGCACCTGTAAGATAATTTGAAGCTCTTTTAGTGAAGGATCGTTTTAAATAAGAGCTCTCAGTTCCAGACAACTACTGTTAGGAGCTTAAATCGGAACCTCAATCAGCATATAAAGATCCTAATCCTGACCTTAATCCCTTTGGAATATTGGTTTTAAATCGTCAATCAACAGTGTTCCACTATGAAAGCATATTCTGTCCTCTTCTTTTCATGTATTCCTTCACTCCTGGTGCTTACTTAATGTCTTTCCTGCCCCTTCCGCCATTTCCCTTCCCGTGAATTATAATTGCCTTTTGAATTCAGAAATTAAAACCACTCCACAGAATTAATTTGGAAGGGGAAAAAAAGACCTTTGTCTTAACGAACCATGAAGAGGCATATTTCCATACTTCTGTCTGGATTACTGGAAGTTTTTTAAAGTACAATTTGTTATTGTTTTAGTTTTTGTTTTCAGAGAGGTTACCATACTAACATAAACTAAACGTTAGGCTTACTTAAATTCACAGTGGTTATTTTAATAGTTGTTAGAGTATTGGCAAAATACTCTAACGTTTTGAAAATTAAACCGTTTTTTTAAAGCATCATATAAGAAAATGGAAATTAAAAATTTGAGAGAAAGAGTCCCAGATTTTACCGTCTTCAAATTTGGGAAAAACATATTTCTATTTCTTAGAGTTCAGTAGTCTCTAAAATGGAACTGCTTTATAATAACGTGTCAGTAGTCATAAACTACATACACTGAAAAGGAGATGGCATTTCAGGAGAGAAAAGACAAATTGTCATCTGAGACCATGAGGGCAGATATTTACTAGTAAATGTAAAAAATGTGAGGCAGCAGAGTGTAGTACTGTATGAAGAGAGACTCTGTAGCCAGCCCTGAAGGGCTCAATTCAGACGGCAGGGATTGAATTCTGATTGCCACTTAGCAGCTCTGTGACCTTGGACGGGTTACTTAGTGTCTTTCCCACCAGTTCCTCATCTGTCAAATATATGCAATAAAAGTGCACAATTCAGTGGGTTAGTGTAAGGATTTGCAAAGCATGTAGGACAGTGGGAGAAATGCTGATAGGGATCCAAATGCTGTATATCAGTAGAGAAATGAAGAGTTTTTAAGTACAGTTTGTACATCAAATGTAATGTAGGAAAAGAAGATGCAGTCGGGCTGGGCGCAGTGGCTTACGCCTGTAATCCCAGCACTTTGAGAGGCCAAGGCAGGCGGATCACAAGGTCAGGAGATCAAGACCATACTGGCCAACATGGTGAAACCCTGTCTCTACTAAAAATACAAAAATTAGCCAGACGTGGTGGTACGCATCTGTAGTCCCAGCTACTCAGGAGGCTGAGGCAGGAGAATTGCTTGAACCCGAGAGGCGGAGGTTGCAGTGAGCTGAGATCGTGCCACTGCATTCCAGCCTGGTGACAGAGTGAGACTCCATCTCAAAAAAAAAAAAATGATGCAGTCATGGGTGTGGGTTAGATAAGTGTGAAGGAGTCAGTTTTTGCTGGTGGCAGGTAATGGAGTTTTACACATTTAATAATAGAATTAGAGTCACTTCATAATTTTCTTTTCCTTGAGAATTAGCCAATATTGCTTCCTTTTTAAGTTTTTATGTTTCTTAATATACTCCTTGAAAATCTCTCAAACTGTAGTTTCTTGGAAGGGTGTCATTCCTGACTCCCTCCTCCACTGCCTTCGTCAGCTGTTATAACAGTGCTGTGGGATCATGGTAGATAGTGGTAATCCACAGTCCATTCGATTCTCTCTCCGCTGTGTTTCTTAGTCTCCTGAGGATCTCAGGACGTGCAATGATTCAGAGCTTTATCTCCTCATTTGCAAAACTTTTATATTTAATAAAGGAAGCTATCCCTAAAGAGAGTTCAATTAGCTCATCACTGTTCTTACTCAAATTGTACCTAAAAATTAAAGTAGTAACATAGACATCTTCAGAATTAATCAAAGCTAAACGTGAGAGTGCTTTAAAACACATGAAATTAGGGCAAATGCATAGCATTATCACAAAAGATGCTACCTCTTCATACCTCTGACTTGGAGTACTTAAGGAAACAAACATTCTGTGTTTGTCCAAATATGGTACGCAATTCAAATTTGTTCCATATGATATTCTCTGACTAGAAACTTGTGTCAGTTGAAGTGTCTGCCTAAAACAATAATATCCAAGAGTGACTTGTTATAACCAATAAATTTTGTGTTCAGGGAGAAAAGTCATTACTACACCAAAAAAGGAAGGTTGGCCCAAAACTGGTATTACTTTTCAAGTGTGATTATGAAAAGCTGTTGTAGTAGAACAGTCATGGCAGGTAGTTTGTGCTCTGAAATAACAGAGCTTGTCAGGATTTGCCAGCTTTTATCTTTTCCTTTAGTAGATTCATTCTTAAAACCAAACCTAATATTTTTTGTGCTGTAGTGGGAGAATCATCTGAGCCCAGGAAGTTGAGACTGCAGGGAGCCATGATCACACCACTGCACTCTAGCCTGGGTGAGGGGAGTCAGACCCTGTCTTCAAACCCCAAAAAACAAAGATCCACTCTTTTTGTTATATAGTTCTATGGATTTGGACAAATGCATAATGACATGTATCCACCATTACGATATCATGCCAAAGAGCTTCACTGCCCTAAAAATCCCTCCTCTACTCTCCCCAAAACCCTGACAACCACTTCTCTCAACTATTGCTAGATCCTCGGCTTTTCTGGCATGTCATATAGCCAGAATCATACAGTATTTGGTCTTTTTCAGATGGCCTTCTCTCCCTTAGCAGTATGCACTTAAGGTTTCTCCATGCCTTTTTATAACTTAATAGCTCCTTTGTGGTTTTGGCGAATAATAGTCCATTGTATGGATGTATCAAGAGTTAGATTATCTATTCATGTATTGAAGGACATCTGGGTTGCTTCCAACTTTTGGCATCATGAATGAAGCTGCTTTGCATGCTCTTGTGTAGGTTTTATGTGGACATAACTTCTCATCTCAGTTGGGTAAGTTAAGACTAGGTTTAGCTTTGTAAAAAACTACCAGAACATCTTCCCAAGTGGCTGTGTACTATTTTACATTCCTGCCAGCCATCAATGACAGTTCCTTTTGCTCCACATCCTCATCATCGTTTGCTGGTCAGTTTCTTGGGTTTTATCCATTCTTGCAGGTGTGTAGTGATATCTTACTGTTTTAACTTGCAGTTCTCTAATGACATGATACTGAGCATCATCTTACGTGCTTTTTGCCATCTGGTTGTTTTTTTTTGTTTTATTTTTTTTTGAGACAGAGTCTTGCTCTGTCACCCAGGTGGAATGCAATGGCACGATACTGCTCACCACAACCTCCACCTCCTGGGTTCAAGCGATTCTTCTGTCTCAGCCTCCTGAGTAGCTGGGATTTCAGGCGCCCACCACCACGCCTGGCTAATTTTTTGTATTTTTAGTAGAGACGGGGTTTCACCATGTTGGTTAGGCTGGTCTCGGAACTCCTGACCTTGTGATCCGCCTGCCTTGGCCTCCCAAAGTGCTGGGATTATAGGCATGAGCCACCGCACCTGGCCCTGCCATCTGTTGATCTTTGGTGAAGTCTCCAGATCTTTTGCCCATTTTCTTATTTGGGTTGTTTGTTCTCTTATTGCATTTTAAGAGTTGTTTGTTTTGGATACAGGTCCTTTATCAGAGATGAGTTTTAGAAATATTTTCTCCCAGCCTGTGGATTGATTTTTCATTCTCTTCACAGTATTTTTCACAGGACAGAAGTTTTAAATTTCAATAAAGCCCAACTTATTTTTTTCTGTCATGGATCATGCTTTTGGTGTTGTGTTTAAAAACTCATTTCCAAACTCAAGGCACCTGGATTGTCTCCTGTGGTATCTTGTAGAAGTTTTATGGTTTGGCATTTTATATTTAGGCCTGTGATTCATTTTAAGTTAATTTTTATTAAATTTGTAAAGTCATTGTACAGATTAATATTTTTGCATATTAGTGTCCAGTTGTTCCAGTACCATTTGTTTGTTGAAAAGAATATCCTTTTTTCCTTGAATTGTTTTTGCTTTTTTATTACTGTAACTTTAGAGGAGGTCTTAAAGTCAGGTAGTGTCAGTCCTGACAATATTGTTTGACTTTTCTAGGTCTTTGGCCTTCCTATATAACCTTGAAAATCAGTTTATTGATATCCACAAAGTAGGTATCAACTAAAATCAAACTTGCTGAGATTTTAGTGGATTTTTAAAATTATAAAACACATGGAGCATGAAGTTTATCATTTTAACCATACAACTGTGTGTGGGCATTTTTAACTTCATACTCCAGTAGTTCAGGGCTGCTGTAGAGGAATGTAACTAGCTTTTTATATACACTAACCTTATATCCTGCAACCTTGTCATAAATGCTTATTGGTTCTAGGAGGGGTTATTTTTATTCTTTGGGATTTTCTACGTAGATAATCATGTCATCTATGAACAGGAACAGTTTTATTCCTTCCCTTCAAATTTCTGTGCCTCTTATTTTCTTGTCTTACTTCATTAGCTAAGACTTCCAGTATGATACTGAAGGAATGTGATGAGTGGGGATTTTCTTGTCTTGTTCCCAAAGCTCCTAGCCTCTCCCATTCAATCAGGGATTTTTTGTTTGTTTGTTTTTAGCGGGTTGAGGAAGTTCTCTATTCCTAGTTTGCTGAGAGACTTTATCATGAATGGGTGTTAGATTTTGTTGGATGCTTTTTCTGCACCTATTGATTGTATGATTTTTTCTTTAACGTGTTGACATAATAGATTATATTATTTGATTTTTTAATATTGAACCAGCTTTGCATACCTGGAGTAAATCCCAAGTAGTGATGGTGTATAATTATTTTTAATACATTGTTGGATTTGATTTGCTAATACACTGTTGAGGATTATTGCCTCTAACCTATGCTCATGAGAGATATTAGTCACTGTCCACCAAGGTCATTCAATTAGAGAAACCTTAGATCATTCTTACTGCTTTCCTTTCTACTACGAATGTACATGTGAAGAAGTTAAATGCTCGCAAATCTAGCCTCCTATTGCTTTGCCAGCATCTTCATCCAGGTTCTTGAGGTCTCTCATGAGGCTGTGGCAGCCTACATCCCCATGTCTTTCGTGTTCATCAAAACTCCAACCTCATTTTACGCTTGTCACTGCCAAGTGAGATACTTTGCTGAAATACCAAACTGATTTGTGGGCTTATAAACATTCATTTCCCTACTAACCTACAAATAAGATTTAAACTGATTTGCTTTTTTTAATATTTGAAAATATTAATTATTTAAAGTAACAAACCCAACTCATGTCTCGAGCCTCCCCTTCTTCATTCCTCATTATTTCCTGAACATGAATCCTCTTAAAATGACATCCTGTTCCCGAGAATCCCCTCCTTATGTCTCTACTTTGTGCACACATTTCATCATGCTCAATTCTCCTGTGTAGCTTTGCCTACAAACACAGGCACTTTGTATGGATTTGAAGGCAGAAAGATAATTAATATTTTTTAGCATGTCTTCCCCCATTAGGGCAGGAATTCTCTCATATTCATCTTTCACCAACATTTCATTTAAGTGTAATCATTTTGACTTCTGCACATTAGCATTTCAATTTTAAAGACTTGAAAAAAATACCAAATTTTATATAAATGTAATTTTTCATGAACTTTGTTTATAAGGTAATAATATGTCAGAGACCACGTCATGTTTACCAGTGCCTGGAATGTAGAGCATCTTGGTAACTGTTTATCGAGCTGAATTGAAAAAGTTAAGAATCAGTTTATATAAACTACTTTTACACGTGTAGTCACGTTCGACTCTATCATTGACTCTGTTACTGGGAGAGGTTGCTGTGAACTAAGGAAGTTTTTAGAGTGGCTGGCCTTGATTTGAAGTATAGTTGGGCAGCTTAACAAGGGGAGGGGCTTTTCTGTCATGGAAACAACATAAGCAAAGATATGGAGGTGGGAATAGAGCATGTGTGGGTCAATAGAGCATGTTGACTTCTGGGAAGGTGGTGTTACAGACAGGCCAAATAAAGGGAGGCCTTCAATACGCGGATTCGCACCACTGCTAAGGGATTTAAATATATGCCTATTCATGTACATTCTGAGTCCTGTACTTGATAGACTATTTCTTTATGGGGTATTCTTTAAATAAATATATTAACTCTGAAAGTTTTTCTTGTGCAATGGAACTATTTTTCAAAAAACTGAAACATTTTTAAAACTTTTATCTTCAGGATTCAAGTTCGAAATATGGCAACTTTGAAAGATAGTAAGTATGTTGTTTGTCTCAATATGTGAATTAAGAAAAACTAAATTTTGACAAATACAAATACTTTCAAAAATATACTGCTTTAGCCCATTGTATATTTGATGAAAACTGACCAAATGGATTTCCATTGTATGTTTGGGACATTGGACTTGTTCTGAAAAGGCCAGTAAGAAAGGACACCTGAGAAAGCTATGTTCTGCTGTTTGTAGAATGATCATGATATAACTAGAAAAAACTATACCAGTGTGGGTGTATGTGTGGGAAGGGGTAAATCATGTTATGGAATTATATATAAATCATGTTATGGAATATGTGGTTAAGGCAACTTTCAATACCATTTAATGTTTTAAATGTATATTATTGTCTTATGTTGCCATTTGCTTGTCCTAAGTAGTAGCTAGTCTTACCTTCCTTTTATTAGTACTATTTCTTTTTTTTTTTTTTTTTTTTTTTTTTGAGACGGAGTCTCACTCTGTCACCCAGGCTTGAGTGCAGTGGCGCCATCTCGGCTCACTGCAAGCTCCGCCTCCTGGGTTCATGCCATTCTCCTGCCTCAGCTTCCCGAGTAGCTGGGACTACAGGTGCCCACCACCATGCCCGGCTAATTTTTTGTATTTTTAGTAGAGATAGGGTTTCACCATGTTAGCCAAGATGTCTTGATCTCCTGACCTCGTGATCCGCCCGCCTCGGCCTCCCAAAGTGTTGGGATTACAGGTGTGAGCCACCGCGCCCGGCTATTAATACTAGTACTAATGTTAAGACTGGTTTAGCATCACGCTGTTTATTGTTTATCTAAGTGCTCATTATTCTGCCTTGCACTTTAGAAAAATATTTCAGTAAATTCACAAGGAAGTTATACTGTAATTCCTTTGTCTTAACACAGTACTTCTGTTTTTCAGTTACCAGGAGACTAAAGTCCATCAAAAACATCCAGAAAATTACCAAGTCTATGAAAATGGTAGCAGCAGCAAAATATGCCCGAGCTGAGAGAGAGCTGAAACCAGCTCGAATATATGGATTGGGATCTTTAGGTAAGGGAAGAGTGTAATTCACAAATTAGGAAGAACTGTTTCACACAAAGACTACTGATGACTTATATTTAGAGCTTACAGTGATGTCAAGCCTATTCAAGTACTTGACATGTACTTATTTTTCATCTACATCTACTTGACACGTAGTGGTAACAACCTATGTAGGTAGTACAGGTAGGGACTGTTAGAATCCCTGCTTTTCAGTGAGAAAAACTGAAGCATACGGAAGTTAAGTAACTTGCCTAAGATCACATATAAAAGGAGGAAGAGCCTCTGTTTGGACCTATGTGGTTTGGTGTCAAGAGTCTGTGTGTTTGTTAACCATTATACGTGACCATGTTAACTTTTAAAATATTCTGAAATTTTCCCAGTTATTAAGTATACCATCAGAAGAACTTGGAAACCGTGCGTTAGATGCAAGGGCTTAATTTCATCCTATGACCTTGTAGTGTGGCATTTTAGGACTGCAGCGGGGGTGGGTGGGGGGCATTGCAGTGGAGAGCTGACCGAGTGATCATGGATCTGACTTGTGATGGTGTTTTGAGAATCCAAATGATGTTGAAGCAGGAAAAGCAGCTGAGAACCTTCATTTTCAAGATAGTTACTCACCATTCTTTTCAAAAGGATGAAGACATTTTTCCTTCAGAAATTTATGTAATCCATCCTTAATTAGTCTTAATAGAAAAGAGATGCAATATGGCAGTTTAAAAAGAATTTATATTGTGTTTTTAGATGCTTTTATACTTATTTGATTATGAATTTATCTTGGAAATAAAGTTGTAAAGAGCTAGAAATGGGAAAGAAGTTTCTATTTTAACTTGTAATTACATTCTTTCTCTTAACTTTTTTATGATCATGCTGTCTTATCCTGAGTTTAGGCCATCTAAAAGAATTTTTAACTTAAGGAAGATTTATGCATATTTGATAGTAAAGAAGGCCATGCAGTGAACCCCCTATTTATCTACCAAATCCTCAATATCTCAGCTTACAGCTATCCTTTGTTTTTGTGTGTGTGTGTGTGTGTGTGTGTGTGTGTTTTGTTGTTGTTTTTGTTTTCTTTTTGTGTTTTTTTTCAAATGGAGTCTCATTCTGTTGCCCAGGCTAGAGTGCAGTGGTGCAATCTCAGCTCACTGTACAACCTCCCCCTCCCAGGCTCAAGCGATTCTTCTGCCTCAGCCTCACCAGTAGCTGGGATTAACAGGCCCCCACCACCACACCTGGCTAATTTTTTTTTTTTGAGACGGAGTCTAGCTCTGTCTCCCGGGCTGGAGTGCAGTGGCGTAATCTTGGCTAGCTGCAAGCTCTGCCTCCTGGGTTCACGCCATTCTCCTGCCTCAGCCTCCCAAGTAGCTGGGACTACAGGCGCCCACCACCACACCCAGCTAATTTTTTTGTATTTTTAGTAGAGACAGGGTTTCACCGTGGTCTCGATATCCTGACCTCGTGATCTGCCCGCCTTGGCCTCCCAAAGTGCTGGGATTACAGACGTGAGCCACCGTGCCCAGCCAATTTTTGTGTTTTTAATAGAGACGGGGTTTCACTACGTTGGCCAGGCTGGTCTCAAACTCCTGATCTCAGGTGATCTGCCCACCTCGGCCTCCCAAAGTGCTGGGATTACAGGTGTGAGCCACTGTGCCTGGCCTCAGCTTACGGCTGTCCTAAGAACACTTGCTTACACTAGGCAGTTGCCAGCTAAATTTAAATGCATATTTTGAAAATAACCAACTGCTTTGTAAATTAGAGATTTATTGTATTTAGTGTAAATTGCATATAAAAAAATTACCGCTTTTGTTTGTTTTTAAGCTCTGTATGAAAAAGCTGATATCAAGGGGCCTGAAGACAAGAAGAAACACCTCCTTATTGGTGTGTCCTCAGATCGAGGACTGTGTGGTGCTATTCATTCCTCCATTGCTAAACAGATGAAAAGCGAGGTTGCTACACTAACAGCAGCTGGGAAAGAAGTTATGCTTGTTGGAATTGGTGACAAAATCAGGGGCATACTTTATAGGTAATTTAAATATATATTGTTTATTTTCATAAAGATGCAAGCACAAATAAATCTTCTCTCAAAAGTTTTGACAAACTCTCAAAACCTTCGTCAATAACAAGGTATATTCTTCGGGGCCTTTTTTGGTATATTCACAAGGGGGTGTTTGTTTCCTTTTTCTTTTTTCCAGGATATATTGGAACATTTCTGTTTTCCTTCCCCTGTTTTCTACCTTTGCTTCTTCATCCGGATCATAAGTTGAATGCCATGTGAATATCAAAAGCTATCGGCATTAAGCCGAGGAGGAGCTGTTACAGCCTGGAAATGTTAGCAATAGTTCATTGGGATTAGAAGGAGAGGAATAAAGGCAAAAAGAATATAAAACAGACCTCATTTTTAGTTCTTAGTTCTTTGCAGGTGCTGAAGGAAAGGAATTATGATAGTGTGTGGAACAACTCAGGAAATCACCACCACCCGTACCCCAAAAGACCTGATCCATGGTGACAGTGTTTTCTCCTTCCCATCCCCTGTGCTCTTTCAGCAGAAATCTTGTTAAACTAGCTATGTGAGCTGTTGCTTTTCTTATAGGACTCATTCTGACCAGTTTCTGGTGGCATTCAAAGAAGTGGGAAGAAAGCCCCCTACTTTTGGAGATGCGTCAGTCATTGCCCTTGAATTACTAAATTCTGGATATGAATTTGATGAAGGCTCCATCATCTTTAATAAATTCAGGCAAGAAAGATTTAGAAATAACAGCTTTTTTATGTTCATGCTTTTGTTCATATTTTGAAATAACAGTTTAAAAATTATTTTGAGATTTACATTTGTTTTTGTCAATTCTAGGTCTGTCATCTCCTATAAGACAGAAGAAAAGCCCATCTTTTCCCTTAATACCGTTGCAAGTGCTGGTAAGTAGTTTTTCTGTGATACATATTTTTTGGCATGTAGAATGGAGAGATTTGTACACTAAGGCAGACAGGGTCAAGATATCTGGTGGTAGCTATAGCAAATGATTTGGGGCTGTTTCTTTTTTAGACAGAGTCTCACTGTCTCCCAGGCTGGAGTGCAGTGGCACCATCTCGGCTCACTGCAAGTTCTGCCTCCTGGGTTCACACCATTCTCCTGCCTCAGCCTCCCTAGTACCTGGCACTACAGGCACCCGCCACCAAGCCCGGCTAATTTTTTGTATTTTTAGTAGAGACGGGGTTTCACCATGTTAGCCAGGATGGTCTCAATCTCCTGACCTCGTCATCCACCTGCCTCGGTCTCCCAAAGTGCTGGGATTACAGACATGAGCCCAGCCATTTTTTTTTTTTTTTTTTTTTTTTTTTTGAGACGGAGTCTCACTGTGTCACCCAGGCCGAAGTGCAGTGGCATGATCTCGGCTCACTGCAACCTCCACCTCCCGGGTTTACGCCATTCTCCTGCCTCAGCCTCCCAAGTAGCTGGGATTACAGGTGCACGCCACCACGCCCGGCTAATTTTTGTATTTTTAGTAGAGATGGGGTTTCACCATGTTGGCCAGGCTGGTCTTGAACTTCTGCCCTCAAGTGATCCACCTGCCTTGGCCTCCCAAAGTGCTGGGATTACAGGCATGAGCCACTGCGCCTGGCCAATCTGGAGCTGTTTCTGAGAAGTGCCATCTCTTGACTTCTATGATACTTAATTCAGTCGTTGTTTGGTAACTCCTGCTCTATTCTGTCATTAATTGAAAAATCAGTATCTATTGAGGTTCATCATTAGATTTTTTTGTCCTCAGGGATTGAAGAGCGTAGCTAGAAACTGGCTTTGCAATTTATGTTTGGGACCTCTAACTACAACACAACAGAAGCTCTAGAATAGAGAGTTGAACAGTGTTCACAGCTAATTTACATTGACCGACTCAATTCTCATGTTTTATTGTTGGAATAAAGTCATCCTTGATCAGTGAAGCATCCTGGAATAATATTCAGGAACTGATTTTAGTTTTCTAAGGCTTTTTTCCCTTGTATATACCATCTATTTTCTAATATTTCATTTATTTTCAAGTATGTACTTTACACGTTAATGTTTCTGAAATTGACATGGCTCTACCAGCCAATGGAACATCATTTATAATTGAGTACATTTTTTTCTCTCTTAATGAGAAATAAAGTAGGTGTTACAACGAGTACCATTTAATGAAATATAGTATTTTGATAATGTATAGTACTGTGTCACCACTTGACCCCAAAGAATGAATTTTGAAATGTACTTCTAAATTTCTACAACATTAAAACTACAATTCATATCAATTTCTAGTTCTCCCACTCTTTCATGTGCTTTGAAAGGTTTTCCCTCTCTCATTTTCCAGATTGATACATTCAGATTTCTTCAGTAATCAAATGACTAAGTTGGAATTACTGCACAGGTTGAGTATCCCTTGTGTGAATGCTTAGGACCAGAAATGTTTGGGATTTCAGAATATTTTCGTATTTATAATGCAGTATCTTGGGGACAGGACCTGAGTGTGTACACCCTATACACATAGCCTGAAGGCAATTTTATGCAATATTTTAAAGAATTTTCTGCATCAAACAAAGTTTCAAATGCACCCCATCACACAAGGTCAGGTGTGGAATTTTCCACTTGTGGCATCATGTCAGTGCTCAAAATGTTTCAGATTTTGGAGCACTTCAGATTTTGGACTTTGGAATTAGGGATGCTCAACCTGTATTACACTATATTGGCTTCAATTCATTATTATTTTTTTTTATTGGAAAAAGCATTGAGTGCTTGCTGGCTTTGTAACAGGCACATGCTAATACTGTCCAGAGGGCTTCATAATCACAAAATACAGTACAGTTATTTCAAATGTTGACCTAATTTTTCTAAAGTTACACATGTGGAGTAGAATATCAAATGCTTTATTTACACATTATATTTTGCTAAAAATATGCTATCATCTGTAGTTTGGAAATAGATGAAATTATTAGAACAGATTCATTTACCTTATCTTGCATTAATTTCTGCTCTGTAACTATAAAGGAGTTTTACACTGAAAAGCTGTCTTTGATGAATTAGTATTCATTCTATATAACTTCAAAGAAACTCATCACTTGTTTTAACAGAGAGTATGAGTATCTATGATGATATTGATGCTGATGTGCTGCAAAATTACCAAGAATACAATCTGGCCAACATCATCTACTACTCTTTGAAGGAGTCCACCACTAGTGAGCAGAGTGCCAGGATGACAGCCATGGACAATGCCAGCAAGAATGCTTGTAAGTACACAGTATGGACGGTGCCAGCAGGAATGCTTGTGAGCACACAGTGAAGCTCAGCTGAGAGGAGTCCGTTGCCAATAGTAGCATCAACAATATTAACTCCCCCAAGGTCTGCGGCACTGTCCTGCTTTCCGGTCCTCGCAAGGGCCGAGAGGTGTACCGGCATTTTGGCAAGGCCCCAGGAACCCCGCACAGCCACACCAAACCCTACGTCCGCTCCAAGGGCCGGAAGTTCGAGCGTGCCAGAGGCCGACGGGCCAGCCGAGGCTACAAAAACTAATCCTGGATCCTACTCTCTTATTAAAAAGATTTTTGAATGCTTAAAAAAAAAAAAAAAAAATTAACATAATATTCCTGTACCTGTAAGAAAGTATATCTTGATAGGTAGTTGATTTGCAAGTACTGTGAAAAGGTATCCTATGGAAGATGTAAAAATATCTTCATAACATTTTTTGAGAGGCCAATTTTGGTATCCAAAAATCTCTTATTTTTAAATTAAGCAACAGAAGTTAGTTAACAAGTTATTCTACTCTAGTTTCAGATTTTTTATGTAATCTTTTTGTTTTGTTTGTAGCTGAGATGATTGACAAATTGACATTGACATTCAACCGTACCCGCCAAGCTGTCATCACAAAAGAGTTGATTGAAATTATCTCTGGTGCTGCAGCTCTGTAAGTAATTGTAGATTGTTGCCTTCAGAGAATTTTTTTTCCTCTTGCTGTGTCTGCTTGTTTGGATGCTTAAAAGTTTTTTTTTTTGTCTTCTGAAGTTGAAATGACTCATTGCTGAATCTTGCATCCTAACTCTTAGGCTATAAAGATGTAGTAAAAATGGGATCTCTTTGGTTTATTTTTATTGTTTCAGCTGGAAACACTCGGGCTTAGTTTTCAGTTTTCTAAAGGATTAGGAATGGGATGTGGATAATTCAATATCATTTATGAAATCTTTTTTTGGAATTTAAACAATTGTAAGCCAAGCTTTCTGAGTTACAGGGCTAGTTTCAGATTTGGTTTTACATAAATCTATAAACCATTGCATGTTGGGAAGGTCCAGGAATTTTTTTAATCATTATGTTTTCTATATCAGTACCAAAAGATAGTATATCCATCCCTCAGTATCTGCAGTGGATTGGTTCCAGAACTCTCTCTCACCTCCCCCAGGATACCAAAATCTGAAGATGCTCAAGTCCCTGAAATAAAATAGCACAGTACTACATATAACAAATGCACATCCTCTCGTATACTTTTAATCATCTCTAGTTATAATGCTATGTAAATAGTTGTTGTATTGGTTTTCGTTTTTATTATTTTACCATTATTTTTGTCTTTTTTCCAAATATTTTACATCGGCTGTTGGTTGAATCCATGGATACTGAGGGCCAACTATATACTGCTTTCCTCAAGAAAATTTCTTAGTTGTTGAAAAACTTCAATGTTTATGAAAAAAAGGTTAAGATAATGGGAATTTTATTCAAAAAGTTATTAAGTTGAATACCCACTATGTGCACAGTACAGTGCTAGACACAGTGTTAAGGATGTGATTCTCTCTTTTAAGGCACTTACATTCTAATAGGATAAGAAACATACAAGTAATTGTGATTAGATAAAATGTGTAGTAATTTCTTTTTGACTCGTTCCTTCTTACCTCCTACTAATCAGTTACCATGCTCTTTAAGTTTTACCTTCTAACTATCTCTTGAATCTTCCCCCTTCTTTATGCCCACTTAATGCAGATCCTTGTCATTTCTTTCCTTGGTTCAAAAAGGTAATTATTTGAGTGCCCCTTAAGCGTCAGGCCCTGTGCTAGACACTGAGGATATAGTGGTAACAGTATTTGCCTTCAGAGAGCTCAATCTTAACAGTAAAGGCAGACACTAAATAAGAAATCACAGCAGAACAGAGGTTACTAAACTGTGGCCTGGAGCTAAGAATGAGTTCTACATTTTTAAAGGGATATAAGAAAAAGGAGAGTGACAGTGTGTGACCCACAGAGCGTAAAATACTTACTGTGTGGCCCTTCACAGAAAAAAATTTGCCTATTTTTGTGACAGTGTTATGAGGAAAATAACAAAATCCATTCTCTGTTATACAATCATTCTGCAGAAACACTCGATGTATGTGATCCTATATTTTCTGGTCACCAGCACTCTTCCCAGTCCAGTCTCTTATCATTACCATTTCTCACATCCTTGAACCTCAGCCACCTTGATCTATTTCCAGATCTACAGATTCGTCACTCTTTCTCACGGCCAGGGAGTGGCATGTGCTGCAGCCTGAAGAGCCACTATTTCTTCCCTTGCTCCCTTGATTCTTCATCTGACTGCCTCCTGTGTATCCTTCCTTACTCAGCTGGGGGAATCCTTTCTTCCAGAAAACACTCCTTCCTTCAGTCTGAGTGAGGCAGCCTTCTGTAGCATCCTGTCTTCCATTTAGCTTAGCTTTTACAGCCTTGTATCAGGAATCGGCTTTTTATTTGTCTGTGTGCTCCTCGAGACTAGGATGGGACCACATCTTATTCACTTTTGTGTCCCCATTGCCTGGTACATACCTCCTTTGTGAATGTTGAATGAATGAATGAAATGCCATGTTTATTCAGAACTGGAAGTTCAGAAGAGGGACAAATAACATTTTATTGGGTGTATGAAAATGTGGGCCCATGGTTTTACGAGTCAGGGAAAAGTTCATCACTATTTAAAGTGTTCCTTAAGTGTTACCTTTCAAGGGCAGAAACTGGGCAGAATGCCAGAGAGACACAACTAGAACTGATTGAGCCAACAGATACCTTTGTGTAAGTTGTTAGTTGGATCCATCAGCCTTGCTATCCTAAGCATTATTCTTCTCTTATTTTACTTTCTAAGCACAGCTGTGTTAGGACTAACCCATTCACAGCCTGGTCACCAATGTTCTATTAGCATCACAGAATACTGTCTCATGGTGTCTAGTTTGATGAACTTGGTTAGGATACTCTGTTACTCAGCTTTGTCATCTGTAACGTGGGGACTAATACAAGGACTAAAACCTTCTGTTAGCCATTATCCTTCTTTAACATCTACCCCATGTTAAAGCCAGGCTGATTTGTTCTTGGATCTTAAGTGTGAGAAAGCCTGGGGGAAGGAGCCACATTCTGAAGGTTTCTGGGCTGTGTGAGATCCGGAGAACCCAAGGGGGATTTTTTGCTCTTGAAAAACGAATGTTAGCTATGACCTATGATGATACAACTTCTGCAAAATTGAGGACCAGCCTGTTTCTTCATTAGAAATGCAGGAAACCTGGCTGAGTGCAGTGGCTGATGCCTGTAATCCCAGCACTTTGGGAGGCCGAGGTGGGCAGATCACAAGGTCAGGAGATCGAGACCATCCTGGCTAACTTGGTGAAACCCCGTCTCTACTAAAAATACAAAAAATTAGCCGGGTGTGGTGGTGAGCGCCTGTAGTCTCAGCTACTTGGGAGTCTGAGGCAGGAGAATGGCGTGAACCCGGTTGGCGGAGCGTGCAGTGAGCTGAGATTGCACCACTGCACTCCAGCCTGGGCAAAAGAGCGAGACTCCATCTCAAAAAAAAAAAGAAAGAAAGAAATGCAGGAAACCTATTTAAAAGTAACAAAATCAGCTGGGTGCATTGGCTCATGTTGGCTCATGCTTGTAATCTCAGCATTTTGGGAGACCGAAGCGAGTGGATTACTTGAGCCCAGGAGTTCAAGACAAGCCTGAGCAATATCGCAAGACCCCATCTCTACAAAAATGAAAAAATTAGCCAGGCCTGGTGGCATGTGCCTATTGTCCTAGCTACTCAGGAAACTGAGGCAGGAGGATTGCTTGAGCCCGGGAGTTTTATGCTGCAGTGAGCTATGATCGTGCCACTGCACAAAACCAAGAATTTAGAAAAAGGAATCCACATAATTGGAAATTGAGTATTAAGTTTTTGCTTCCTAGGAAGGTAGTCTAAATCCTTATACAAAAACTTAGCCATGCAGTGCCAAGGTTGGATTGCTTGTGAATGGGCTTGCATGCTCTGTAACCTATCAGTTATTATGAATCAAGACTTGAATATTTAAACATATTTGGAAAAGAAAAAGATCAAAAAACAAAATAAACATATTTGGCTATTTAGTAATACAATTAAGAACATGAGTAAACCATAGTATTCGAGGTCCAAGTATTAGTTGCCAGCCTAAAAACTCTAAATATGGCCGGGTGTGGTGGCTCACGCCTGTAATCTCAGCACTTTGGGAGGCCGAGGCGGGTGGATCACCTGAGGTCAGGAGTTCCAGACCAGCCTGGCCAACATGGCAAAACCCCGTCTCTACTAAAAAAGTACAAAAATTAGCTGGGCATGGTGGCAGGCACCTGTAATCCTAGATACTCGGGAGGCTGAGGCAGGAGAATCACTTGAACCCGGGAGGAGGTTGCAGTGAGCTGAGATCATGCCACTGCACTCCAGCCTGGGCAACGGAACGAGACTCCATCTCCAAAAAAAATACCTCTAAATATATTGTGTTAATTTATAGAAAAATTGTAATTTAAATTACATATTCATAGTCTTTCCTACTTGCATGAGCATGTTTTTATTGCTTCTAACCTGGATTGAAATCTGTGACTTTTTATAACAGTCATTGAGTCTGTTTCAAACGAATCTTGTGGTAAGTATTTTTGCATGATATACTCAAGGTATCAAGTTTAACAATTGACTTTTTTTCATTGAAAAGCGTATGTGATTAACTAGCATGGATTGCTTCTTGACCTGCTTGTTTTGTGTTTGTCTTTTTCTTCTAATATAATAACCAGGGATTAATGAAAATCAAGTTCCATCCTCAGAGAAGAGGTAAAGTTCACACATTCTTCCCATGACTGTTCAGAAAAGAAACCTATTCAGATATAAGTGAAGCTAATTTAGTAATCCTAGAATTGTCCTCTGAGAGATTTAGATGGATGGGCCACTTCATAGTAGCAGCCAACTCACGGGAGCACCTGGGCAATGCTAGTGGACTTTTTTGTAGTGAGTGTGTTGATCATAGAAAATGTAGATATAAGGAAATAAACTTTGAGGATAGAGAATTAACATTATTTTGAGATATTATATATAGGTTGGTGAAGAGTGGTGGTTGTCACACTTTATGGTCTCAGGACCCCTTAATGTCTGATTGATCTAGCAGAAGCCAGCTAGATTTTCATCTGTCTCTATTCACTTTGTTGTGATGTCATGGATCATGTGGCCTCTGGAAAACTCTACTGTATACTCGAGAATGAGAATAAAACAGGCAAAATAACATTATCATGAAAATAGTTTTGCCCTCATGAACCCCATGAAAGGTTCCCCAGACCAAAATTTTAGTATCACTGGTATAGAGTAACACTTTATTGTGTAAATTCAGTTCTCTGTACCCCACTTAAATATGTGTTATTATCTCTTGATATTATTTTCCCAAAAAATGCTGTTTGATTTTTTACTTGTTCTGTACTTTGTTTTTCAGGTAAAGAAGGAAAATTCAGCCAGTTGATTTTGTTTTTAGCTTACTGCTGTCTTTGTCCGAAGAAACTGTTCCTCCATTATTTGAATTAGTGAAGACAGCAAGATATTTGTAAATTATCTTACAATAAACAACTTAAAATAAAATCATTGTTTTTCTTATATATAATAACAATAGATACAGTTTTTGAAATGAGATGATACTAAAACATTTAAAAATATTAATATGCTACTATTAAAATTTTTTAGTAGAAGACAATTTAAGAGGCTCTTTTGGTTTGATAGTGCTCCACTGACCTTAAAATGTCTAGCCTCTGTGGGGACAAGGTAGAGGGAAAGGGCTGCAGCCACAGCCTCAGCCCGGTTCTGTGCCTTAGTACAGCCTTAAAGAACAGTCAACAAGGCCAGGCACACTGGCTTATGCCTGCAGTCCTAACACTTTGGGAGACTGAGACTCAAGGTGGATCACTTGAGGTCAGGAATTTGAGACTAGCCTGGCCAACATGGTGAAACCCTGTTTCTACTAAAAACAAAAAAAAATACAAAAATGGCACGCACTTGTAATCCCAGCTACTCAGGAGGCTGAGGCAGGAGAATTGCTTAAACCTGGGAGGCAGAGGTTGCAGTGAGCTGAGATCGTGTCACTGTACTCCAGCCTGGGCAACAGAGCAAGACTCTGTTCCAAAAAAAAAAAAATGCCACTGGAGGCATTTGCTTGGAATTCTGGATACAAAATTCTAAGCATATACTTACTGTAACTTATTTAAAACATCTTTTCTAAACACTGAGAAAAGTACGATACTCACATTTAGATCACCATTAAGATTAGATGCCTGCGTTGATTCCACACTCCGAGTTGGCCATGCCAAAATTTCAGGCTTTTCCCTATTTGTTTAAAATTGAGAACTTAGGTTTTTTTTTTAATTACAAAAGTAATATATATAAATTCCAAAATACATAAAATTATAAACAATATAAAACCCATTCTTAACAAGCTCCTCTTTTAAAAACGAATGCATGTATTTAGAATGGATTCTTTAAATATTTCCAACTATATTCATAGTAATGAATAAAAAGGTTTCGTGAACTGACCCGAGCTTCAAAGTCATTTTCTAACTCCCCTCAAAGTTTTCAGGAGCCACTTCTGAAGGGGTTGGTGGCTGAGGCTAGTAGAAAGAAACAGCTCACAACTGAGGAATCAGATGGAGGTGTAGTGTGAACCAGTACCAGATACCTTTTGGGAATGTTAGCAACAAACCACGTGCCTCTGGAGGCTGTGTGTGTGTGTGTGTGTGTGTGTGTGTGTGTGTGCACGTGCACGTGCACGCCACTATACCTGGCTAATTTTTTTAATTTTTTTTTTTTTTAGAGATGGGGTCTTGCTATTTCGCCCAGGCTGGTCTTGAACTCCTGGGCTCAAGTGATCCTCCTTAGCCCTGCAAAGTGCTGGAATTACAGGTGTGAGCCACCATGCCCATCCTGTGCTTCTAAGCTTGGTTTGGCCCGCCTCCAGTTTCCAGGACAGCAGAACACATCTATGAGGGTGAATTGAGTGTCCTAGACACCATGGAAGGAGGAAAAGCAGGAATTTGAAATCAGTCAACATAAGTAAGAATAATCTGTTTGAACTGGAATACTAGCTCAGCCCTTACCAGCTGTGACCTTGGGCAACTTACTTAATCTTTCAGTTTTATCATCTATAAGATGGAGATTAAAAGATTGTTAGGATTAAATGAGCTAATATTTTAAAATATCGAGAATCTGACAGGGAGTAAGTGCTATATTCTTTGTTAAATGTCTGCTCTATGTAAAATTAATCATCAGCTCCCTGTAGCATTTAGTGATGCTCTTCTGTGTACTGGCACTCTGACTCTCTGAAGATACAATGATAACAAAACGCCTCCTTGCAGGAGCTTACAGTCTGGAGGGAACACAAGCAAATGACAGAATGTGGTAAGTTACAATTGGTGAGCCACAGGAGGGACACTGACTCAGTTTGGGAACAGATGAAGGGGACTGAGAAGGCCATCCAGCTTGGAGGAAGGGAGGTCTAAACAGTCCTCGAGGACCAGTGACCAACAGTAGAAATTAAACTACTAGAGCTAACTGGTGGGGAGGGAAGGCATTTCAGGCCAAGGAAGCAGAAAAAGCAAAGACCAAAATCTGTTCAAATGCACATTCTGAAAACTGCTAATACAGAGAACGAGAAAGGCAAGATAAATCTGGAAAGGTGAGTGTACCATGCTGTGTGGTTTAGACATGTAGGAAGGAATCAAAGAGTAAGCTTGAAATTTTCCTCCAACTTCCGTCCTCTCCTTTTGCTAAGTGGCATAACACAGTGCAATTACAGTGATAAATGTCCACTGGTAAGGTTTATTACATAATTCAAACTGCTATTTTTTTTTTTTTTTTTTTTTTTTTTTTTTGAGATGAGGTCTGACTCTATCGCCCAGGCTGGAGTGCAGTGGCAGGATCTTGGCTTACTGCAACCTTCACCACCTGGGCTCAAGCCATCCTCCCACCTCAGCCTCCCGGGTAACTGGGACTACACCATGCCTGGCTGATTTTTGTATGTTTGGTAGAGACAGGGTTTTGCCATGTTGCCCAGGCTGGTCTCGAACTCCTGGCCTCAGTGATCTGCCTGGTTCAGCCTCCTGAAGTGCTGGGATTACAGGCGTGAGCCACTGCTCCTGGCTATCCTATTTTCTGCAAACACCTACACGGTACCTAAAGGGCTAGGTCTGTTAATTTTAATATTCTAGGATTGAGTTTCCATCATTACAACTGTTACCTATAATGTTCCCTTTAGGAAACTGTTTCTCTGTGTGCTTTAATATGGAATAGTTGAAGCTTTCAGAAACTTTATTATCATTATTCAAAACTCTGTAAATGAAGCTTAAGAACTGTGCAGTCACTGAGCTACTCCTGGCACCAACTGAAGAAAAAGTGCTGCCATTGGCTGAAGTTGGGCTCACTGGTCTTCAACTGTAACCCTCGTCAGCACTGACTGCTACGCCCCAGTACTTGCCTTTCCCACATTGCTCTTGGTTCTTTTCCTCGTCCACCAAGACAGAATGACAAGGATCAGTCCTCTTGGATGAGTCTGAGTTCTGATCTCAGGAAGAAATTTCATTCTACAGATCTCGTGCCCCACTAAGCTGTGTGCAGTCTCACTGCTAAAGAAGCGGCTGCTCTCCATTTCTGCCACTCCTGCTCCTGAACAGGTTCCTGATTCCTGGCCTCCACTGTTCACTTCTAGTCACTGTCTTCAAATAGTGGCTTCACTGAGACATCATCCACATGCCATGAAATTCACCCTTCTAAATTCTACCACTCAGTGGTTTTTCATATATTCACGGAGTTGTGCTCTAATCCACTCTCTGTATCATTGCAAGATGAATTGTGCTAAAAGGCATTATTGAAATATGACTAACTGCTAGGTACTATTTACTAGTGAATGAGATGAACATAGATCCTGCCTCCACCCCCACAAAGTATACAGCAAAGAATAGATGATTTTAGTTTTGGACATCCCTCAAACATTAATTACATTTGAGTTATATATTGGACATCCAAGCAGACATTAGTCATTAGATGCAGTTAGCTACGCACTAGGAACTGGCACTCAGGAACAATCCGAGATAAAGTGTTATGTTAAGGAGTCATCTTTACACAGCTAATGATGAAACCACTGAGGTGAATCCTATGAAAAGAACAAACACTGTAAAAGCAGACAAAAGCTCCCAGGCATGGCGGCTCATGCCTGTAATCCCAGCAGTTTGGGAGGCCGAGGTGGGCAAATCGCTTGAGACCAGCCTCGGCAATATAGCAAAACCCGTCTCTACAAAAAAGACAAAAATGAGCCAGGCATGGTGACATGTGCCTGTGGTCCCAGCTACTCAGGAGCCTGAGGTAGAAGGATTGCTTGAACCTGGGAGGTCGAGGCTGCAGTGAGCTATGACCGGGCATGATGGTACGTGCCTGTAATCCCAGCTATTTGGGAGGCTGAGGCAGGAGAATCGCTTGAACCCGGGAGGCAGAGGTTGCAGTGAGCTGAGATCGTACCACTTCACTCCAGCTTGGGTAACAGAGCAAGACTCCGTCTCAAAAAAAAAAAAAAAAAGAAAAAGAAAAAAAAAGTAATAAAAGGCAAAGACATTGCAGGATAAATCTTTGATATTGAAGCCAGGTTTCTCACTTTGGGAGAGACAGGATATGCAAATAGGACATGGGAGGAGGAAAGGGATATGTAATTTTAGACTTGAATTAGAGGCATCTGTGTGTACTTTGCACTTCAAAAGTACACATATTGCTGGGTGCAGTGGCTCACACCTGTAATCCCAGCACTTTAGGAGGCCGAGGTGGGCGGATCACCTGAGGTCCGGAGTTAGAGACCAGCCTGGCCAACATGGTGAAACCCCATCTGTACTAAAAATACAAAAAATTAGCCGGGCTAGGTGGCGCGCGCCTGTAATCCCAGCTACTTGGGAGACTGAGGCAGGAGAATCGCTTGAACCCAGGAGGCAGAGGTTGTGGTGAGCCGAGACCAGCCATTGCACTCCAGCCTGGGTGACAGAGCGAGACTCCCATCTCAAAAAAAAAAGATACATATTTTTTAGTTCTTTCCACTACAAGGGCCCTGAAGCAATGATTTCCCTGTAGTAATGAAGGTCAGCTAGCACACATCTGGGTTCTAAATAATATTCCTTTCTAAGAAGAACCAGGGCTCCTCAGAGAGATGGCTACTTCTAAGCTTACAGCAAGGGAAGCACACGGTGAGCCTGGAAAATCTACTAGCACCAAGTAGCAAGTCCTCCATGAATGATGGTGACACAGTACAAGACTACAGTGGCCAGCTGGAAAGGGCTCCCACTGGCCAAATACGGGACAATTTAAGCAGCAAGAGAATCACGAAGGTAATGGATCATGACACACCAGCTAAAGAAAAGAATCCGTGCTGGATGCAGTGGCTCATGCCTTGTAATCCCAGAACTTTGAGAGGCCAAGGCAGGCGGGAGTTACAGACCAGCCCGGCCAACATGGTGAAACCCCATCTCTACTAAAAAGACAAAAATTAGCCAGACGTGGTGGTGCACGCCTATAATCCCAGCTACTTGGGAGGCTGAGACAGGAGAATTGCTTGAACCCGAGAGGCGGAGGTTGCAGTGAGCCAAGATCTCGCCATTGCACTCCAGCCTGGGCAACAAGAGCAAAAAACTCCGTCTCAAAAAAGAAATAAATAAATAAAATTTAAAGCCATAAAAGGCATTTGGGGACGATGGGAAAATCTGAACATGCACTTTATTTTGTGGGATATTATTGTGTCAATCTTAGTTTGCTGAGTATGATCATGGTATTATGGGGTGGTGGGAGCTGTGATGCACCATCCAAATCCCCCTTCAGAAGGACCTTCCACTGGGAATGGTGGAAGCACACAGCCCCCAGCTGCCAACCCTCGTTGGAATTGCCTCAGCTGGAGATCGCCTTGCCCAAGGTCATGGCCCTCTCTGGAAGCACCCACATCCAGTGTCTGATCAGTATGAGAGTATAAAGACCCCCTGCTTGGCTCAGGACACTGCAAAGGGCCATTCCAGCCTTACAGCTCTCTGTGGGCTTGATTGAGGCCTTTGTGAGCTGCAGCCCAATGTCTCCCTATCCCAGTCCTGCTCTCTCCCCTTTCCCGTCCCCCCCTTTCCCATCCCCCTTCCTCTCCCTTCCACCTTTCCTCCTCAACCTCTCCCCATCCCTTCCCCTCCCCAAGCCCCTCCTTCTCAACACTGCCCTTCCCTAGTCCTGCTTCCTGCCTGCCCTCCTCTTCTCTCTGCCAGGCAGTGACCCCAAGAGCCCTCCTCTGAGGTTAATCTTCATCTCAGAGACAGCCTCCTGGGGAGTCCAACTTGGGACATTTGGTGCCAGAGGGGTCTAAGAGAGCAGATGCAAAGATGGGATTTTGGAGCTGGATTCCCCCACTGGCTGGCAGTGAGGACTTCAGTATGGGTGGTGGATGGAGCACAGAGGTGCTACCTGACGCAAGGTAGCAGCTCCTGAATATGCAAGTCTTAAAACTTCCACCAGGGGGTGAGCAGGGTGGTATAACAGTGGAAGCAAGCTGGGACAACGTATGAATGTACCAGATATTTGAGAAATACGGAGCTCACGGGACCTGAAAAATAATAGAAACCAGGTGGCAATACTTAACTGTTTAGCAGTCTGAAGCCAAGTGAATGCAATTATGCGTGAGAGCAATCAGAGGGGTGTGGGCTTACGTGGTGAGTTACGGGGATGGTTCATAGAATAAGGGGTTCCTGGGCGAAATGGATGGACGCCAACATGTGGGCTACTCAATCTGGTCCATCAAAATAATTCAAGGATGGGTAGTCAGGGGGTGAGGGCAGATACCGCCATAACCAGTCATGATTCCATGCCCCGTTCCTGGATCCAAGCCAGCTTTCAGACTGAAACCCTATTGACTGAAGAAGAGGCTGAGCCTTCAGGAAGAAGAATGCTGCAGCACCAAACGGCGAAGGTAATGATCCCCCCACTCCTTTTCCAAAAGAACCTACGGCCATTACTCAGGTAACTGTCCACTGGGGAAAGGGAAACCCACACATTTTAAGGAAGCTGAGAATGAAACCAGGAGACGCAGAGTCATCGCGAGTCCCTTGTCAGAGTGGGGGCATCTGAGGCCACGTGGCACCTGGAGTCTCGGCCCAGGCTCAGCTCACACTTAGACCCACTCAGTGGCCAATTCCCTGATTCCTGAATGTGTCACTGGAACAGACATACTGGGATGTTGGCACAACCCCTACACTGGCTCTTTGGCCCATGGGTAAGAACTTTGGGCATGGGAGGGCTGAGGAGATGACTTTGAAACTTCCCCTGCAGCTGGGGCGGGGTGGGCAGAAATCATGACCTAAAGGATGCTGAGGCAGTGGGTCACTATATTTTCATTTCATCTGACAGTCTGGCTCCTGCAAATATGAGATGCATCTTGAAGGGTGAGAGTGAACTGTTGTAAACTTAGCCAAGTAGTAACCCTGGTTGTAGTAGCTGTGCCAGATGTGGTGTCTTTGCTAGAACAGATAAACATTGTCTCAAGCATATGGCATGTGGTCATTGGCTGGTGAAAGTTGTCTTTTCCATCCCAAACAGAAAGGATGAGAAATAGTTTCTATTCAGCTGAAACAGACAACAGTATACATTTTGGTCTTGTCCTAGAGCTACGTTAATTCTCTCACCCTGTGTCATCATACACAGACGGTCCCCAACTTAACGATGGTTTAATTTATGATTTTCAACTTTGCGATGGTGCAAATGCAATATGCATTCAGTAGAAACCACACTTTGAATTTTGATCTTTTCTCAGGCTAGCAATATGTGGTACCATGCTCTCTCATGATGCTGGACAGAGGCTGTGAGCCACAATTCCTAGTCAGTCATGTGATAACGAGGGTAAACATTCATTGTGATAAGAAATAGATATATATTCTGAGTATGGATTTGCCTTTCCTGCTCACCTTGTTTGAGCCACTGGGTTCCCATATCACGCTATGTCAGCCTAAGGGGCCCATTACAATACAGGAGATGTGGGAGTGGGCATAAGGCTATGAAACTCACTGGTCATATCACACACCACACCACTCAGACGCTGTCAGCCTGGCAGAGCAATGGAACAGCCTTTTTTAGGCACAGTGAAAGCACCAGCACACAGGCAATACCTTCTGAGGATTGGCCTGATCCCCTAGGCTGCTGTGCACTCTTTAAGCCAACGACCTTTTTTCTTTTTGTAGAGACAGGGTCTCACTGTTGCCCAGGCTGGAGTGCAGTGGCTCGATCATAGCTCGCCATAGCCTCAAACTCCTGGGCTCAAGTTATCTTCTGGCCTCTGCCTCCTGAGTAGCTGGGGCTAATTTCTTTATATATATATGTGTGTGTATATATATATATGTGTGTATATATATATGTGTGTATATATATGTGTATATATATGTGTGTGTATATATGTATATATGTGTGTATATATGTATATGTGTATATGTGTATATATATATGTGTATATATGTGTATATATATGTGTGTATATATGTGTATATATGTGTAGGTATGTGTATATATGTATATATGTGTGTGTATATATGTATATACGTGTGTATATATGTATATGTGTGTATATATGTATATATGTATTTATATATGTGTATATATATACACGTGTATATATATATTTATATATACACGTGTGTATATATACATGTATATATATACACACGTATATATACATGTATATATATACACACGTATATATATACATGTATATATATACACACATGTATATATACATGTATATATATTTATATATATATATACACATGTATATATATATATATAAATATATCTATATTTTTTTGTAGAGATGGGGTTTCACGATGCTGCTAAGGCTTGTCTTGAACTCCTGGCCTCAAGCCATCTACCTGCCTTGGCCTCCCAAAGTATTGAGATTACAGGCATGAGCCACTGTGCCCCACCAAGTCAATGACTTCTGTGATGCTGGGTTCCCAATAAGTAGATGACACAGGGTGGAGACTAGGGTTTCTCCACCTACATCACTCCCAGGGACCCACCTGGGAAATTGTTCTTCCTGTCCTGCCACTCTGAGTTCTCCCGGTTTACAGATCCCATTTCCAAAACGGGGAATGCCTTCACCAGAGGACCTAGCATTGAAACATTGAAACAGTAGCTCCAGTTGCTGCCTGGGCACTTCCACTGAGACTGCAGCTAAGAGAGGAGTCATCTTTAGGAGGGGGATGGGCTCCCATTACAGAGTGGCAGGCAAGGTGGAGTGTTTGGTTTCCAGATGGTCTGTTTGGGTACCTCTTGCCCAATTTTGGGTATTCTCTTCCGCAATTCTGATGGTACAAGGACGAGTTCAGCAGCCACAGTCTGAAAAGGGCCTGGAAACCAGGGGCTCAGACCTGCACACGAGGGTCTGCATCATGCCACCAAGTAAACTACTGAGACCAGAAGAGAGAGAAATGTAGGCCTGAGGAGGAGAATATTGAGTATCAGCTGAGGCCTGGCTGCAGCAGTCGGGGCTCTAATTTGTCTCCTGACCTTCCTCTTTAATGTTTTCCCCAGGGAAAGGACCCCCTCCAGAATCCTGGAGGATCTGTTCCTCAAACCAAGAAGTGTCTCTGAGGGTAAAATAGATGAACTCTGATGAATGCTCTAATCCACTGCTCAGAGCCCCCTCAGGACTGAAGGACTTCAGCTGTCCTTGGAATTTAATGGACTCTGCTGCAGAGTTCCTTTGCCTGAGAGCACACACACTTTCCCAGGTAGCCCTCATGCAGTGACCTGTTCGCATGGGAATATAAAGGTCCAGCCTTTTTGTTTGGATTCAGGGAGGCTCTGAAGGGCCACTCCAGCTTCTGCACACTATGGCATTGGCTTGGCTGAGGCTTTCCTTGCCAAGGAATTCACTGCACCCTGGCTTTCACTCCTTCCCCCAAGTCCCAGGAGGATTCCTCAACGAACTTTCTGCAGGCTCATCTCTATTTCAGAGTTGACTTCCTGGGGAACCAAGCCTGTGACTTGTGATCTTGTGTATAGTTATGTGGGAGAATGTTCTTGTTTTGGGATGATACATGTTGAGGTGTGGGGTTAAGTGTCATGAACTTTGCAGCTTATTTTCAAACTGCTGGAAAAAAAAAACCTGTGTGCATATATAAATACAAAAGATATAGTAAATTGGCAAAATGTTAACAATTGGTAAATCTAGATGAAGTGTACACTTGAGTCTATGATTTTGTTTAAACTTTTCTGTAGGTTTGAAATTTTCCGAAATAAAATCCCCTCCCCTATACACAGAAAGGCAAATGAAGAGGAACAAACATCCAGGGTGGCGGTGGTAGGGAGACAGATTTGTGAAATCCAAGGCACAAGAGTTTCAATGTTACAGAAGCGTTCAACATTATCAAATAGCTACAAAATAATCAAGTAAGGCTAGGACTGAAAAATGTCTCATAGATTTAGCAAAACAATGTTCCTGATAACTTGGGGACAGAGTGTCCATGGAGTAAATACAGGCACCTTGCCCTCTAGTACCTTGCTTCTCTGCAGATCGTCATTTAGCTGAAGAACTATAATTTCAGTTCTATTATTGAGTTTCCCAGACTTTCAAAAATGTGAATATCATGTTCAAAGTTCTGGAATAGTCCCTGTAGGAGGAATATAGAGCCACTCATAAACTCGCAATTTATTGGAGGAGCACATAAACTAAATACACTGTGATAGGTACAAAAGGGCATATTTAAGAAACCGCATAGTTCAGCCACTACAATTGGGCGACCTGCAGGCTGAATCTAGACTAACCGTGGGATCAGTTTGGCTTTTGAGATGTGTTCCCAATTCTGTATTTGAAAATCAAGATATTTATCCCTAAATCCCGATTTCTGGCAATACTTGGCTGGAGCTGGGAGAAGGCTCTGGGGTAGGCAACCGTTCCCAGGACACTCGGCCTGCGACACCGGTTTAAGGCTCTGGTTTGGCCTCTGTAGGCAGCCGAGGTCCCCATCCCCTGATAGGTCACAGCCGCGATGCGCAAATCGCACACTACAGCCCACGGGCAGCTTACCTGGTTTTAAAAAAAAAAAAGGGTTTATTGGAACCAGGGCTGGGATTAGAATGACATGAGTGAGTCATGTCATGGCATGGATTTGGATTTTTTAAAAAAACTGTTAAAAGATTATCGATCTTGATGACTGAGTTTTTTGGGGCCCCCATTAATTTGGCACAGAGTCCTCCTCCTAGTTCCTGCCCTATTGCGAAGGGCTGTGAAGGGCATGCAGAACAGCTTGGACTTTATTTAATCTTTGCAGTGGCAAGCAGCTCAATACACAGATTTTTAGCAGCGCTAAGACCAGCGCAGGTCTGCGTTTGACGAGCTCCGTAAGTTCCCACGCCCCAAACTTCTCTCTAGCACATAACCCTCTAATATGACTAACTCTGTCTCAGTTATTAATGCTAACTCTCTAACCTGTCAATGTCGTATTCCCAGATCCCTCGTTTGCCTCTAAAACACTGGCGTTTTCGTCACCGCTGTCCCCCAGGTGAGCGCCCCAGTACCTGCCGCCCCGGGCGCCTCCTCCACCTGCGCGCCCCACGCCCGCTTCCGGCCGGCTTCCAGGCCTCAGAGGCGATCCCGAGGAATCGCTCCGCTCCCAAGGGGCGGAGCTTTCTCATCGCCGCGCTCGGCATTCGGCTCATGCTGCCTCGCCCCGGCGGCCGTCCAGCGGGAGGCGGAGCGAGTCCAAAATGGCGGCTCTCAGGCTGGCGCGCTCCGTGCTGCTGGGGCTTTGAGGTGGTCGCCGGGGGTCCGGGGGACCATTTCCCCGCCGCGAAAGCCCTAGAGGATGAATCGGGGACCCTGCTAAGGTCTGGCGGCGGGGCTGGAGAGCAGTGGCAGCAAGGGCTGCGGTGGCGTCCACGCAGCGGGATGTGCGAGAGTTACTCCAGGTCGTTGTTGAGGGTCTCGGTGGCGCAGATCTGCCAGGCGCTGGGCTGGGACTCGGTGCAGCTCAGCGCCTGCCACCTCCTCACGGACGTGCTGCAGCGCTATCTGCAGCAGCTGGGCCGGGGCTGCCATCGGTACTCTGAGCTCTGTGAGTACCGGGCTGGGTGCGGGAGGGCTGCCCCGGCAAGTCAAGGGTGACACCTCCGCTCTCCCTGTCTCTCCGCGTCCCCGGGGTGTGCATCCCGCACCCCGCCTCGAGATCTGCTGTCTCCTCGGCCTCCCACGTCCCTGGGCTTCCACTGCCCCTGCAAACTCTAGTCATCCTTCGGGTGCCTCTTCCTCATCCGCTAACTTCCCGCCACCAGCCCGGGAGCCGGGTCTTCGCTCCCAGCTCCACACCCTCCTACCGCTCCTCCGCTCTGAAATGTTTCTGGATCTCTCTCATTGTCTCCTGTTTGCTGCGGGTAGATCCACCCCCAGCGTGCCCTACACCCTCTTTTACCTCGGTCCTTTTTCTCCCTTGCCCGCAAACTACTACAACTAGTTGTCACAGGCGCTCCGTCTACCGGCCGTTTCTTACAAGACTGGCCATTCCTGAGCTCCTAACTATAGAGACTCGTTGACAGCTCTGCTCCGTTAGGGACACTGCCTCGTCTTCCTGTATCTGTTCGTTTCGTGAACGACATCTCCATTTACTGTTTTTCCAAGGCTGACTTTGTCACTTTCGCTGATTAGATGTACTTTCACTTACGTCTCGGTTACCAGTGAGATGTCAGTGGTTATCGAAGTAGGATAGAGGGACCGTGGGCAGTTGACAAGATTCTCCAGGTAATCTGGGCTACAGTACTTATGGGTTTTAAGTGAATGTCTGGTAATATCTATAGCTAGTGGTATTTAATAATTTAATGGAAGGAATGGAATATTTTAATAGAAGCTCCACATTATCTTGTTGATGTGAAGCATTGCATGTGTGTTTGTTGAGGAGAGGAAACTACCACTCATTTTAGTTTCAAGTCATGATGTTTAAGGTGGTAAGCTGGAGAACTGAATGAAGTGTTTCATAGGATATTTTGTTTTGTTAAAGTGGTTCCTATACTGAAAAATTGAGACTCACAGACACACGCTGTATTTCTTAGGCCCCAAGTTTCGTTCCAGCTTCCACAGGGCTGCCAAAATAATCTGTCCATAGCACAGATCTGATCCTGTCATTATTCTTAAAAACATTTTAACTATACTTCGTTGGTTACAGGCTAGAAATCTAAACTCTTAGCAGTACATAGTTCCCTTTGTGAGCTAGCATTTTGCTTATCTTTTGCCAGCCTGCCATGCTAATCTGCGACCACGCTGAGCTACCTGCCTTTTCCAAAATGTTTTAAGCTGTCCATTCCTACATGCGTGCTGTTTCTTACCTAGAGTGTCCTTTGCCCATGGCCCACCAATAGTACTACTTTTATTTTGAGATGCACTTATCACTTGCTCTGGGGAACTCATGTTATCTGCTTTCATAATTCTGTGCATATTTCTTTCATATTATTTGTCATCTTGTTTTGTAATCACCTGTGTATGTCTCTTTCCCCTCTCCAGGAGAAAAATTGATTATATTTGTATTCTGTAACCTGTAGGGCCATTATATAATAGGCACCTGAGAAATATTTGTTGAATAAATGTATGAACTGATAAACCACTACCTTAAAAGCCACTTATTGACTTTACATATTGAGTTCCAAAAATGTGTATGTTTTGAATGCTTGATTTCACTGATACTTCTATTACTCTTCTTCTTTTGAGACAGGGTCTCACTCTGTCGCCCAACGTGGAGTGCAGTGGTGCGATCTTAGCTCTCTATAGCCTCGAACTTCAGGGCTCAAGTGATCCTCCCGCCTCAGCCTTCCAAGTAGCTGGGACTACAGGGATACGCCACCATGCCTGGCTAATTTTTTTATTTTTTGTAGAGATGTGGTCTGGTTATATTGCTCAGGCTGGTGTCAAACTCCTGGGCTGGAGTGATCCTCCTGCCTCAGCATTTCAAAGTGCTGGGATTACAGGCGTGAGCCACCATGCCCAGCTCACTGATACATCTGAATGTGGAACCACAAAGTAATATGCGTGCGTTTTTATCTTGAAAGTACATCACCAGCTGACTACTCTTCTGCCTTTTGTTTCTTTTTCCTCTGGCCTCCGCCACAGTGGTCCTTGAGTGTACTGTTACTGATAGGATAGGATAGGCTAGGATAGGCATAGTCCAGATTGTGTTTGCTACCATGTATCTTTAGATATTCAAAATGTCTCCTGAATACATAGTTACCTTTCCTGCCATTTATACAAAACAAAAGGGAGTTGGCACTCCATGTGACTAGGTATTCCAAAGTCATCCAGGGGTCACTGCAGCTCTTCAGTGTAAACCTTGTTCCTAATTACCTGATTTCCATAGCCAGTTTCTTGGTTTCAGTGAGAATAAGATTGTCAGGTTCATTATTCCCCATCGTGATTTGGTGACTTTTTTTTAATGCTAATTTTGATATACTTATTAGATATTTTTAGATTCTTTTTTCTATACCAGCCTTATTCTAAAATCGAATTCTGTAGCTCCAAGTTACCACTATGGAATCTTGTATTCCACTCCTTTAAATCCTTTCTGTTGTTTTAACAAACACTTACTGAGCACCACTTATGAACCAACCCCTGTACTAGGCATTGGAGACATAAAATTACTAAGATACAATCCCTGACCATAAGGTGTGTTCAAGAGTGCCAGAATGTCAAGAAACAACAAACTGATGGTGTTTGTTTCTTCTAAAAGAAATGTTCTCAAGTTAAAGCAAGTATTAGAAGTTACCATTAATTCAAATAATGAACAAATAGTGAACTTCAGAATTGCCTTAGGGTAACCATTTCTCCAAGCATTCAAGGGCAGATGTCTCTGTTGGTGTCACATTATGTATTAAATATGTTGGCATGTACTGAAAGCAGGTGCTAAATCTTTCAGACTGACTCTTCAACACTAGTACTGTAATATTTTTTTTGCATGGTACAGGGACTAAACGTAAAAGGGATAAGAGGACAGATGGCTGTAGGCTATGGATTCTGGGGTAGGATTACCTCATAGAAAAGATAAGATTTGAGTTGAGCTATGAAGTATGGTTGTATAAGGTATAGAGTATTCCAGGTTAGAGAATCACATAAACTAAGCTGTCCAGGTGAGATTAAGCATAATAAAAGTACCAGTAAGGTGTTCAGCTCCCTATGTTGCTAGTTCATTCCAAGGGTGTCTGAGGAAAATGTTCAACAGAGTGAAATCAGGTTATGGAAGGACTTAAAAGCTGGACAAAAGAATTAAAACATGTAGTAGAAAACATTGCATACTTCTAAGTAGGGGAATAGTATGATTAAAGTGGTATTTTAAGAAAATTGTACTGACAGTGATGTGCACAAGAGATTGAAGCGGGCAGAACTTGAGATTATACTGAGACAGTGACAGTAAGAATAGAGAGAAAGGAAAAAAATCTGAAGTCATGGTTAAAAAAAAAAAAAGGTGGCTGAAGGGGATAGGGACAGGGTTAGAAACTACCAGGTTTTGGTTTGAGGCTACAAAGCATATGAAGGAATTTAAGATTATTATATTTTTTAGACTGAGAGAGTAATAATAGCTTTAATAGGAATAGAAGAGTTGAAATGCCTGTTTACATTCAGTAAGAAGAAGAGTATTCGTTTTATTTGTTTTCTTTTTTTTATACATCACAGAAGTAACCCATACTTATAGAAAAAAAAAATCAAAGACTGCAGAAGTATGTGGAGTTAGAAGTCAGTCTCCTGCTTCCACCACAGCCCTCCCCTCTACTGCAGCTTCCATCCCCTTGAACTGTTAACCATTGTCTGAATATCCTTCCAGACGTTTCTGTATGCATTACTACACATGCGTCCAATTCTAGCAATATTTGGATTCTTTTTCATTTTACAGTGTGATTTAATTTCAGACATACTGAGTTTGAAGTGATCAAATTTCAGGATTTCAGTTAAAAAGTCAGGATTTCAGTTAAATCCTTTAGGCTATTGAAAATCGGAAAATGGAATTTTCATAGACATTTTTAAAGATGTAGAGACCTTAAGCTCTGCTAAGAATAGGCATAAGAAAAACTTGCTTTTGTAAAGAAAAAATCTCTATATCTAACTTTTAATCTTTTTTTTATTTCTGTTTTATGTGGTGTTTTCTAATTACATTTGAAAATTTATAGATAAATTACCTTTATGGCTAGGCATGTTGGTGGTGCACTGGTAGTCCCAGCTACTCAGAAGGCAAAGGTAGGAGGATGGCTTGAGCCTGGGAAGTTAAGGTTGCAGTGAGTCATGGTTGCCCTTCTGCACTCCAGCCTGGGCAGCAGAGTGAGACCCTGTCTCAGAAAACAAACAAAAACCAAACTTTTATGATCTAAGCCTTCTTTGTAAATATTCTTAGATTTTAAAAATTCATTTAATGGTATAATTCATTCAGTAGGTATTTATTGAGTGCCAGCTGTGTGCCAGCCACTGTTTAAGATTCTGCAGAGGCAACAGGGAACAACAGAGGGAATGTAACCAACATTGACTTTGTCAGCACAGCACACTACTTATTTGATGATTTAAAAAAAAAAACAGTCCAGGCACATTGGCTCATGCCTGTTATCCCACCACTTTGGGAGGCAGAGGCAGGAGGATTGCTTGAGGCCAGGAGTTCAAAACCAGCCTGAGCAACATAGCAAGAACTCATCTCTACAAAATTAAAAAAAAAAAAATTACCCAGGCATGGTGGCATGTGCTTATAGTCCCAGCTACTCAGGAGACTGAGAGGGGAAGATTGCTTGAGCCTAGAAGTTTGAGGCGGCAAGGAGCTGTGATCACACCACTGCACCTCAGCCTGGGCGACAAGCAAGATGCCATCTCTCTTTTTTTTTTTTTCTGAGATGGAGTTTTGCTCTGTTGCCCAGGCTAGAGTGTAGTGGCGCGATCTGGGCTCACTACAACCTCCGCCTCCCGGGTTCGAGCAATTCTCCTGCCTCAGCCCCCTGAGTAGCTGGGATTATAGGCGTGCGCCACCACGCCCGGCTAATTTTTGTATTTTTAGTAGAGACGGGGTTTCACTGTGTTGACCAGGCTGGTCTCAAACTCTTACCTTGTGATCCGCCCGCCTCGGCCTCTCAGTGCTGGGATTACAGGCGTGAGTCACCGCGCCCAGCCAAGATGCCATCTCTTTAAAAAAAAAAAAAAAGACAAACACTATGTTATTATTATTATTTATTATTTTTGGGGCATTTTCTGTGTGTCAGGCACTGTTCCAGATGCTTTTGATCATCTGTAAACTACTTTGAAATTTGTTCTATAGTAGCTGATCGTGAGTGTGATTTTTCTGTGGTGTTCTGGCTAGTTGTCTGATCATATTTAAACTTGACTTTAATAATCAGCTTAAACATGATTCTGTGACACTCTATTTAAAATCTATTAAATTCTTTCCAATAACTAAGTTAAAATGTTTGATTCTGAGCTGCATATTTACTTACTACTTTTTCTTAATATTTAAAAATATATTCATGGGATTTCTTCAAATAATTTGATTTGCTTTTGACTTTGTTTCAGATGGCCGAACAGACCCAATTTTGGATGATGTTGGTGAAGCTTTCCAGCTGATGGGGGTTAGTCTACATGAACTAGAAGACTATATTCACAACATTGAGCCTGTCACCTTCCCACACCAAATTCCGTCATTTCCTGTTAGCAAGAACAATGTACTTCAGTTTCCTCAACCTGGAAGTAAAGATGCAGAGGAAAGAAAAGAATACATTCCTGATTACCTGCCACCCATTGTGTCTTCTCAAGAAGGTTTGTGAGTGTTTCTTCTTCATATGTTAGTGACTGTTTTAATGGATTTTTAATCCTCTTAGCTTTCCATGCTATGTCAACTTTATAAATTCTGGAAACACAATAGAAACATTTACTGTTATTTACAAATTATTCTAACCCTTAGACCAACAAACTTGCAACTGACATTACCAAGCCGAGTCATGGTGTAATCAAGGTTATGTCTGAAGCATTTATCTCCTTTGTAAAGTTCAAGTAGAGGAAAACAGTGAAGCCAAAGAGAAGCCTTTCAACAGCCCTATTATATGAGAATAGGATATTAGGTAAATTAGAAAATCTTTGAAACAGAAAGAAAAATTGGGGTAGATCTTTTCCTCCTCCCTTGTTATTCAGGCCATGAGTTGAATGCCATGGCTTTGTACTGGAAACAGTGAGTGAATTGTGAGTATTCAGTGATATTGTGTAGACTTATATCTTTTTTATGATGAGGAGCAATGTTTATTGTTTGATCATATAGAACTTTTGATTATAAAATGATAGCTAATCAGGTACAATGGTCATTCCCATTGCAGAGTTCCCTTTTTTCCTGCATAATTTTAGATGTTGATCACTAAGTTCACTAAGATTCTAAAGAGATATTTAAGTAATTTGTGGTCTCTAACACAAGTACACAATATTTTTTCTTATAAGAGTTGGAAAAGTTGCAATTAAGTTCTTTCATTTTGTAAAAAATTCTAAAACCTATATACTTCAGGACAATGCAGATGATGCCAGCAATTACTTTTACTTATGATTTTCTATTGTAAAATATACATAACATAAATGGACCACTGTAAAGGTGTGCGGTTCTGTGGCATTCAGTATACATTGTTATTCAACCATCATCCCCATCCTTCTCCAGAACTTTTGTACCCTCCCAAATTGAAACACTGTTCCCATTAAACATAACTCCCCATTCTCCACCACTTCCAGCCCCTGGCAACCACCATTCCTTTTTTTGTCTCTATGAATTTGTCTGTTCTAGGTACCTTTTATAAATGGACTTCTACAGTATTTGTCTTTTTATGACTGGCTTATTTCACTTAGTATGATGTCTTCAGGGTTCATTCATGTTGTAGCCTGTGTCAGGATTTCGTTGTGTGTGTGTGTTTTTAAGGCAGAATAATATATGTACGTTCCACATTTGTTTATCCATTCACTCACTGATGGACATTTGGGTGGTTTCAACCTTTTGGCTCTTGTGATTTATGCCGCTATGAACATTGGTGGGCAAATCTCTGTTCAAATTCTTTCTTTCGAGTTTTGTTTTTTTTTTAGGTCTGTACCTCGAAGTAGAATTACTGGATCATATAGTAATTGTCTATTTAATTTTTGAGGAAGCACCACAGTTTTCCACAGTGGCTGTACCATCTAACCTTCTCATCAGCACTGCCCAAGGGTTCCAATTTCTTGCAATTCATTTCTTAGAATCGGTTCTACTTTAATAGCATTTTGAAGTGTTACCTGTTTGTCTCAGGAACTGTGTTTAAATTTGGCATAAGTTGTTTTACAGTCTGTGTGTCAGGGTTGCCTCATCTGAAAAACTGGACAGATACTGGACCTGAGTGGTAGGGATTTGTTGTGAACCGGTGGCTCATCATTTAGGCGCTCTGGATCTTAGCTGCAGTAGGTTCTACTGAATGATACTAACACACTGACAGCCCAGAACCACAACGAGGACTTTGATCATAATCTACACTTAACTATTTGGTCCTTCTTGTCTTATTTTTATAGCAGGCAAATATTCCATAATAAAATTCTCTTAAAGTGCTATGGTTATCATATTTAAATACTAGCAAGGAAATGTAACTAAGATAACAGATTTAGATTAGGTAGTGAAGAAGTGTGAAAAACAATTTAGGGTTTTTTTTGTTTTGTGTTGTTTTGATACTTCTGGCTGAAATTACTATATTACTGTAAATTTTTGGGTTTCTTTTCTGGGTTATTTGAAGCAAAAAAAGAATCTCATTTAGTTTTATGCAAACAATATAAATTATAAACATTTTAAAAGGAAAATAACATAAATCTTGAGAACACTACTTTTCACTTTTTATCTAACACGTGTGGATTAAGAAGGAAAAATACTGCTGATTTGTAAGATACGCATATGGTTTATAAGGATGCAGTAAGTGGTAGGCAGTACAGTAAGATGCTTGTCAAAACGTTCTCCTCTTCATAAGAAAAGGATATAAAATGCAATTCTTTGGTTACCATTTAAAAATATAATCATACAAGACCATTTCTTATCATTTACAATCTGAGATATATTTTTTTCATGGGTACAGCATGTTAGAAAGTTCCTGGTATTCTGATTAGTGGTGCAAAGTGAGGTACAGAGGTGAACCCCTTTGATAATGATACTGTTCACCATGCTCTTTATTTTCCTTTTAATTCCTTAAGAGCCACAGACAGGCTAAACTTTGGTCTTAAAATATTATTAGCAAGGTCCTTCCATGGGGTTCCCTCTTATCAGCCACTCAGCTTGGTTCATGTCAAAAAAGCCTGTGAATGTCTCCCTCCACAGCAGCTGGAGCTGGGGAGTGTGTACACATAGAAGGCCTGAAGGGGCAGCAGGCTGTGAGAGGCACAGCGTGGACCTCACGGCATCACTGAGACATGACTCAGCGAGTCACTGAGTTTCTAGTCTTCCCAAGTCACTTTACCTTTCTGAACTTTATATTCATCATCTGTAAAATAAGTGTAATAACACCTACCACATTGGGGAAATGAAGAATCAAGTAATTTTTTTTTGTTAACACATTTATATAAAATTGGACAGTGTTTAACATATAAAATACATAACAGTGGGCCAGGTGTGATGGCTTATGCACTTTGGGAGGCTGAAGCTTGAGCCCAGGAGTTCGATACCAGCCTGGGCAACGTCATGAGACCTCATCTCTACTAAAAATAAAAAACTTAGCTGGGCGCAGTGGCTCACGTCTGTAATCCCAGCACTTTGGGAGGCTGAGACGGTGGATCACGAGGTCAGGAGATCGAGACCATCCTGGCTAACACGGTGAAACCCTGTCTCTACTAAAGATACAAAAAATTAGCTGGGCGTGGTGGCGGGCGCCTGTAGTCCCAGCTACTTGGGAGGCTGAGGCAGGAGAATGGCGTGAACACAGGAAATGGAGCTTGCAGTGAGCCGAGATTGTGCCACTGTACTCCAGCCTGGGTGATGGAGCGAGACTCCATCTCAAAAAAAAAAAAACAAAACGTAGCTGGGCATGGTGGTGCACGCTTGTAGTCCCAGCTATCAGAGTCTGAGGTGGGAGGATCACTTGAGCCCAGGGGTCAAGGCTGCAGTGAGCTACAATCACACCACAGCACTCCAACCTGAGTGACAGCGAGACCCTGTCTCCAAAAAAAATAAAACACATGACAGCGAATATTAGTTCTCTTCCCCTTTTTCTTTTCTTGCTCTTAAATAATTTACTTTTGAATTGAAATACAATATACATTAGTGAAGTCACGTTATAAGGGGAATCAGTGTCAAGCTGCATTCAGTGGCACACCTGTAGTCCTAGCTACTTGGAAGGCCGAGACAGGAAGATCGCTTGAGCCCAGGAGTTTGAGGCTGTAATGCGCTACGATTGAGCCTGTGAATGCCCACTGCACTTCAGCCTGGGCAACATAGCAGGACCCTGTCTCTGAAAAAAAGAGAAGAATAAATGTAAAGTAGTGTTACCATCACGTGCTGAGGATCTGAGGGAACAGACTTCCTAGCTGGGCTGGATAGATACTTGACTGAGGAGCTGTGTGATTATCCGCAGTGTGAAGATGACAGATGAGGAGATGATGTGGAAGGAGTTATTGCCTCCTGTATCTGATTATATGTTTAGAAGTGAGACCTCTTTGAAAATATTTTATACATGCATATTTTTGCTTGGACTGTTACAGTTCTGATGGCTGGTACCCAGTGTGTTTTATCCAAGAACATTCTCTCCCCAGCTTGCCATACATATTTTCAGATTCACACCAATACCATATTTTTTTGCTTCCTATTTTATTGTGCTGAGGAATGTCTGAAAATAGTACAGCGTACTATGCCAAAGTCATTGTTGGATCTCACAGTGTGGTCTCTAGATCACTGGTCAATGAGGGTCTTCTGGGGGGGTCTGTTGATTGGTTCAAAATATTTGCATAAGAAAGAAATATAGGCTGGGCGCAGTGGCTCACACCTGTAATCCCAGCACTTTGGGAGGCCGAGGTGGGCAGATCACTTGAGGGCAGGAGTTCAAGACCAGCCTGGCCAACATGGTGAAACCCCGCCTCTACTGAAAATACAACAATTAGCTGGATGTGGTGGTGGGCGCCTGTAATCCCAGCTACTAGGGAGGCTGAGATGGGAGAATCACTTGAATCTGGGAGGCAGAGGTTGCAGTGAGCCGAGATCATGCCACTGCACTCCAGTCTGGGTGGCAGAGTGAGACTCCATCTCAAAAAAAAAAAAAAAAAAAAAAAAAAAAAAGGAATATAAACCATGTACCCTGACTTATTGCAGGAAACTTACCAAGCTCAACTTAAACTTGGTAAAGATACTGCGAGGTTGCCAGTTTTAGAGTTTCTATTTTTTTTAATTTAAAATAGACTATTTTTTAGAACAGTTTTGATTTACAGAAGAAATTGAGAACTTAGTATGGAGAGTTCACTCACATCTGAACCATTTCTTCTGTTATTAACCTTTTACGTGACTATGGTACGTGTATCACAATTAATGAACAATATCGACATGTTATTATTAAGTTACACCTGCACTGTATTGACATTCCTTAGTTTTTACTGGATGTCCTTTTTCTGTTTCTGGATCCCACCCAGGATATCATATTGTGTTTGGTTGTCATGTCTCCTTAGACTTTTCTTGGCTGTGACAGTTTTTCAGACTTTTCTTGTTTTTGATGACCTTGGCAATTTTGAGGATTATTGGTTAGGTATATTGTAGGATGCCCCTCTAGTGGAATTTTTCTGATGTTTTCCTCATGATTACACTGGGGTTATGAGATCTTGGGGAGAGAGACCACAGAGGTCAAGGGCCATTTTTATCACATCATATCAAAGGTCTATCCTGTCATCATAATTTATCACTGTTGATATTGATGGTGATCACATGGCTGGTGTAGTGTTTATCTGGTTTCTCTTCTATCCCCTCTTCCCCTACTGTGCTCTTTGGAAAGAAGTCACTCCATATAGCCCGCCCTTAAGGAATGGGAGTTATGGGTCCCGCTTTGAAGGTGGAATATCTGCATACGTTGTTAGGAACTCTTCTGCATGGGGATTTCTCTCTTTCCCCACTAAGATTTCTATTTTTATTATGAAACCCTTTAAAAAGTAAACATTTACATGTTTGAAAAAATTAACAAAAGTAATACAAACTTGCTGAAAAAATATATTGCCGAGTGAATTTGTTATGAAATGAAAGTGTCTCTTCACTTCCCTTCCTTCCCGTTCCCAAGAATAACCTAGTTGGCAGATGGGGCTCCTCTGCATCTTCCCGTGTGACCTTTTGCACTCCTTGGACTCAAGAATCTATGTCCACTTCAATACCTGCCATTTCTTTCTCAAGCTCCTGCCATCCTTTTCTTGAAGCAGTTCTTGCTGTGAACACCAATTACTATCTCTAAATGGTTGATCTGAAGGAAATTTAAACCCTTTCTCCCAGATCAAGAAACAGAACTTTACCAGCTATCTCAGAATACCTTCTATGTGCCCAACCCCACACCAGCCCCTTCCTCCCTCCCTCCAAAAATAACCAACCACTGTCCTGACTTTATAGGAATTACTTCTTAGCTTTATAGTTTTATCAGCCAAATGCGTATCCCTAGACACATTAATTTAATGTTCTTCACACGTGCACACCCTTTTTTACCTTATATGTCTTTTTTTTTTTTTTTTTTTTTTTTTGAGACGGAGTCTTGCTGTGTCACCCAGGCTGGAGTGCAGTGGCACAATCTCGGCTCACTGCAACCTCCACCTCCTGGGTTCAAGCGATTCTCCCGCCTCAGCCTCCTGAGTAGCTGCAATTACAGGTGCATGCCACCGTGGCTGGCTAATTTTTGTATTTTTAGTAGAGACGGGGTTTCACCATGTTGGCCAGGCTGGTCTGGAACTCCTGACCTCAAGTGATCCCCCAGCCTTGGCCTCCCAAAGTGCTGGGATTACAGGGGTGAGCCACCCTGCCCAGCCATGTCATTTACCTTTTAGTTTGTGACTCTGCTTCCATTCCTTTCTTTGTCTTACAGTTTATTTGTTAGAAATCTGGGTTGTTTGATCTACAGAGTGCCCCACAGTTGGATGTTGCGCATTGTGCACTCATAATGCAGCTCAATGTGTTTCTCAAAATTGACAGCAAGAATCTGAGGCTTGACCAGATTTAAGTTTGGCAAGATATCAGCTAATGATGTCCAGTTTTCACTTTTGTTGATGTTAGCAGTGCTGATGCTCAGTACCTAGATCCATTAATTCATTAGGGGTTACAAAGTGATGATAATACTATCACTTTGTTTTTATTTCATTCTTTAGTTGAAATAACTTTATAAGAAAATCCTTTTCCTCATCCACTATTCAGTAACTTAATGGCATAGTTTATATAGGGAAAGCAGGGTTAATGCTTGATTTTTTTCATATGGTATACCCAGTTTTCATGAGAATAAATTGGTTCCTTGTTATCCTTAGCAGGTGACTAGTTTTGTTTAATACTCTATCATTATGAACTCACAGATTTAAACATACTTGACAGATTTCATTCATTACTTTTTTTTTTTTTTTTTTTTGAGACAGTCTCATTCCGTCTCCCAGACTGGAGTGCAGTGGCGTGATCTCGGCTCACTGCAACCTCCGCCTCCTGGATTCAAGGGATTCTCCTGCCTCAGCCTCTCGAGTAGCTGGGATTACAGGCATGTGCCACCACGCCCAGCTAATTTTTGTATTTTTAGTAGAGACGGGGTTTCACCATGTTGGCCAGGCTGATCTTGATCTCCTGATCTCGTGATCCTCCTGCCTCGGCCTCCCAAAGTGCTGGGATTACAGGCATTAGCTACTGTGCCCGGCCTCATTACAGTTTTTTACCCGTAGTGTAGCTTCAATTGTTGCATCTTTGGCCAGTGGCCGCTTCTTCACTCTTGCTTCTGAGTCCTTTTGACATGACCCGAATTGGCTTTGGTGACGTCCTCACCTTCTGGTGTATCAAAATGTTCTAGACTCAGCATGTATAGTCATGTTCTGTGCTTGGTATAAATTATCTGTCCAGGAAACCCTGGTTTCTTAGAAAGTAGTATTTCTTTTCTTTTTTTAATTTTAATTTTTTTAATTATAAAATTTCAGGTTATATTTGTATATATCTGGGGGGTGCAAAGCGATGTTATGTTTTATAAATACAATGTGGAATAATTAAGTCAAGCTAGTTAACATATCTGTCACCTCAAATGCCTATCATTTTTTGTGGAGAGAACATTTAAAACTTACTCTCTTAATGATTTTCAAATGTGTAATACATTATTATTTTTCTTTTTCACCATGCTGTGCAATATATCAAAAACAGTACTCCTCCTGTCAGATTGAGGCTTTGTACCCTTTGCCTATCACCTCCGCATCTGCACATCCCCTGCCCCAGCCTCTGTAACCACTGTTCCACTCTCTGCTTCTTGGAATTTGGTTCTTTTCATCCACATATAAGTGAGAACATGTGGTATGTCTCCTTCTGTGCCTGGCTTACTTCACTTAGCAGAATTGTTTGAATTCCATCTATGTTGTCACAAATGACAAAATGTCCTTCTTTTTTTAAAGGCTGAATAATAATACTTTTTAATTTTTATGGGTACACAGTAAGTATAAATATTTATGGAGTACATAAGATATTTTAATAAAAGCACACAATGTGTAGTAATTACATCAGACTAAATTGGATATTTACCACCTGAAGCATTTATCATTTCTTTATTATTTATTTATTTATTTATTTATTTATTTATTTATTTATTTTTGAGACAGTCTCGCACTGTCACCCAGGCTGGAGTGCAGTGGTGTGATCTCAGCTCACTGCAAGCTCTGTCTCCTGGGTTCAAGTTTAAGTGATTCTTGTGCCTCATCCTCCCCAGTCGCTGGGATTACAGGCGCCCGTCATCTCAACTGGCTAATTTTTGTCTTTTTAGTAGAGACGCAATTTTACCATGTTGGCCAGGCTGGTCTCAAACCCCTGGCCTCAAGTGATCTGCCCACTTCAACCTCCCAAAGTGCTGAGATTACAGGCATGAGCCACTGCACCTGGCCCAGCATTTATCATTTCTTTGTGCTACAGATATTCCAGTTATACTCTTTTAGCTATTTTTAAATGTATAGGGCGCAGTAGCTCACACTTGTAATCTTGACACTTTGGGGGGTCCGCGGTGGGAGGATGATTTGAGGCCAGGAGTTCGAGATAAAATGTTCAATAAATTATTGTTGACTTTAGTCACCCTGTTGTGCTATTAAAGGCTGAATAGTATTCTGTGGTGTATATATATTACATTTTCTTTGTCCACTCATCTGTTAATGGACACTTAGGTTATTTCTGTAACTTGGCTATTGGAAACAGTGCTGCAGTGAACTTGGGAGAGAAGAATCTCTTCAACATAATCTTTTCAAATCTTTTGGGTAAATAAGAGTGGGGTTGCTGGATTATATGGTAATTCTACTTTTAGTTTATGGAGGAAACTCCACAGAGTTTTCCATGAATACTAATCTAAATTCCCACCAACAATGTACAGGGATTCCCCCTTTTCTCCACATCCCCACTAACACTTGTTACCTTTCATCTTTTTTATAGTAGCCATTCTAACAGGTGTGAGGTAATATCTCAATGTGGTTTTATTTCTGTAATGGTTAGTGATGTTGAACATTTTTTCATATATTTGTTGGCAATTTATATATCTTATTTTGAGGAATGTCTACTCATTTTTTATTGGATTATTTCTTTCTATAAGGTTTTCTTTTTTTCTTTTTTGGGGACCCAGCATTACTGCTGATTTATTACAAGTCCCCAAGAGGGCTTTAGTTTTTCTTTTCAACATCCTGTTCTGTAGCTTCCATGTCTCTTTTTGTCCATATGCGGAGGAGCCAGGCATTGGCACGGGCCATGCAGCGACTAGCAAAGGCTCTGAAATTCTTCTCCTCAGTGATAACTTGAGCTTTCTCCTCATGGACATTCTGGATGGGCATGACCAGTCCCGTCAGCTGGGTGGCCAATTGCAGTTCTTCAGCAGAACTGTCTCCCTTCCTGGGGGCCGAGGGCTTCCTGGGGAAGAGGATGAGTTTGGAGCAGTACCCCTTCAGCCACTGCACAGTCCGTGTGGAAGTGGGGCTTCAAGATCTTGCCATTCCCACTGGGCACCATGGCTGCCCGCTGCCCTCCAGTGCAGGACAACAGCCAGACTGTCCTTTCTATAGAGTTGTTTGGGTTCCTTATATATTTTGTCTTTTTTTTTTTTTTGGTTGTTGTTGTGGCTCTTGTTGTTGTTGAGTTCCTTATATGTTTTGGATGTGAGCCCCTTGTCAGATGTGTGGGTGCATGTATTTTCTCCTAACCCGCAGGGCGTGCCTTCACTCTGCTGTTTCCTTTATTGTGCCAAAGCTTTTTATTTTGATGGAATCCCATTTGTTCAGTTTTGCTTTTGTCACCGTGCGCTTTTGGGGCCAAATATAAAAAATAATTTCCCAGACCAATGTCTTATAGTTTTTCCCCTATGTTTTCTTTTAGCAGTTTTGTAGTTTCAAGTCTTACATTTAGGTCTTTATTCCATTTTGAGTTGATTTTTGTAAGTGGTATGAGATAAGGATCCAATTTCATTCTCCTGCATATGGATATGCAGTTGTCTCCACGCTGGGAAATAGCATTTCAAGTACACAGTCTTGGTGCTAAGGGATACTTATTATATATAACTCAGTTGTTCATTGTTTCTAGGCAATAAGTAAATAAATATTTATATACATGTAGATGTCTGTGAATAGATAGATGGGTGGATAGGGTTCCTCCTGAGTTCATGCAGATTTTCCAATTCATATTTAGGACTACAAGGTTTTTATTTTTTATGTTACATCCATAAATACTTTCATCCATCCTGAGAATTCTGGTTCTCAGGAATAAAGAAGATGATAAAATTAGAATATTCCGTAATTATTCATTTGCTTTATCCCAGATTGCACATACAGTATTGCAACTTATACTATCGTTCATGATTACTGAAACAGGTAAAAAAATTTTTTTTTGCTCATTCTGTCCTATGAAACCAATTTTCTATAATTGTACCATATGTATCTTGTCAGATCATATAGCTACTGTCTTGAGTTCTGCTACCTAATTTCTGAGTTTTTTCTGATTTTGATTTATATTCTTTCATGACTTTTAGATCATTTAAGATAGAACATTATAGGTTCATCAGTTTTTTCGAGTGTGTGTTTCTCTTGTACTTTCATTGTCTGGAGGGATGTTTTGCTATTTAGTCTTCTTTTCTTTATAGAAACTATATGTGAGTTAGTTTTCTGAGCCTTTAGAACACGGGTGTCCAATCTTTTGGCTTCCTTGGGCCACATTGGAAGAAGAAGGATTGTCTTTGGCCACACATAAAATGCACTAACAGCAATGATAACTGATGAGTTAGAAAAAAAAAAGTCACAAAAAAAATCTCATAATATTTTAAGAAAGTTTACAAATTTGTGTTGGGCTGCATTCAAAGCTGTCCTAGGCCACATATGGCCCATGCAAGCTTGCTTTAGAAGGAGATTCAGGGTAGCTCCTCTGACTTTGCAGTGCTCTCTCTTCTATGGTTTTTGTGGAATGTTCCAAATATGTGAACTTGCTCGCTGAGATTTTCTGTTTGTTTTCCTCCACCACTTTTACCTGGATCTTCTCTTTCCTTCGTGTCAGTTTTCCTTTTTCTGGCCAGCTGTGATTCCACTGCCAGCTGTGTCCTGTCGGCGAGGCTCTGTCCTGGCAGAGAGCAGCCAGGGTCAAGTCTGAAAGCTCCTGGGCTCAACTTCCAGCCCCATTGGATCTCACTCAGCCCCTTGTGCTCCCTGTACTTGAAGTGGTCCCATCCTTCCCAGCCTCAGCCACTCTTCTCGGGTTGGCCTGCCAGGCTTTCCAGCAGAGGCCTGGTGGCCCTTTTGGGGTTTTCCTGTTTCAGGTCAGTCTTCCTGTCACTTCTCACTTTCCCCTGCATAGATGCCTCATATTCGGGTCTCATGGCTCTTGGTGGCATGTTCTCACCTGCATGTATTTTGGCACTGATGGGTGTACTCTGTCACCTGGTTATGTTGGGAAGATGCACAGACTACCTGGCCCCAGCTACCACTTTCTTCCCAGGATTCCCCTTATTGAAGCTTTTTGCTGCTTTCATCACTGTTGGGCAATTCCTGAAGCTGCTTTTCTTCAGCGCCATCGTACTCCCTTAACTCTCCTTATATGATGAGCTCCGTCTTGGGGCCTTTCTTGGGCACATCTTCCCTGGCTCTCCTACCGCTAAAATGTTGGTGCTTCCAAAATTTTATCCTTCACCTACTATGTTTCTCACGTTACTTAGTTTCAGAGTTGACTTTCCTACTCTCATAGTTTGAACCCCCATCTGTATGCTGATGCCTCCCCAAACTGTCCGTCCACATCTACCTCTCAGACCCTGCAACCAGTTGCAGTTGGCCATTTCCACGTTTTCTTTTCTTTCTTTTTCTTTTTTTTTGAGACGGAGTTTCTCTCTTGTTGCCCAGGCTGGAGTACAATGGCGCGATCTCGGCTCACTGCAACCTCCGCCTCCCAGGTTCAAGCGATTCTCCTGCCTCAGCCTCCCGAGTACCTGGATTACAGGCATGAGCCACCATGCCCAGCTAATTTTGTATTTTCAGTAGAGACGGGGGTTCTCCATGTTGGTCAAGCTGGTCTTGAACTCCCGACCTCAGGTGATCTGCCCACCTCGGCCTCCCAAAGTGCTGGGATTACAGTCATGAGCCACTGCGCCCGGCCTATTTCCACATTTTCTTACCCTGAATACACCTGTGTTATCCATCTCAGTTGGTGGCACCATCTCTACTCAGTCAACTAAGCTGGAAACATGAGAATTAGCATTGACCTCTTCTCTCATTCTCCTTCATTCCCTATCTCTAGTTCTGCTAATTTTCTTTCTTAAAAAATTTCCAAAATATTATTCCATCACTTCCTTTGTTTAAACCTTTATCTCTTGTCTGAACTGTCCTTATCCTCTAAACGAAACTATTAGACAAAAAATTAACACATCCCACATTATAAAACACTTTGTTGGCTCTCCAACTGCTTACAGTTACCAAAAATATCTATGGAGAGGAGTTTTCTTTTTTGCATCAAAATGAAAAGAACTTTGGTTGAGTGTGATGGCTCGTGCCTATAATCCCAGCACTTGGGAGGCCAAGGCAGGAGGATCGCTTGAGCCCAGGAGTTTGAGACCAGCCTGGACAACATAGTGAGACCCTGTTTCTATAAAAAATTAAAAAATCTGGCCAGGCGCGGTGGCTCACACCTGTGATCCCAGCACTTTGGGAGGCCAAGGTGGGCAAATTGCCTGAAGTCAGGAGTTCAAGACCAGCCTGGCCAACATGGTGAAATCCTGTCTCTACTAAAAATACAAAATTTAGCTGGACATGGTGGCACAGGCCTGTAGTCCCAGCTACTCGGGAGGCTGAGGCAGGAGAATTGCTTGAACCGGGGAGGTGGAGGTTGCAGTGAGCCGAGATTGCACCACTGTGCTCCAGTCTGGGGGGAAAAAAAAAAAAGTCAGCTGGGTGTGGTGGCTCATGCTTGTAATTTCAGCACTTTGAGAGGTTGAGGCAGGTGGATCACTTGAGGCCAGGAGTTCAAGACCAGCCTGGCCAACATGGTGAAACCCCATCTCTACTAAAAATACAAAAATTAGCTGGGCGTGGTGGTGCGTGCCTGTAATATCATCTACTCGGGTGGCTGAGGCACAAGATTTGCTTGAACCTGGGAGGCAGAGGTTGCAGTGATCTGAGATTGCACCACTGTACTCCAGCCTGGGCGAAAGAGCAAGACTCTGTCTCAGAAAAAATGAAAAAATTAGCTAAGAGTGGTGGTGTAAGCCTGTATAGTCTCAGTTACTCAGAGGCTGAGGTAGGAGGATCACTTGAGTCTGGGAGGTTGAGGCTGCAGTGAGCCACTGCACTCCAGCCTGGGTGACAGAGTGGGACCCTGTCTCAAAAAAATAAAAATAAAAAGGGAATAGCTGTAGTTATTCAAGAGGAAAGATGTTTATTCTTACAACGTAGATTACTTACTGATTTAATAGAGGAATGTTAATGAAGATATTTGCGTGGCTTTCAGTTGCTAAAATGTTTGTATATGTAAAAGCAGCCATCAAATAATTTATCCTTGATATCACATAATATATTCATAAACATTATCTCATTTTATCTTGAAACAGGTCCTAAAGGCAGATGTTGCTATCATTCCCATTTATGGAAGGAGAAATGGAAGTTTAAAAATCATAGTTGAATTAACCTGCCTCGTGTCGCATTGGGAATTGGGAGCAAAGCTGGATTAGGGTTTAGTTGACTCCTTCAGTGCTGTGTGTATGGGTACCTGCCATGAGTCGGATCCTACACAAGGAACTGGTTTTGGTGTTGAATGTAGAGAGATGAGTGAGATATTCCTTTCTGCTGTTGTTTGGAAGTCCCTGCTTGTCCAGGACTGTCCTAAGCAGAAGAGTACCTTTACCAAGCCAGTTTTCTTTGTTTTTTTTTGTTGTTGTTGTTGTTGTTTTTTTTTTTGAGACGGAGTCTCGCTCTGTCGCCCAGGCTGGAGTGCAGTGGCGCAATCTCGGCTCACTGCAAGCTCCGTCTCCTGGGTTCACGCCATTCTCCTGCCTCAGCCTCTCCGAGTAGCTGGGACTACAGGCGCCCGCCACCACGCCCGGCTAATTTTTTTGTATTTTTTTTAGTAGAGACGGGGTTTCACCGTGGTCTCGATCTCCTGACCTCGTGATCCGCCCGCCTCGGCCTCCCAAAGTGCTGGGATTACAAGCGTGAGCCACCGCGCCCGGCCTTTTGTTGTTGTTTTTGTTGTTTGTTTGTTTGTTTGATTTTGAGACAGAGTCTCACTCACTCTGTTGCCCAGGCCAGAGTGCAGTGGCATGATCTCGACTCACCACAACCTCTGCCTGCTGGGTTTGAGCGATTCTCCTGCCTTAGCCTCCCAAGTAGCTGAAGTTACAGGTGTGCACCACCACGCCTGGCTAATTTTTGTAGAGATGGGGTTTCACCATATTGGCCAGGCTGGTCTCAAACTCCTGACCTCAAGTGATCCACCCACCTAGGCCTCTCAAAGTGTTGGGATTATGGGCATGAGCCACTGTGCCTGGCCAAGCTGGTTTTCTTAATGGGCAGGCTTCTTGAATACCTTCTGGCCCCCTAACATTCAACGCTGCAAGCCTCCTCCACACCCAACCTCCTAGTTAAGAATCTGGCTGCCTCTCTCTTGGCCCTCTCAGATACCTTCCTGTTCATTACCTTGTTAGGCTGGAGTTCCAGGGTCTGGGGAACATTCCTTCTGTGTATCTAGGGAAGTTGTCTGGAGGCATTGCTTGTTTTTTTTTTTTTTGGTTTGTTTGTTTTGTTTTGTTTTTAAATCCAGCAGCATCTGAGCCAGAGAATTGCAGCTGAAATCATACCAAGGGCTGATGTTGGGATATGCCTGTGGTGTTCAGCACACATTTCTGAGCATAAACCTACAGGGCTCTGTGTGATGGGACTCCTGCCCACTTGACATGTTAGTTTCTTGCCCCTCGTTGCTTTGTGCTTTACCTTCCGGAATCATTAAACTTCTGATGTTTCCCAAAAATAACCATGTACCTGGGTCAGCTCATGCTGGCATGGAGTTCTCCTCCATCACCATGCCCACTCCGGCTTCTTTGAGTGCCCATATAATATATATCTCTACCATCATACTTCATATATTTTGTTATAATTGCTGGTTTTATTTGCCTCTGTAACTTACCCAGGTCTTGCTTTCTCTTTAAGTCCTACACTCATTCTCCATTTCACCATTTTTTTTACAGAAAACCTATGGTCCTGCTACTCTATGAGCGTTAAATTCAAGACGTGGAGAAACTTACTGACTCCTGTTCTTAGGGAAAGTTTTTCAGAATAATGGGGGAGCAGTCGCAAAAATTAGCTTGTCCAAAGTCACATGGCTGCGAAGTCATAGAGGTGACAGTGGGATCCCAGGTTTCATAGTCTTGGCCCCATCTTCTGTGTATCATTCATGGCCCTGGCATTATTCTCAAGGGCACAGATAGAAGAACAAAGGCTTGTATTGTGGCTCTTCGTTTGTTTCTTTTCCTTTCAAATTGGTTTCTTGAGTACAATTATTTTTTTTTAAATGTGTTTTGTTAACACCTTATTCTTCTATTCAGGTTACTTTTTCTGCTTATTCTTGTTATCCTCAGGAATGATTTTTTACTGACAGCATAAAGATTGAAGTAGATCTTCTAGAAATCTCTGTGTCTCTTGCTTTACATTCAGGCCAGCAAGATTTAGCACCTCAGCGGAGGTGTCTACATGTCAGCAGTCAGCATGGAGAGTAAAAGTCCCAGCATACACAGAGTGAGAGGGACTTTACACATTTAGATGGACTTCGCCAAAATTCTCCTCCTTTCAAAAAAGTTTTTCCTTTAATTTATCTGGACTTATAAAAACAAAAGCACATTTCCAATGCTATAGTAAGAGATTTTTGGATGGGGGAGTATTTAAGGGATTGAAAAGTTGTTTTTTTTTTTAAGTTTTAATGTTTCTAAATTAACAAAGTAATTCTATGAAGTATCTTAGGAAAATGAGTGTTTTGATATTTACTGTAAACACCAAATTTGTCTACTTCTCTCTTCTAGGCATCCAGAACGAAAAAAAAAAAAAAGTTTTTTTTTTTTTTTCTAAATTTAGAATTTGCCAGAAATTTAACATTTATCTGTGCGTACGGTTTTTGGAAATTTTCCCACGTGTGTGAGGGGAAGACGGGAATATCAAGGAGGAGCAGGCAATACATGCTTGTGGCTGGCTCAGTGTAAGACCCCAAAGTTAGTACTTTTGCTGTAAGTTAGGACTTACTTTGTCTTGCTTTCCTGAATTTGAATCTGAAATTGAACAATGTACTCACTGCCTTTTATTTAACTGATGACTGCTTACAGCTACATAGAACTTTGCTATTTCATGTTTTTTCTTTTCTTTTTTTTTTTTTTTTGAGATGGAGTTTCGCTCTTATTGCCCAGGCCGGTGTGCAAGGGCACGATCTCGGCTCACTGCAACCTCTGCCTCCCAGGTTCAAGCTATTCTTCTGCCTCAGCCTCCCAAGTAGCTGGGATTACAGGCACACTCTGGCACACCTGGCTAATTTTTGGTATTTTTAGTAGAGACGGGGTTTCGCCATGTTGGCCAGGCTGGTCTCGAACTGACCTCAGGTGATCCGCCCGCCTCGGCCTCCCAAAGTGCTGGGATTACAGGCATAAGCCACCATGCCCGGCCTAGAACTTTCCTATTTCAGGTAAAATAATAGCAAGTTATTTGCTTCTTTTACGGTAGTCATATACTGAAGGTGTGCCATTGGTGCCAAAAGGAAATTCAAAATAATAGTTTCCTTCATTCATTCATCAAGGAGCTCTAGAGAGCCTGCTGTCTGCAGGCTCACTGCTTATTTCTGAAGAGAGAGGTAAAGAAATAGAGGTCCTTCCCTGCTTTCCTAGAGCTTACAGTCTACTTAGGGAAAGAAGGGCTGGACTCATGTTTATATACTATTTAAAATTATAATTTGGGATTCTTAAAGGAAAACAGAGTGCTCCAGTACTATAAACATCAGAGGTCTTTAACCTAGTGTGCTTACAGGCATAAGGGAATCAATGGATATTTTTTAGGTAGTGGGTTAGGATGATTTCATTATAAATTCTGTTGGTACTGAGAAGGATGGACTCAAGAGGAGATGTCACTGGAAGAGTCTTGATAAAGCTTGTGGTAGTCACCCAAGGGACAGATGATAGGAAGGACCAAATTTGGGAGATATTGGATGGTCAGGATTTGGAGATAGATAAATTGTAGAGGATGTGCTACAGAGAGGAGCCTAGGTTTCAAGCGTGGGAGATTGGCTGAGTAATCAGATATCTAAATATCCAGATCTTAAACAGACTGGCCAGATCTGGAGTGAGAATTTAGAATGGACCTTATAGTCTGCAGGCAATCCTCTAACAAAACTTTTTATTTATTTTTTAAAAATAATCAGGTAGAGCTCAGGATTATAAAACATGACACGAACTTGGTACCCAGGGCAGACTTGGTTGCTTATGTTAAGGGCAGCAGGTACACTTGCTTTAAATCAGGTGGACGGTGGGCTTTTACCAAATGACTGCCTATGTTGGCCAGGCACCACGCCCCATGTGGGAGGCAGAGGCCCTCCTATCATTGATTGAGTTGCGTGAGTACCCTATTTAAAGATGGCCCTGTTTGTCATTGTAGGGTATTGAATTAATATTCTTTTTTTTTTTTTTTTTTTGAGACAGAGTCTTCCTCTGTCACCCAGGCTGAAGTGTTGTGGCACGATCATAGTTCACTCCAACCTCTGCCTCCCGGGCTCAAGCAGTCCTACCACCAGCTGGGATCACAGACATGCACCACCACACTCAACTAATTTTTTAATTTTTTGTAGAGATGAGGTTTTACTATATTGCCCAGGCTGGTCTCGAACTGCAAGGCTCAACCAGTCTTCCAGCCTTGGCCTCCAAAAGTGCTGGGATTACAGGTGTGTGCCACCACACCCAGCCTTGAATTAATATTCTTTGAGTTCCTAGAACAGAGTTGCTGTAAAAGAAGAACTAAAATCAGTTTTGTTCTAAAAGATTAAACAATAACCTTAAGTTTTTTAGATGAGGGCTTAAAGCTATATATATATGTATATTTGTCCAATGATACCTAATGGTCACTATTGTCATGTCATATTTTTGACTACCAAAAATTTAATGGCTTGGTATGTCATTGAAGCGTGACAATTCAAAGCCATGTTTTAACTTTCTCCCCAATAAGATGTATCTGTTATTTCCTCTTCCAAGCCCTAATTCCATCATTTGTAAAATGGGAATAAATAATAACCTCCATTGGATAATTATTATTTATTTATTATTTATTTATTTTTTATTTTTTATTTTTTATTATACTTTAGGGTTTTAGGGTACATGTGCACAATGTGCAGGTTTGTTACATATGTATCCATGTGCCATGTTGATTTCCTGTACCCATTAACTCGTCATTTAGCATTAGGTGTATCTCCTAATGCTGTCCCTCCCCCCTCCCCCCACCCCACAACAGTCCCCGGAGTGTGATGTTCCCCTTCCTGTGTCCATGGGTTCTCATTGTTCAATTCCCACCTATGAGTGAGAACATGCGGTGTTTGGTTTTTTGTCCTTGCGATAGTTTACTGAGAATGATGTTTTCTAGTTTCATCCATGTCCCTACAAAGGACACGAACTCATCATTTTTTATGGCTGCATAGTATTCCATGGTGTATATGTGCCACATTTTCTTAATCCAGTCTATCGTTGTTGGACATTTGGGTTGGTTCCAACTCTTTGCTATTGTGAATAGTGCCGCAATAAACATACGTGTGCATGTGTCTTTATAGCAGCATGATTTATAGTCCTTTGGGTATATACCCAGTAATGGGATGGCTGGGTCAAATGGTATTTCTAGTTCGAGATCCCTGAGGAATCGCCACACTGACTTCCACAATGGTTGAACTAGTTTACAGTCCCACCAACAGTGTAAAAGTGTTCCTATTTCTCCACATCCTCTCCAGCACCTGTTGTTTCCTGATTTTTTTAATGATGGCCATTCTAACTGGTGTGAGATGGTATCTCACTGTGGTTTTGATTTGCATTTCTCTGATGGCCAGTGATGATGAGCATTTCTTCATGTGTTTTTTGGCTGCATAAATGTCTTCTTTTGAGAAGTGTCTGTTCATGTCCTCTGCCCACTTTTTGATGGGGTTGTTTGTTTTTTTCTTGTAAATTTGTTTGAGTTCATTGTAGATTCTGGATATTAGCCCTTTGTCAGATGAGTAGGTTGCAAAAATTTTCTCCCATTCTGTAGGTTGCCTGTTCACTCTGATGATAGTTTCTTTTGCTGTGCAGAAGCTCTTTAGTTTAATGAGATCCCATTTGTCGATTTTGGCTTTTGTTGCCATTGCTTTTGGTGTTTTAGACATGAAGTCCTTGCCCACGCCTATGTCCTGAATGGTATTGCCTAGGTTTTCTTGTAGGATTTTAATGGTTTTAGGTCTAACATATAAGTCTTTAATCCATCTTGAATTAATTTTTGTATAAGGTGTAAGGAAGGGATCCAGTTGCAGCTTTCTACATATGGCTAGCCAGTTTTCCCAGCACCATTTATTAAATAGGGAATCCTTTCCCCATTTCTTGTTTTTGTCAGGTTTGTCAAAGATCAGATAGTTGTAGCTATGCGGCATCATTTCTGAGGGCTCTGTTCTGTTCCATTGATCTATGTCTCTGTTGTGGTACCAGTACCATGCTGTTTTGGTTACTGTAGCCTTGTAGTATAGTCAGGTAGCGTGATGCCTCCAGCTTTGTTCTTTTGGCTTAGGATTGACTTGGCGATGCGGGCTCTTTTTTGGTTCCATATGAACTTTAAAGTAGTTTTTTCCAATTCTGTGAAGAAAGTCATTGGTAGCTTGATGGGGATGGCATTGAATCTATAAATTACCTTGGGCAGTATGGCCATTTTCACGATATTGATTCTTCCAACCCATGAGCATGGAATGTTCTTCCATTTGTTTGTATCCTCTTTTATTTCATTGAGCAGTGGTTTGTAGTTCTCCTTGAAGAGGTCCTTCACATCCCTTGTAAGTTGGATTCCTAGGTATTTTATTCTCTTTGAAGCAATTGTGAATGGGAGTTCACTCATGATTTGGCTCTCTGTTTGTCTATTATTGGTGTACAAGAATACTTGTGATTTTTGTACATTAATTTTGTATCCTGAGACTTTGCTGAAGTTGCTAATCAGCTTAAGGAGATTTTGGGCTGAGACAATGGGGTTTTCTAGATATACAATCATGTCATCTGCAAACAGGGACAATTTGACTTCCTCTTTTCCTAATTGAATACCCTTTATTTCCTTCTCCTGCCTGATTGCTCTGGCCAGAACTTCCAGCACTATGTTGAATAGGAGCGGTGAGAGAGGGCATCCCTGTCTTGTGCCAGTTTTCAGAGGGAATGCTTCCAGTTTTTGCCCATTCAGTATGATATTGGCTGTGGGTTTGTCATAGATAGCTGTTATTATTTTGAGATATGTCCCATCAATACCTAATTTATTGAGAGTTTTTAGCATGAAGGGTTGTTGAATTTTGTCAAAGGCCTTTTCTGCATCTATTGAGATAATCATGTGGTTTTTGTCTTTGGTTCTGTTTATATGCTGGATTACATTTATTGATTTGCGTATGTTGAACCAGCCTTGCATCCCAGGGATGAAGCCCACTTGATCATGGTGGATAAGCTTTTTGATGTGCTGCTGGATTCGGGTTGCCAGTATTTTATTGAGGATTTTTGCATCAATGTTCATCAAGGATATTGGTCTGAAATTCTCTTTTTTGGTTAAGTCTCTGCCAGGTTTTGGTATCAGGACGATGCTGGCTTCGTAAAATGTGTTAGGGAGGATTCCCTCTTTTTCTATCGATTGGAATAATTTCAGAAGGAATGGTACCAGTTCCTCCTTGTACCTCTGGTAGAATTCAGCTGTGAATCCATCAGGTCCTGGACTCTTTTTGGTTGGTAAGCTATTATTGCCACAATTTCAGAACCTGTTATTGGTCTATTCAGAGATTCAACTTCTTCCTGGTTTAGTCTTGGGAGGGTGTATTTGTCGAGGAATTTATCCATTTCTTCTAGATTTTCTAGTTTATTTGCATAGAGGTGTTTGTAGTATTCTCTGATGGTAGATTGTATTTCTGTGGGATCGGTGGTGATATCCCCTTTTTCGTTTTTTATTGCATCTATTTGATTCTTCTCTCTTTTCTTCTTTATTAGTCTTGCTAGCGGTCCATCAATTTTGTTGATCTTTTCAAAAAACCAGCTCCTGGATTCATTAATTTTTTGAAGCGTTTTTTTGTGTCTCTATTTCCTTCAGTTCTGCTCTGATTTTAGTTATTTCTAGCCTTCTGCTAGCTTTTGAATGTGTTTGCTCTTGCTTTTCTAGTTCTTTTAATTGTGATGTTAGGGTGTCAATTTTGGATCTTTCCTGCTTTCTCTTGTGGGCATTTAGTGCTATAAATTTCCCTCTACACACTGCTTTGAACGTGTCCCAGAGATTCTGGTATGTTGTGTCTTTGTTCTCGTTGGTTTCAAAGAACATCTTTATTTCTGCCTTCATTTCATTATGTACCCAATAGTCATTCAGGAGCAGGTTGTTCAGTTTCCATGTAGTTGAGTGGTTTTGAGTGAGTCTCTTAATCCTGAGTTCTAGTTTGATTGCACTGTGGTCTGAGAGACAGTTTGTTATAATTTCTGTTCTTTTACATTTGCTGAGGAGAGCTTTACTTCCAACTATGTGGTCAATTTTGGAATAGGTGTGGTGTGGTGCTGAAAAAAATGTATATTCTGTTGACTTGGGGTGGAGAGTTCTGTAGATGTCTATTAGGTCCACTTTATGTAGAGCTGAGTTCAATTCCTGGATATCCTTGTTAACCTTCTGTCTCGTTGATCTGTCTAATGCTGACAGTGGGGTGTTAAAATCTCCCATTATTATTGTGTGGGAGTTTAAGTCCCTTTGTAGGTCACTGAGGACTTGCTTTATGAATCTGGGTGCTCCTGTGTTGGGTGCATATATATTTAGGATAGTTAGCTCTTCTTGTTGAATTGATCCCTTTACCATTATGTAATGGCCTTCTTTGTCTCTTTTGATCTTTGTTGGTTTAAAGTCTATTTTATCAGAGACTAGGATTGCAACCCCTGCCTTTTTTTGATTTCCAGTTGCTTGATAGATCTTCCTCCATCCCTTTATTTTGAGTCTATGTGTGTCTCTGCACGTGAGATGGGTTTCCTGAATACAGCACACTGATGGGTCCTGACTCCTTATCCAGTTTGCCAGTCTGTGTCTTTTGATTGGAGCATTTAGCCCATTTACATTTAACGTTAATATTGTTATGTGTGAATCTGATCCTGTCATTATGATGTTAGTTGGTTATTTTGCTCGTTAGTTGCTATAGTTTCTTCCTAGCCTCGATGGTCTTTATAATTTGGCATGTTTTTGCAGTGGCTGGTACCGGTTGTTCCTTTCCATGTTTAGTGCTTCCTTCAGGAGCTCTTTTAGGGCAGGCCTGGTGGTAACAAAATCACTCAGCGTTTGCTTGTCTGTAAAGTATTTTATTTCTCCTTCACTTATGAAGCTTAGTTTGGCGGGATAGGAGATTCTGGGTTGAAAATTCTTTTCTTTAAGAATGGTGAATATCGGCGCCCACTCTCTTCTGGCTTGTAGAGTTTCTGCTGAGAGATCAGCTGTTAGTCTGATGGGCTTCCCTTTGTGGGTAACCCGACCTTTCTCTCTGGCTGCCCTTAACATTTTTTCCTTCATTTCAACTTTGGTGAATCTGACAATTATGTGTCTTGGAGTTGCCCTTCTCGAGGAATATCTTTGTGGCGTTCTCTGTATTTCCTGAATCTGAATGCTGGCCTGCCTTGCTAGATTGGGGAAGTTCTCCTGGATAATATCTTGCAGAGTGTTTTCCAACTTGGTTCCATTCTCCCCATCATTTTCAGGTACACCAATCAGACGTAGGTTTGGTCTTTTCACATAGTCCCAAATTTCTTGGAGGCTTTTTTCATTTCTTTTTATTCTTTTTTCTCTGAACTTCCCTTCTCTCTTCATTTCATTCATTTCATCTTCCATCAGCGATACCCTTTCTTCCAGTTGATCGCATCTGCTACTGAGGCTTCTGCAATCTTCGCGTAGTTCTCGAAACTTGGCTTTCAGCTCCATCAGCTCCTTGAAGCCCTTCTCTCCATTGGTTATTCTAGTTATCCATTCTTCTAATTTTTTTTCAAAGTTTTTAACTTCTTTGCTATTGTTTTGAATTTCCTCTCGTAGCTCAGAGTAGTTTGATCGTCTGAAGCCTTCTTCTCTCAACTCATCAAAGTCATCCTCCATCCAGCTTTGTTCCGTTGCTGGTGAGGAACTGCGTTCTTTTGGAGGACGAGAGGTGCTCTGTTTTTTAGAGTTTCCAGTTTTTTTGGTCTGTTTTTTCCCCATCTTTGTGGTTTTATCTACTTTTTGTCTTTGATGATGGTGATGTACAGATGGGTTTTTGGTGTGGATGTCCTTTCTGTTTGTTAGTTTTCCTTCTACCAGACAGGACCCTCAGCTGCAGGTCTGTTGGAGTTTACTAGAGGTCCACTCCAGACCCTGTTTGGCTGGGTGTCAGCAGCGGTGGCTGCAGAGCAGTGGATTTTCGTGAGACCACAAATTCAGCTGTCTGATAGTTCCTCTGAAAGTTTTGTCTCAGAGGAGTACCCGGTTGAATGAGGTGTCAGTCTGTCCCTACTGGGGGGGTGCCTCCCAGTTAGGCTGCTCAGGGGTGAGGGACCCACTTTAGGAGGCAGTCTGTCCGTTCTCAGATCTCCAGCTGCATGCTGGGGGAACCACTACTCTCTTCAAAGCTGTCAGTCAGACAGGGACATTTAAGTCTGTGGAGGTTCTTGCTGAGTTTTTGTTTGTCTGTGCCCTGCCCCCAGAGGTGGAGCCTACAGAGGCAGGCAGGCCTCCTTGAGCTGTGGTGGGCTCCACCCAGTTCGGGCTTCCTGGCTGCTTTGTTTACCTAAGCAAGCCTGGGCAATGGCGGGCGCCCCTCCCCCAGCCTCGCTGCCGCCTTGCAGCGTGACCTCAGACTGCTGTGCTAGCAATCAGCAAGACTCTGTGGGCATAGGACCCTCCGAGCCAGGTGCGGGACACAATCTCCTAGTGTGCCGTTTTCCAGGCCCGTTGGAAAAGCGCAGTATTAGGACGGGACTGACCCAATATTCCAGGTGCCGTCTGTTTCCCCTTTCTTTGACTAGGAAAGGGAACTCCCTGACCCCTTGCGCTTCCCGAGTGAGGCAATGCCTCGCCCTGCTTCGGCTCGCGCACAGTGAGCTTCACCGACTGTCCTGAACCCACTGTTAGGCACTCCCTAGTGAGATGAAACCGGTACCTCAAGCAGAATTGCAGAAATCAGCCGTCTTCTGTGTCGCTGGGGCTGGGAGCTGGAGACGGGAGCTGTTCCTATTCGGCCATCTTGGCTCCACCCGACTGGATAATTATTATAATCAAATTAGATATAAATGTCATATATTTTTACAGATCTTAGATATGGTTTTCGAGGGCAGGCCCACATTTACAGTCTGTTCCTGAAAAATCTCAGCACTGAGTATAATGGTTGTCATACTGTGTTTTCTGAAGAACCGTTTACAGTACAGTAAATATATGCATTTGTAATAATATCTGCTGGAATTCTTTCTAATCTGGGAATTCTGACATGCTGTGCACCTGCTAGGGCATAGTCTGTGTCTGTCTGGGGCTTTTACTGCATTCTGGTTAAGTGAGGCTCTCCTTTGCCTTTCCCATGGAACCGCTCAGACGCTGCACAGGCCAGACCTTGTGAATATGTTCTTGAGACAGGGTCTTGCCCTGTCACCCAGACTGGAGTGCATATAGCTCACTGCAGCCTCAAATTCCCAGACTCAAGCAATCCTTAGTAGCTGGGACTCCACTTCAGCCTCCACCTCAGCCTCCTTAGTAGCTGGGACTACCGGCTTGCACCACCATGCCCAGCTAACTTTTTTTTTTTTGGTAGAGATGGGCTCTTGCTGTGTTGCCTAGACTGGTCTTGAACTCCTGGGCTCAGGCGATCCTCCCCACTCAGCCTCCTAAAGTGGTGGGATAACAGGCATGAGCCACCGTTGACAGCTTAGGGTCATCTTTTAAATGTCTGCATTTGTCTTCCATCATTTTTTGATCTGCTTTTAGTTGTAGCCATCTACAGATTTAAGTAACTTTTAATCTTTTTTGAACCCTTAGACATATTTAAGATGTTTTATTTAAAATACTACTTAAATGTAGTTATTCGTATCTAGTTTTACCACAGGAAAAAAGTATAATAATATTTCTCTCTCCCTGTTATGTGTCTCCCCTATCTCTTTCTCTCTCTCTTTTTTTTTTTTTTTTGAGCACTGTGATCAGTCGTTGGATAACTGTGTTGCTTAATTATTGATATTTTGTGCTTATGTCACACGTACAATTAACATGCATTAATTGATCATTTCTCCCATGTAATCAGGCTTGGTTTAAATTTATAATTCATTTTCACTACATATTATGTAGTGAAAATATAATGGTTAAATACACTCTTCTCTTGTTAGTAATATTTTATCATCCAATTTACTCTTTGTGGACTTCAAATTTTGCTGTATAAATAAGAAAACGGACTCTTTTATATGGAAGTGATTACAATTCAGTAGGTGGCACTCTTTCCATTTCTGTTAGTGTTAATGAATATCCAATTAAATGTCAAAGAATGTTTTAAAATCTTGAGAAAAAGCATACAACTTTAAGTCATTGATGCCTTGTTTTAGAAAGGATAGTAACAGTTTGTTCATAATTTAGCATCTCTGGAACTTTGTGAGAACAGTTACATATGAATATACTTAATATTTATTTGCCTTGAGGAAATTTATCTATCTAAAACAGAATTTCTTTTAATAAAGGCTTTGTGATATCCTATCTGAAACTCCAGATTTTCTATTCAGAAATTTAAATTACTGTCCATTATTGTCCATTTTCCTTCCATGTTTTGATTTTAAATATTATTGCTAGAGTCCCAGTACAACATACTTTAAAAACGTTAACACAGTTCTCTCATTCTGCTCATTCTGACACAGCAGCTTTTCTTCTTCTTCTTTTTTTTTTTTTTTTTTTTTTGAGACGGAGTCTTGCTCTGTCACCAGGCTGGAGTGCAGTGGCGCGATCTCGGCTCACTGCAACCTCTGTCTCCTGGGTTCAAGCGATTCCCCTGTCTCAGCCTCCCGAGTAGTTGGGATTACAGGTGTGTGCCACCACACCCAGCTAATTTTTTTGTATTTTAGTAGAAATGGGGTTTCACCATGTTGGCCAGGATGGTCTCCATCTCCTGACCTTGTGATCCACCTGCCTCGGCCTCCCAAAGTGCTGGGATTACAGGCATGAACCACCATGCCTGGCCAGCGTTTCTTCTTTTGAGTCTATGCCTCTCTTTTTCCATTATGACCATAATATTTAGCTAGTTGGATCAGTTAACACAACTTAGTTTTGCTCTTTTTATTCAGCGTTATTTATGTTCTGCTTTTTTAAATCGTATTATTTGTTATGTTTTCCTTGTTCCTGTGTATTTTTTGTATTTTCTATTTTTAAAAGAATATGCCGTTAGTTACTTAGCCAATCTCTTATTGTTGGGCATTTTTAATATTTTAAAATATTACAATTTTGCATCAAATATCTTTGTGCATGTTTTTCTTTTATATTATTTCCTTATGATAAATTCCCAGGGTAGAAGTTTTTAGGTCAAAGGTATAAACACATTTATGGTTTTTGACACATACTACCCATTGCTTTCCAAAAGAGTTGTATCAATTTACAGTGCCGTAATGAATGTATGATTACACCAGTGTCCCAGCAGTCTCCCTGGAATAGCATTTCAAAGTGTATTTTTTTTTACTAGCTTAGATTAAACAGTTTGGGAGGTGTGTCATTTTGTTTTAAAATTTTTAGTTGAAATGTGGGAACTACCAAAAAAAAAAATCTCCCACTGGAATATAACTGCTGTTATTTTTTTGACGCCACCCTCCAGGTCTTTGTGTGTGTGTGTGTGTGTGTGTGTGTGTGTGCACGGTTCCTGCTTTAGCATAGCTTAAGGGTAGTGTTGAATTTTATGTCCTACATTTTTCATTTAATTAAGTCACTTAATATATGCTAGTCACTAATTTCTATTTGCTGGGCAGTGCTACGGGTAGGGGTGAACCCAAACTGCATAAAATGCACTGAAATGATTTGGTTTGGGTGGTTCTGTTAGTCACAAAAGGGTATGTGGAAGTGAGAATGTGTTTGAGATAGGTGGTAATGTGAAAATATTTAAGTTTGTGAAATATTTTTATCTTAAATGCTTGCTTGGTGAATATCTGTGAGTATTATAGCAGTATCTGTTCAGATTTAGAGTGAAGGTGAGAGGTCTCATCTGAAATGAAGATGAAGAGCCTTACTCCGTGTGGCTGTATAATCTCAGCATCATTTTCAATTGGCTGTGTGAGAGGCCATTCCTTAGTATTGAGCATCTTAGTCTTTTCTGATTTTTAACTTATGTGAATACCATTGCTTTCTTGACATTTCAGATTTTTTGTTTTTAATTTTTATTTCTATTTGTTTCTTTTCAAATGCATTGAAGGCAAAGATTATTTCTTATGATTGAAAAAGTTTGATTTCTGAGTTTAAAAGGATGAAGTGGTTTGTGTGTTTTTTTTTTTTTTTTTTTTTTGAGACAATGTCTCGCCTGTCACCCAGGCTGGAGTGCACTGGCGCAATCTCGGCTCACTGCAAGCTCTGCCTCCCGGGTTCGTGCCATTCTCCTGCCTCAGCCTCCCGAGTAGCTGGGACTACAGGCACCCGCCACCACGCCCGGCTAATTTTTTGTGTTTTTGGTAGAGATGGGGTTTCACCGTGTTAGCCAGGATGGTCTCAATCTCCTGACCTCGTGATCTGCCTGCCTTGGCCTCCCAAAGTGCTGGGATTACAGGTGTGAGCCACCATGCCCGGCCAAAAGGATGAAGTTTTTAAAAATAGTTTTTGATAAAATTTCTTCAAAAAGTGTTGTATTAACTTACAGTACTACTGGTAATATAGAATACCCATTATATTCTGTCCTTTCATTTAAAATAATGTTTCTGATTTGATAGTTGCTTTATTTGCATTTGTGATTTTCAGTTCTTCTGGTACCGACATTTAACATAATTTGAGGAAAAGTGTTCTTAACCCTTGGCGTACTGTTTGGGTCCACTGGCTCCAGTTTAGTTTTCAAGTTTTGTTTTTGAACAGTTTTAACTATTACAGTTTTGAGTGGTTTTGACTAGTTGAAAGGATTGGCATTTCATGTTTTTTATTCTTTCCTAGAGGCTAACAAAAGAACAAGGAGAAAACTGATTATTTAAAAAAACTGAAAAAAATTCATTCTCTTTTGCTGTCACCAAATGTCCACTGGACCTTCTATAAATCTAAGACATGATGAGACTTCAGGGATCATATTTCTTGCATCTTGAAACATTTTTCTATTTTATTGTTGTAGGAATTATTATCATTCATCATTAGTCATCAGTTATTTCCAAATATGCTAAAAAAGACTAAAATAATAAGTGGAAGAATGATGAAATCACCTAAATAATAATGATACAATAGTGAAATCGATTGTCATCCTTCATTTTCTTACTGTGTGAGACCCAGAACATTATAGTTAAGAATAGATTAAAAAGGAATGGAAACACCTTCTTTTTAGTATGCTTTTAGCTTTCATTTGAATACAGTTGAAATTTAGAATTTTTCATTTTCCGCTTAAAATGGACAAGAAAAAAATCGACATGTTTCACAGTTATTAAACAAATCAAAATAAATGCAAAGAGACAGCATTTCTGGCTGATGAGGATTATGATGGAATTGGCGGTAAAGTGAAATTTCAGACTCTGGATCTTCAGATTACAACATCCTAGAGGAATCTTCTTATAATTCTTCTTCTAGGATGACATCTGATATATTTCATATTTGTCAATATAAATGACATATTTCTAAGAACAAGAAATATGGTCTCTCATCTAGTCATTCAAAAGGGCTTTATCATGCAATAATATTTTTGTGACAAGAACCTAGACCATCTTGTTCTGAAAGAATATATGATAGTTTAAAAATATTTTATGCTGTTAAGCACCAAAATTTACCTGATACAAAAGGTTACATGTGTTTAAATTCTTTTTTTTTTGAGACAAGAGTCTTGCCCTGTCATACAGGCTGGAGTGCAGTGGTGCGGTCATAGCTCCCTGAAGCCCTGACTTCCTGGGCTCAAGGGACTTCTGCCTCAGCCTTCTGGGTAGCTGGAACTACAGGCATGTGTTACCACATCCAGCTAATTTTTTTTATTTTTGTAGAGACAGAGTCTTGCTGTGTTGCCCTGGTTGGTCTCAAACTCCTGAGCTCAAGTGATCCTGCCACCTTGGCTTCCCAAACTGCTGGGATTACAGATGTGAGCTACCATGCCTGGCATGTTTACATTCTTGTTAAAACTTTTTTTTTTTTTTTCTTAATTTTGAGACAGTTTCGCTCTGTCTCCCAGGCTGGAGTACACTGGCGCAATCTGGGCCCACTGCAACCTCCACCTACTGGGTTCAAGTGATTCTCCTGAGGCTGAGCCTCCCGAGTAGCTGGGGCTACAGGCACCCATCACCACACCCGGCTAATTTTTGTATTTTTAGTAGAGACAGGGTTTCACCATGGTGTCCAGGCTGATCTCAAACTCCTGACCTCAGGTGATCCACCCATCTCGGCCTCCCAAAGTGCTGGGATTACAGGCATGAGCCACTGTGCCCAGCCTATATTTCTAATAAAATTGTTTTCACTATCTTTTTATTCATACTTCTATGCATTCTTCATTAAATGGCTTAACAATATAAAGGTTCCATTGGAGCCAGATGTTAACTGGTACTGGCTGTTCTTCCTGATATACTGAGGGTTAAAGTAAAAAATATTTCTCAGATTTAATGGCATTATTACATTTTAACACTTCTCTTTAGTGTACAGTCCTAATTATGTCTGACATACACAATTGGGAATAGTTAGAAGGAAATCATTCTGGACCAATCAGTAATGGAATGAAAAACTCAGGAAGTCCCAATGCCATGGTAAAGGAGAAAAACTCCTTTTTCATTTCCTTTCATGTACAATGTGTTCAGATTAACTTTGAAGGAGAGTGAGATGTAGGTCTTAAGATTTTGTCTGCAATTGAGTATTACCTGTATATGGAGCCCATCTCAGCAGGCACCCAGTCATCAGCCAGCAACCCCTTCCAGGTCCCTCGACAGCTGCTAGATATCCTGTTGCAAATTAAATATGAAGCAGGGATGGACTTAATTTTGCATTTAAAGGATTTCTTAAAGTTCAGCCTCAAATGAAGTTGTTAGTGTTTTCATTTTTATTGAAGCTGGCTTTGTTGGAAAGGAAGGGGCAGCTAGAATTGTCCTCAGTGGTATTAAAGAAAAATGCTCTGGAAAAAATAAAGTTTATGCCTAAAGTTTGGCATAAACTTTATGCCGATATGCCTTTACATATCTATATGCCACATTTCGTAACTCTTCTTATAAATACTGCATAGTTGTCAGGCCTGCCAAAGTGGTATGTAGCCTACTGTGTCAGTACAGCCTGTTAGTAAACATATGTTTATAGTTTAACTAACGTTTCCCAGTAGGGTGTTTTTGAGACTTTCCTTTTTCAGCTTTGTCTTTCTGAATGGTAGTAACAAAAGGAAATAAAACACGGTGAGTTTATATCACACTTTGAGGGACAGGAAGCTAAACTCTAGAATTAATGAAACTTATGAACCGCAACAACACTTAGATGTTTCCTTAGGTACCAAGTGCTTTACGCAGATTAACTCATTGAATCCTCATAATAATCCTGTGAAGGAAGTACTAGTATTATCTTTTTTTTCTTACAGATGAGCAAAATAAGGTGTAGGGATAACTTTTAAGGTATGTTAGAAACTGGTAGATCTAGGATTTGAATTCAGGCAGTTTGACTCTAAAGAGCTTTTTTTAAAAAATTACTGAGCTATTTTTGTCTTTAGATTCTATTACTATAAGTGATATTCCCATTTGTAAGGCATCATCCTAAAGGTTCAGTGATCCATAAGGAAGATTTGGGATACATTATGCCATTGGTGTTATCCTGTAGATCTTGCACTTCGGGGACGATTTAGGGTTATTGCATGGGATGTGCGAATTTATGTTGCATAAGCATTGTATGTAGGCTAAATTTTAAAAAGTTATATAATTGTGTTTTAAATGTGCATGATAGTTGTGGCTTGGAAAATTAAACTTCATTTAGTATTGCTTAGTTCATAGCTTTCTGTTATTATGTATTGCCCCCAATTAACATATATTAAAATGATAACAACTACTGGGGGGTTCATGCGAACTTTTGTTTGTTTGTTTGTTTGCTTGTTTTTTGAGACAGTGTCTCTTACTCTGTCACCCAGGCTGGAGTGCAGTGGCAGGAACTCGGCTCACTGCAACCCCCGCCTCCCAGGCTCAAGCGATCCTCCCACCTCAGACTCCCAAGTAGCTGGGACCACAGGCATGCACCACCATGTCTGTCTAATTTTTGTATTTTTTGTAGATAGCAGGTTTTCACCACGTGCCCAGGCTGGTCTTGAAATCCTGAGCTCGGGCAATCTACTCACCTTGGCCTCCCAAGGTACTGGGATTACAGGCTTGAGCCACCATGCCTGGCCTCATGAAAACTTTTGATGTTAAAAAATAGGGAATATTATTTGTTAAAAATTGTTGGGATTCATTGAGTGACAAGTTACAGGCTTTGCTTAAAATATGGATCCTCGTATTTCCTGATAAGGCCTGTCTATCTGGGCCAGGGTAAATTGCTTAGCCAACAGCAACAAAACTCAGCGTTATTTTCTATTCTTAGTGATTACCTGTGGATTAAATCTTTACTATGTTTTAATAAAGAAGCAAACTGGACAGTTACTAGTCTTTTCATTGATTTGCTTTCATGAATGAGAAAATGCTGCATTAATTTTATTCTGTGATGGATGGGACAATTGATGATGTCAGTTTGGAGAAGCCATATGTCAGAGGCAAAAGCTATATCATACATAAATTGAAAGTTAAAAACTTTATTTAAGGCTGGGAGCGGTGGCTCACGCCTTTAATCCCAGCACTTTGGGAGGCTGAGGCGGACAGATCACTTGAGGTCAGGAGTTTGAGACCAGCCTGGCCAACATGGTAAAACCCTCTCTTTACTAAAAATACAAAAATTAGCCGGGCATGGTGGCACATGCATGTAATCCCAACTACTTGGAAGGCTGAGGCATGAGAATTGCTTGAACTCGGGAGGCAGAGGTTGCAGTGAACTGAGATTGTGCCACTGCACTCCAGCCTGGCAACAGAGCAAGACTCCGTCTCAAAAAAAAAAAAAAAATATATATATACACACACACACACACACACACACACACATACATACACTAATACTATTTAAAATATCAGCCTCACAATCCATATTCTAATATTTAAGAGAGAAAAGTTTAGCTTTAGGATTTCAGGTTTATTTTCCAGTTCGCCCAAACATCTAAGTTAGCTGTACTGTCGTCTCTGTGTTTGTGGTGCTTTGTACATGTGTATGTTATGGTACTTATTATTCATTTTATTCAGTTCTTTCAGCACATATTTATTGTTCTCTGATTGTGTGTGCCAGTCACTATTATGAACACAGAAAATATGTAAGTGAACAAAGCAGATAAAAAGTCTCTGCTTTTGTGGAGTTTACACTTCCGTGGGTGGAACAGAAAGGAAATAATAAACATAACAAATAAGTAAATTCTATATTATGTTTGGAAGAGGATAAGCACTATGAGAAAAACATAGAGCATTTTAAGGAGAAATAAAAATGCTGGAGTGTGGGAAAGAAAGTTGCCATTAAAAATATGCTAGTCAGGGGAACTAGTGAGAAAGCAACGTTCTAGCAAAGACTTCAAAGAGGGGAGAGGGGTAGCCAGGCAGGCCATCTGGGGAGTGAGCACTTCCAGCAGAGAGGATCTAGTGTAAGGCTCACAAAAGGGCACGTGGCTGTGGTGTTTGGGCACAGTGTGGAGGTCAGTGTGACTGGAGCAGGCGGTGGTTGGGGCGGAGTGTTAGGAGAGATCAAGAGATAGCACCAGAGGTCATCACGGCAGGCCCTGCGGCAGGAGTTTGCCTTTTACTCTCAGTGAGAGGAATTGAAGCATCTTCATGTTAAAACAACTTTTTTTTTATCATAGGAAATTTTCAAGCATGTAAAAGTAAACAGACTACAACAATTAACTTCCATCATCACCCAGCTTCACCCGTATCTACTCACGGCCAGTCTTATTCATCTATGCCCCCTTTCCCTTCTCCCCTTTCATGTTTGCTTGACAAAAAGCCCTGATGACCTTATTTTATTTTACCCACAAATGTTTTAAGCATATAACTGTAAAAGATAACTATTTTTGGCATATCTACAATAGTATCAGACCCTTAAAATTAATAATTATTTTTTCTTCCTTTTGTTTTCAAGACAGGGTCTCACTCTGGCACTCAAGCTGGAGTGCAGTGGTGCAGTCCTGGCTCTCTGCAGCCTCAAACTCCCAGGCTTTAAGCAATCCTCCCACCTCCTGAGTAGCTGGGACTACAGGTGTGAGCCACCATGCCAGGCTTTTTTTTTTTTTTTTTTTTTTTTAATTTTAGTAGAGATGAGGTCTTGCCATGTTGCCTAGGTTGGTCTTGAACTCTCAGGCTCAAACGATCCTTCCACCTCGGCATCTCAAAGCACTGGGATTATAAATCTGAGCCACCATGCCCAGCCTTTCCCCCACCGTCTCCCAGAGACAGGGTCTCACTTTGTTGCCCAGGCTGGAGTGCAGTGGTGTGATCATAGCTCACTGCAGCCTCAAATTCCTGGGCTCAAGAGATCCTCTTGCCTCAGGGTTCCAAAGTGCTGGGATTACAGATGCCTGGCACCTTGCCAGCCACTAATTCTTGAATGTCATCGAATAACCAGTCTTTTCACATTTGAAATTTTCTGTCAAATGTTATAAACGTTTGTTGGTTTATTATTTACTGTTTTTTGAATTAGCATCCAAATAACATCCACACATTGTGATTGGTTGATCTCTCTCCCTCTCTCATTCTTTCTCAGTCTCTGTCTCTTTCCCTTTTACGTTTTCATATTTGTTGCAGAAACTGCGTTGTTTGTCCTGTAGAGTTTTTTATAGGCTGAATTTTGCTTATGGCATCCTAATGGTTTTGTTTCACGTGGTCCTCTGTTTGTCCCATACATTGGTATAGTCGGTTCTAGGAGCTTGATGAAATGTCATGTTCAGTTGTTTTGGCAAGACTACTTCATAGTTGGGGGTGTGTAACTCCATCAGAGTACACATAATATCAACATAATATCATTTGTGAATGTGTGGGTGTGATTTTAGCAAACATTGAACCATTAAGTTAATAGAAGTTGCACATTGGTAACAGTCTAATTCTGTTTTCTTCACAAGCTGGAGTGCTTCTGTAAAGAGAAACTTCCTATCATCTACTATTTGGTTTCCTGGTGGTAGAGTTTGTATATGAAAAGTTGAATAAATGCTTGATCCCTTTTCTTCATCAGTTTTCAAAATAATGAATTTGTTTCCTACCTTCTTCTAATAGTCACCAACTAGTTGTGCATATGCTTTTGTAAAGTATCATTATGATCTCATGGATTTAAACAGATTTGATAGATATTAGTCCTTTTATTATCCATTGATGTTCAAATTATCCCATCTTTGGCATATGAGACCAGTGGTGTGTTGGAGCTGGCTCATACCCATTTTTGAGAGTCAGTTGGCAAATGTTGTTCAGTATTCAGTAAGTTTATGGGCTGATTGTTAAACACAGCCTTTATTAAAAACAAAATCATATAAACTTATAGTTAAATATATTAAAAGCAAAGGTGCTCAAACTCCATCACTTTCTAGTTATCTTATTTTTGAGGTTAAGTTTATTGTACAGTTGGGTGAAAATACTATATAACTGTGCCACTGAACACCTCCCAACTCCACATGTGGGGGCATTACATTGGCGGCTTGAAATTGGCAATTGTAGGAGTGTTTACATCACAGCAGTCAGCAAATGCTACAGGTCATGGCATGATTTATTGTCTTTTTTATTGTCTAGATGTCAGGAGGTGGTGGTGAAAAATGTTGAAAATGTAGATTAAACTTCAAAATGTATAGTATCTGTAGCTGTTCCATTGTAAGTAGTACCAAAAATGGTATAAAAATGAGGAAATATTCTTCAACTGTTATCTGATTTAGCAAAGAAGTTGCTCACATCATTGACAAGTGAAGTTCTGACATACTGCTTCCTTGTTTTGCTTTAGATTAAACTAGAGGTCGGCAAACTGCCTGGCCTGCAGCCTGATTCTGTAAATAAAATTTTATTGGAACACGTCTCTTTACATATTATCGGTGACTGCTTTGGCACTACAATGGCAGAGATGAGATGTGACAGAGACTGTGTATCCCAAAAGCCTAAAATAGTTACCATCTGGTCCTTTAAGTATAAGTGTGCTCTTCTCTAGTCTAAACCAACATTCATGCCAAACTGCATTCATTCATCAGTTGCAACCACAGGTTGGCCACTGATAGATAAGTTTTGGAAATATCAATAAATACATCTGTGAGAATCAATTGGCTGCATGGAATTTATAATAAAGGGTGTTCTTTGTAAATTATGTGCTGTGCATCCTTTATATCAATAAAACTTAAAAGAAACACACACACAATCATTCGCCCCACTCAACCAGTTGTTAAACATTTACCAGCATATCTCTCAATACACTTGCAATCAGATTCAGTGACCGATTTCATTACTGAAATAATTCAGCCCTTTGAATGAGATATTTGGAAATTGAATAAGAAGTAAGAACCATCAGGTTTACAGGGATAATATATTGAAGGCTCATAAGAATTTAGTACTGCACAGGAATTCTGGTCAGCCAACACATATTTGCAAACATGCATAGAGTTTATATTTTAAGTTAGTTGTTGACTTCTAGCAATAGCAGCCCCCAAACTGCCTACATAAGATAACTGGAAGGAAATATTTGCCCCAAAACAATTTCTAGGTCAACACTGTTATGCGAGGCGTGGCGAGATACACACATTGAAGCTCTATGTGATTTTTGGTTCTTAAGAAGTTAACATACTAAAGAGACAAAACTAACATATACAAAACACTTTCATTACTGCAGTGAGTATAGTATGGATTCAGAATGGGGAAAGACTTCTGTGAGGTAAAGCAACTGGAAGAAGCCTGTGGAGGAGGTAGATCTTGACCTGAACCTGGACCTTGAAGGATAAGGTTTAAATTTCAATGAAGAGAACTGAAAAGAGCCCTCTAATGGGGAGGGGAGCTTCACTAGGAAATCAGGAAGCTAGGGAAGAAAATGTGTGCATGTTTCTGTGTGTCTTCAAAGGGGGCTTCCTGGTTTGTGAAGGACAGTAAGTATTCAGATCCATACATAGATCAGTAGTATATGACAGTAGCATGGAAGCCATTTGGAACATTTAGATTGTAGTGTGAACTTTCGAACCACTGAGTGTTGTTGATGAACAGAATGAGACAGCAAAAGTGGTATTTGTAAAACACTTTTGACTTCTGGTTGAAGATGGAGAATTAATTCTATGTATTCACGTAAGCTCCCTTATATCACCATGCTAAAATTACAGTGAAGGGGTTTTAAGTTGTTGTTGTCGTTGTTATGTTTGTAAGTCTAAAAGAATGAATAGAATGGGATAAAAGGCAAGAGTAACACATTTTTTGAAACTGGAAAGTCGAGGGTCAAATGCAAAAGAACTTAGCAGACCCAATACAACTGAATCCCAAGCCAGCAATAAGGAAACCTAAGACCCATTCAGAGCCCCAGGCTTTGTGGCTCCAGGTACTTCTGGAAGTGAGGGAGAGAAATGGTTGAAAATCTGTTTAAGAAGCAAATAGATACATGGATTTCCTCCCTGGTTTGGTGCAGCTGAGCAACTGCCTCTACAAAAGACTGACTTCAAAGGGCCAAAGGGGCCGTGGGTTGCGGCCTGTGATAACACACCAGACCAGAAGGCAGGGATGGCGTCCTGAAAACAAGGGGGAATTCATGGAATGTGAATACACCGGATGCCGAGATGTCCAGCCTCCTTCCATTTGGGATGCTGGTAGCCATTTCTTCATCCTTTCGGGAGGAGATTCGAGATTTCTCTAGGCATTCTGACCAAACCAAGATAGAATACCTAAAGATATTGATGGTAGGCATTTCCCAAATAAATAGCTCAATCTGATTCCTCCACGGTGGAGTCCCCACTTCCCAAGCCCTAAGTCCCACTGACATACTCAGAGCTCCCAGCCAGCTTTTTTAGTTCCATTCTAAAGGCTTACCAGACAAAGAAAGAAAACCTCTAATATGAAAGAGAACAAAACCAACTAAAAAGCACCTTACAGGAAACAGTCATGCAAGAGGAATTAACTTGAAATAGTTCTTTATGCCGGGCGTGGTGGCTCACGCCTGTAATCCCAGCTCTCAGGGAGGTAAGAGGCGGGAGGATAGCTTGAGCCCAGGAGTTTGAGACCTGCCTGGGCAATATAGAGAGACCCTGTTCTCCGCAAAAAGGAAAAAAAAAAAAGAAAAAAAATAAGCGTAATAGTTCTTTACTAGTATTCTAAGAGAGGACAAAAAAAGATAACCAGGAAGCAAGAACAGGGTGCTATTTTAAAGGAGGAGATGGGGGGAAAGAAGAAGGGGAAGCCACAGAAGCAGCATTCCAGGCCAAAAGAGCTCTTGGAAATGGGAAATCATGGCAGCAGAAATTTTTTAAAAATACAGTAGAGAACTACAAAATAAAGGTAAGGAAATCCTACAAAAAGCAGAACCAGAAAAGATTTTGGCTGAGCGCAGTGGCTCACGCCAGCACTTTGGGAGGCCGAGGTGGGCAGATCTCACTTGAGGTCAGGAGTTTGAGACCAGCCTGGCCAGCATGGTGAAACCCCGCCTCTACTAAAAATACAGAAATTAGCCAGGAGTGGTGGTGCGTGTGTACCTGTAATCCCAGCTACTTGGGAGGCTGAGGCAGGAGAATCGCTTGAACCCAGTAGGTGGAGATTGCAGTGAGCCGAGAACACGCCACTGCACTCCAGCCTGGGTGGACAACACGGGACTTCATCTCAAAATAAATAAATAAATAGATTTTAAAAGAGAAAAGATTTTTTAAAAATTATAGAACCAGTCCAGGAAGTCTAATATCTGAATAATAAAAGTTCAGAGCAGAAGCCTAGGAACGGTGACCAGCCGTGTAACACTGAGGACCAATAAAGCCAGATTGTTGCCTTGAATTTATTTCCCTCTAACAGGAACAAGGGCTCCTTAGAAAAATGACTTTTTCCAAATCTGGGGCAGAAAATCTGCAAAGTGACTTGGAACATTTTGTTATACCAAGTAGCAAGGAAGCTACCAAGGGTTAGGGTTTTATCTAAAGGACTCCGAAGCCAACTTAAAGACAGTCCCACCACTCATTGGTGTTCTGGTAAATGTTTAACAGCTGGTTCTCAAAAAAAAAAAAAAAAAAAAAGCCGAAAGAATGCTTCACAAGTTTATTTTACTAACATAAAAATGTGTAGTAAACCATTTACAAATACTAATGAGATAAACAATATCCTTTGTAGTAAATTCCATGTAGCCAACTGATTCTCAGAGAATGCTTTTGTTAATTTTCCCAACTCTTGTGTCTGTAAGCAGACCACTATTACAACTGACAGATGAATATAGTTCCAACATGAATGTTGGTTGATATTTTCCTTTATGTTAATGAGGAAGACAAAAGTGAAACAACACATACGAATGTCAAAACCTCCCTCCTTGCTTAACGATATGAGTGACTTTTTTGCTGAATTGGATACTAGTTTCTGAATACTGGAAGAATATTTCCTCAGCTGTTTGTGTTCTTCACAATGGAACAGCCACAGCTCACTTATAAATGTAATCTACATTTTCAACATTTCTGAAACTTTGCCTTCCCTATCACAGGTACATAGTTTTATTCCATTAGCAAGTTAGAGCAGTTTCTTCCCACTGCCCGGTTAGACAGTCGGTCCAGGAGAAAGTTCTCTGGAACTGGAGGAGAAGTTGGCAGGATGCCTGCAGAGTAGCCATGGGTACCCCCAGAGAGGAAGGGGGTTGGTGCCACACAGTCTTCGGAGTGTGGAGGTGGACACTGGGTAGTGTATCGTATGTGGATGTCACAGGCCTCTACTCAGACTTGTTCTAATGTTTTAAAGGGCATTTTGATTTTATGTTGCTTGCATTCTTCATCCTATTTGTGAGTTATTTCACAAAAGGGTAATTGTATTTTGATTTGAGGGAAATAATGACTTTTTCTTCCACACGGGTATAAATATCTAAGAAAAGCTCTTAGCTTTGTCTCAGCTTTTTAATGTGATTATTTACCTCAGTATCTTAAGTGATGTTTTTGTTAAGGTTAAGAAAGAAAAAGACAGGGGAAAATTAGAGAAGTTATGAAAGTACTATTAGCTTTCTAAATTCACTGGGAAGAAACTCTCTTGATTTTCAGCTATATCACACCGCAGGGCTCTTTTCAACATTTCTGATTTTTTTTTTTTTTTTCTGCTAACCTTAGGGATTTCTCAGAAACTTTGCCAGTTGAATTACTTGGGGGAGGTAGGAGTAGGGAAGAGTGGAATTTGAGGATTTATGGAGTTGACAGCTTACAAAGAGGTTTGAATGGCCTCAGTAGCATATTAACATTTGGGCTCTGTTTTATTACAAATAGGGACATGAAATCATATTGCTTTCTCTTGAACTATGGGATATAGTTCAAAATATATAATCAAAATAACGATTGGCCTGGCTGTTAAGAGTCACTTTCTTTTCCCAAAGAATTTTTTGTGATAGAACAGTAAGATCCTCCTCTTTATTCTAAAGCCACTGGTCTGCAGGTCATCAAAGAAATGAGTGATGTTACAAGCAATTGCCAGTAATATTGTATCATTTGGACTTGGATTCTGGTTCTGTTCCTGAATTGTATGTTTAGTTTTTCTTCCTGGCGCTTGATCCTTTAGAACCTCCTGGATGATATAATCATTTATGTCAGCCAGGCTACAATTATGATCATTAGCAGGGGTTGTTCTTACATCTATACTTAACTAGTTTTTCACTAGTTCCGGACCTTACTGATTAGGTACTTTCTGAACTGGGAGGCAGAAAAATCTCATTGATTGGCGAGTTCGTATCTGTGTTAGGTTGAACATTGTCTTGGATTATTAACTAAGTTCAGTCTTTTTGTTTGTTCTGCCTCTCAATACATCTACTGTTAATGAGAACTTACTTCAGGATTGCAGTGAGTTTAATGTGTATAACATGCTTAGAACTGTGGCCAGGACATATTCACTTGCTTTGCACATGTTAGCAGCTATGAATTATTTTAATGTCAACATTATCATCATCAGATTTCACTGGTACATTATAGGCTGTGTGTGTGTGCGTGCGTGTGTGTGTGTGTGCGTGTGTGTGTGCGTGTGTGTGTGCGTGCGTGTGTGTGTTGTTTTTTCTTTTAAGTCATCCAGGATACTACCTGTGGGAGAGTGAAATGAGAATGCTGGTGGAGCTGTGATTTCGGCTCTGCTACTTATCTGAAACCAGTTCTCTTCAAAGTGGAGTGAAGTAGAAAACTGGGTATCCTCAGACAGGAAAGGAATGGAAAATAAACAGTCTCTTCTTCTACCTTGAAACATAATTAAAACAATTTGTTGCTATTCATATTATAAAGAAACAATTTTACCTTTCCCCTTTTTTCCCTTCCTTCCTTCCTTCCTTCTTTTTTTTTGGCAGAGTCTCACTCTGTCACCCAGGCTGGAGTGCAGTGGCACGATCTCGGCTCACTGCAACCTCCACCTCCCAGATTCAAGCGACTCACCTGCCTCAGCCTCCTTAAGTAGCTGGAATTACAGGTGCGTGCCACCATATCTGGCTAATTTTTGTATTTTTAGTGTAGATAGGGTTTCACTATGTTGGCCAGGCTGGTCTCAAACCTCCGACCTCAGGTGATCCGCCTGCCTCTGCCTCCCAAAGTGCTGGGATTATAGGCATGATTCACCATGCCAGGCCCTTTACCCTTTCTTCTTTCATTCAGAATACTGTCTGACCCAAAATGACGAAGCCCTTATAGCTCACTTGTTTCCAGAAATATGACATAGCAAGATAACAGTATAAGCAAAAAATTTAGTCTCTTGTAGTTGTAATAAAACTGACCCACAGTGCCTTCAGACAGCATTTGATTTCAAAGACCTGATAGCATCAGATTTCAAACAGATACAGCAGTAGACACCATTGCTATGGCCCTTGATATCAACTCTGTGAGTGGGGCTTTGTGGGAGATGTCTTAGTATTGAAGTTTAGGAATGAACCATTTTTTTTTGAGTATCTACAGGGTATCATATTCTGTATTTATTGCTTCATGTACATCAGCTACTTAATTTTCACAGCCACTTTGAGGCAGGTACCAGTATCCTCACTTTAGGTGAAAAGACTGAGGCACAGAGAAGTTCCGCAGGTGTCTAAGGTCATACGTTTCCTACATGGGAGATCTGAGTTATAAAGCCAGGCTTGTATGACGGCCCAGGTCCCTGTTTTTACTGTTTCTTAATTAATCTTACAGCAAACAAGTATGAATGACAATTGCGGGTGCATAGGGGTTCTAAAAATTATCCTTTCTCTCCTGTTTAAATTAAGATGGCCAGAGACTTGGTGATGACACTAGAGCCTTTTGCTGTGATTGTGTGTGTGTGCGCGAGTGTGCGTGCATGTCACTGAGTGTACGTGTGAGTGTGGATGTGTGCATATGAGCATGTGCATGTATCCTCCATTAGTGCTGGCCTCTTCAGCGTCTTCTGGGCTCTAGTCATATGTCATCTTGTCGAGGCCTTTCTAGAACACCTTATTGAAAAGTGTGATGGCCAGGCGCGGTGGCTCACGCCTGTAATCCCAGCACTTTGGGAGGCTGAGGCAGGCGGATCACGAGGTCAGGAGATCGAGACCATCCTGGCTAACATGGTGAAACCCCGTCTCTACTAAAAATACAAAAAATTAGCTGGGCATGGTGGTGGGCTCCTGTAGTCCCAGCTACTCGGGAGGCTGAGGCAGGAGAATGGCGTGAACCCGGGAGGCGGAGTTTGTAGTGAGCCGAGATCATGCCATTGCACTCCAGCCTGGGCGACAGAGTGAGACTCCATCTCAATAAATAAATAAATAAATAATAAAAAAAGAGAAGTGTGATGGCTCTTCTACATGTACACATCCTGCTTTCAGATCCTGCCATGTGGATTCTGAGTTCCAGCAGGGCAGCAGGGATTTCTGAAATCATCTGACATGGGCCTTTTCTTCAGCCCATTCCAGATTGGGGGAGAATAGTAGGGACCCAAATTCCAACATCCCCAGTTCCTGAAGTCAAGTCTGAGATAGGGCTGTCCACTGGGCACTGGCTGGGTTTCACCTCCACCATTCCTACCCCATGTCTTTGCTGTTGATAAAGAACCTTAGACACCCTCCATTTGCCCTCCATTTGAGAATGAAGTGAGCAAACAGGATACAGTTCATCTGCCTGTTGTGTTGTATTCCACTTTTTCGCCTGGGCATTATGGCCGCACTTTATTTTACTCATTTAGTTTGTTTTCTTCCTCTACTAGAATGTAATCCACTAGAAGACATATTTTTGTCAATTTTATTCACTGTTTCATTCCTAGCACTTATAATGGTGTACGGTGCCTAGCAGGCACTTAGTAAATGTTGGACAAATGGCCGTTTCCCAGATAACTTATTATTTATTTCATAATGATTATTATGCATCCTTGGTTTGTGCCCCTCAATCTATCTCATCCTAAATATGGCTACTAACGGCAGTTACATGTGTTGAAATTCACCTTTTGAAATCCTAGTTTGGCCAGGAGTGGTGGCTCATGCCTGTAATCCCAGCAGTTTGGGAGGCCAAGGTGGGCAGATTGCTTGAGCTCAGGAGTTCAAGACCAGCGTGGGCAACATGGCCAAACCCTGTCTGTACTAAAAAATAAAAAAATTAGCTGGGTGTGATGGTGCATGCCTGTAGTCCCAGCTGCTTGGGAGGCTGAAGTGGGAGGATTGCTGAAGCCTGGGAGGCAGAGGTTGCAGTGAGCCAAGATCGTGCCACTGCACTTCAGCCTGGGTAGGTGACAGAGCCAGACCCTGTCTGGAAAAAAAAGAAGAAAAAAAAAAAAGAAAAATTCAAGAAGTGAATTATTAAGCATTTGAAAATTAATTTTTATAAATGGTTGATATGATAGGAGCATATGATCTATGATAGAATAAAGTTGTACCTTTGCCCCATCCCAATCACAGCCTCTTCTTTCCTCCAAAAGTAACCCCTACACTTTTGATGCACACATTTTATGTATTTTATGAGTGTATTTGTACGTTTTATGGAATTATTTCGAGATACTTCCTCTCATGTACTACTTGGCTGCCCAGAGGTGTAGTTCATATAGGAAAAAACAAAAAAGGATAAATGCTTGATTTCTTTTATACATTGTTTTCAACTTAACAGGATGACTCATTGTCACCTACAAAAGGTACCAATTAAATTTTTGTATCATTATGAACTTACTGATTTAAACATTTTTAGTGGGTTTTAATCCATCTCAATTCTTGTCCATATTGGAGTCCAGTTGCCCAGTCTTTAGCTAACAGGAGCCTTTTCTTTCCTTCTTTTTTTTTTTTTTTTTTTGAGACAGAGTCTCACTCTGTCACCCAGGCTGGAATGCAGTGGTGCGATCTCGGCTCATTGCAACCTCTGCCTCCTGGGTTCAAGCAATTCTCTGCTTTAGCCTCCCGAGTAGTTGGGATTACAGGCACCCACTATCATGCCCAGCTAATTTTTTTTTTTTTTTTTTTGTGAGATGGAGTCTCACTCTGTTGCCTGGGCTGGAGTGCAGTGGCGCCATCTCGGCTCACTGCAAGCTCTGCCTTCTGGGTACATGCCATTCTCCCGCCTCAGCCTCCCGAGTAGCTGGGACTACAGGCACCTGCCACCATGCCTGGCTAATTTTTTTTTGTATTTTTAGTAGAGACCGGGTTTCACTGTGTTAGCCAGGATGGTCTCGATCTCCTGACCTCGTGATCTGCCCGTCTTGGCCTCCAGAGTGCTGGATTACAGGCGTGAGCCACCACACCCGGCCCCACACAGCTAATTTTTGTATTTTTAGTAGAGATGGGGTTTCACTATCTTGGCCAGGCTGGTCTTGAACTCCTGACCTTGTGATCCACCCACCTTGTCCTCCTAAAGTGCTGGGATTACAAGCATGAGCCACTGCGCCCGGCCAACAGGAGCCTTTTCATCTTTGCTTCTATTCCTTTTGACTAGATCCTAGTGATTGTTGATATAGGTTCCTTGTTATCTGATGGGACAAGTCAGGTTCATCTTGTATATGTCATGACTGAGACATGAAATCAGCCATTTCTCAAAAAAGTCCATAAAAAATGATTATAGAAGTCTGTACTGATATTTTTTTCATTTTAGCACTTTACAGATATTTTTCCACTGTCTCATAACCTCCATTGTTTCTGATAAGAAGTCAGACATCATTTGTCTTATTGTTCCATGGATCTCATGTGCTGTTTTTCTGTGGTTGCTTTCAGGCCTTCCTGTTTATGTTTGGCTTTCACCAGTTTAACTAGTATGTGTCTAGGTGTGGTTTTCTTTCTTTTTTTTCTCAATGCTTGGGGGTTACTGAACTTCTTTAATGTGTATTTATGTCTTTTGCCAAATTGGAAAGTTTTTAGCTGTTTATTTCTTTGAATATTTTTTCCCTATCATTTCCTTCTGAGACTCCAATTAAACTTGTGTTAGACTGTTTGATATTGTCCCATAGGGTCACTGATGTTCTGCTCATTTTTTTCAGTCTTTATTCTGTCCGTTCTTCCTGTTTGATAATTTATGTTGATCTGTTTTCAGGGTCACTGAGCTTTCTGCTACACATGCAGTTAAGTTTGAATTTCAGATATAATATTTTTCAGTTGTAGAGTTACCATCTGGTTTGTTTTTATAGTTTCTCTCCTGAGATTGTCAGTGAACATATTTTCCTTTGTGTTCTTGAACATAGTAATAATAGCTTCTTGGGCTCCTCTTAGTGATGGTCTCATTTGATTGCCTTTCTCTTCAGTGTGGATCAAAGTTGTCTGTTTTTTCATATGTCTAATAATTTTGGATTATGTTCTTGACATCGTGAATGTAGTTTGTAGAGAAGGTGGATTCTGCTGTTTTCCTGATGAGTGTTTGTTTTTTGTTTCAGCAGGAAGTTACCTTAGCTCGACTCAAACTCCAAACTGTTTTTCCTGTGTTGGGGCAGCAGCAGAAATCTGTTTAGGTTTTGATTTGTGTGTGTGTGTGCGTCTATTTTCTGGACTATTATCTTTATTTTTTTCTACCTTAATTGAGGCATAATTTATGTTCAGTAAACTCTACATGTTTATGAAATTTTTAAGTTTTGACATATGTATATACTTGTGAAAGCATTGTCACAGTCAAAATTATGAAAATATCTGTCACCCTGAAAAGTTACCTCAAGCCCTTTGCAATCCACATCTCCTCTTCCCTCCTCCCCAGGGGGATCCCCAGGCAACCACTGACCTATTTACTGTCGTTGTAGATTAGTTTGCATTTTTCTAGAATTTTATATAAAGAAATCATGGTATGTACTGTTTTTTGGTCTGGCATTTTTTCACCAACATAATTATTTTGAGATTCATCCAAAATTCTGGATATTTTGCAAATATCCATAAGTTACTCCTTTTTATTGTTGAGGATTATTCCATTGTGTGTATATGCCACAATTTGTTTACCCATTCAGCTGTTAATTGACATTGGGATTTTTTTACTGTTTTGGACTATTTCAAATAATGTTGATATGAACATTTATGCTTTCATTTATCTTGGGTAAATACCCAGGAATGGAATGGCTGTGAACAAAAAGCTATGCTTTGTCTCTGACCTAGGAGTCTGATGTCTTCTGTGAAAATCCAAGAAACTGTGGTGGACTAACTTCTTGGAAGTAGGACAGCATTTCAGACCCTTTATGGTTCTTGACACTGAGTCCTTTTCATTTCCATATAAAATTTCAAGTCAGTGTATCATCTACAAGAAAGACTGCAGGGATTTGTATTGGGACTGCGTGGAATCCATAGACCAATTTGGAGAGAGTTGAGATCTTCACAATATTGAATTTTCTGATAAAAGAATATAAGGCTGGGCATGACAGGTCACACCTGTAATCCCAGCACTTCGCGAGGCTGAGGCAGGCAGGTCACCTGAGTTCAGGAGTTTGAGATCAGCCTGGCCAGCATGATGAAACCCTGTCTCTACTGAAAATACAAAATTAGCTGGGTGTGGTGGTGGTGCACACCTGTAATCCCAGCTACTCAGGAGGCTAAGGCAGGAGAGTCTCTTGAACCTGGGAGGCGTAGGTCGCATCAAGCTGAGATTGCCCCACTGCACTCCAGCCTCACGGCCAGAGCAAAACTCTGTCTAAAAAAAATATATATATATATGGCACATCTCTCCATTTTTTAAAGATCTTCTTTAATTTTTCTCAGTAATGTTTTATAGTTTTCAGTGCATCTCTTATACATAATTTATAAACTTTATCCATAAATATTTCATATTTTCAATGTTTTACATGGCATACATAGTTTTTTTCTTTAATAATAGACTTAATATTTTTAAGACCAATTTTAGATTCATAGCAAAATTGAGCAGAAAGTACAGAGTTCCTAGATTCATCCTGCTCCTTCATCCCTTTATCCTTCCCCACTCTCAGTATCCTAAACCAATGTGGTAGGTGCACTGATGAACCTGCCTTGACACTTTATTATTACCCAGAGTCTGTAGTTTTCCTTAGGTTCACTCTTGGTGTTGTACATTCTATGTGTTTTGACAAATGTGTAATGACAAATACCTACCATTATAACATCATATAGAGTAGTTTCACTGCCTTAGAATTTTTCTGTGTTCTACCTATTCTTCCCTCCCTCACCCCAACCGGTGGCAACTACTGATCATTTTACTGTCTCCATAGTTTTACTTTTTTCGGAAATTAATTGACAGATATCATCATTATATGTTACTACTGTGTACAACATGGCATTTTGAAGTATATAGGCATTGTGGAATGGTTAACTCTAACAAATGCGTTGTGTCACATAGTTAACTTTGTGGTAAGGGCACTTAACATCTACTCTCTACATTTTTAAAAAATACTACAGTATATTATTCTTAACTGTAGTCACTTTGCTATACAACAGATCTCTTGAAATGTGTTCCTCCTATCTAACTGTAATGATGTGTCCTTGATGTACAGGTTTTTGTGTAGACTTGTGTTTTCATTTTTCTTGGATAAATGTCCAGGAGTAGAATGGTGGGGTTATACGGCTTGTTTGTCTTTTTATTATTCAGCTGTGAGAGTTCTTTACCTGTCGTGGTCATCGGTTTTTTATCATCTGTGTGTTTTCCAAATATTTCCTCTCAGCCTGTGGTTTGTTTTTTCATTTTATTAACAGTGTCTTTCAAGAAGTAGATGTTTTAGTTTTAATGAAATACAGTTTATCTTTTTTTTCCTTTTTATGTTTTGTACTCTTTGTGCCCTAAGAAATCTTTGCCTAGCCTAAGATCACAAAGGTTTTTGTCTTATGTTATCTTCTGGAAGTTTTGTAGTTTTAGGTTTTGGGTGGCTGGGGTGGGGGGCAGGGAGAATGAATGTCAAAGGATCCCTGCACCATCTGTTGAATTCCATTGCTATGGGAGAAGCTTGGTAGAGATGCCGGTGGATTTGTGGATAGAGCGATGGGTTGAGGAGGGAGTCCTCATCAGTGGCGTCTCATAGGAAGCTTCAGAGGGAAGTGAGTGGGGCCTGGGGATCAGGAGCTTCAGGAGTGGAGAGGGCAGAGAATAGTGGTTCAGAAAGTAGGGTCCGGGCACCAGTGGCTCACGCCTGCAGTCCCAGCACTCTGGGAGGCCGAGGTAGGCGTATCACGAGGTCAGGAGATCGGGACCATCCTGGCTAACACAGTGAATCCCTGCCTCTACGAAAAAATACAAAAAATTAGCTGGGCATGGCGGCGGGCGCCTGTAGTCCCAGCTACTCGGGAGGCTGAGGCAGGAGAATAGCATGAACCCGGGAGGTGGAGCTTGCAGTGAGCCGAGATCGCGCCACTGCACTCCAGCCTGGGTGCCTGCTGAGCTGAGCTGAGCTGTGTGAGGCATCCCTGGAGGTGGGCAGTAGTAACAGGCCTGCTGTGTCACTGGTTTTAGCAGCCCCTGGCAGAGTGGATGCAGCCACATGGAAAGTAGCAACTAGGTTCATTCTTAGAGTTAGGCTTTCACAGGCAAGAGTGGAGGAAAAATAGAAAGTTGCTTAGTAAATGTGCTTCTCTTGAATGGACAGTACTTGCGCTGAGGTCAAACCGAGAACACCAGCAGAGGATAGACACTGACAAGGACTCTCCCGTCACCTCCCCTCTCCATTTCCTTCCTTTCTGCTCCTTCTAGCTGCTCCCTTTTATGTCTCTCGCATCTTGTCAGTGTTGATTTATGCAGAGAAAAGCAGCTATGACCATACTTCATCCTCCCGGTTGTGTGTAACACAGACTGGAGCATCTGGTGCACTGTGTTCGGCACCTTGACTTTCGTTTTACCCGATAGCATATCCTATAGCTCTTTCCTGTTGGTAGGTAAGAATATTTGAGAGTCATCTTAGTGATGGATAAAGGAAACACTTAATAGCAGTTTTTTCTGGATCGTAAAGTAATTGCTGAAACTCTCCTGTGTTTTGTAAGTTCCTCCAGTGTGCATATGTTCCTTTTATCATTAGTAAACGGAGTGAAATTCCCTTCTTTCAGCACATGTCCACTCTGTGCTATCACTGTTCCGGGCACTGGGGATGCAGCAGTCAATAAACAGGCAGGCTCTGCTTCCATGGCGCTCACATTCTCATGTGGGCTAATAGTCCAGATAAGAAGATGAGAAATGAGGCTGAGTGTGATGCACAAGAGAATGAACGTAGGGGCCTGTGATGGTGACTGACCATGGAACTTCAGGGCAGGCCTTCTCTGAGAAGGGAGCACTTAAGCTGATATTAAGCTGATAGCTCAGTGATGAGAGCCAGTCATCATGACCAGCGAAGAATAGCGTGCTAGACAGAGAAGAGTGAGCGCAAAACCTCTGAAGTGAGAGTCAACTTGATGTTTTCAAGAAACAGCAATAAGGCCAACATGCCTAGAATCTACTAAGGGAGCGTGGCGTAAGATAAAGCAGAGGTCGGTGCTTATCTAGTAATCAGGGAGAAGAATGAGGATTTTGTTTTAAGTGCAATGGGAAACCATTGAAGAGTTTTAAGTTATTAGAAAGGAGAGCTATAGAAAAAGCCAAAGTTGCCACGTGGAAAAAGACCCTAGAAAGTCCAATTAGAGGCGAGTGTCAGGAAAACCCTGCAGTGTTGGACACATCAGGTTAAATAAAGCTTAGATTGAAAACAAAGAGAAGTGGTTTATTAATTTGTTTTTATGGTACACTCTAAAAAGTAATCTCCCTGAAATGGTAACTCCAAATTTAAAAGATGAATGTTAGATCAATGTGCAATTTAAATTCCAAACTGAGGAAAGCAGTTTTTAAAGATAATGATTTCGGCCGGGCGTGGTGGCTCACACCTGTAATTCTAGCACTTTGGGAGGCTGAGGCAGGCAGATCACCTGAGATCAGGAGTTTGAGATGAGCCTGGCGAACATGGCGAAACCCCATCTGTACTAAAAATACAAAAATTAGCCGGGCATGGTGGCACGGCCCTGTCATCCCAGCTACTTGGGAGGCTGAGGCAGGAGAATCGCTTGAACCTGGGAGGCAGAAGTTGCAGTGAGCCAAGATCATGCCACTGCACTCCAGCCTGGGCAACAGAGTGAGACTCTGTCTCACAAACACACACACACACACAAAAAACACCAAAAAAAGATGTGATTTTTAAGTATGCATTTTAAAATTATTTTGTATCTTAGAGGAAGAAATTAGTACTTAGTTATTCGTTTCTTCTAAAATTTTAATGCTGATGCTGAGATTTTAGGAAATCTAGTGTTTAAATTACAGCTCACAAATATTTCCTGACTCATTTAAAAAATTACACCCTGGCTCTGAATTTGCCCATTTGTTTTTGTTTTACCTTTAGGAGATCCACAGTGTAGTTCTGGAGAATGTGTTTTTGTTTTACCTTCAGGAGATCCACAGTGTAGTTCTGGAGGATGTGTAGAATGGAAGGAAGGGGCACCCTCATTCTGTCTGATGTCTCAATATGGAGGAGACAGGTACACACTCATCCTGTATCGTATTTCAATATTGTGGAGACAAGATGGCTACTGGCAGTTTTTGATAGGGAGGATAGTTTGTGCAGCTTTGAATAGGAAGCAAGGTATTTGTTAGCCAAAATGAACAGTCAGATTTTTATTACAAAGTTGACCCTTGAACAACATGGGAGTTGGGGGCACAGACCCCTGTGCAGAAATTCATGTGTAACTTTTGACTCCCCCAAAACTTTACTAATAGCTTACTGTTGACTGTAAGCCTTACCAATAACATAAACGGTCGATTAACATGTATTTCGTATGTTATATGTACTATGTACTGTATTCTTACAGTAAATTAAGTTAGAGAAAAGAAAATATTATTAAGAAAATCATAAGGAAGAGAAAATATATTTACTATTAATTGAGTGGAAGTGGGTCACCATAAAGTTGTTGATCCTTGTCGTCTTCATGTTGAGTAGGCTGGTTGGGGGGTTGGTCTTGCTGTCTCAGGGGTGGCAGAGGCAGGAGAAAATCCACATATAAGGGGGCATGTGCAGTTCAAAGCCAAGTTGTTCAAGGGTCAACTGTATTGTTTGACAAGTGAGATGTTCTGAAATAAGAATAATAGAAAGTCATCATCCAACAAAAGTAATGACAACAAGAAGAACAAGAACAGCAAGCTCTGGTGACCATTCAGGTGTGGAGGCAGTGTGACATAGCGGTCAAGCTCTGGTGATTCAGGAGTGGAGGCAGTGTGACATAGTGTCAAGCTCTAGTGACCATTCAGGAGTGGAGGCAGTGTGACATAGCGGTCAAGCTCTGGTGATTCAGGAGTGGAGGCAGTGTGACATAGTGTCAAGCTCTAGTGACCATTCAGGAGTGGAGGCAGTGTGACATAGCGGTCAAGCTCTGGTGATTCAGGAGTGGAGGCAGTGTGACATAGTGTCAAGCTCTAGTGACCATTCAGGAGTGGAGGCAGTGTGACATAGCGGTCAAGCTCTGGTGATTCAGGAGTGGAGGCAGTGTGACATAGTGTCAAGCTCTAGTGACCATTCAGGAGTGGAGGCAGTGTGACATAGCGGTCAAGCTCTGGTGATTCAGGAGTGGAGGCAGTGTGACATAGTGTCAAGCTCTAGTGACCATTCAGGAGTGGAGGCAGTGTGACATAGCGGTCAAGCTCTAGTGACCATTCAGGAGTGGAGGCAGTGTGACATAGCGGTCAAGCTCTAGTGACCATTCAGGAGTGGAGGCAGTGTGACATAGCGATCAAGCTCTAGTGACCATTCAGGAGTGGAGGCAGTGCGACATAGTGGCCAAACTCTGGTGACCATTCAGGAGTGGAGGCAGTGTGACACAGCGGTCAAGCTCTAGTGACCATTCAGGATTGGAGACAGTGTGACACAGCGGTCAAGCTCTAGTGACCATTCAGGATTGGAGACAGTGTGACACAGCGGTCAAGCTCTGGTAATTCAGGATTGGAGACAGTGTGACATAGTGGTCAAGCTCTAGTGACCATTCAGGATTGGAGACAGTGTGACATAGCGGCCAAGCTCTGGTGACCATCAGTTGTGGAGGCAGTGTGACATAGTGGTCAAGCTCTAGTGACCATTCAGGAGTGGAGGCAGTGTGACATAGTGGTCAAGATCTGGTGACCATTCAGGAGTGGTGGCAGTGTGACATAGCGGTCAAGCTCTAGCGACCATCAGGAGTGGAGGCAGTGTGACATAGCGGCCAAGCTCTGGTGACCATCAGGAGTGGAGGCAGTGTGACATAGTGGCTAATCCGTGTGCTTTGTAGGCACACAATCTTGGATTCACATCCTGGAGCAGCCTGTTAGTAGCCATGTTCTATTGGGTGGGTTACTTAAACATTCCAAATCTCATTTCCTCTTATGGAAAATATGGATCATAAAAAGTACCCACATCACGGGGTGTAGTGAAGATGAAGTGATCATCTATATAGAGATCCTAGTGCCATGTCTTTTGGCACCTAGAAAGTGCCAAGGAAGTTCTGGCCAGAGCAATCAGGCAGGAGAAGGAAATAAAGGGTATTCAATTAGGAAAAGAGGAAGTCAAATTGTCCCTGTTTGCAGATGACATGATTGTATATCTAGAAAACCCCATTGTCTCAGCCCAAAATCTCCTTAAGCTGATTAGCAACTTCAGCAAAGTCTCAGGATACAAAATTAATGTACAAAAATCACAAGCATTCTTGTACACCAATAACAGACAAACAGAGAGCCAAATCATGAGTGAACTCCCATTCACAATTGCTTCAAAGAGAATAAAATACCTAGGAATCCAACTTACAAGGGATGTGAAGGACCTCTTCAAGGAGAACTACAAACCACTGCTCAATGAAATAAAAGAGGATACAAACAAATGGAAGAACATTCCATGCTCATGGGTTGGAAGAATCAATATCGTGAAAATGGCCATACTGCCCAAGGTAATTTATAGATTCAATGCCATCCCCATCAAGCTACCAATGACTTTCTTCACAGAATTGGAAAAAACTACTTTAAAGTTCATATGGAACCAAAAAAGAGCCCGCATCGCCAAGTCAATCCTAAGCCAAAAGAACAAAGCTGGAGGCATCACGCTACCTGACTTTAAACTATACTACAAGGCTACAGTAACCAAAACAGCATGGTACTGGTACCACAACAGAGACATAGATCAATGGAACAGAACAGAGCCCTCAGAAATGATGCCGCATAGCTACAACTATCTGATCTTTGACAAACCTGACAAAAACAAGAAATGGGGAAAGGATTCCCTATTTAATAAATGGTGCTGGGAAAACTGGCTAGCCATATGTAGAAAGCTGCAACTGGATCCCTTCCTTATACCTTATACAAAAATTAATATACTTGTTCTTAAACTTTGTTAGTTCACTTAAAAGTTTCCTATCATACAATATAAAATTGAAAGATTTTAAAATACATGTAGCTGGAAGTCTTGTATTGTTATTTCTTGTAAATCAGACTTGCATATGTGGTAGAATTTCTACTTCAAACAAAGGAAATATTAGTAATGATGGCTATTTCATTATTGAGATCTGTGTGCTAAGCATACATTAATTGTTCCTAAAACCAAAGATATTCTTACAGAAATATTTATTGGCTTAAAGAAATATTTACTGGTTAAAATAAATAAGTTGATAGTAAATTTTCTCTGAATCTAGATTGATGACAAATAACTACTGCTTTTTTTTTTTTTTTTTTTGAGACGGAGTTTTGCTCTTGTTGCCCAGGCTGGAGTGCAATGGCGTGATCTCTGCTCACTGCAGTCTCTGCCTCCCGGGTTCAAGTGATTCTCTTGCCTCAGCCTCCCAAGTAGCTGGGATTATAGGCATGTGCCACCACGCCTGGCTAATTTTTGTACTTTTAGTAGAGACAGGTTTTCTCCATATTGGTCAGGCTGGTCGTGAACTCCCCACTTCAGGTGATCTGCCCACCTCAGCCTCCCAAAGTGCTGGAATTACAGGCGTGAGCCACCGCGCCCGGCCAACTATTGCTATTTTGACATGACATTATATGCATGACAGCCTGAGAAGTAAAAATTCATACATTTAATGAATTAGATTTTAATTTCTTTTACTAAATATATGAATTTTAGATTAAGAAATATTGAGCTATCCAAGTATTTCTAATATTTGTTCATCACTTAAAATAAACATGATTTGTCTTTTAGCCAGATATATAGTGGGAAACCACGTTTCTGAAATTCACAGTTATTTCAAAACTATAAATTTAATCGGGAAGCTTTTCACATGTCAAGTTAAATATTGATTTAGGTTTAAAGTGACACAAGTTGAATTTCATTATTTATATTAAAGAAAGTCAGCGAAATTTCCATAATTAAAGTTTGTTCTTCCTGGCTTTCTTTTCTAATTTTTCTTATCTTTTTTTAACCTGCAAAGTTTCCAATTTACCAGTAGAGGGCACTGTTGTAACATGGTAGAAGTGTTGGTTTTTTTTTTTTTTCTTTTCTTTCCCACTAGCTACCTGCCCCTCCGCCTTTGCAGTTTGGAAAGTGTTTTTAAAAGCAATGTTCTCTGTGTAATTAAAATCAGTTCCCTGTATAATTAGCAATGGAGCCTTATTCTTTGTGGCAGAGTTTGTGGATGGCGTTATTATTTAAGTCCGTGCTCGTCTATAGCCAATGCCAGAACTGTTGCCTATTAAAATATAGGAAGTTATATTGCCGTTTATCAGCACTAAGCAATATTGTAGATGGAAATATATAAAATTACAGTATGTTTCATTTAGGTGCTCTGAGCAAATTACTCAATAGGGAACGTTTAAAATTCCTGGTTCTATCTTGAGAAATAGCAGAGTTAATGTGTCATAGTTATAATATCTTGCGTTCAGGTGCCCTGAATAATAATACAGGACAACTAATTCTTGCAGGGTTTTCAAAACTGTATCTGCATTAGTGTACTGCTTAAGAAAGCCACTGATCTACTTAGCAAATTCTTTATATAATTTCTTTTTCACGCTGCCTTAAAATCATACAATTTTGATATAGATATGAAACTACTAAAATAGTATTAAAGCACAATTAAAGTTCTTTCTTTCTTAAAAGACATATATGTTATATAAAATGACATTAAATGTGCATTCATTGCCTAGCTACCTTGGGAATTATTTGGGGGCAGGGAGTTTAGAGAGAATCCAAGCCTGAATTTTGAGTTGTCAGAGGTGTAATTCATGAAGTTATAATTTATCCATAAATCCCAAAGTCTCTTTAAGTAATTTAAAAACAAACAGAAATCTTATTTCAAGACTAAATTATAGATTATTTGTTATACAATTTTTTGGAACTGAAAAAATTATAAGTAATAATTTAATATGTTTATAATTAATTTCATTCTGTACTTTAATATTTGTAAAATATTTGAGAATCTGGAATCTTAGGGTTTTTTATTCTTTAATTGATAGCCATATCAAATTAGGGAATTAGTATTTTCTTCAAGATTTTTTTTTTCTAACTTTATGAAATACTCTAGCTAAAAAGTTGGGTCTGTTGAAATTGTGTTTCTCTCTAACAGACCTATTTTAAAAGGTGGAAAACGGCTTTCACTGACTTACTTTGTATCCACAGACTTAGGAAAGCAGGTAATTTAATGTTTACTTAGTGATTTGCTTTGACAATAAAAATGTAGGGTAAAATTTGAGAGATGAACAAGATGATTGAGGAACCTGTCATGTAATTTAAGAAAAAATTTAGGAATATCTTTTATGCATTAGTCACTGTAGGTGCAAATTTAGAATAGTTTAGTAGAACTGGAACTAAGTGTCATTTTTTTAATCTAAGTTTCTCTGGTATTGTGGATGTCCCCAAGGGAAGACATCCAAGTTCTCTCCCCCTCCTCCTATCAGGAGGGGGTGTCGAATTTGAGGGGAGTCCCCCGCTTCCTTGTCCTTAGGGTACGTCATAAAGCGGATGGGACCAGGTGTTTTGAAGAATCAGCCAAATAACAGAAGGACGACATGACAGAGGCTGTCCTAGTTCCTTGATTAAAATTTGTAAGGTTGATTAGAGAAAAGAACTTAATGCTGTTTATAGATAGAAAACTGTTGCTTTCTCATTTCTTATTACCAAAGTGAGACTGAAACAAATGTTGATTCTGTTGGCACATTTGTATTGAGCACTTAGGTTCCCTGTATCATCTTGGTCATGATTACCACTGTGTTTCCCCTCGAGAGGCCATCGCAGGTTTTAGTCTGGGCTATTTGTATTCAGCAAGGTCAAGATAAGTTTTATCGTTACAGATAAGTCAAGTGCATTAGGATCAATAGGTAATAGTAAATGCACTGAAAATATTATTGCCAAGCTCTTAATGATTTTTTAAAGCTGTGAGCTTGTCGTATAAAATATACCTCTTATTGTTTTATCTATCTGAGTGAAGCTCAGGAGTCCGATTAATTTTGCAGACATTTTAAGAAAGAGTAAAGAAACTTAAGGGCAGATTAAAGCAATGTTTTTGGAAATCCTTAATTGCTCTGTATTTAAACTTGTACTGATGAAGTTTTAGAGGCTAATTATTTTTAAAGAAATGCAAAAGGACAGCTATTAGACAGCATTTATAAATTACAAATATAACTTGAGTTTACTTGTTAAGATAATCATTTTTTGAAGTTATGTATATCTTACCCCTGGGCTTTCCTGCATAAATCAGATTTCTGCTTCCTCAGTTGGGGAATAGTGGTGGAAAAAAGATCTTTTATACTTACCAGGGGATGATGGTATTTCATTATTTTAGAATTTCTGTTCTGGCCTAAATATATAAATAAGCCCTATAAGCTCTATATATTTAAAGCCAAAAATATCCTAAACATTTTCATGGATTTTTTTTTCTTTTTTACTGAAAGGAATAGTTTTTATGGATTATATTAATATATTAAAAATATGGACTCTAATTGATAGGTTTTGCCTTAGTTTTTTTCATTTAATTTTCTGTGACCCAAAACATGACCACAACATTAGGTGAAATGTAGATTGCATTTCTTTTCTTTTCTAGGTGCAGATTACATGGAAAAGTTCTTTCATCGGTTTCTTAGCTGTATGTATCACATAACTGTTCAAAACACATAAACTAAAGAAATTATGTATTGAGCTCAGGTTTTTTTCCTTCTTCAGTACTGCCATTTTAAAAAATCCTTTCTAAACTTTTTAGGCTTCTAGTCTGGAATTTTGTGGTGCCTGCTTGCATTTATGCTTCTTAATTCTTCAAAATGTGGTGTTTTTCTTTTGATAGTCAATTAGAGATAGCAGTTTGTAGGTTTTCCTTGTTTTAAGTGAAGCTTTCTTATTTTAGCTGATAATTGAAATAAGGAGACTGAAACCAATCTTCATATTGATTTTATGTATTCTTTATCAGTCACTGTTTATATGGTAGTAAGTAATCACCATTGCTGTCATAATTGTTCCTCCTCGATATTTTTTTCTGTCTCCATACATTATTTAACCATTTAAGTTGCAGGTAATATAAGCACGTGACATCCTTTCTGGAAATTGTAAACTTTTTTTTTGAAGTCCTATAAATGACGTTCTTTGAGCCTTTGGCTTATTAATCTTTATAATATTGGTCTACATTTCCACCTACTTAGCCATTTCTCTTTCTGGCTGAAGAGTGATAATTTTTCCTCAACATTAGGTCAATTTACTTTCTTGCTGGATTAGATTGATTGTGTTATAAGAAAGAGAAAACCAAGAGGTACAGAAGGACATGTGGAAACCTCCCCTGAAAACGGACGCTGTCCTTCCAGAGCCAGCGGGCATGAAGGGGTTGCTGGCCTCCAGTTGAAAAGTAGCATGAAAGAGAAGTTGACTGCCTCTTTTCAAAAGTTATCTTTGTGTGGTGGTCCTAATGCAATATTAAGAAAATTAGAGCTTTAAAAACCAGAACAATGGTCCTTTTAGAATATATCTAGTTTAGTGAATTTACCCCCCAAAGCCTCTGGTGTCTAATTACTCAAAAAAGAAAAGAAAGAGGAGAAATCTTTACTAGCAGAAAAATAAATTGCAAAAAGTGGCAAGTTTTTACTTTTATGGAAAACATTTTAATTCTGTTTTAATCCAGAAGGCAATAAAAGAAGCAAATTTTAAGAGTATTCATTTTTTTCCTTGTACGACTAATTTTACTGACAGAAAATAATTGAACTCCAAACAAGTGATAGTAATCTTATATTACGATTAAACTTTTGTTTTATTTTTCTCTTTCTTTATTATACTATTAAACTTTTAAATTTATATTTATAAAAAGGAAGTTTGTTTTCCTCCTTTTTACTTATAATTTATCTTGTCTGTATAATAAAGGGCAACACTTAATGACCAAAAGAACAAATCTGTACATAGATAAATTAATTTTGTGCAGTGTTGTATATTTTTCTTGTCTTTGTTCCCGAATAGTTATGAAATTGACTATTTGAGTAAGAGAAAGACTGGATTATTGTTTAGGGTTAATTTTCTGAAATATTGTGAAGCAGTTTTTAAATTTAACAAGATTAATTGTTACCTGAAAGCAATACTTTAGCTTCACATTTAGAGGTCCTCGTATTTCAGGCTGTGGGCCTGGTTTTCTCGAAAATTCATTAGGGGCCCTTGTAAAGAGGTATTTTCAATGAAATGGGCCATGAGCAGGTATTTTAAAGTACATATTGCTTTCTAAAAGTTTTCTTGTTGGTTTTATAAGAATCGAATATGAAAGAACAACTTATTTATTGTAGCAGGAGTTCCTGGAATGCTGTTTTCGGAAATGAGTTTATTGTCCACATAGGAGAAAGAGGAGAAAGGCAGTCTTACCTATTCCTGTAGGTGAGCACCGTATACAGAATCACAGGGATCAGTGGTTATGTCACATTTTGTGTGTTTACTCAGCTTACTTGAAAATACACCTATGTTGTCCTAAAAGTCAGGAAAGTTCTTTGGCTTAATTATCTTTATCTTTGGAGCATAGCCAAAGTCATTATTTCCACTGAAGTTGTCATCTGTGCTTTACATTTTCCTCCATCTATTAAAACTATTTTTCCTCTCCCCCCAGCAGATTGTTGAAACTTTGGGAAGTGCATGATTCTTCCTCCAGACTCTTTTCTTGTACTAGAAGTAGGACAGTGCCAGACCTATCACTTGTACTTTGATTTGCGGCATTTATCTTCAGCAAATCTAAATAAAACTGTCATCCTGATTTTCAAATCTCTCTTTGAACTTCCTTTACTCAAATTGCCCACTTTCGTATCTGCTCACTACTTTTTTTTTTTTTTTCCAATGGAGATTCCACATCTGAGGTTTATTTTTTACTCTGTTACTGTCCTTTCTTGGATTTTTAAAATACTTTTTACTTTGTAACTTATCTGTTACTTCCTTTTGGTAAACACAAATTTAGGTGATAATTGCTTAGCTTAAGTGAGAAAATTGTCAGTCTCCATGAGTCTTTAGAAATAATTTATACTGATTTCATAATTTTTAAAAAGCTACCTGAATTTGTGAATGATCATCATTAAGGACTGAGGTGGTGAGAATGGTGGTATGGAAATCTGGGAGATTTTTCTTCTTTCATATTTGAGTGTATTTCACATAATAATTTCTCAATTTTTTAGAAACTGTGTGTAAAATAAATACATTTCTTAGCCCAGAATAGCCCACAAATGTTTAATGAAAGTTGGAATTTCTTGCTCAGTTCTTTAAGACACATAGAAAAAATTATTGTAGAAAGCACCTTGTTATTTAATTCTTAAATATTTAGAATATGAATGAGAATGTAATGAGAATATGGCATTTATTGTTAGAATTTTCCAGTATTGCTTTGATACAATGAATAATATAAATGCTTTCCCTTTATCATTATCTTGTAGTAAGAGAATCTAAGAATTTTAGAGCTAAAGTGCTCTCTGAGATTACAACCCTAGTATTTAAAAAATAAGACAACTGAGACCCATCGTGATGAAGTGACTTGGCCAAGATCTTAAAAGCTCATTAGTGACAGACATATAGAGTAAGGTTTCTTGGTTCTTACTCCATTTTTTTTAACCACATGCTCAGTTCTGTGTCCCTCTCTCTCCTTCTAGTACCGTTTATACACCGTGTGTGTTATTTTGAGAAGGGACTAGTTAGTTTCTATACTGTAATGGCAATTCAGATCTCAAATACATTGGAGCTAATGTTTCTGTCACCTTACTTGTCACAGTGTCCTTTGGGTAGACGTGTACTTTCCAACTTGGCGTTTATTCAGTAAACATTTTTTTTAAGTATGTACCATGTGCCTCTGGCATGCAAAATAATAGGGAACAGGTATTATGCATCTGACCTTCCTGTATTATTAATTCTAAAACATGATTTTTAAAACAATATATTTAATCATATGGATGTACCCAGGAGCAGATCCTGATTTTATGAGGCCTAAAGCTTGTACAATTTTGGGAGCCTTTTTAAAGAAAGTAATATAAAATAGCAAACGCAAAAGCAGATTCAAAGGCCTGTCAGTAGCAGACTGGGTAAATAGATTGTGAAATATTATATAGCAATGAATAAAAGGCTCTCCAACTGCACGCAGTGTGAAAAACATCTCTCCTGCATTGAATTGAGTGAAAGAATCCAGGCCGTCAGAGCACTTCTGCTTTTAGAAGACTGGCTGTGGTATCATTAAATATCAATGACTGGTATCATTAAAAATAATGATGCAATTAAATAAAATACATATTTGGATTTTTAACATTCGTTATTCAGATTCCAAGTATGTATTTTATTTCCTAGTTTGGGAGAAAGAAAACCTAGTAAATAAAATAAAAGCTGGCTGGGCACGGTGGCTCACAACTGTAATCCTGGCAACTCTGGGAGTCTGTGGCAGGAGGATCACTTGAGCCCAGAAGTGTGAGACCAGCTTGGGCATATGGTGGAATCCTGTCTCTACAAAAAATAGAACAAATTAGCTGGCCACCCAAAAAATATAACAAATTAGCTGGCCTTGGTGGCACGCACCTGTAATCTCAGCTACTCAGGAGGCTGAGGTGGGAGAATCACCTGAGCCTGGGAGTTCTAGGCTGCTGTGAGCTATGATCACTTAGCTGCTCTCCAGCCTGGGTGACAGAGTGAAACCTTGTCTTGGAAAAAATAAAAAATAAAACCCAAGTAATTTACTCCTTAGACTTTCTGGGGAAATAACTTTGATTTAGCAATGTGCCTTCATTTGACAGATTTTTGCACATCTGAAAACAAAAACTATTTTTGAATTAATATGGTCACTTGTTATGAAATTTAATATATTAGGTGGTAGTCTGGAGGTAGTTGGTGGATGTGAGAAATAAAAAATATGCAGCTATCCTGACTAGCACCCTGAACAAACAGTGTGCCACAGTATTGAAGAGAGGTGAGCCGTAGTTAAGTAACAGAAACCTGTATTGGAATTTTCTTAGACTACCCCACTCTCTGCCTGTATGATAGGCATCATCCTGCTGACGCTGTTTCCTTTAAGGGCCATTTCTTATAAATGCATTTATATTCCTGGAATAAGCTACTCTACATGGTACATGTTGTATCTTTCCATGCCTTTAAGTCCCTCATCTAGGTGGCTTTTTTTTTTTTTTTAGTAGTTTCTATTCTGACCACCAAGGTTATCAGAATCAACTCGTTACCTACTCATCACTAAGCCATTTACGTTGTAATTTGGCAAAGATTAGTTTTGATGATGCATGCAACAGATGTATATTTAAACGATATACCTACTAATATTAGCATATCTAATTTTCTGCAAATCCAGCACATCTGTGTTTAGAGGAACAAACAGAAATAAGAGGGAAATGATTAACATTACAAAAGGATCCTCTTAAAAGGTAGCTGTTTAGCCCAAGCATGGTGGCTCAACGCCTGTAATCCCAGCACTTTGGGAGGCTGAAGCGGGAGGCTGATTTGAGCTCAGGAATTAGAGACCAGCCTGGGCACCATGGGGAAGCCCCGTCTCTACAAAAAATACAAAAATTAGCCAGGTGTGGTGGTGCATATCTGTAGTCCCAGCTACTTGGGAGGCTGAGGCAGGAGGATCACTTGAGTCCAGGAGGTCAAGGTTGCAGTGAGCCTGGGCTACAGAATGAGACCCTGTCTCAAAAAAAAAAAAAAAAAAAAAAACTCTTTAAAATGTACTGTTTTCCCACCATGTGTTGCAATACTTTACTGTATCTTGAGAATCTTCAGTTATATTTCAATATCCTAGGTTCCTAAGCCTTAAGATATGCCTTTAATGCCTCCAAGTCAGCAGTATATGAAAACTTCAAAATTCTCTTTAAAAGGACAATAGCTTAAGTAAAAGACGTTTGTCTCTCAAACACACACACACACACACAACACACACACACACCAGATAGCAGGTTTAGTATAAAATTTAGCAATGAAGCTTGAACGTAATAAGTTTTTTTATATCAAATAGGTATATGTTTTACAAATAAAAAGAGCAAGACACCTTCTATTTCTAGGGGGCCCCTAGAAATTTGCTAGAGTAACAATCATGCGTTTAGATGTAATGAAAAAATTGACCTAGAGGAAGCATGTTAGCATTCAGCTGGTAGAGTGATGTGTAGCAGAAAGAGCTGTGACAGAAGAGCCTTCCAGCTTGAGTTCTTCCAACTTTCAATCTCCTTTACTGTGTAACTTTGGAGGAGTTGCTTACCTTCTCTGTGCCCTAGTTATCTCATTAAAAAGAAAAGGATACCTGATTTTTGTGATTCTTGAGCAGAGATGATTTCACCAGCGACTTTATATTATATGTTGGTAGACTTCCACACTGGCTGTTCTTGTAAATTCACCAGCGTGTCCTGGAATCAATCATATAAGGAACTAGTAAGTGCAGTTAAACAGGTGTTGATTGGGCACCTACAGTGAGTTCAAAACTAAACTGAGCAGAGTTGATTTGTCTGTAAGTTTTCATGAACACAGCTATTTCCTATACTGATGCATTATAAATTGTACTGAATTACGGGAAAACAATTATAAATTTCAAGATGTTTTCTTATTCAAATTTTGGAAGGTTTTATCTAATCTGTGGCTTAGTGCAGAGATCATCTTATTGGAGACCGTCAAGCATCAATCTTAGCATGTTAGATTTGGAAGTTTTGGTCAATCTAACGTGTATTCCTCATTTACAACATGTTTGTGCAAGACATACATATACTTCGCATTCCTTGCCTCTGAGAACTCAGTCTCTCAATAGGATCTTAGAGGTCATCCAGTCCATCTACCTCATTTTATAGCAGAGGAAATAATTGTTACAGGGATGAGAAAAGGAATCTTCAGAAGTAAGAAATGAGAGGGAGAAGTTTGGTCCTTAAAAAAAAGAATGTGTTACAATTAAACTTAGGATGATGGAAAGCCCTTGAAAGGTTTTAGGGAAATAACATTGTAACCACAGGAAAAGACACGTAGGTTTATTGGATGAAAATTACTCAGGGGTATACTTGGACTCAACGTAAGGAAGAATTCTCCAACGGTCAGTGTCTAAAGGTGGAGTGCTCATATCAGAAGGCAGCGAGCAGTGAGATCACTCCTGCACTGAACAAGCTTTGCAAAGTGATCACTTGATGAGGGTTTTGCAGAAAGTAGTACGCAACCACTGGAGTAATACACCTGGGCTTTATTTTTTCCTTTGTAGTAATTTCAGACTTACAGAAAAGATACAAGAATAGCACAAAGAATTCCTAGGTATTCTTTACCTAGATTCCCCAAATGCTAACCCTTTACCTCGTTTGCTTTTTCTGTGCTGTTTCTGTGTAGATACATGTTATTTTTTGTTTCTGAACTGTTTGAAACTAAGTTGCAGACATGATACTCCTTTATCCTTAAATATTTCAGTAGGTACTTTCTAAAAATGAATGGCTTCTCTTATGTAACAGAACAGTTATCAAAATAAGGAAATTAACATTGATACAATACTGTCATCCAATCCACAAACTACACTGAGATTACATCAGTTGTCCCAGTAATACCCTCCATAGCAAAAGGAAAGGACAGTTTGGCTGGTTGTGTTCAGTTAGGAGTCCCGTGGTGCATTCAGTCAGCCTTTCTCTTTAGTTCTTCAATCTAGAACAGTTCCTCAGCCTGTCTTTGCCTTTCATGACCTCGCCACTTTGGAAGAGAACGAACTAGTTATTTTGTTAAATGTCCCTCCATTTGGGTTTGTCTGATATTTCCTCATCAAATTCAGGGTGATTGTTTTCATCAGAAATACCGTAGACGGTGGTGTGTTCTTCTAATGCCTCGTGTGATGAGTCCTATGATACTGATTTGATGGTAATTTTATTTGGCTGAAATGGTGACTTCCAGGTTTCTCCATTGTCAAGTTATTACTTTCTCCTTTGTCATTGATAGCTATCTGGTGGAGAGGTACTTTGAGACTATGTAAATACTCTGTTTCTCATCAAACTTTTACCTACAAGTTTATCATCCATTGATGATCTTTACTCATATTAGTTATTCCTAATCGTTGCTGGATGGTAAATTTCTAATTCCATTCTTCCTTCTACATTTATCAGTTGGCATTCTACTCTGTGGAAGATTTTCCCCTCCTTCCCACTTATTTATTCATGTATTGATATCACAGATACTTATTTTACTCAGTATATTATACTCTTAGTCCATTTTCTGTTGCTTAGAATACCTGGGTATTCAGTTTTCAGAATTCAGAATACCTGGGTTCAGTTTTTTTTTTTTTTAAATCTGCAGTTTGAAAGTATATAGTCAAAACTTTGTGTTCACAAGATACTTGGAAGGGCTGGGGGTGGGGAATGGAGTATGGGGAATAATTGCTTAGTGGCTACAGAATGTCTGTTTGGGTTGATGAAAAGTTCTGAAAGTAGATAGTAGTGATAGTTGCATGACAGTGTGAAAATAAGCCACTGAATTGCGTACTTAAAAATATTTTAAATAGCAAATTTTATGTTATATAGATTTTAACACACACACACACACACACACCCACACACACATGAAATGACTAATTCCTTCCCCTACCCCCAGTGTAGTTAGTGAGGTTATTTATTGGAAATATAGTTAGATTCGTTTATTTCCATTTATATTTCTTTTTTAGGCTTTCCTCTCCTGCTTGAGTTTTTTTCTTATGTAAAATATTAATATGGCTCCGAAAAGTCAGAATTATACAAAAAAGGTGTATTCAGAGAAGTGTCGCTCCTGCATTTTATCTGCCCCATTTCCCTCCTCACCGAATCCTTTCCACTTGGCCCCATCCACTGCTGTAGGCAACCAGTCTCATTAGTTTCTGCTTTATCCTTCCTGTCTCTTTCAGATTTATTTTCTCCTTTGCATCTATATTCAATTATCCATGTTTCTAATTCAAATGCTTCTTTTTGTGCCTTTTTGTTACTTTCCACACAGTCTTCATTATCTCCCAAATAATCAACCTTTCTTCCTTACAAGGATAAACACGCACATGTTCTCTTCTGTTAGTTAATGCCTTAGTTTCACCACCATCTTTTCTCTAAATGGTGGCTCCTTGAGCTGACCGACTACTCTTTGTGGGTTCTTGCCTTCATATTATTATTTTTGATTACCTGTTTTTAGGGTTTTAAGTTTGGAGAATCCCATTTGGGCCACATCGTCCTCTGTTGATACTTTTTTTTTAATTATGTTTTTTGAGACAGAGTCTCAATCTGTTCCCCAGGCTGGTGTGTAGTGGCGCATTGATGGCTCACTACAGCCTCAAGCTCCTGGGCCCAAGTGATCCTCCTGCGTCAGCCTCGCAAGTAGCTGGGACTACAGGGCTCCACCACCATGTCTGGCTAATTGTTCTTTGTAGAGATGGGGGGTCTCACTATGCTGCCTGGGCTGGTCTCAAACTCCTTGGTTCAAGTGATCCTCCTGCTTTGGCCTCCCAAAGTGCTGGGTTTCCAGGTGTGAGACACCACACCCAGCCCTGTTGACACTTTGAGATGAGTCAGCCACATTAGACATAACCAGCTGCTCCCTGATGTTTACCAAGTGTTTCATTCCCTTCTGAAGGACTGGCATGACCTGGTCCTTCTCCAAACCCCCTTCTGCATGTTCTTCATTTTCTTTCTCTCACCTCTGTCCTTTATTACAATTCTTCCATATTTCCCTTTATTTTTAAATCATGAATATGTAACTATTTTTTTCTTTACACAAAATATATAATAACCAAAGAAAAGTTTGGTTTTTGCATTTATAGACCTGGCTTAAAAATTCTAGCTTTGCCACATTGTGGCTATATGACATTGTTCAGACCTATGATCTGAAATTTCTTTATCAGTTAAATGAGGGTAATAATATCTCATGGGGTTAGTGTAAAAACTAAGTGGAATAACATATATACATCGTAGCACATAGCTGACATCCAATAAATAGTAAGTCCCTTCCCATTTGCACATCTTACTCCTAATACGCATTTTAACCTCAACACTTATGACATGACCTCTGCCTTCAAGAGAGATGTACTTTCGTATTTCTGTGCTTTTGTAAGTCTTATTCAGGAAGCAAAACTTATGCTTACAAAATTAATAGAAAAAATATAGACTAACCTTGAATTGGAAAAATTTTAAATATCATCTTTAAGAGTATCTTTAAATTTTATTTGAAATGTTATCTTTTATATATAAGTGATAAGAGCTAGTTAAGAGAGCCAGGCGTGGTGGCTCACACCTGTAATCCCAGCACTTTGGGAGGCTGAGGCAAGCGGATCACGAGGTCAGGAGCCCGAGACCATCCTGGCTAACATGGTGAAACCCTATCTCTACTAAAAATAAAAAAATTAGCCGGGCATGGTGGCAGGCACCTGTAATTCCAGCTACTCGGGAGACAGGCAGAGAATTGCTTGAACCCGGGAGGCGGAGCTTGCAGTGAGCCGAGATCACATCACTGCACTCCTGCCTGGGCGACAGAGCCAGACTCTGTATTTAAAAAAAAAAAAAAAAAAAAGCTGGTTAAGGAAATGATTAGGAAAACTGAATCTAAAGCTGTTTATGAACTGATGCTGTAGTTGAAGGGGTTGCTGTGTACAATCGTTGACCTGTGAACCCAGCTTGAAATTTTGCTTAGGAAATTTTTGCAAGTGTGGAAAGAGGGTTTTGTGATTGCAAAGAGTCAAGAAGGCTTTATCCTTACCATCAAGAGACTCTGGATGTAGCTCTTCTCTCTTTTTCTCTCTCAGTTTCCTTTCTTTTTCTTTCCCCACTTCTGCCACTTGTAGGGAAAGGAAGCCGGAGATGAGAGAGCAGAGTAGATGAAAATGCAACATAAGACTTTCCTCCTAGTGATAAGTGTGAACTGTTTAGGCAAGATGAATTGACTGCCTGGGACTGAAACAGATAAGAGCCGCTGGGAGTGTTTTGATGCTGAATCATCTGAAGTCTGAAAACAAACCTCAAGAAAAGGCTTCAATCCAAGCTAAAATTGGGGGTGATAAAGGAAAGTTAAGGATAGAGAGGAAGATCCCTGGTTATACCTTTTGGGTTATTAAGATTCTTTATAATTTTAATTGGCCACTTAAAAAAGGAACACCAAAACAAATTATAGAGTTGGAAAAGTGAGGCATTGGAAGCTTATCTGAGCTCCAGGCCAGGGATTCCAGCTCCAATCCACAGACCAGCAATATCAGAATAAGTTGAGGGACTTTTTTAATGGAACTTTCCAAGCCCTTGAATTCATATTTAAAGTGCCCCTGCCACCACCGCCATTGTGGTGAATGTCACCCATCTGTCCAGCTTAGGTTCCCTTGCTCTGCAGCCAGCCATCAACTCTCATTCCCAGCTCTTTCTCTCCATTGGCTCATTCTTCTTGCCTGCAAGCGCACTCAGATCTCTCCCATATGAAATGTTTAAAATTTTTCCTGAACACTGTCTTCCTCTAGGCCAGGATCTACACCCCTTCCTTGTTTTACAACCAAGCCTCCTAAAACACTGTCCAAGGACATTTTTTTGCTTCTTTACTCCTTAACCTTCTTTTTTTTTTTTAATTTTATTATTATTATACTTTAAGTTTTAGGGTGCATGTGCACAATGTGCAGGTTTGTTACATATGTATCCATGTGCCATGTTGGTGTGCTGCACCCATTAACTCATCATTTAACATTAGCTATATCTCCTAATGCTATCCCTCCCCCCTCCCCCCACCCAACAACAGGCCCTGGTGTGTGATGTTCCCCTTCCTGTGTCCCATGTATTCTCATTGTTCAGTTCCCACCTATGAGTGAGAACATGTGGTGTTTGGTTTTTTCTCCTTGCGATAGTTTCCTGAGAATGATGGTTTCCAGTTTCATCCATGTCCCTACAAAGGACATGAGCTCATCATTTTTTATGGCTGCATAGTATTCCATGGTGTATATGTGCCACATTTTCTTAATCCAGTCTATCGTTGTTGGACATTTGGGTTGGTTCCAACTCTTTGCTATTGTGAATAGTGCCGCAATAAATAATACGTGTGCATGTGTCTTTATAGCAGCATGATTTATAGTCCTTTGGGTATATACCCAGTAATAGGATGACTGGGTCAAATGGTATTTCTAGTTCTAGATCCCTGAGGAATCACCACACTGACTTCCACAATGGTTGAACTAGTTTACAGTCCCACCAACAGTGTAAAAGTGTTCCTATTTCTCTACATCCTCTCCAGCACCTGTTGTTTTCTGACTTTTTAATGATCGCCATTCCAATCAATAGAAACAGAGGGAATCCTCCCTAACTCATTTTATGAGGCCAGCATCATCCTGATACCAAAGCCTGGCAGAGACACAACCAAAAAAGAGAATTTTAGACCAATATCCTTGATGAACATTGATGTAAAAATCCTCAATAAAATACTGGCAAACTGAATCCAGCAGCACATCAAAAAGCTTATACACCATGATCAAGTGGGCTTCATCCCTGGGATGCAAGGCTGGTTCAACGTATGCAAATCAATAAATGTAATCCAGCATATAAACAGAACCAAAGACAAAAACCACATGATTATCTCAATAGATGCAGAAAAGGCCTTTGACAAAATTCAACAACCCTTCATGCTAAAAACTCTCAATAAATTAGGTATTGATGGGACGTATCTCAAAATAATAAGAGCTATCTATCTATGACAGACCCACAGCCAATATCATACTGAATGGGCAAAAACTGGAAGCATTCCCTTTGAAAACTGGCACAAGACAGGGATGCCCTCTCTCACCGCTCCTATTCAACATAGTGTTGGAAGTTCTGGCCAGGGCAATCAGGCGGGAGAAGGAAATAAAGGGTATTCAATTAGGAAAAGAGGATGTCAAATTGTCCCTGTTTGCAGATGACATGATTGTATATCTAGAAAACCCCATTGTCTCAGCCCAAAATCTCCTTAAGCTGATAAGCAACTTCAGCAAAGTCTCAGGATACAAAATCAATGTACAAAAATCACAAGCATTCTTATACTCCAGTAACAGACAGAGAGCCAAATCATGAGTGAACTCCCATTCACAATGCTTCAAAGAGAATAAAATTCCTTAACCTTCTTAAGCTTTCCTCACTCTAACCTTTTCAACAGTGGTTTCCAGAGTGGTGCACATAATATGATTCATTGAGACAGTGGAGAAAGTGTTTAACTTCTATTTATTTTTATCTAAATTTATAAAAAAAAAAGTTTCATGAATATTTTTATACATTAATTCATTTACTTTTAATGCATTTAAACATTGACACCCGTTAATTAGTAATAGGCTCAGATTGTATCACAGGCATGAGATCTTCTGAAGAAGATGGGAAGGTCCGCAGTGTGGAGGGTTGACAGGGCTCATTCACTCATTGGTTTGCTTTCAGTCTATAGTGACGTGCAACAGTTTATCCACGCCCAGTTAGGTGCATTTACAGGTTATGTAAATGCCCTCACCAAATGGAAAAGGGTCTTTAAAAGATGCTAGCCTAAAAGCTTTTGGTCGAATATATACTAATTATAATGCAAGACTGTTGACCAAGAAGACAGTGACAGAGCTTTCGCATCTGTTCCTGGCCCCTGCTTGTCGTTAGCCACGTTGTGCTTTTAAGACGACTGTCTCATCTAACCTAACAAGAAGTTGGCCTGCCAGATTCAAGGCTCTAAGTAAAACTATTTGAAGTAGAATTTTTCTTCTCTATTGTTGGTGTATGCACACTCCCTCCGGTGTATATTGTGTCTTGAGAGATTAGCCCGTGATTGCAGCATACGCTATAATTTATAAGGATACATAGACAGGATGGTTGAGGCACTTTTTTTTTTTTACACGTGGGATATTGGAGCTGCTTTTATTAACATCTCCAGTGACTGCTTAATTCCCAGTTCGAATCCACACTTTCAGAACTTTATTTACTTCATATCTTTGTGGACGTCAACATTACTGACTTTTCCCTTCTCTGAAACTGTAGACTTGCTTGCCTTCCATGAACAGTACTGTTCCTTCTTCTGCTGCAGCCTTTGCGTTTTCCTCCCCTTAAATCTTAGTATTGCTAGAGTTTTGTCTTTGATTCTCTTCTCACTCTCCACATCTGGGGAGTGATCTCAGCTGTACGGATAGCTTTGGTTACAACAAAAGCAACAACAACTAATATTCAGTAAAACATGCTCCATGCCGGGCACTGTTGTAAACACTTCACATCTACTCCTTTAATCTTCACAACAACCCTGTAAGGCAAATACTATTCACATCTGTCTGTTACAGATGAAGAAGCAGAGGCAGAAAGAAGGTAAGTAATTGGCCCTTGGTCACAGAGGTAGTAAATGGCAGAGACTGGATTCACAGCCACTCTGACTCCAGGAACCTTGATTTTAACCACTCTTGGGCAGGGCTAATGTATGCTTCCTGTCCCTTCCTCAAGCCTTGACCTCTTTTGTGAGGTCCAGACTCATATTCAGTGGCTTACTGGGCAAATTCCACCTCTTAGTTATTCTTCCCAAGAAGGAATTAATTATTTCTTCCATTGGACTGGTCCTGTCCTATATCCCTATCTTGTGAAGTAGCCTCATCTTGTGTCTTGTTTCTTGTGGTAAAAGCCTGGGTGGCCTCCCAATTGTTTCTCTTTCACACTCATCAGCTGCCTTTAATTCCTGTCAGTGCTACCTCCTAAATATTAAATCCATATTATTTTCTACTGCCACAGGTCCTGTTCTGATTTGGATTTTGAGTTTTCAGTTACACCCTCTTCCAGTGTCGTTTTCCTCCCTCCTCTAGTTTATCTTCCATCCTGCTGCCAGAGCAACAGCTCTGAAACAGAAATCTATTTGGTTACTGCTGTATTTATAATTTTTCCAGTTATTTTGACTTCCAGATAAAAATCAAACACTTGGCCATGGCAGGTTAAGACCTTTCGTGAACCAGCTTCTGCCCAGTTTCACTCTCAGTCACTTCCCTGGGACTTTTCTCTTTTTCACCAGACTGCAGCCAGCTGAAATTCACCACGTCTCTCACCTGCCTGCCTTTCTTTTCTGTGCGTGGAAGGACCGTCTCTTCTTATCTGCCTGCTAAACTTCTATATCCCTTTTAAGATTCAGTTCATTTCAGATTCTCCTTAGCCTCTCCCAAGGTACCAAGCCTAATTGGATGCTCGTGGCATAGCCTTTTATCATGCTAAATTGTCTTGCCCACTGGGTAGTGAGCAGCTTGTGTTTGTAGTCTAGGTTCCATCATAGTAGAGTAGAAGCCTGTTATCCTATTAGTTGTTTAATCGCAGAAAAGAAGTTTAAGCACGCAATTGTTTAAAGAAGAAAATATTCATATTACGAAAACTTTATGCATTTTGTTTTAAGATATATAAATATGTACATTCATCTATCTTTTCAATACAGTCAAGACTCTTTCTGTGAGTGTTGATTGTCTGATTAGAATTTAACCTTGCTTTTCTTGCATAAAACACATTCTAGTATATCATCTATGATCTCCAGTTTCAGTTTCTTTTAAGTGAAATTAGAACTTTAGAAGCTTACAAAGCAATCAGTGCAGAATTCTTCAAATTTTAACTTCTAATTCTTTTGGTTTATTTTTAAGATATTTCCTCACGCCTACATCATACATTTTTTTCCCAAGTGATTAGTCTATATCAGCTCTTTCCATAGCTTTCAATTTAGGTTTCCTTAGAAATAAGTCTCTTTTTACATTCATATTTGCTTGGTTAATATTTAATTAAGTAACACAATTACAGTAACAAGTCCAGCTGGGAAAAACTAGTTTGAGAACAGCGTAACTGACTTTTGCTAAGCATGTAGCTGAACTTGCGGATGCCAGTACACATGGAAGCGTTGAATTGGGGCCCTGCCCTTTGCATGTCTGCAGCAGGCAGTGAGTGACAACAGATGTGTTTTAGAGAAAAATGGAGAGGACATTTGTTAATCTAGTAAGTCAGTTGAACAGAGACTGCAGGTTTTTGATATAGGTTATCTCCCATTGGTTGCTGGTATAATTAATATTTGTTAGCTGATTTTACAATTTACCCATTCTGATATAAAGGAGTAATTTTCTGAGTCTGTTTCAACCTTTTATCTCTTATTGATTTATTTGCTTTTACCTTCAGGTACTTTGAGGAATGATTAAGGTGTTTATAGTAAAAGACACAGATACAAGTTAAATTTTGTACATATAGCCACTTTTTAAAAAAACCTATAAATTATATCATTTTTAAAAAACTTAATATGAAAAAGGTAGTTATTTTTAAATGATTATTTGTGTGCTAGCTTGCACTATGGTCCAAACTAAGCAATAAATGTATTGAAAGGCATGGTTAAGTCCTATGGCATACCACTTACACAAGAGTTTATGAAAACAGTTTTTTCTAAAGATACCAGTAAGCTTTTAAAAAATGTTTTATTTTCCCTCTTTTCTGTCTTTACCTTCTTATGCTTTTGTTAGAAACTTTTTTCTTAAGATATTTGATTATGGTATAAGGCAGCTAATTTAAGCATCTGTTTATCACTGCCTGGCTAGACTGAATGTAAAATTTCAATTGAATTACCTCCCAGGAGAGCTTTGAGCTCTTAGGGTAAAACACATCATTTTCTCTTCTCTCCTCTGGGATTGTCAGCAGAAAGAATTCATCTAAATAGTTTACATGCATTTTGAAAATGTTGTATCTACTGGACTTAGCTTTGTTGTTTGTGGAACATTGCCAGTATAAATGGAGTATCTACTTTGCTTGTTAACTCAAGTACAATAGTGTTATATAGTATTACAATATGTATATACATTGTAACAGTGAATGACTTTTGCTGATAGTTAACTTATGACCAAATTTCATTAACAGATAGGAGATTTTCTTTTAAAAATTTAATTTCAAAACCCAGATGTTTATTCATTTATTAAATATTTATTGAGTAATTAGTGTATTTACAACTTTATACATTACAAAATTCAGATACATATTATGAATGCTTATTTTGCTCGTTTGCTTCTTTCTGGAAGAGTTTCAAATTTTCTGTGCTCTTTCGTCTATTTCATAAGGGCTTGGCTAGGAAATAGATGATTGAACTAACTGAAAAGATCAACAAGCAAATTTAGCATGTGCTGCCTGTCGGGGGCTAGAAAGCATGCTCAGTGTGGGCAAGCTGCTGAGGAGCTTTCAACTTCGTGGAATATATGTTCCTTTTTTCGAGTACAGATTTCATAAGAAAGAACCATAATGTACTTTTCTTTGTTCTACTTGATGACAAAATTTTGTAAACATAGTCAAAAAGCAGTTGAAAACTTGCTGGATTGCTCTAGTTTTTCTTCTGTTACAATAAGATGTGACGATTTTTAAAAAAGCAGCATATAGCATTTTATAGCTTTCAATATGTTAACATAGTAAATCTTAAACTGGTAAAATAGAATATATTGTCAGATTATGAAATGAAAATATTTATTATCTCTGTCAGTTCTGCTGTAAAGTTTGGGTTGGTTTTTGAAACACACTGTTTCTTAGAAAAATTCCAACAGTATTTTTGGTTGGTCAGCCCGTTAGTTGGTCAATTAGTCTATCTGTCCATCTTTAAAATTTCCAAGAATCCGAAATAGAACTGGTGATTTATTATTTCAATATATTTCCTTTTTTTTTTTTTTGAGACGGAGTTTCACTCTTGCTGCCCAGGCTGGAGTGCAATGGCGTGATCTTGGCTCACTGCAACCTCTGCCTTAGCCTCCTGAGTAGCTGAGATTACAGGCACGTGCCACCATACCCCTCTAATTTTTGTACTTTTAGTAGAGATGGGGTTTCTCCATGTTGGTCAGGCTGGTCTTCACCTCTTGACCTCAGTTAATCTGCCCCTGTTGGCCTCCCAAAGTGCTGGGATTATAGGCGTGAGCCACCGTGCCCAGCTCCAATATATTTTCTTAAAATTTAGTTTATATAAAGACTTTAACATACAGTCTTTGAGTATTTGGGATGTATATTGGGAAAATTGCAAATTGCTTCTAGAACTTAGTATCTTTTAAAAGAATGATGTAAAGCCCTAGATTCCTGAAAGAAAGCTTTATTATATAATAATGAGTTAGTAATAATGAATTAGTACAGGCCTGATAGAGAAACTTTTTTTTAAATCTGTGGCTTTGGATTTGGTAAGTTTATCACTTAAAAGATATGTTGCTTTTAGGATCAGTTAGACAGAGAAGAAGTAGGGAGGAGCCATGCAATTTGTAAATTTCTGCAAGTTCTGTCTACGTTGTGACCCATCAGAATCCCTTGTAAGATAAGACTTCCTCTTACTGTACCAAACGTTCATATCCTCAGGTACTTTTCTCTCCGTGCTTTGCCTGTCTGTGGCTTTTGTTGCTGTAGCTAGTTGCTCCACGTTTTGTCCCATCTTTGCTGTAGCTGGTTGCTCATGTTTTGTCCCATCTTTTTCACTCCCGTAGCCAGATCTGTCCAAGTGTCTTCTGCCCTGACTCTTGGCAGTTCCTTCTCATCGTCCCTTTGCTTCTAGCGTAGGCCTGGCCTATCTGTTTATGCTCAGCAAGGTTCCCTCTTTCCCCTGCCGTTCCTTCTTCAGCTTTTCACCTCTGTTTTGCCCGTATCAATATTTTGTCAGCTATTCTCTTATCTTTATTAGGATCCTTCTTACATAAATTGATCCTCTTAATTACCACCTCCTTTAATATTTCTATATACCCATATTCATTTCATCATCCTTCTCAAAAGACTCCTTAAGAAACACAGAAAGAGGCAGAACTAGTCTGTTTCTCTCTTCTCCCTTCTTTAACTTAATATTTTCACCAGCAGAGTAGGTACAAAACTCAAGTTACTCCAGCTGTAGTCTTCTACCCTGTATCATCGAAGGAATTGCACATTTTGTTTTATTAATACTAAAATTATCCTTTTTCTTTTCCCCTTTTATATTGTCTTGCAGTAAGCTCTCAGTTGACAGCCATTCTAATGGAAGCAGTGGTTTGTAATCCAAAGTTATTGTCCCTCTCTGTATTGGACTTTGGAATGTGGCACATTTTTTTCCACTTCTCCTCCCCCTAATCAGTACAAATTCTCCCATGACGGAGTTACTGTTAGCAGGGACAGTCAGCCCTCAGGGAACACAGTTGGTCACAGAGCAAATGTGAAAAAAATTACCACCTAAGGTAGACAAGTATTATACAGAACACCAAAATCCATCAAGTACTCATTGCCTGCATTACATCTCAGCGCCATGTGGTTTGGAGAAGTTAGGTCACTTGTGGTGGAGAGGTGGTATCCATATCTTCATCCTAGCAAGTGTAGTGTGGTGCGTCAGTGACCTGATTGATTCCTAGATGGTGACTGGACCTAGATGGTTGAACTGTTAAAAGTAGATCGAAGATTTTTAATTGGTCATTGAAGTTGGAATTCATTTTCTGGGAACCTATTTTCTGTTCATTTTTTTAGCCAATTAATATTTACTGAACACTTACTATAAATGCCAAAATAATCTATGAAAATTTTATATATGTTTGTTAAATAAAATCAAAGATTTAACAAAACTAATGGAACTATTTTAGTATGCTTTCCCCTAGGCTGGAGTGTAGGCTAAGACTTTATTTAAATAGAGGATGGATGGTGTTTTGACTGAAGATGCCTCCATCTTTTGCTCTTCTGTTTTTTTATTTGATGTGCTCAAGCTTCTACTTCTCTTTTTTGTTGTTGTCGTTGGGATTTTTGTTTTTTGAGACTCTGCCACCCAGGCTGGAGTGCAGTGGCATGGTCTTGGCTCACCGCAACCTTTGCCTCCTGGGTTCAAACAATTCACCTGCCTCAGCCGCCTGAGTAGCTGGGATTACAAGTGCCCACCATCATTCCTGGCTAATTTTTGTATTTTTAGTAGAGACAGAGTTTCACCATGTTTGCCAGGCTCCTGACCTCAGGTGATCCGCCTCCCTCGGCCTCCCAAGGTGCTGGGATTACAGTCTACCTCTCTTTGAAAGGTAAATCCTTAATGAGGGGCAGTTTCCTTGGTAACTTGATAACAGCTTTAGTGAGTCTTAACCCCTTGTTTTTACTGGCCCATTGGACATCTGCCTAGAACATGAGTGCCTTCTTTTTCAGAGATTTGAACTTTTCTGGAAAATTCTTTGATGTATCCGTACAGCAATGGCTTCAGTTTCCCATTAAATTTCTATTTTGTGACAATTATTTCTCTTCTGAAGCCAGCAGACAGTTCTTATCTCTTCCTTAGACATCCCACGGCTCTATTCTTAAGCATTTTGAAGACATACAATGCTTTTGTTGAAACCAGTGCATCACACTTTCTTACTGACATCATGGTCCTGGCACGAACACCTTGGCTTCCCACATCTGTGCTGCCGAGTTGTCAGTATGACTTTTGGTTACAAGTATAGGAGTCTTATTTATAATCACAAGGAAATGGGTAAAAGCAGAGGGCTTCAGGTTGAGTCTTGGGAAATTGGGACATGATTCTAATTGAAAAGGGCCTGGGCTTTGGAATGAGACTTTCCATTGCACACATTTTTTTCCACTAATTGTGTGGCTTCTATCTACAGTTATAGAACTTCTGTTTTCCCATCTACAAAATGAGGATGACAGTATCTGCTTCTTAGGGGTGAAGTGAAGATAAAATGAGAAAATGTATGCAGTTTTTCTGGCATTCAGCAGGCATTCACCAATGTCAGGGTTGCTTTTTCCCCACCCCTGCGCCTAGTTATCACATGACAGGAATCAAGTGCCTTCAGTGAACACCGAAGCTGACCATGCAGAGGTGGAAATTCCAAGTTGGGCCAGTGACTGTAAATAGTATAAATAATAAAATATATATGAGTAGCAGGAGTGGGAATGGAATAGGAGAATTCGGAGAAGAAGGAAAAGGAGTGGGTTACCAATGATAGTTGAAGTAGCTGCATCTGTTGCTGCCTATAGGTCCCTGGGTCTCAGTTTACCAAGTCCTGAAATGGAATATTGGAACCTTGTTCTATTGTGTATGCTAGTAGGTAAAAAACAACTCTGGACCTTTCAGTTTTCTAATAAAATAATAACCCTTCTCTATATTCTTTTTCTCAGATCTTTTACTCTTGTGACTCCATGAATGGGGGGAAAACATAGACCAAAACCAATTCCTGCCAGAACCGTTTTCATTCTGGGGATGGTTGTAAGTTGTAATGCTGTCCTGTGCGACTACTCCCAGGGACTTGGAGGAGGTCCTACGACAAGGGAAAAGGACAGGAGGAGGATTTTCAACTGTATTTGAGACCACCGCTTGTCACCAGCCACTTCCTGCCACCCACTCAGCCAGCTGGGAATGCTTGCATCATAGATTGCTAGTGCAGAACATGCATGCCATGTTCTGCAACCTCTCATTCGACAGTCTCATCTGGGGACAGATTTAGCTAAGTTGCAATAAGTGAGACAGAGGTCTTTCATAAAGTAGATATTTTTTCCTTCAGTATTGAGCTTTTAGGAAAAGAGGAGCATATATAATAGCAAAATACTTGATTAAAAAGTGTGTTAGTTTTCTACTACCACATGACAAATTGCCACAAATTTAGCAGCTTAACACAACCCTGAGTTATTACCAACAGTTTCTGTAGGACAGAAATTCATTGTGGTTCATCTGGATTCTCTCTTTAAGGTCTAACAAGGCCAAAGTCAGATGTCAGCCCAGTTGAGCTTGGGGCCCTTTTCCAACCTTCTTTATTGGTAGATTTTTGTTCCTTGCATCCGTAGGACTGAGGTCCCTGTTCCTGGCTGGCTGTGAGCCAGCAGCTGTGCTCACCTTTCAGAGGCTGCCGACATTCTTGACCACATGGTCCCTCCATCCTTAAGCCAGCAGTGACTTGTCAAATCCTCATGCTTTGAATCCCCAACTTCTTCTGCTACCAGACAGGGGAGACTCTGCACTTAAAAGGTTCACGTGAAGAGATCAGGCCCTCTTAGCAAGTCTCCCTTGTGCATCATCATCCTGGGAGCAACACCTCATCTTCTTCGCAGGGTCTACCCACACCCAAAGAGGACAGGATCACACACAAGCCAGGGTCGCAGGGGGGTCACTTTTAGCATTCTGGCTACCACAGCTCATTTGACTGAATAAAGAACTTTATGTTGATACTTACTTTCCAATAGAATTTTGAGCAAATTATTGCATTATCTTTTAGCATTGAATAGCATACTTGAGAAATTCTGATCCATTCTGAATCTCAATCCTATGTATACTGTCAGAGTTTTCTATCTAGGAAATTTAGATTCTTCTCTTTATAGCCATGTTTTAAAATTTCACTGTGATTTGCCTTCATGTGTGTTTTGTTTTTTTCATGGTACCACTAGGCAACTGATTCTTATAATCTGATAATCCATACCCTTCAGTTCTTAGAAGTTTCCCTGTTTTATTTTCACATAGCTTCCTTTCTCCTATTTCCTATTCTCTCTCTCTTTTTTTTTTTTTTTTTTTTTTTGAGACTCTCACCCAGGTTGAGTGCAGTGGTGCAAACACAGCTCACTACAGTCTCAAACTCCTGGGCTCAAGCGAGCCTCCTGCCTCAGTTTCCCATGTAGCTAGGACCATAGGCGTATGCCACCATACCCGGCTAACTTTTTGATTTATTTGTAGAGACAAGGTCTCACTTTGGTGCCCAAGCTGGTTTTCAACTGCAGGGCCGAGCGATCCTCCCATCTCCAGCCTCCCAAAGTGCTGGGGTTACAGGCATGAGCCCCCACACCCGGTCCCTATTTTCGCTTTTGGAATTCTTCTTGGTTGGATGTTGAATCTCTTGAACTTTTAATATTCTTATTTTTTTCTCTTTTTATTATGTCTTTGCCTTTTATTCTTCTTTTCAAAAGCTTTTCTTGATTTTATCTATCAACCCTTCTGTATCAACTGGTATGCTTTCAACTCCAAGTAATAGAATACGGAAGTACAAATGGCTTCAACAGTAATAATTCATTTTTTAAACATAAATAGGACTGAGGAATTTATGTTCCCAAAATTGACACAGGGACTCAACGGTGTCATGAAGAATCTAACTCTTAGGCCGGGTGGGGTGGCTCATGCCTGTAATCCCAGCACTTTGGGAGGCCAAGGTGGGTGGATCACCTGAGGTCAGGAGTTCAACACCAGCCTGGCCAACATGGTAAAACCCCGTCTCTACAAAAATACAAAAATTAGCTGGGCATGATGGCAGGTGCCTGTAATCCCAGCTACTTGGGAGGCTGAGGCAGGAGAATCACTTGAACCCGGGAGGCAGAGGTTGCAGTGAGCCAAGATCACGCCACTGCACTCCAGATTGGGCAACAGAGCAAGACTCTGTCTCAAAAAAAAAAAAAAAAAATCGAACTCTTCTATCTTTCTTCCTTATTTTTCTTGGTGTGTGACAGCCTTTCTCTCCCTCTCAGTTGTAAGATGTCTGAAGCTCTTCAAGCACCGGGTTCTTATAAAACCACTGTGCAAAAGCAGAAAGAAAGAGGTGGACTCTCTTTAAGCTCTTCAGACAATTAATGTTTTTCCTTTCACTCTGAGAATATTGTGTTGTTTTTTGAAACTCTCGTATTAAATTGTCTTTGTTTTCCTTGAGTTTGTTTTTTTCTCTTTTGGTGGAGATGATCTCAAGTGTTGTGGATTGCTGGGTGTGGTTTCAGACTTGTGAGTGAGGCATTCAAAAACCAAGTGGAAAGTTTCACGTGCACGGTCAGGGATGGCGTATGGTGCGTTGAACTTCAGGGTGACTGGGAATTGGCCTTTTCTTCAAAAACCATTAATGTCAGTGTCCATAGGTTTTTTCATTTATTCTAGGTGAGATTCCCCCAATCTACCTGGAAGGGAGAGATTCTTGTAACCGGCTGCTAGCATTTTTTTTTTTTTTTTTTTTTTTTTTTGAGACGGAGTCTCGCTCTGTCACCCAGGCTGGAGTGCGGTGGCGCGATCTCGGCTCACTGCAAGCTCCGCCTCCCGGGTTCACGCCATTCTCCTGCCTCAGCCTCTCCGAGTAGCTGGGACTACAGGCGCCTGCCACCACGCCTGGCTAATTTTTTGTATTTTTAGTAGAGACGGGGTTTCACCATGGTCTCGATCTCCTGACCTCGTGATCCGCCCGCCTCGGCCTCCCAAAGTGCTGGGATTACAAGCGTGAGCCACCGCGCCCGGCCGGCTGCTAGCATTTTTAAGAGAACGTTTAAGAGACTGGAGTAAGAAGGTTGATATTTTTGTTGATCAGATTGAAGCATTACTCAATATTGCGATTTTCAGTCCTGGGCCTCACCGACATCCTTGCCTGCACGCAGTCTCCCTCAATCTGGAGCCGTTCTCATTTAGTCCCTCCATCCATCTATTCCTGCCTCCTTCCCTTCCCCAGTTGAAAAATCTCATGTCGTCTGCCCAAGGGAAGAAGGAATCGCTGCCTGGCTACTTGAGGTTGCGATGGTCATCTGGGTGGCTGGCTTCTGGCACACACATTCAGCAAGTCCCATGTCCATCTTCCCAGGGACCTGGCACCTCTGATCCCCAGACTCCTCTGTGATTCTGTCCTGAGGAGCAATTTACTTATGCATTTGCATTTCTCTTTGCAGCGTTTCTTTCCCTCTACGATTAAACCCACCCATTCACCCCTTCTCCATCTTCTAGAACATTGCTGTCTATTTATATTCCATGTGCAGCTTTGTGCTTGGTACTGGGAGGTTAAGACAGTCTGTGTGCTCAGGAAGCTTCCATTCTGTTGATACTGAAGAACACAAAAGAAGAAATCAGAGGAAAAACTTAGATGTTCAACAGTAAACATATTACTAAATAAAATGATTTGTGTGTGTGAGAGACTATTGAGTGCTCATTAAATAAATCATATTTTTGAAGATTACGTTAGGGATGTGCTCTACGCTCTATAGTATGTTGTAAAAATAGAACATAAACTGTTCAGTATGATTTCCATTATATAGGGAAATGAATATATACGTGCACAGAAAAATACTAAGAAAATGTAAACTGCAATATTAGTGACTCTTCTAGATTATGGAGTTATGGTGATTTTTAAAGGAAAGTATATTTTGAACTACAGTGAAGTTTGCCTTTCCCCTCGTTTTCCTCAGTGGACTCGTTAGCCGGTGTCCACTCATATCCAACTCCGTTCTTATTTGCCTCCCCATTACATGTCTATTAGAATATTTTGAAAAGATATCCATCCTGTGTAATGGTGTAAAGCTTACACCAAATGGTATAAAATCCACTGACTGCTACAACTTAGAATAGTTATACCAGGACTTTTGCCTTTTCCTAAGGCTTTGAATATCATAGTTTGGCCACTTCCTACCATTTTCTCTGTTATTTCTTGTTGCCAAAATAAGTCTTCTATTTTAAAAAGTCAAGAAATTAAGAAGAATATAAATAGTGTTTTGTAGCAGTTATTGATAAATTATACTTTTAATACAGGCATTTGATTCAAAATCATTCTTATAAGGAAACATACGATAATGTATTATTTCTTGGGTTTGGAATGATTTCGGTAGCTAGAAATTGGAGATAAAATGGGCGACAGCTTTGTACATGACTGCTACTCCTTGGTGGATGGCTGGAGAGAGCTCAGAGGCCCAGCTATCCAGCCACTATTTTGTGGTCCTGAAAGGAGCCAAGAAAACAAGCACACACCAATGCTGGCATCGTTGAAAACTCCTGTACGCCTATAATGTGGGGCATGAAATCGAATCTCAACTAGGAAAAGGCAGAAAGTTATGAAATGATTCAGATTCTTTTAATTACTATAGAAAAACTATTTTTATAAAAATTTTTATTTCTAAAACACATTTAAGTAGCAATTTCCCCAATTTGGGGGGGAGGTTACATAAGGAAGGTATAGGGTAGGGTAGTGTTTCGCTGTTTTACTGAACTTTTTGCTCTTTAGGCCTCGTATTAAAAAGGTAAAGATTTTGTTTAGAAGCACATGAATTTTCTCCTACATCAGCAGATCATAAAACTTTTGAAAAATCATAGTAAATTTATCACAAAACAATTCACGTTTAGGATACCATATTAATCTTTTAAATTGTTTTTTAAACGGGTGCTTCTTGAAGTAGCGGTGTATGTAGATATTTATAATTTCTTCTGGTGTGCTTATGGTGAATCTTTCCAGGTGTTCACTTTTTTTTTTTAAACCTAGACTGATCATCCAAAAATTAGTTTTCTGGTTACACATTTGAAGCTGCTAAGATCCACTGCATTTGATTATAATTTATTTTTAAATGCCCTCATATTATAAACCTGTATCTTTTATGGGGACTTATCTAGGTGTTGGCTGTCAATGATTTTATTAAAGCTATTTGTAATTAAGTTTAAATAACATAAAACTGTAATGCATATCCTTTAGATGACGAAAATACTTTAAAAAGAAAACTTTAAAATACATAAATACATTCTTGGAATGTTTCCAAACCTCCGCGTAGTCCATACCACAGAAGTAAGGGGTCTTTCTCAAATGGAGTTAATTACCCACAGGGTGCATGTTGGTCACTCTTTAAAATTCTTATAAAAACAAAGAAATTAATTATCCAGTATGAAAACAAGTTCTACTCTTTCTGGCAAACATTCAATTAACTTTTTAGTGCTTGCTATTTAATGTTGTTTTTGATCAACCAACCATTGAAAACTAATTTCCTTTGAAATTGGGCTTGAGTAGAAAACAGTATTATGTGTGGCTGTTTAGATGGCCAGTTCCATTTGGCCATCAGCTTTTTTCCCAGGATCTTTGAATTCAATGGCTTGTTATATTTTAGACTCACTGTGAGGTGTGCGTTGAGCAGTTATTTTGTGTATTTAGTGTTGGAATTAACATCTAAAATGTATTGGGAATACCCAGTAAACTTCTTAAATTAATATTTTATATTAAGACGCTTCAGAAATACAATGGTATTAAAAGCACTTTACAGCTGAATGACTAAGGCTGTGACGGTCACATTTAAATAACTTTTTTTTCAGAAAATAGGTATTTTCATTGCCTTTCTTTCTGATATTTTGTATACGTTTCCTTCCTATGTTTTGGAAGGTATATTCCAAATTTGATAATCTTATCATTTTGCCACCTTGGCTTTCTTCCCTTTGAACTGACAGATGTGTGCGTGCACATGGACGCTCCTCCAGACTTTATGTTCAGAACCACTGAGAGTCCTGGCAGACACTAACGCCGCACCCCGCGTTCGTCAGCGTGTGTGTTCTTAGAACCAGGACACTTCTTCTCCATAACCACAAACTAACATATTTAGGGACTTTAACATTGATGTAACATCACTGTCCAATATTCAGTTTGGACATATCCAATCCCAGCACTTTGGGAGGCTGAGGCAGGTGAATCACATGAGGTCAGGAGTTCAAATCCAGCCTGACCAACATGGAGAAACCCTGTCTCTACTAAAAATACAAAATTAGCCGGGCCTGGTGGCACATGCCTGTAATCCCAACTACTCAGGAGGCTGAGGCAGGAGAATCACTTGAACCTGGGAGGTAGAGGTTACAGTGAGCCGAGATTGCACCACTGCACTCCAGCCTGGGCAATAAGAGCGAAACTCCGTCTTAAAAAAAGATAATTAGAAAAGAATCTTTTCTTACGGGACGTTATTAAGAGTCCAGGCCAATATTGATTGTGTGTGGATGTTTCCTCATGACGAAACTCAGGGGAAAAACATTTCTCAGGATATTTCATAGGTGCTGTTGTTTCCTTTTCAGTGTGTTACATCAGGAGGCGTTTTATGTCAGGCTGTCTGGGTGCTGGGGGATGACTGTGTAGTTCAGATGGTGTCTATCAGATGTTTTTCATGTAAAGGTCACTTTCTCCCTTTATAATTAATGAGTAATAGGCTGAGTGATACTGTGAGACTTTGCGAATGTTCTGATCCTCCACGTTCATTTAGCATTTATTGATGATTCTTGTCAGTTATTATACTTGTGGTTGTAGAATGTTGATTTTCTATCACTTCTGTATTGAAATTCTTCCATTTAAGAAAAAAAGAATTGTCTCTTTTTCACTCCTGTACCCTTTTTTAGTGATTAGACTAGACTCAGGTTTCTTTTTTCATTTAATGTTTAAAAATAATAAAGGCGTGGTTGTGCTCACCTATGGTCCCAGCTAGTTGGGAAGCTGAGGTAGGAGGATTGCTTGATCCCAGGAGTTTGAAACCAGCCTGGGCAACATAGTAGGACCCCATCTCCTAAAAGAAAAAAAAAAGTTAGCCTGGCATGGTGACACACCTGTGCTCCCAGCTACTTAGGAGGGTAAGGTGGGAGGATTGCTTGAGCCTAGGAAGTCGAGGCTGCAGTGAGTGGTGATTGTGCCACTGCACCTCAGCCTGGGCAACAGAGCAAGACTCTATCTCACAAAAATGTAATAATCCATTTCTGTCATCATGTATGCTGCTGCTCAAGTTGTCCCAAATTTGACAAACGAGAGGCCCTTCCAGGTGACTCCTGTGTCCTTTGACAAGTGTCCATCTCAGCTTTTGAGCATTTCCTTGCTCTTCTGGCACAAGAAGCCCCAGGCTCACTGTGTACTTCCTTTCCTTGCCTCAGCCTTGGAAGCAACTCTTTCTCCAGGAAGCCCACCTCCTTTTAGTGAGGAAATGGTATTTAGCAAAATTTATAATTTTTAATAAGGACCACAGTGTTTAACTGTATTGTAAGCCTGTGATTTAATATGTTTTTATCTTAGGAAATAACTTCTTATCTATAAAACAAGGAAATGTTTTGATTAGTTCATCTTTGGAATTGCTTAGCTGATGCAGTTTATTTAGCATTGCACCATATGTAAAAAATTAGAATTATAGAAGCACGATTTTCAGGAGACTACAATTAAAGGAAAGATCAGAGTGTTGGTCTTCTCCTTTGAATTTAATCATCTTTTCCAGGCAGACATAAATATGTTTTATTTAGCCCATGTTTAACAAATATGTATTATTTTGCTTGGAAGTTCTGTGGGTATTGACATGAGTAGGATATAGATCCTGCCCTTCAGGGGCTTACAGTCTCTTAGGGGACATAAGGGACGTAAGACAAGTATTCAGAGATCTATAACGTGAGATAACCTACAGTAAGTGTCAGAATATTTTACGGTATTGTAGGTATTTGGAAAACAGAGTAGATCTGGAAAACAGAGCAGATCTGGGTCAGGGTGTCTGAGAAGTTTCACGGTGTGTCTGAGTTGGAGCAGAGTCCAATATACTTGGAAACAAGAGCCACAGAGGGAAGCAGCAGACGTGCTAGAAATAAGATGAAACCAGTTTAGAGAGGCCTTGAACTTCAGACTGAGTTTGTTCTGAATTCCAGCAGCAGTGAGAGCCTGTTCAGTTTCGCATAGTGAGGTTGGGACGCTCTTCAGAGGCAGTGGGTTATCTCAAATAGAGACTGTCTTGGGCAGTATGGTAGTGGCCCACACAGTAGAATTCCAGAGGCCCTGAAGTGTTGCTTCTCTGATGAGCCCTCCCTAACCAAGGACAACTGCTTCCTTTCTATTTATGCTTTGTAGCCCTAATACAACTGAAATGAAATGATCTTTGATGTATGTTTTCTTTATGGCCTGTCACCCCCATTATACTGTTAATGCCATGAGAAAGACATTGTCCTGTGCATCATTGCATATTCTACATCTAGTAGTCTAGTAGTGCCTGATACACAGCATGTATCTCATATTTGTTGAATAAATGAATCAAATAAATGAGTGCATAAATTAATGACTGAAAGAACAAAGGAAGGAATAAATAAAGGAATGGACAGATGAGTTGATACATAGATAACAGTGAAGGGGAAAGTTACAATAGACAGGAGAGAAGGGCCCCAGCACACATTGCAACTGGCAGGTGGGTGGGCTGGAACTGTGTAGTGTGCACAGCGTTGGCTTTCATGATATTTAGTAGAAATTTGGAATAGTTACCAGCATTTGAAACTTGGGTTTTTTTCCAGATTCTCTGGAAAAACTGGAAGATCTGGTGACATGGGGCCGACCATAACTGGCTGAGCTCATGGAAGCTGGCTGTGCTCGCTTTGGGCAGCACACACAAACCCCCATTCCCCGCACTTCCTCCACCGCTCGCTCCTCCTCCACACTGAGCTCTCCGTTGCCCTTCATCCTTTCCCTCACACTGCCCTTTTTCTTTTGCTAGAGGTGAGAGGAAAAGTGAAACGTTTCTTGTATCCGTGTCTCTTTGAGAAGTGGAAAAACCAAAGATAGACTGAAAGGCTCCAAGTAGTAGGAGAGCATTTTCCTTGAGAATGTGAAGAATAGTCTTAGTCTTTCATATGCAAATGAAGTGTCTCTATGGTAAGAATACAACTCAAGGGGGGCTATTGATGAAATACACCCTATGTTAGAGTTTGAGACCCCCGAGGTAGACCATACAGAAACTGACAAGTAGAGATGAAGCTGTAAACAGAAGAGTGAAACACGCTGTCTTTGGTATAAATAGCAAAGTTCAGAGAAGCACCTGGTTCAGTGGGAGCCAATGATTTTGACATTAGAGTTTTTCTTAATTTTAATTCAAATAAATTATTAAGTATTTTCTCAGGCCGGGCGCGGTGGCTCACGCTTGTAATCCCAGCACTTTGGGAGGCCGAGGCGGGTGGATCACGAGGTCAGGAGATCGAGACCACGGTGAAACCCCATCCCTACTAAAAATACAAAAAAATTAGCCGGGCGTGGTGGCGGGCGCCTGTAGTCCCAGCTACTGGGAGAGGCTGAGGCAGGAGAATGGCGTGAACCCGGGAGGCGGAGCTTGCAGTGAGCCGAGATTGCGCCACTGCACTCCAGCCTGGGCGATAGTGCGAGAATCTGTCTCAAAAAAAAACTTAAGCAAAGATTCTGCTTTATGGATTTGTACTTTATCAAATATATGGTAAATGCACCAATTTTGGTAGAAAGTTACATTCAAAAGTTTATTGGCAACTGCTAATCAGGCAAAAGGAAATGTAATAGAATGTGCTTTAGTGAATTACGTCAGGATAATTAAAAGTGCTCGTGGATAACACTTGATTCTATGAAAGGAGTTTTCTTTTGTTACTCGAGTATTTTAGAATATATATGTGATATTTCATCTCTTGTCTAATTCCTCTTTCTCCTTCAACTCAACTTTCCTTTATTTTTCCTACTGAAGTTATAGTTTCAGTGTCTTATCTTTAATTTCAATATTGGATGGTAACATTTCTCTCAAGTTATTGGCACCTCTTCCTAACCAAAGAGTAAAACAAACAAGATACCTGATAATGCCCACATTTAAATAGAGCAGGACTGGATTATTCCATATCCATTGCTTAGTGACAAGGCTATCAGAAACAGGTGGTAACTACAGCTACATGATTCTTATTCAAAGGAAAAACCTGCTGCTGCATTGGGGAGGGGAACAATTTGCTGATTAAGATTACTATTCTAAACCTCTCTTCTCCTTTCAAAGGAGAAAAGCCAGAAAAGTACAAAAAGATTTAGGGTGGCTGTTTTATGAAACCTTAGAGGTTTCTGCTAAGACACAATTAATTTGCTTTATGGACCTGAACAAATGTGACACTGACAAAGGCTCCTTATGCTTTTTTCTTTCCCCAAACAGGAAAATATTGAAATTTATTCCTACAAAAGTAATGAAGGAACCAAACGAATTAAACAAGAGTGCAAGCAGCATATAAGATTTAGCTTTGAAATTCTACAAATAGGCACCTTATGCCTTTATTTTGTGAAGGAGGATCGGTTGAGCCCAGGCTGGTCTCAAACTCCAGGGCTCAACTGATCCTCCTGCCTTGGCCTCCCGAGAAGCTGGGACTGCAGGCGTGCACCACCATGCCCAGCGTACACTTTATTCTTCTGTTGGTCTCTTTTTGCCTCTTGACGTTCCTAACCCAATAGCATGATTCTTATCTAAGACTTTGCATGTGAAGTGTAGCCTTTCCCTGACCCCTTACTTTCTCCCATTCATTTTGGGCTGAAATTTAGGTGACTGTCATTGGGTGGACAGTGTTCGTAGGGCTACCTGGCTTAGCTTCCTATAGGATTGAATAACTTACAGCAATTTTTGTAAAATGTCAAAGCCAGGTCTGGCACATATGGAGTAGCAGCAGCCTGCGCTGAATCTCCCGGAGTTGAAAGCGTGGGCACAGTCACACCTGCGTGGGGGTGCAGTTGCATCAGAGCCTCGCAACACCCTTAGAATCACAGCCCTTCTGCAGGGCTGTCACTGATGCGACTTAGATCATAGAATTGTGATGCCAGATGAGGTCTTTGAAATCCAGCGTTGCCCAAAGTGTGCTATTCCTATCCCTGCTGGCAGATGAGATAATTTTAGATGAAAAACAAATGGGCATTTAGATTTATTTTTTGTATTTAATTTATATTAGGAAAATACAATTAGCTCGAGGATCCAGTGAGTTCATGGCTATTACTGCTTAGAACAAGGGTAAAGTGAGTGTTAAAAATAAGCCAATTTAAGAGAAATAAAGGGATAATAAAGAATTGAGATGTCATGCTGACATTGCAAAGAAATTATGAGGGTAATACAATAGCCAGAAGTTTGGGCAATACTGACTTGGTATGAAATGGCTTAGATGGGTGATTTGTAGCAGAGCCTTTAATGCCTCATCCATTGCCCTGCCCATTTTAATACATGCATCTCCCAGGTAAGCTCTTTCTTCCAAGGGAGGATTCTGTGTCTTGAAGTATGAAAGCTGCTATTATAATAATGTGGAGCCATGAAAGGTGTTTGGTGAGTGGGCTAATGATTAGATCTGTGTTTTAGAAAGACTCCTCTTGAGGCAGCGCAGAGGGTGGGTTGAAGCTGGAAAAGCCAAGAGGGCAGGAGCTAGTGAAGTGGGCTCTGTGACAACCAGCGGGAGTCGATGGGGACTGAATCTGGAGCGGCAGCAGCAGGAACAGAAAGAAGAGGCTCGGTTCAGGAGATACGTAGAAGTTAGCGATGGTGCAGATTTGCTCAGCAGCCTATGGAATTCTCCCTGTGCCCACAGCTCTGGGTCATCTCCCATCAAGTCCTTTATTCCACATTTCCAGCCTGCTTTCATTTCACTGCTCCCTGCCTTCTCCATTGCCATTTCCTCTTGCATGTACATAGACATGTACATTTGTTCCAAAACGAGTCACAAACTCAGATGCCTTCCAGAGCCAAGCATTTAGACATTGATTTAGAGGGCCTAGTGGTGGGGATCTTTGAACTGGAGGGGGCTTTTTCTGCCTGAAGGCCACGGCTACTGCTTAGCTCAGCTGACTCTTCCCATGCAGGAATGCAAGCCTTATGTTGCCAGGTTTTTCCATTTTAACATTAAAAATTGGAAAGTCATATAATTAATCAAAATCTCCTAGACTTTAAGCATTGGCAACTTTAAATTCTAACAATTGATATTTCATATGAGTGGCTGTGAAGATTAAATGGGTTAATAAATGAAAGGCCATAGACCTAACACCTTATAAATGTCATCTGGCATTACCCAACACCATCATGGTCACCGTCCCCACCCTCATACCCACCTCCTCTTCTAAATCTGGGTTACCGAGAGCTTCTGAAGAAAAGTAGCACAGAGTTTTATCTGTATAAAGCATCCAGCTTACCGTATGCCACCAGAGCCACAAAGCACATAATGAGGCAGAAGCTGATATCAAACATTTTTCAAGCCACAAAACCCTTTCTTCAACAAACGTTTACAGGGAAACCTGATATGTAAGACAGATTAGTTTGGATCTGCTCTGTTTGAAGTGGTTATGAAGAGCTGCCTGTCTCCCAGAGCAGTGCTTCTTCACTGCATCGGAAGCCTTTAGAGGCCTTGTCCAAGCACAGGTGCCTGGGCCCAGCCCCAGAGGTTCTGAGTCAGTGGCCCTGGGTTGGAGCCCAGAATTCGCATTTCTAGCAAGTTCTCAGGTGATGTTGCTATGCCGCTAAGGGCTGGGAGTCCACAGTGAAGAATTGTGCTGGTGGTTAGCAGTTACAAAGGCCAGGAGAGAGACATGTCCCTTACCAGCCATCGCTGGGCCTGTCATCTCTCCCTTGGAGGCCTGCCAGGGGCCGTTGCTGGAATGTGTTTCGTCGTCTAGACCAAGTGTGGGCCTCTGACCTGCAGCATCAGCCTCAGCTGGAACTTGTCATAAATGCAGGTTCATAACCCATTCCAGGCTTATTGGATCAGGGCTTCTGGGGCCCAGGCTCTGGGTTTCTGAGACGGCTATGGTTGATTCTTGTACATGCTGAAGTTTGAGAACTGTTGGGGTACATGTACCCTAGTCAGGAGGTGGAGGCCAGCTTAAGAAACCACCTGTGGATAGAACCATATTCACTACCTTCAGCACTTGGCCTCCACCACCGTCTGCCCCTCAGAACAGCACTTCTGCCAAATTAAAGACTTGATTCTACCAGAAGCTTCCTTGGCCTTCACTGTGCCATTGGATAAACTAAACTGCTGCATCTGTTAACAATTTAATTTCAAAAAGTGAGTCAAAGCAAAGAAGGCCAGAAGATGGAAGGATGAGCCAAATATTTAGAAAGGGTGATAAATTAAAGTTTAGAAATATTATTTATGCTTGATAGCAATGAATCCAGGGCAAAAGGAAACTATAGTGCTTAACAGTCTAATGTATGCCAGATACTTTCTTAGGCCCATTTGATTCTCATAGCAAAGTAGAGATTTACCACTTTATATTTTTATAAAGGTATCTTTATTTGCAGAATAGGAATCAACTGGAATTGACAGAGCCAGGAGTTGAGCCTATAACGTTGAAACCTTTATTCTTCCCACTTGCTGGTAGCGATGGTTACAGAAGTCCCTTAGTATCTGTGGAGTACTGATTCCAGGACTCCTGCGGATACCCAGCTCCACGATTGCGCAAGTCCCTGACACGGCATAGTGATTGCATATAACCTATGCATATCCTCCTGTATACTTGAAATCACCTCCAGGTTACTTATAATTAATATAACATAAATGCTATGTAAATAGTTGTTATACTGTATTTTTATAGGTTTTTATTGTTGTATTGTTACTTTTATTGTTTTTTTCCCCTCAAATATTTTGTATTTGCAGTTGCTCGAGTCCAAGGATGCACAGCCTGTAGGTAGGGTACAAAGGCCAGCTGTTTCCCTCAACTCTTAGAGTCCTTCAGTCCCTTCACATACTGAGCACTTAGTATTTGTAAACACTGAAATTTTCCTACTTTTATTTAAGTATGAAGTGTCTAATAAAGATGTATAGTGTGACATACTGCAAATGGAAGATACTGCTACAACATAGAATATCTAAATATCAGGACTTTTGAAATTATTTCTACTTTATAAATTTTATTTTATTTTATTTTATTTATTTATTATTATTATTTTTAAGACAGAATCTCGCTCCATTGCCCAGGCTGGAGTGCAGTGGTGTGATCTCAGCTCACTGCAACCTCCACCTCCCGGATTCAAGTGATTCTCCTGCTTCAGCCTCCCGAGTAGCTGGGACTACAGGTGCCCGCCATCACGCCTGGCTAATTTTTGTATTTTTACTAAAGGCAGGGTTTCACTATGTTGACCAGGCTGGTCTCGAACTCCTGACCTCAAATGATCCACCCACCTTGGCCTCCCAAAGTGCTGGGATTACAGGTGTGAGCCACTGCACCCAGCCTGCTTTATAAATTTTAAACATGTTTAATTCTGGGTATAAAGCTAAAATTATTTCTTCAAGGATGTTAACCTGGCTACTAACTAAAAGATAGGAATAATTCAGTGAGCTCTAAACTGAATTTATTTATTGTATACTGAATCACAAATCAGACTAGATTTTAAAAAAAATAGATCAATAAGTTCAAGCCAGAAATAATACATGCTTTCTTAAGTTGTGAAATAAGAACAAAATACAAACAAATAGTATCTGACTGAGAATGATATTTTACCTGTGATGTAGAGCTCTGTACCTGCTTAACCTTAGCTTCTAAGTGTCTTTGATGTTTTATTTGTCACATTCTTAGTGCTAAATGAAATGTATGTTTTGGGGGTGCAGATGGTATTTTGACTTTAATTGTATGATTTTGAGGGAGAACACTCACACCTGAAAGTGTAGTCTTACTATATAGATCTTTTAAAGAAGGTGCTTTAAGGAAAAAATGTGTGTTAATTATTGATATGATCGAAACCCACTTCTTTAGAAAATAGAAATGGCAACAAGCAAACATGAGGAAGGGATTGAGTGTTCAAACCCATGAGGCATTTTGATTATATTTAGTCAGTCAGTGAAATCTGGCTTAATCTGGGACAGTAATTATTATCATTTAAGAAAACATATTTAGAGTTTTAAGAGAAAATACTTAAGTTACTGAAATTATTTGCATAGAAAAGTGAACACTTGCTTCTGAGTTTCATGGAAGATTGCAAGTCCTCTGCCACATGGCAGAGAAGCAGACCAAAAAGAAATAAAGTAATGCATTTTAAGAAATGGCTGGTGTACTTGGTGTGATAGTACATACCTTGTGTCGTATTATTCTTCAGAAATACTTAGGGAATATCCTTAGCTTTATTTGATAGATTTCAGTGGCTGGCAGCAGCAGAACGTTTACCAGAGGTTGCAAAGGAGGTGGGGTGTGGGACACAGTTTTCATTTATCCTGAACGTACGCTTAGTTTGTCTCATGTTGTGTATTTTAAAATTCTGATTTTGTTGCCAACATTTTTAAATCAGAAAAATTTTACGTACCAGATAACCAGTGTTTACATATTTCTTTAGACATTTGAAGATTTGGGAACATTGAGCTTCCATTTGGGTCGATGGCCACAGTGACCTGGGGCCAAGACTTTTTTTCTCTTTTCCTTTTTCAGGACTCCTTTCTGTAATGGGCCTAGCTTGCTTTACCTGTTTGCTTCATTTTTCTGGTCCCTAAAGGGACTTAAGTTTAAAGCCCCTACTTTATATCATGCCCAAGCTACCACAACGCGTCATATGCACTTTTGGATCATCCAGAATTCTGAAATCATAATGATTATTCATGATTTATTTATTGCTTTTATGTCATTGTATTTTGGGAGATATTTTTATGTAGAATAGGAAACATCCTCATTATTTCATCATCCAGGAAAGATGTCTTTGAATAACTGAAATGGAAAAAAAAAAGAGCCAATAGTTACAATAAAATTTGAAGTTGAAGCCATCTGTGTTAACTAAACCAAATACAAGTAGGAGAAAAAAATTGTAAAATGATAGTTTAGTTTTTTTATTAAAAAAAAAAATAGAGACAGAGTCCCATGATGTTGCCCAAGCTGGTTCCAAAATCCTGGGCTTAAGCGATCCTTCTGCGTTGGCCCCGCAATTGCAAGCATGAGCCACTGAGCCTGGCCAAAAATGATAGTTTTTTATGGGTAAGAAACAACACGGTATAGTGGAAAAGATAATAATTTAGGATACCTTTTTTTTTTCTGGGAACAGTCATGTGACTAGTTTTACATTTCAGTAACCAGTAGATATTGGTTTTATCTATAAAAGTAAGACTGAAAAGCAAGACCTAATCCTTCTGGTTATAAAAAAAAACTACGATTTTCTTAATTTCTGAAAATACATGGTAATTCTGAAGGTAGAGACCTTTAGAAATCTTTGGGAATTTGTGGGTTTATTGTTTAGAGACTTTTGCGGATATCAGTTAGTACAACAAATCATTTAGTATTTCCCTGCAAATCCAGATCCAGTTCAATGGTTCATTGCCAGTGGCTTAATCCATCAGTGCAGGTCCTCTGTGGCTGCAGAAACGCTGTTTGGCGAGGCACCAGTGCTTTATTTTCCTTTCTGAATTGGACCCCAGAATCCCCTCCACTGGTTACCTTCACCTATTAGGTTTTTTGTTGGTGTCTGCTTGGGCGGCCATCACAAAATGCCACAGACTGGGTGGCTTAAGCAACAGCAGTTGATTTCTCCTAGTTCTGGAGGATGGGAGTCTAGGACCGAGGGGTCAGCAGGTTTGGTTTCCCCTGAGACCTCTTTCCTCGGCTTGCATGTGGACGCCTCTCACTCAAGGGTCTTCATGGGCCCTTTCCTCTCTGCACACACACCCCTGGTGTCTCTCTTCTTCTTCCTCTGTGGACACCAGTCCTGTCAGATCAGGGCCCCATTATTCTGACCTCATGTAACCCTGATGAGCTCCTTGAAGGCCCTGTCTCTACATACAGGCACACAGAGGGGTAGGGATTCAAGGTATGAAGTAGTGGGAAGACATGATTGAGTTCACAGCAGATGGCAGTGAAAAGGAAACCAGGGTTTCTTTGAAATGCAAGGTGTGTCTGGGAAGCGATCCAAGTCACACAGCAGCCACTCCAGCTCTCATTCACCCAGGCTTGATCCAAGCAATACTTTGCAGCCTTTTTCTACCCCCTTTTCTCATAAATAATAGAAGTAGAGAAGTCAGAAGCTTGATCCTACTTTTAAAGGATTGACAACTCATTTATTATGCCACAGTATTTTAAGATTAATTTTTAAACTCCTTTTGGATGGGGAACTCATCACCCAATCTGGCAAACCTATCTGTATAAACTTGTGTTCTCCAGCTTGTTGGCATCCTTTGTTCCCCAGTAGTCCTTGTCTAAGGCATGCACTGTGGTCGCTGTGCCAGGGACACTCTTCTGTCCTCTGCTCACATGAACCCATTGATGAATCTTCACATCACTGAAAGTGAGACAGCAGATACTTGTGCCTCTTTAGGGATACAGTAAGAGCTATACTGCGTCACCTATAAACTGTTCTTGCCAAATACATTGAACCTGAAGTGCAAGACTTCAGATCCCGCTACATGCTTATAGGAAACAGCAGATAGAGATTAAGTGATACAGCAGGAGGGAAACAACTTGATCCAGAATGTGATATTCTGCCAAAGCAATGACCTGATTTCTTCAGCAAATCAGTGGCATGAAAAAAAGAGAGCAGGGGGGGAACCATGATTGTTCAAAAGCGACTTATGTGACATCAACCAATTGCACTGTGGTCCTCTTTTAGATACCGATTCAAAGAAACTGACTTTAAAAATGTCGGGAGTTTTTTTTGCAATTTTTTGAGGAAATTTGTATGTAGACTGGGTACTAAGATTGTTATTAATTTTGCTAGGTGTGATGATGGCATTGTGGTTATACATATTCTTAAAATATCTTTTCTATTAGAAATACGTATGGAATTACTTACCGGTGAAATAATCTGATGTCTGAGATTTGGGTTAAACTACATCGGGGTAAGAGGAAAGTGGTTGGTTTCTCATCCTTCAGGTCTTGGCTTATGTTACCTCCTTGGGGGAGATCTTTGAAGCAGATGTTTTCCCAGTCCTGTTAATTTCAATCATTTCACTCTGTTGGTTTGTTTCACAGCACTTATAATCTGTGGGTAAGAGTATTTTGTTAATTTATTGATTGTCTTTCTTACCTCAGTCTATAAACTCCAGAACAGGAGCCATCCCTAGTTGCCCACTTTATTATACTCAGAGCCTGGTATACTGCTGACCTGTGGCAGGTTCTCAGTAAATGCATCTCAAAAGAGTGTATGAGAAGAAATTTTATTTCATATGATGTTTGCATTTTGATGTTTCTGTATTTGGACTTTTACTGTAAATTGTTAATAAAATCTATTATAAATGTTTAGTTTCTTTGTAAACCTTTTTCTGAGGGATGGGGTAGTAAGTGCTTCCTAAGCTTTTATTCTTGAGAACTCAAATATGACCCATTTTAAATAGTAGTTTCTTCAGTGGTTAGCACTTGTCATTAGTATTGCAGGTAGAGTGAAAGCTGTATTGTTAAATCACTGACCCATTAGCCTTTTCCTTGTATATGATAAACACATCTGACCACATGTGCCTGCCACACCTCATGCCCCCGAAAGCCTCCCTGCTCGCCAGCCTTTTTTTTTTTTTTTTTTTGAGACTGAGTCTTGCTCTGTTGCCCAGGCTGGAGTGCAGTGGCGCGATCTTGGCTCACTGCAAGCTTTGCCTCCCGGGTTCACGCCATTCTCCTGCCTCAGCCTCCCGAGTAGCTGGGACTACAGGCACCCGCCATCACACCCAGCTAATTTTTTGTATTTCTAGTAGAGATGGGGTTTCACCGTGTTAGCCAGGATGGTGTCGATTTCCTGAGCTTGTGATCCGCCTGCCTCAGCCTCCCAAAGTGCTGGGATTACAGGTGTGAGCCACCGCGCCTGGCCACTCTCCAGCCTTTTTTTTTTTTTTTGAGACGGAGTCTTGCTCTGTTGCCCAGGCTGGAGCACAGTGGCACGATCTCGGCTCACTGCAAGCTTCGCCTCCTGGGTTCACGCCATTCTCCTGCCTCAGCCTCCCGAGTAGCTGGGACTACAGGCACCCGCCACCACGCCTGGCTAATTTTTTGTATTTTTTAGTAGAGACGGGGTTTCACTGTGTTAGCCAGGATGCTCTCAATCTCCTGACCTCGTGATCCTCCCGCCTCCTTTTATGAAGAACCTGCGCTCGTCCCTTTGCTCTTCCTCTACTGCCAGAGGGGCGAAGTCTCACAGTATAGGTGAGGGCTTTTTAGGCTCCTAAAGAATCATGGCACCCTAGGTTTATAATACCATGTAGGCTGGGCGCAGTGGCTCACGTTTGTAATCCCGGCACCTTTGGGAGGTTGAGGTGGGCAGATCACTTGAGGTCAGGAGTTTGTGACCAGCCTGGCCAACATGGTGAAAATCTCGTCTCTACTAAAAATACAAAAATTAGCCGGACGTGGTGGTAGGCACCTGTAATCCCAGCTACTTGGGAGGCTGAGGCAGGATAATTGCTTGAACCTGGGAGGCAGAGAGTGCAGTGAGCTGAGGTTGTGCCACTGCCCTCCAGCCTGGGTGACAGAGTATGACTCTGTCTAAGAAAAAAAAAAAAAAAAAACATGTAGTTTTTAAAGCCCCAGTCTTGTTAGGAGTCTAAACAGTCTGTTGTATTTATTGTGTCAGAGGAGTGAATGGATTATAAATGTTTCAGTGTAGCTCCACCTCTTAACCCGAAGTGTTTGGTTTGGATACTACCCAGGAGTGACTTGTTCAGGTTCTTTAGAAGATAGAAACCTTGCTTTCGGTGAGCTAGACACTTTCCTTTGTTAATGGATTATTACATTATGTCTTTGTCTTAATCTCCTTCAGGTAATTAATGTATGTATTCCTATTTTTGACCATGTTTTAAGTTGCATACATGCATAAAACTATCATATACAAAAGTAGAATGAATCATGTAATTAGCCTTATGCACCATCACCCTGCTGTAACTCATCAGCGTCACATGTAGATTTTAGTTAGCTATGAAGTAGGATAAGTATGTCTGTTAATTTTAAGAATGCAAGAACTGAATTCATTCTAAAAATATGTCAGTGTATCTGCTAGTATACCTACATGTCTCCCAATTTTATTATACTTTGTTTATAATAACATCATGTTTAACACATAATTTTCTTTTTAATGGAACTTTCAAGGCAGTTAAACTTGCAAAAGACATGTTTTTAATAATAGGTGAGCTTTTAAAAATAAAGTATATATATGTATTTAATTTTGTAGATCAAATCCAGGCTTAACTGGTTTAGCACAACTTGATATTTAAGGGAATCTTTTTAGAAACCATTTTTATTTTTATGTATAAATGTGGATGGTTATATATCTTGTTGCCTTAACCCAACCCAGGAGTGTAAGTAGGTTTCTTCTTTCAACAATGGTGCTTTTCATTTTACTTACTATCTGAGCCATATTGTTTATCTTAATACATAATAATTTTGAAGTAAGTTAATTGACAAAAGGAAATGTAATTGGGTTCATAGTCAATTATTTTCTTGAGAAATATAGACTGTCTGTTGTGTGCTGGAAAGAACACAGGCTTTGGATTCATAGGGATCTGGGTTCAGAGCCTCACCACTGCTTACTAAGTTTATTCGTTCAGTGAATATTCATTGAGAACATCTCTATGCTCAATAAGTACCAGTAAGTCCTTTGACATGGCAGATATTCCAGTGGATGAAACGAGGTTGCTTATGTAGTGCCACCCACATTTTAGCTGGGGAGACAGACAATGTGAAAGTAAACATTTGATAAAATTTCAGGCAGTAATAAGTGCTGTGAGAAGAAGCAAGGAGGGGAAAGAGAGCGAGGATGGAGTGTCGGAGAGGAGTTGCAGTTGGTGGAGCCATCAGGATGGCATTCAAGCAAATCTAAGGGAAGAAGTCCACATGGATAGCTCAGGTTAAAACATTTCAGGCACAAGGAACAGCAAGTACAGATGCTGTCACACAGAAACCAGCTGTGCATGAGAGGGAGTGAGCTTTGTGGCAGGACTGAATCTAGAGAGAATGGTGGGAAGTAACTGTGGAACGGCCGATGGATTTGATAGGGTGGCAGGGGCCAGTTTCTATGGGGCCTTGTAGGCCATGATATGGAATGGACTTGGGATTTTTTTGTAATCTAAAAGGCGTTTTGGTCAAGGATGCAGCATCGTCTAATTTCTCTTTTAACAAGTGTACTTGGCCTGCTCTCCGGAGAATAGGTCGGGTTCTGAGGCTGTAACCGGATGGGGGAATGGGGGTTTGCCCCACCAAGGTGGCTGCGAAAGCCTAACAAGCAGTTGTGCTACTGGACTAGATATGGGGTGCGAGGAGAAGAGAGGAAATGAGGAAAGATGGGAAATAAGAAGGAAATACTTTTGAAGTTATATAAGATGAAAACTGAAAATGGACCATTGGATTTGGCAAGAGAGAGGCCACTGTGGACCTTGACAAGAGCAATTTGAGTGCATGGTTGGGGCAAAAGTCTGACTGGAGAAGACCGAGGAGAGGAGTGGAAGGTAGGAAGGAGCAACAAGTACAGTCACTTTCAGTGTTTAGACATGACAAAGAGCAGACACAGGAAGGTAGCTGGACCAGGGGCATTTGTTCTGTTTTGTTTTTAGAATTCGGATATTATGGCATGTTTGTATGCTCATGGATGGTTAGCGTGGGGATAAGTGGAAGAACAGAGCCCTTGAGTACATTGGCTGACTTGGGAAGAGGTAGTTCTGGTTGTTTTTACTAATGAAATGCATAAAACAAGAAACAGTTAAGGACTGGGAGTGAGGAAAGGAGAAGGGGTGTGATGAAGGTTTGAAGAGAGACGAGAAGGTATAAAATGGGAGAGAGAATGATCCAGGGAAGAGGTGGGATTGCCAGGCAGTGCTGTGGGCCCATTTGGAATGTGTGTTTCTGTGTTTAAAGAGGGTCCAATGCAGCGCCACATGTAGACTTAGAGTAAGGGAAGAGTGGGATTTGACCAGGATTGGGACTGGGCCAGGTGACTGATGTTGAGGAAGAGACACATGGGAGGGAGAGACTGTGAGCTGGTTCAAGTTCAGTCTGTGGCACAGCCAGGAACAAGCGCTGGGAGCATGATGGGAATGTGGGTCCTGGGGTGGAGTTGGGCCTGATTCTGTGCTTGTCCTCCTATTGCTGATATAGAAGCAGATGCACCAGGGGGCAGGCCTCCAGACATCAGTCGGGAAGGGGCAAGCTGGGACCTCCGACCCAGGCACTCAGCCTGAAGCTTAGCTAGGTTTTGGATGTATTATATTCCGTAGACCGTATCTCTACCATATTTCTATCTGTTGCCTGGGAACACTTGGGTAGAAGTGGAGAGAACAGTAAACCAGGTACTAAAGTCTTCAAAAAAGGAAGAGGCATAACCCTTTCATTCCAAGATGTTTGCTACAAGGAGGGATAGCAGGTGGAAGGAAGGAGGGACAATAGTTTAGAAGCAAAATGAAGAGCAAGGAGGCACTCACCTCACCTCCAGACAACTTGCTGCGTGGTATACAGAAGAAGAAATTGCTACCAGTTGAGGGGGCTATGATGGAGGTAGACTCCTCAGAGGTTTAACAAGAAGGTGAAGGGAACAGTTAGAATTTTTTATATTTTTTATAAAAAAAAATGTTGGCATGTTGGCATGTGGCTGTGTTACCAGCTACTTGGGAGGCTGAAACGGGAGGATCTCTCGAATGCAGGTGATCGAGGCTGCACATGAGATGTGATCACACCACTGCACTCCGGCCTGCGTGACAAAATTTATTTATTTCTTGAGCAAATAAATAATTTTTTAATTTTAAAAATTAAAAAATTTAAACGTGTGTGTGTGTGTGTGTGTGTGTGTGTGTGTAAATGCTTGGTTCATTTGTTGAGTTTTCTCCCCTACTACATGAACGCTATGGGTGTGTGTGTGATTTCAATCTTGTTCCTAAAGTTGAACTTTTTATGCTTTGTATGTTGTTCTGCAATTTAAATGATAAAAACTTTTCTGGCCGTCTTATTCCAAATAAAGTCATGGTGATTTTTGTGTAGCCTATAATGAAATAGAAAATAATCTTCTGGTGTCTATTCTGTATTATTCACAGAAACAGTTTCTAAAGAACAAATCTGAATTTGTACGATATAAATCCCTTATCTTGTTTACTTGATATAAACTGCCATTTTAAAAGTCAGAATTGAGATGAAAATCACAGATAATTGTTGTCATTCTTTAAAATAATATGGCTAAATCTGAAAAGCTTTTTGAATTGTGGGTAAAACATTCTTGAAATAAAGCTTATCTTACCAAATATTTGAAGGAAATTTGGTAGTATTGAAATAGAGTTTTTGTCAAGTTAGAAAGTTAATAATTTTTTTAACAGTGACTTATACTGTAGCTAAAAAGCTGTTGCTGGTTTCCCAAATCTTAAAGCTAACTGACCTTCCATTTGAACCTAGCTTTAATGTAAACATTTTCTTGAGGTGGTTAGGGGTTGGGCCAGCCAATCTGGAGGATATTAGTGGCGTTCTGTTTGAGGGAAATTGGAATCCCTAGATAATTCTCAGGAGCTCTTTTCTAGGCCAGAAGCTGTCTCAGACATTATATATTTCTTTTCTAAGTTTTTTTTTTTACTCTTTCTTTACTGCAATGCCATATTATATATTTCTTAATTCTTCCTTGGCTTTGTTGATAATGTCTCCTATCTGAAATCTAATTAATAAAATACATAATTAGCTTTACTTTGAAGTAGAAGGGAAGAACAGTTTTATTTGGTAGTTTTTCTATCCTTTCCACTTTAGTTGCTGAGAAATATAATGTAGTATGTAGGCTACTGAGAATGAGGTTATTACCCTACTGCCTTTAAAAATTCTCACTTTTTAGTCATCTATTACTTAGCCAAAATATTTTTCTTTAAAGCTAAATTAAGTACTTTATCAACTTTCTTTGATACCTTCCCTCCCCCATTTAAACTTTCTGAGCAGTGTTTTTCAAACTTCAGGTCATGACCCATTAATGGTTGTTAAATCAGTTTAGTGAGTTGAAACCAGCATTTTAAAAAATTAAATAATACATAGCTCCTAGTAAGACGAGGTATTATTTCAACTTTTGTTGCACTTACACAGATATATTTGTGTGAGTCTGTATTGAAAAATGTAAAATACCTTTTACTGTGGGTCACCACCAAAGTTTGAAAATGATTACTACAGAGAATATTTCAGGTAAGGTTGTATAGTCTTTTTTGCAAGCATTTGCATTTTTAAATCTTGAGATTTCAGCCAAATCGCTGATATTATTGTTAGTTGAATATTGTAGAAGAAAATTTGGAAGACTGAATTTTTTTTAAAAAAACTACTTATTTTAAAATGATTTTTCTTTTCTAATTCTGACATTGTCATATGATCAAAAGCTTAAATGCCAGAGCTAAAGAGAAATCATATTTCTCTTATTTCAGAGAACATTTATTAAGAATATGCTAGTTAATATATTGAAACATAAAGGTATAATTTTCCGTCTCCAAGAATCACAAATTTTTGTCAGACTTGAATTGGAATAGATTATGTTCATATATGTTTTATGTTACTTCCTTAACAGTGATGGCCTGTTTACTTAATAAATTCAACTCTCAGTATTCAAACTCGAAGGAATTTTTAAAAGAAATATTTGCCTCTTTAATCTTGTCAAATTTCTCAAGCCTTATTATAATTGAGTACTTCTGTCTACTTGAATTTGTTTTTGCTCATTGAATACACAAACTATCACTGAACTAATGTTAATTGTTAAAAGGTTTTGGACTAGGTTTTATTTGGGTCCTAATGTGGCAGATTTCTTTATTGCTGTTTCACAGAATCAGAGGACCAGTGTGTCGGTTAGAAACTTGTGGGACTTTTCCATTGTGAATGTTGTACTGTCTTAATCTCATTCCTCAGTTTCTCCAAGCCTCTCTTTTCTGTATAACATAGGTGATTATCAAGTGATATTCCAAATAGCAAACAGATACCCCAATATCTTTTTAAATCCCAAGACACTGCAAATTACAATGTGCTGATTAATAATGTAGGTTGTTCTTATGTTAAGTAAAACTATTTGACTAAAAGCATAACACGTTGAGATGACTGCCTGGTGATTGAGACTTGATTGTTGACTCTGTTGTACCCTGTCCTCACTTAAATAATAGGTTTGTAAACAGATGGTTGGCAATCCCTTGATCATAGTTTATTACTAAGTTATTGGTGTTTCATTACTAACTGCCAGTTTTACATACTGGAACGTGTAAAAGGTCTTCTGTTTTCAAGCGATGTTACAACACAATGCTACTTCTTGAAATATTTAGAAATCACGTGGAGTTCATTTTATCTCAGCTTTGTCACCTTAGAGATAACAAAAGCAGTTAAAATGCACAACTGGAGCAGTGTCTTGATCTGTCACAAATAATAGGCTTATTAGAAAACTTGTATCTTCCAGATTCTACACTTAAACCACTTAATAACATTAGTTTCTCTTAACGTATTATAAATCATCTATATAGGACTTCTGGTCTGCCTACCAAACAGTTAATTATCTCATGCTATCATTATTAAAAGTTTTTTCTTTCCATATGAATAAACAAAAGTCATTAAATATAAGCAACTGTATTTACATTTTACTATGAGTATGACAGAAATCTCCAATAGCAAAACCACGCATGTTGGAGGCTAACATTCTATATCCTCGATTCCTGGAAGTGAACAGAAATAGAGCAGTGTCTCATTCAACTTAGTGTTTAAAAAAATGTTTTAAAAAAATAATGATAAGAACAGGGTGTCAGATGTAATTTAAAATTGCTTTGTTTCACATCTGAAATAATATAAATGTGTTTTATGTGTCTGTTTATTACCTTTTGTTATAGGTTTTGTGTGTGTTATGAAAATGGACTCGTGTCCTTTGGGGTGGGGTGGAATTTTAATATCTGTATTCTGTAATATTACATGAAAACTAATGCTAACTTTTATTCTTCCAGTATGTGCCATATCTTTATGTTTAAAATAGCTCAGGAAGAGCTTAATCACTTTTTTCTGGCTTTATTTTAGTTTTGAAGTATTGCTGTATTTGCTGTATAGAAAAAAAAAAAAAAGCCCCCCTTCCCAACAGTTGCTTTGGTTTTCATCCTGTATTCAATAGAGTAGCTGATACATGATGGCAAAACTTTTTCAAAAAGAGTACCTCCCTGCTTTTAAATACAAAAAAAAGGACTCCCCCAATTTTTTGGATAACTATACAAATATTGCTATAGTTGATCATCCATTGTATTAGAATAAATGGGGAAAAATTGAATTTTTGCACGATTAACTTTTTAATACAGAAACCAAGACTAGATATCTTCAGAAATTTGTATAAAGCTAACATTTGATATGAAATTATAATGGAACTGTTCAATTTCATTTTGAAAATAAAGGAGTATTCTAAGGTATAAAGGATAATTTGTACTTGAATTTTTAAAAATTTGATAGAAACAAATTTCAGACAGTTGAAGTCTGTGATTGACAGCATTTAGGCCATCCTTTCATTAAGATAAGATTCTCTTTGCGCACACCAATGCCATTCAAAAGAATGCTTCCAAGGTCTTGACTATCGATCGACATAATTAAGTTTGAATATATCATTCTTAGACAGTGTTTGTAACTGACTGTTCTAAACGTGGTGCCACGGTATTTGAGAAAGTGTGAGGGAGAAATGGAAAGCCAAAACTTCTTTTTTTGGTAGAGTGCACTGAGTTTGTTTTATTTTGTGCTAACCCGATGAGAAAGCATAAGTACAAAACCATGGAAGAAAGGGTGGTTCTCTGCTAGCATGTTTTGATTTTAGAAGGTCGTCTGAGTAGTATGGGCTTTTTGTTCTGTAATGTAGCTGTTTTGACTTAGTAAGTGTCTATGCTTGCTTTTTCATGTAGGAGTTTGAAATTCCCTGTGAGTTTTGCTTGTTAAGTCTGGGGATCTGCCTATCAAACAACAACAAACATCGAAGTCAAGTGTGTAGGTCATTTGCACATCTTTATGTGGGCATGTCTACTATTTTCTCTTTAACCTTTCCTAACATGGAACTTATTTCTTTTGGTAGAAGTTAAGAATGTTCTATCTTGGTAGTGATCTTGTGAGTGAACAAATATCCTTTAAAAATCTATTCTATTTTTAAATACGTGTAACATTACAGAAAAATTGAAAAGTAGACAAGAAAAACGCTCATAATCTCACCACCCCAACAGAACACTATCTGTGCTTTTTTTTTTCTTGTGGTGAGAGAGGGACATGAATTTTAAAGTTAGAGAAAAATCCCTAGTTCTCTGGTTGTCACATTTGTTTCACTGTATCATATCACGCAAACATGTTCATATCTCGCTTAAAACATAAGTTGTTTAGAAGGTTTAGATGGCTAAGGGTTCTACTTTTGGGGTAATCATGTCAGTTTAGTTTCCTGATATCTTACTACTGTTTCATGCTGTTAAAAGTGAGAAATACTCTAGATTTGTAAGGTTCAAACTATATAAATAATTTTTTAATTCACTTTTTCAAATGTGTAGGATACCAAGTTTCAACCCTTAGGAGACCACAGAGGTATTAACTAATACTGGCAACCTAACGAGTTTTCTGTGAACCTTGGGATAAAGGTCTATTTTTAAACTTCAAAAATGTGTACTTGACTAGAATTGTAGTTCTTTGCTGATCTTTTAAATAACTGTGTTCATTACACATTTACTCATCAGATGGAACCAGAAAGCTTACATCTGTGTGGACATGTGTGCGGACCCTCTGGCAGGTCAGGCGAGGCTCTGCCATAATGGCTCAGCCTTGACTTACCACCTTGGCTTTGCACTCACCTTGGCTTAGTTGTAGGCAACAAGTAAATGCATGTGAATACGTTTCGTCCTGATGACAGTGGTAATACGGAGGTGTTAACCTCTTTTATAAACATGGAGTGCTTCTTGTCTGACTTCGATTATTTATAACAAACTTACATGGTGGTCTTTGAAAACTGAAATTTCTGGCCAGGCACAGTGGCTCATGCCTGTAATCCCAGCACTCTGGGAGGCTGGGGCAGGTGGATCACTTGAGGTCAGGAGCTCAAGACCAGCCTGGTCAACATGGTGAAACCCCGTTGCTAC